>NC_052332.1:4023050-4686265 GCF_016432855.1 Salvelinus namaycush | reverse complement strand
CCAGAATGGTAAAGGTTGGTATTTTATTACAATCCCCATTAGCTGTTTGCGAAAGCAGCAGCTACTCTTCCTGGGCTCCACACAAAATATGACATAATACAGGACATTAGTAGACAAGGACAGCTCAAGGACAGAACTACATACGTTTAAAAACGGCACACATAGCCTACTTATCAATACATACACACAAACTATCTATGTCAAATAGGGGAGAGGCGTTGTGCTGTGAGTTGTTGCTTTATCTGTTTTTTTAAAAACCAGGTTTGCTGGGCATTTGAGCAATATGAGATGGAAGGGAATAGCTCTATGTAATGCTACACTCTGATCCAAGACCTGTGGTTAAGGACTACTCAAGCATGTAATCCCTAGTTGAATTGGGTCTGATGGAGGCATACTGGTTCAAGATACATAGATTATACAAATCTACAGATACTTTGCTGTTGATAATGATCCTAGCATCAGTGCAGACCTATCTCAAACACACATTTATTTAGATATGCATTATAATTCCTATTTCTACATTTACCGTGTGTTGTGTTGAGGTGAATGTTTAGGCTGGAGATGTGAGTCTGTTTTCCTAAGAGCTCTTTCATTGACTGATGAAAAGAAGAGGGTGTTGATATGGTACAACAGCAGAGCACATGTCTACGACATCTGCTGTGCCACTACTGTGATTCTGCTGGGGAGAAGACTGGAGACCACATCTTCACTAAATTGGCTGTGAGACTAATACATAACATTGTGTTTGGTATCTCAAAGTGCAACAACAAAAAGTGGCAAAGAATCCACACGCACATTCTTAGCATCGTAAAGCAATTGGATTACTTGGTAAGTTAAATGCCTAACTCAATTGAGCCATGAATGTCAGGCAGTACTTTTTTATTTATTTTTATTTAACCTTTATTTAACTAGGCAAGTCAGTTCAGAACAAATTCTTATTGACAATGACGGTCTACCCTGGCCAAACCCGGACAACGCTGGGCCAATTGTGCGCCGCCCTATGGGACTCCAAATCACGGCCGAATGTGATACAGCCTGGATATGAACCAGGGACTGTAGTGACGCCTCTTGCACTGAGGTGCAGTGCCTTAGACCGCTGTGCCAATCGGGAGCCCGAGTTTGCTTTTCCATGTACTTACATTACACTATTTAGTAGTGTTTTCCAATTACAAAAATAAAACCTAATTGCCTTGATGACAACAGGCAACATAATTAATGGCACAAGTTAAACTGAAGGCAACTTCAAGCTTGGAGTTTAGAATGTGTCATATGAAGGCTCCTACACGTCTATCCAACTAGTCCACAGCCAAAAAACTACCAGTGATGCGTTGGGCAGTCCCCACCCCCCATCTCAGACCAATTGCCCTTGGCTGACTCCACATGTTAAATCGGGAACAACTATGATAAACAGAGACCAACTGGGACTACACACTGTGCCAATTATTTCAACTGGCTGTAGTTTGATAGATGTGTAGGAGCCTAATAACTAATACTTATCGGAACACTTGAGCGGACGAAGTGTCTGCCCGTTTCAACCTGAGAAGAGTAAGTGAAAATGGAAAACTATGTAACTCCCTTTCAGCAGCTACTGGTTGTGTTGGAGTGGGGAGGAGGGAAGAGAAAGAGAGAGTTTTCTAAAGTATACAATCACAATATCTGTTGCATTAATCTTTTTTTTTAATCACAGAAGTGTTATTTATTTCACTCTCTGGGAGAAAACCAACAAATGAAAGTGAGAATAAACAAAGAAAAAAACACGGACAATTCGGTCGCATCCCAGCTATTGTTTCATAAGCCTGCGTTATACTTCTATAATTCATATACTTTTCCTTTTCTTTAAGGTATTTTAAGGTAAGGTAAAAAATATTGTATGCTATTTTTTTTTTTTTTTTAAATCATCTCACTTATAAGCATCATTTTCTTTCAATATAGTTATCTTTCTAAATAAAAAGGAAACCATTTATCCAGTTGTTACTGTCCAGAGGGGTAGTGAGGTGATGTGGCAGTGCTGATGCCTGGGCTCTGAGACAGAGTGTTGATGCCTGGGCTCTGAGACAGAGTGCTGATGCCTGGGCTCTGAGACAGAGTGTTGATGCCTGGGCTCTGAGACAGAGTGTTGATGCCTGGGCTCTGAGACAGAGTGCTGATGCCTGGGCTCTGAGACAGAGTGTTGATGCCTGGGCTCTGAGACAGAGTGTTGATGCCTGGGCTCTGAGACAGAGTGTTGATGCCTGGGCTCTGAGACAGAGTGCTGATGCCTGGGCTCTGAGACAGAGTGTTGATGCCTGGGCTCTGAGACAGAGTGTTGATGCCTGGGCTCTGAGACAGAGTGCTGATGCCTGGGCTCTGAGACAGAGTGTTGATGCCTGGGCTCTGAGACAGAGTGCTGATGCCTGGGCTCTGAGACAGAGTGTTGATGCCTGGGCTCTGAGACAGAGTGTTGATGCCTGGGCTCTGAGACAGAGTGCTGGTACCTTATCATTGATGCCCTACACACTCTTGGCTGGCTGGGTGACAGTAGTAGTAGCAGCTCCTCTGGATTTCACCCAGTGATCAATTCCAATGGCCATATCAGAAGGCTCCCGTGGTGTGTGGGTAAAGGCGTCCGCATGCTTCCCATCCAAAACAGTTTGCGCATATATTATGACGAAATTGATGTTTTTGTTCGTTTTGGCCTATGGCAAGGGTTTTTCAGCTGTTCGTGCACACTATGTCATTAATTTAGATGTTTTTACATCGAAGACATTTGGTGCAGTATTTCTCAAATAAAAAAAATTGGCATTAAAACGATTAGTCTCTCATTGAATGAAAACAATCACTTCATTGAAAAATCTCTACTGTTGTCCAATCTGTCAAAAGGGGCTACCGACTTTCTCCGGCTTGCATTCGAGAGAAAAAATGTGCACAAACAGCCCGAAAAAACCCTTGCAGAAGACCAAACGTACAAAAAATGTCAACGTTGTGGCATAATATGTGCGCTAACTGTTCTGAACTGGGAAGCAGGCTCCTGTGGGATGGGACGCACACAGTAGGAAGAGACTGTCCTTTCTTGTTGCCGATTGGTTAACAGGCCTGCCACTCTCTTGATACCAGGCCACATTGTTGTGGGAGGTGACACACTGCTCTGCTCCCATCTGACAAGATAAAATAAGTTACTTTCAAATAAAATAAGTCCCAGGAAACAGACCTTGTAAATATTGCCAGGCATTTATATGTAAAAACAACAAAAGCATTCACTCATCCGCCATGTTGAGGCCTACAGTATTTGTTTGGAGGGTGACATGACACTGTGAGCTAACTACGTTAGCACAAGTCTCCAATTTAGTCTCAGAGGCCTTCAGATAAGCCTGCAGATACAGTTCTTCTCTCCGTAACGTTTCTCATCATAATTGTCTGTTAAAGGCCCTGCTATGGCACAGCCAATGTTATATAGCTTCCCCCCCCCATCCATTAACACACCAAATATAAACCTCCAGAAAAATGACAGTTGTAGACTTTCCTTTCTACCACTTTCACTAACTTGTAAAGGTAACACACACTGCCACATAGGAGAGAGCTAGAACAGGGATACAATGGATGCTGGTTCTCTTCTTACAAGGAGCAATGGAAATAATAGCTGCATTAATGGATTCAACTCCTTACTCTTAAATATATATCTATATTTTAAAGGAAACATTATAAAGATTTCATTGGCTTCTTATATTGTTATGAAAACCAAGTTGCTGGTTTTGGGGATATTTCTTTCTTTTTTTACAAAACATAATTTCATTTCTTTTTTTAACCCATGAGAAAGTTCTCATTTAGACACTCTTTGCCCCATAACTTTAATTAAACTCCAGGTTTTAATAATACATCAATAATGGTTCCCATTTCAAACGTACTTTTTACGCCACGATATTTTTTTTGTATTAAAGTTCGATTCGTCATGCACTTAAATCTGTAATTTCTGCCACATATAATATTGCAAATCTCACTGTGTGAACTGAACTCTATCAGCTGTTTCAACTAATCAGTCATCATCCACCTCCTCTCCCTCCGACTCCTCTTTCCTCTCGTACATTTTATCCCGCTGTCGCTCCTGGATCTCTTTCATTTCCTCGGCGTACCGGCTGAAAGCACCTCCGAACTTTCCCCATGCTTTGAACGGGATGGTGATTGAGTTCCTGTAGCTCGGTTTGACCTCGCTCACTCGCAGGAACACGCCGTATTTGTTTGACCCGACGTCGAAAAAGAACCGTTTAGAGTCCACCATGATGGATGTGCCCTCAGGAAGCTCCCCATAGCCCCCAACCGCCGTTCCACGGGCCAATTCCTCGTCGTCTCCACCATAATCATCTATAAGCTTTGCAAGGGCGTCTCTAAACTCTATTAAGCCTTGGGCCGGAAGGGCTATGGTCTGGCCGGCCTGCATGCCTCCTCCCGGCCCACCTACTCCGAACCCGGGCCCTCGGTTGACGGTCTGTCGGATCCGCAAGAACCTCCCCCGCTGGTTCTCCTTCAGATCGAGGTAGTATTTACGGTTCTCCCGGACCAAGAACTCGCTCTTCAGGGCTCGCCTGGGCCCACCGTCCTCTCCGACAGAGGACTGTGCGATCTGCTCCGGGCTGCTAGGCCCCAGTTGGGCGTAGTGCTCTATGAAATCTCCCAGGTAATCGCGAAACTCCGCCGCAACTGACATGGACAGGGTCAGGCGACTTTTGGAGCCCCCGGCCCCCACCTCGGCAATTTTGATGAACCTGCCCTTGTTGTTCTGCTTGACATCCAGGTAGAAGCGCTTGTTCTGGATGTCCAGCCGCTTGGACGCCAACTCCTGTGTCTCCTGCTCTCTCTGGAAGGGCTGGTGCCCGCTTCCACCTCCCCCTCCGCCGCTGCTGCCACCACCGCGCTCGCTCCCACTGTCACCATCCGCCATCTTCAGCACCGCCAGCCAGCTTCTCCCTCTTGTGAGTATCTCCTTCTCCGCGTGCACACCCCCTTCATGGTCACCACCAAAACCCTCCCCGAGCGCTCCCACATTGGCCTTGGGTCTGCCAATCACGCCAGGTTCAGCGAGTTTGTTTTCTCATTGGTCGTTTTCCGCTGGCTATCACGCCTACGTCTTAACATTCCTACATGTAATTGGTTTAGATGTAGGTTCTGTTGACGTAATATCGTGGACCACATCACCGTCCAATCAACGGGCCACAATATTGTTACTAATTTTTTACTATGGAGTGCCAATAAATTGTAGCGGATCCTTTTCTCTGCAGTTGCTATGTCATTTAAGGCAAACTGGGCAAGCGTTAAATTCTAGACTGGGAAATACTACATACATAAAAGCAGTAATAAAAGCAACTCCTTATGTCATAACTGTTACAGTTATACTGTACGGTGACAGTAATTTTACAATGTCACAAAAGAGCACTCATTTACACTGAGATGAATACATTTAACCTTGCACCTTTTCACGAACCTAATTTCCTCAAGTAGGCTACTATGGTTCTAAAATACTTAGCCATGTGACTCCTAATATTTTCCCTGTCACCCAGATATGCATGTGAATATTTGATGTTGCTATTAATTCCACCACAGTGGTGCCCATCACACCAATCATCCCATCAATCAGTCAGACAGTGTTGTAGCGAATTCAGAGGGGTTCTGATTCAGAGGCAAGCACCTTACCAAAGATCGCTACACTATAAACCCCTCCTTCACTATCGCACTTCTGACACCAGTGCAGCGAATTCAGTTATGGATTGTTTGAGACGCGAACCCAGGGCCCAGTTTAAAAAAATACATTTAATCCAGGTTTTTTTTCCTGTGTTGTGTTAACTTCTGTTCCCCCTTTAGATGTTGTCTGCCTTGTCTTTTATGCAGTTTAAGAATCATAGGGGTGCTCAAACCACATGGATATTTAATTTCCTACGGAGGTGCCCTGATTTGTTATGCCCACCAATCCAGTTCCAACCCATTTCAAATCCCAGCTCACCAAAGCTGCACCGACAGCAGGGGGAGATTCGTTCCACCACTGAGGAGTTCTGACTGGAATGGGCTTCTCTCACAAGGAAGAGAGGAGATCCAGGGGCTTTCCAAGGAGGGCATTATGGAGGTGGCAGGTATCCTCGTGGTTAGAGCATTGGACTAGTAACTGAAAGGTTGCAAGATTGAATCCCTGAGCTGACAAGGTAAAAATCTGTCGTACTTCCCCTGAACAAGGCAGTTAACCCGCTGTTCCTAGGCCGTCATTGAAAATAAGAATTTGTTCTTAACTGACTTGCCTAGTTAAATAAAGGTTTAAAAAAAAGTGCTACAGAAAGTTCAGATAGAGGAAACTGCTTCTCTTTGGGTATATAGTGTAGCAATCTTTGGTAAAGTGATTGCCTCTGAATCAGAGACCCATGTTCAAGTGATTCATGATTCTTCAACTAGATAAGATTAGAGTAAACCATTTTTCTAACGTTGCATCCTCCTGAATATGCCCCAGGTGAAAGGACAGCAGCCGACAGAGTGCCTAGCCTGCTCACCTATCACACAGGTTGCAAACATCAAGGTCCAGGGCTTTCAATCTACTGGCAGATTACCTGGGTCAAATAGATATCAAATACTGTAAAGTAGACTAGTTGATGGGCACTAAATTTACTAGCTTGGAGTTTGCACTTTTGGGACTTTTGTCATATTTCTATTGTTTCTATTGTGTCAGCCAAACTAAATTACAGTGCTCAAGTATTTAACCCGGGTTTGGCAGCATCAAAGGTGAACAAGTGAGAGGGGAATAGAGTGACATAGGATTCAGGGAGGTCAGATTTATTGGTAGTGTGGTGGCTGAAGGGAGTTTTCTTCATACAATGTAACGCTATGAGCATCTGGAAAAGCACAATATAAATCCCATCATTATTCATTTAAAAACCTAAGTACAAATGTGGCATACTCATTCTGAATATCACTGGAAAAGAAGACTAAACAATGTAAGACATTATCTCTCACAATTCATATAAACTCATTTATATGGATTATGTAGTTTAAACTTGTCCATGCAAAATACTTTTTGTTATTTCATCTTAATTTACATGTAATTCTACACTACTGTAGGCCTACCAGACTGACTAACTTCAATGGGGTAGGGACCACTGAGCCTACCACTACATGACCAAAAGTATGTGGGCACCTGCTCATCGAACATCTCATTCCAAAATCATGGGCATTAATATGGAGTTGGTCCCCCCTTTGCTGCTATAACAGCCTCCACTCGTCTGGGAAGGCTTTCCACTAGTTGTTGGAACATTGCTGTGGGGACTTGCTTCCATTCAGCCACAAGGGCATTAGTGAGGTTGGGCACTGATGTTGGGCAATTAGGCGTTCCAATTCATCCCAAAGGTGTTCGATGGGGTTGAGGTCAGGGCTCTGTGCAGGCCAGTCAAGTTCATCCACATCGATCTCGAAAAAACATTTCTGTATGGACCTCGCTTTGTGCACGGGGGCATTGCCATGCTGAAACAGGAAAGAGCCTTCCCCAAACTGTTGCCGCAAAGTTGAAGCACATAATTGTCTAGAATGTCATTGTATGCTTAAGCATTAAGATTTCCCTTCCTGGAACTAAGGGGCCTAGCCCGAACTGTGAAAAGCAGCCCCAGACCATTATTCCTCCTCCACCAAACTTTACAGTTGGCACTGTTCGGGCAGGTAGCATTCTCCTGGCATCCGCCAAACCCAGATTCGTCCGTCGGACTGCCAGATGGTGAAGTGTGATTCATCACTCCAGAGAACTCGTTTCCACTGCTCCAGGGTCCAATGGCAGCGAGCTTTACACCACTCCAGCTGACTCTTGGCATTGTGCATGGTGATCTTAGCCTTGTGTGCAGTTTGGAACTCAGTTGTGAGTGTTGCAACCAAGGATAGAAGATTTTTACTAGCTATGCGCTTCAGCACTCGGTGGTCCCACTTCGCAGATGAGCCGCTGTTGCTCCTAGACGATTCCACTTCACAATAACAGCACTTACAGTTGACCAGGGCAGCTCTAGTGTAACGGATGTGAAATGGCTAGCTAGTTAGCGGTGGTGCGCGCTAATAGCCTTTCAATTGGTGACGTCACTTGCTCTGAGACCTTGAAGTAGTGGTTCCCCTTGCTCTGCAAGGACCGCGGCTTTTGTGGAGCGATGGGTAATGATGCTTCGTGGGTGACTGTTGTTGATGTGTGCAGAGGGTCTCCGGTTCGCGCCTGGGGCGGGGCGAGGGGACAGAATAAAGTTAAACTGTTACTCTAGCAGGGCAGAAATTTGACAAACTGACTTGTTGGAAAGGTGACATGCCAAGACGGTACCATTGCATGGCTGTGTGCTCGAATCTATACACCTGTCAGCAACGGGTTTGGCTGAAGTAGCCAAATCCACTAATTTGAAGGGGTGTCCACATACTTTTGTATATATAGTGTATATTATTATATTAAGAACAGTAGGGACGCCCTAAGCATGACGATATAGCACGGACCGCAGTAGTATTTCTCTGGCATTTATACTATCACAAAGCGTCCAATCCAGTTGCAGAGATGAGTATACGCTGTACAAACACTATTGCAATTGGTTGAAGAGACTGTTCGAACCAATAAACAGAGACTCTATTGGTTGGCTCTGAAAGCTCTCCTCATTCATTTGCTTGCCTTTTTTGTTCTTCATCGGGTTTATTGTTTTTCTCGGTTTGGAAATTCAACAGGGAAAACTCAACGGCGACATGGTAACGAGTTTAAAAATATATATTTTATGTACGTTGTCTGTATTATAGGACAGCTGATGGTAAATGTCATTACATTTTAGCACTGATATGCTAAACTGGCTAGTAAGAGTAACTAGAATTCACGATTGCAAGCTTGATGCGTGCGAAATAGGACGTCGACGAACACTCGAAAACTAACGAAAGAGTGCCATCTAGCTACATTTACGCCACCTGGTTTACAACCGACTTGCTTCTCATGCTTTTTCAAACATATGTATCTAGTATACGTTAAGTCCCGTCTCTTTCTGATGTAATATTCCAAGATTTTCGCAAAGTTTGGATTGTTTATTGAAGTACCTAGCTACGGTAACTAACGTTAGTTATCATCTCCTTGCCTTAGCACTGTTAGCTAACTACAGTAACGTTAGCACTACCTGCTGTGGTAGCAAGCTACAAATGTACCAATATATATTTCAGTTTTAGCGAGATACCTAAACCATTCTTCCGTCGTATTTGTATTGTAGTTAGCTATAGAAAGGCATATTTAGTATTTTTTATGTTTTCAAAATTGTAGTGAATTGTCTTAGCGAGAACTCAAATGACAGTTTGCCAGTTACATAGCTAACGTTATGAATCGGAAATGGTCCTTTATCTTTCAGTTGGTGGAGAGAAGTGTGTGTGTGATGAATCAGATTACTGTAATGACCAGTTGCATGTGCCTTCGGTTTGCTTGAAGTTACATTTACATTTTAGCTAGTCATTTGGCAGACGCTCTTATACAGAGCGACTTACTGGAACAATTATTAAGTGCCTTGCTCAAGAGGATTCGAACCAGAGACCTTCTGGTTACTGGCCCAATGCTCTTAACCACTAGGCTACAAAAATAAATTGGAGATTTTTAGTGTATTAATCATTTTTATTTTGTGCACCTACACCATCTTGCATCTTGTTCAGCTTGGCCACAGTTATAAATTGCTTTGAGAAGAAAAAAAGTCAAAGAAAACACATTTAATCACATTCATGCATCAGCCATTTCACTGAATCTCGTTGTCACTTTCCAGGCAGGAGGAAAAGCTGGAAAGGACAGTGGCAAAGCCAAGGCGAAGTCTGTGTCTCGCTCCCAAAGGGCTGGACTCCAGGCATGTACCTACATCTCTTTTCCCCAGGTTTTCTCTGTTGTATCAGTCACAAGTGAATCCTGCAACACAGATAAATGGGCAATTTCTACCTAGAGCATTTCTGACTGTGTGTGTTGTAGTTCCCGGTAGGTCGTATCCACAGACACCTGAAGACCCGGACCACCAGCCACGGCAGAGTGGGAGCCACCGCAGCAGTATACAGCGCCGCCATCTTGGAGTACCTCACGGCTGAGGTGAGATGTTTTTATTTAACCATATATATATTTTTTTTTAAGGAGGCTCATTGAGGGCTCTGATGGAGGTCAATCAAGCAGGTTTTTACTCCAACTCTACCCTAATGGGCAAAGACTGAGACTAATGTTGTGTCACTCTCAGGTGTTGGAGTTGGCAGGGAATGCCTCCAAGGATCTGAAGGTGAAGCGTATCACTCCGCGTCACTTACAGTTGGCCATCCGCGGAGATGAGGAATTGGACTCACTCATCAAGGCCACCATCGCTGGAGGAGGTGAGTTTTAAACTCTTGGATTGGATTCATGTATTGGTCTTCCAGGAACTCAGTGTTTTACATTACATGGGGGCAAACACCTCTTCACCTACCAATGTGTAGCAATAGCATCACACATTTATAATGTCCCTTTCTCTCCCTCCTGCAGGTGTAATTCCTCACATCCACAAGTCTCTGATTGGAAAGAAGGGCCAGCAGAAGACTGCATAGAGGAAGTGACCTCACACCACCAGGAATTTTATTTTATTTATTTAACTAGGCAAGTCAGGAAGGAAAAGGGGAGCCATATTGATTTTGTTTTGCGTATTTGTTTGGGTAATTTTGTAACCGTAGTTGTAGTCTTTCGAGGGAGATATGTAGTCTGAGGTATGTGTTGGTTTGTACTGTTTTAAAGGTGGAAGGTGGGGTGTTTAGGGAAGTTTAGATTTTTTTTCTTCTGACAAGAAACTTGTACATAGACCAACAAATGCTGAAGTTCTTGTCATGTTCTGAAAAAATTTGAGTTGATTGGATTTTGCTCCAAAGGTGTTTTATACTTACAAAGTTAAAAAATCTTTTAAACAACCTGTGTCTGTTATTTTAGTCATCATATGATTTCTTATATAGCTTTGACCTGGCTTAACTTCAGAGATACAGTAGTTCTGAGATTATTTAATTGTATTCGATGGAGACAGAAGGTTGTCACTTGTGAATTTGTTGGGGGGGGTAAGGAAAATTGGACAGATTTTTTAAATTTATTTAACTAGGCAAGCCAGTTAAGAACAAACTCTTATTTACAATGATAGCCAAACCCGGACAATGCTGGGCCAATTGTGCTCCGCCCTATGGGACTCCCAATCACAGCCGGATGTGATACAGCCTGGATTCAAACCAGTGACCGTAGTGATTTTTTTTTGCACTGAGATGCAGTGCCTTAGACTGCTGCGCCACTCAGGAGCCCAATGAAATACATTTGGGTGTATTGTTTGTTTTGAAAAATTATTACATTTTCACCACAAATTCATGTGTGGACCATCTTTCTCTCTTTTACAGATTGTGTGCATTAGCTGCGTACTGACTCATCCACACAGTATAGCAAGTTCTTTGTTGGGCACTAGGTGGCCAATTGTAAACTGGTTGGAGCTATTGAGGTGTTTGAAATTATTGTACAACAAAAACGGTCAATTTTCAGGCAATGGGATTATGTTTTTTTATTTTATTTTCACACAATACTTACAAATATATAAATCAAGTGGATGAACTGATTTATAATGCAATTGAAAACAAACGTTCATTTTATCCACACTTTTATACAGCAGCCACATGCCTTGAAACCGATCCAATAAAACTATTAACAATTTTATACTTAAATAGAAATTACAGTATGACAAAAGGAGAGCAGAAACACATTCATTATTGCTCTCTACCCTGAGTGGAGAACTTCACAATTTCACCACTGATTTAACCAGCTTTTTCTGTAGTCAATACAATACATTAGATGAGAAGTGGAAGCCAGTGAAAATGTATTGGGATGTGTCTCACTAGTCTAAAGTAGTTGCCTTAAAACCACTTTAGACTATTGAGATATCATCCAAAAGTTTTAATACTGGTGAGTGTAAGGCTGGTAGGACCCAGTAGTGGGCATCACCAGGCCTGGGAGGCTGGAGTACTGGTAGAAAGAGTCCAGGGGGAGGCTGGGTAGGGCTGGACTGGCTGTGGATGAGCTGTAGTGTGGGTGGAGGTATGGGGTGGCAGCGCCCCCCTCTGCTTCTGCGTGGTAGGGGCCAGGGTGGTAGACATGTAGCTCGGGGTAGTGCAGCAGGTGAGAGGCTACTTTAGCCTGGCACGCTTGGGCAAGAGCGTCCTGGACCATCCTCTTCATCCTCATACGCCTGTTCTGGAACCAGTTACGGATCTGAGGAGAAACAGACAGGCGTTTTAGACCGATCAAAGAAACCTTTGATAACCATTGCAATAGAGTCCCAATATGTATTTGTGTCTCTGCATTGCCTACCTGTTTGTCTGAGAGGTTGAGTTTCTTGCAGAGCTCGACCTTGTCCCGAGTTCCTAGGTAAGCGTTCCTCTTGAAGGCCCTCTCCAGACTGTTGATCTGCTCTGCTGTGTAGGCTGTACGTGGCCGCCTCCCCGTAGGGGGAGAAGATGAGCCATCCAGGGGGGTGGTTGGGGTGAGGGAGCGCCCGCCCTCACTCTCGTACCCTGACGTTTCCCCCTCTGTTCCACTAATGAAGTCAGTCTCAGCCACTACTGAAGAAAGAGGGAGAAGAGAATTCAAATCGATCCATATGCTACATCATAGTGTTTTCCAAAACTTTTGTGTTCTCTGAACCTTTCAAACACAACCATGTCTCCAGACATCAACTCAGTCTGAAGTGAGTCCTAACTATAGAGCTTTCAGCACTATAAGAGCAAAATCAGATGTAGCTATTTCTAAAGAATTCAGTTAATTCAGTCAACACAGCTCAAAACACACCCACAAACAACAGACACACTATATCAATGAATGTATGGTTCCCATGTAAACTCAGATCCTGAGTTGATTTGAGGGAGAGTGAACCTACCTTGGTGCTTGTGGTGGAGGGGGCTACTCTTAGCTGTCTCAGAGCCTTCCAGGCTGGGATTGCTATGTAGGATGAGGCCGTGTCCTCTCCTCACCTGGTTCTCTGTCTGGTTCTCTTGATTCTTAGGTCTCGGTCGGCAGTAGAACCCAGGCAAGCTCTCAGGGTGGGTCCCAGAGGTGCTGGTGGGTCCAGCCGCAACGGATGTCCAGGAAGAGGAAGGAGGCGAGGGGCTCGTGCTGCCCGATGCCCGACTACTCTGGGCCAGCCACTCAATGGAGAAATGTCCCCTCATGGTTGGATGATGGAAATATCCAACAAAATTAACCAAAATCCTGTTGTTAGGGTGGAAAAACGTGTTCTTTTGGATGGATAGAATCTAATGCATCTTATCCTTCAGGTTCCAGAAATGCAGACAAAGTTCTCAGAGCTGGGTCCAGTGAAGAGTGTGTGTGTGTGAGTGTGTTCTCTCTCAGTGGGTGATTGTCCTGATAAATGGAGTAATGATCTTAGTCTCAGCTATAGAGTCAGTATTTATGCAGGGCATACCTCCTCATTTACAACTCACTCAGCTCAGGATCAAAGAACACATCCTTCCCTCCCTTCTTCCCTCCCTCCTTCAGTTTTCACAACTGCAGAAATTAAGATGTCTCAATCGGCCTGAATGAGGCCATTACCCGCTGGCTCCAGTGAGTCTGGAGAGCCCCCCCACCACACACAATCACATCCTTACTGTCCTCACCTCCTCTCTCAATCAGGGTTGTGCTCAATTCGAATTTAATTCAGTGATTTGAATTTGAAAATCAGAAATGAAAAAATGTTTTAAATAAATAGCTTCTACTTTACAGTAAATATTCTTATAGCCTACATATTCTTACCTCTATTTTGATTAATATCCATTGAATCTGTTTTAGAAAGACTTGCACAAATATGAAAAGATAGATCCAGGCTGCATCACATCCGTCCGTGATTGGGAGTCCCATAGGGCGTCGCACAATTGGCCCAGCGTCGTCCGGGTTGGGCCGGTGTAGGCTGTCATTGTAAATAAGAATTTGTTCTTAACTGACTTGCCTAGTTAATGAAAGGTTAAATAAAAAAGATGGTATCATCATAAAACAATGTCAATTTAGATCATACAAGGGACAAACTTATATTTTTCAGTTAAATGCCTTCAACTGCTGTCCTTTCAAATTCAAATCCAAATGTTTCAGTTGGGCAGTTAGGTTCCTGCAAGAACCCCCACCAAGTAAGGAGGTTCCTCGATGAACCCCACCTCCTATGGGCTTCTTGGAAGAACCTTTTGGGGGTTATTTTCAGTGCCAAGAACCCTAAGGTTCTTCAAAGAACTTTGAGGATCTTAGAAGAACCCTTGTTGAACCCCTAATTTTTAGAGTGTACTACAAAATGATATACTAAGCACTACACATGATCAACATGATAGCATTATAGTATTCTACAGTATACTACATAATTCTATAGTAAGTACTGTAGTATTCTATAGTAAACTGTAGTATTGTTTATGTGGGTATAGGCCTACTGTAAGTCATTCAACCATTGAAGATAGATATGCCTTTAACCAGTTGGATGGTGACCAGGCTTGATTGGTTTAACATAATGCAATGATGGCTGATCTGCCTGATGATTGTTGTCTAATAATTCTCATTCTCATTTGATCTGTCTCTACTGATGAGAGACAGGACTGACAGTTCTGATGATTGGGTTTTTGTTGATTTGTTTGCGCAAAAATGTGTTGATCCCCTTGGTCTACGATATACACTACCGGTCAAAAGTTTTAGAACACCTACTCATTCAAGGGTATTTCTTTATGATGGACTCGTTTCTCTTTGCTTATATGAGCTGTTCTTGCCATAATATGGACTTGGTATTTTACCAAATAGGGCTATCTTCTGTATACCCCCTCTACCTTGTCACAACACAACTGATAGGCTCAAACACATTAAGAAGGAAAGAAATTCCACAAATTAACTTTTAACAAGGCACACCTGTTAATTGAAATGCATTACAGATGTGTCACGGCCGTCGAATGAAGAGGACCAAAGCGCAGCGTTGTCAGCGTACATATTCCTTTTTATTAGGATGACGCCAATAAACAATACAAAACAACCGTGAAGCTTAGGGCTATATGCCACAAACAAAGTTAACTGCCCACAAAGAAAGGAGGGAAAAGGGCTACCTAAGTATGGTTCCCAATCAGAGACAACGATAGACAGCTGTCCCAGATTGAGAACCATGGAAATACAAAATCATAGAAAAACAAAACATAGAATGCCCACCCCAAATCACACCCTGACCAAACCAAAATAGAGACATAAAAAGGCTCTCTAAGGTCGGGGTGTGACAAGATGACTATCTCATGAAGCTAGTTTAGAGAATGCCAAGAGTGTGCAAAGCTGTCATCAAGCCAAAGGGTGGCTCTCAAATATAAAATATATTTTGATTTGTTTAACACTTTTTTGGTTACTACATGATTCCATATGTGTTAATTCATAGTTTTGATGTCTTCACTATTATTATACAATGTAGAAAATAGTAAAAATTAAGAAAAACCCTCGAATGAGTAGGTGTTTAAAACTTTTGACCGGTAGTGTTGGCCTAGTTGGCCTAGTGTTAAAATGTAAATTACAGTCACAAATATTAGGCTACTGAACGGTGGTATCGCTAAAAACCTTGAATTATAAAACTGTCCTTCAATCAACCACATCACTGTTTTACATTATAGAAACTATTTCCCGTTTAATAGTGTCCCATTATGGAGTTGTGAGAGGCTACTAAACGCGATTTCTGTCTCGACGGTCGCCTCGAGACTTCGCTGTCAATCGGGAATGTGAGTATCAAAGAACCGCGGCCCTCTGAAGTGACCAGTCTACGTTAATGACCAATTAGCAACACTACACCGAGAGCCATGGCGCGCGGAGACAGCCGTCTGGCGGTGGAGAAGTGGAGAGATAGAGCGCAGCAGCCCCCGGATCCATTCCACCCACCGGTCGAAATAACAGTAAGTCATTATCTTATCAATGGTTCGGTTTGTGATTGAGCGGATTAATCCCTAACACAATGTATCACTCACTCAGTCACTCTGCATATTATACATGCCACCCACTCCCTCCCCCACCCCTGTCTTCCAAGACGCAGTGGAGGAGATAGGCTAGCCTACTTCACAGCTTTGGTCTTTCAGAAAAGACAGGACCGTTTAGTCTGTTATCGGCCATAAAGGCGACCGATTGACTTGATCCCCTGATCCTTATTTTAACACTGAAAGAGAGACAATGGGCTGAATGAGGCTGGAAGAAACCCAGCTGAAGCACGAATCCACAGCAGCGCGTCACCGCTCCTGCCTCCAAACCCATCTACACTGCATAGTGCGCATATGGCCAAGTTCGCTCCCTGCCTGGCAGAAAGTGGGAGTTTTGTAAAGTAACCTAATACTGTTTAAAAATAGGTTTGGAATATATACTGGTTCTTACATTTTAAATACATCGTTTTCTAATTAAATGGTATCAGATATTTGACTGCTTTAAATGGATAGGTGGCCAGTAGGCCTACTATAGGCTTGTTCACCACATACACCACATGAACATTCTCGAACATCTCATTCAAAAATCAAGGGCATTAATATGGAGTTGCCCCCCCCCCCTTTGCTGCTATAACAGTCTCCACTCTTCTGGAAGGCTTTCCCCTAGATGTTGGAACATTGCTGCGGGGACTTGCTTCCATTCAGCATTAGTGAGGTCAGGCACTGATCTTGGACGATTCGGCCTGGCTAGCAGTCAGCGTTACAATTCATCCCAAAGGCGTTCAATGGGGTTGAGGTCAAGGCTCTGTGCAGGCCAGTCAAGTTCTTCCACATCGCCGAAACAGGAAAGGGCCTTCCACAAACTGTTGCCAAAAGTTGGAAGCACAGAATCGTCTAGAATGTCATTGTCTGCTGTAACATTAAGATTTCCCTTCACTGGAACTAAGAGGCCTAGCCCGAACCATGAAAAACAGCCCCAGACCATTATTCCTCCTCCACCAAACTTTACAGTTGGCACTATGCATTGGGACAGGTATATTCTCCTGGCATCCGCCAAACCCAGATTCGTCCGTCGGACTGCCAGATGGTGAATCGGGATTTGTCCCTGCTCCAGAATCAAATGGCGGTGAGCTTTACACGACTCCAGCCGACGCTTGGCATTGCGTATGGTGATCTTAGACTTGTGTGCGGCTGCTCGGCCATGGAAACCGATTTCATGAAGCTCCTGATGAACAGTTCTTGTGCTGACGTTGCTTCCAGAGGCAACTTGGAACTCGGTAGTGAGTGTTGCAACCGAGGACAGATGATTTTTACATGCTTCATCACTCGGCGATCCCGTTCTATGAGCTTGTGTGGCCTACCAATTCGCTGCTGAGCCGTTGTTGCTCCTAGACGTTTCCACTTACAGTTGACCGCAGCAGCTCTAGCAGGGCAGAAATTTTATGAACTGACTTGTTGGAAAGGGTGCATCCTATGAAGGTGCCACATTGAAAGACACTGAGTTCTTTAGTAATGTCACGTTCCTGACCGGTTTTCTGTTATTTTGTATGTGTTTGACGGTCAGGGCGTGAGTTTGGGTGGGTAGTCTATGTTATGTGTTTCTATGTTTGTTAAAGGGTGACCTGATATGGTTCTCAATTAGAGGCAGGTGGTTTTCATTTCCTCTGATTGAGAGCCATATTAAGGTAGGTGTTTTCACATTGATTGTTGTGGGTGGTTGTTTCCTGTATCTGTGTTTGTTGCACCATACGGGACTGTATCATTCGTTCGTTTTGTTTGTAGTCAGTACTGGTTCGTTCGTTCTTCGTTACGTGTAAGTTCGTAGTCCAGGTCTGTCTACTTCGTTTGTTGTTTTGTATTGTTGTTCAAGAGTTTTTCCGTCTTCGTCTGTTCCTTGTAATAAATAATATGTATAACTCCAACGCTGCATTTTGGTCGAATCCTTGCTATTCCTCTTCGGACGAAGAGAAGGAGGAAGCCCGTTACAGAACCACCCACCGAACCAGAACCAAGCAGCGTGAGTTCGAGCAGTGGCCTACGAAACAGGAATCCTGGACATGGGAAGAAGTATTGGAGGGAAAAGGACACTGGGCTCATATTGGGGAATATCGCCGCGCTCGTGAGGAGATGGAGGCAGCCACAGCCCAGGAGCGGAGATATGAAGGTACGCGGCTAGCACGGAAGCCCGGGAAGAAACCCCAAAAATTTCTTGGGGGGGGGCTAAGAGGTAGTGGGCCGAGGGCAGGTAGGAGACCTGCGCCCACTTCCCAGGCTAACCGTGGAGAGCGGGAGTACGGGCAGACACCGTGTTACGCAGTAGAGCGCACGGTGTCTCCTGTACGTGTGCATAGCCCGGTGCGGGTTATTCCACCTCCCCGCACTGGCAGGGCTAGATTGAGTATTGAGCCGGATGTCATGAAGCCGGCCCTACATATCTGGCCACCAGTGCGTCTCCTCGGGCCGGCTTACATGGCACCAGCCTTACGCATGGTGTCCCCGGTTCGCCTACATAGCCCGGTGCGGGTTATTCCACCTCCCCGCACTGGGTGGGCAACGGGGAGCATTCAACCAGGTAAGGTTGGGCAGGCTCAATGCTCAAGGGAGCCAGTACGCCTGCACGGTCCGGTATTTCCGGCGCCACCTCCCCGCCCCAGCCCAGTACCACCAGTGCCTACACCACGCACCAGGCTTCCAGTGCGTTTCCAGAGCCCTGTTCCTCCTCCACGCACTCTCCCTATGGTGCGTGTCTCCAGCCCAGTGCCTCCAGTTCCGGCACCACGCACTAAGCCACCTGTGCGTCTCCAGAGCCCTGTACACACTGTTCCTTCTCCCCGTACTCGTCCTGATGTGCGTGCCCTCAGCCCGGTGCCACCAGTGCCGGTACCACGCACCAGGTCCATAGTGCGTTTTGAGAGTCCAGTGTGCCCTGTCCCTGCTCCCCGCACTAGCCTGAAGGTGCGTGTCCTTAGCCCGGTGCCTCCAGTTCCGGCACCACGCACCAGGCCTACAGTGCGCCTCATCCGGCCAGAGCCATCCGTCTCCCCAGTGCCATCTGAGCCATCCGTCTCCCCAGCGCCATCTGAGCCATCCGTCTCCCCAGCGCCATCTGAGCCATCCGTCTCCCCAGCGCCATCTGAGCCATCCGTCTGCCCAGTGCCGTCTGAGCCATCCGTCTGTCCCGTGCCATTAGAGCCGCCCGTCTGTCCCGAGCCGTCAGAGCCGTTAGTCAGTCAGGAGCCGCTAGAGCCATTCGTCAGTCAGGATCTGCCAGAGCCGCCAACCAGACAGGATCTGCCAGAGCCGCCAACCAGACAGGATCTGCCAGAGCCGCCAACCAGACAGGATCTGCCAGAGCCGCCAACCAGACAGGATCTGCCAGAGCCGCCAACCAGACAGGATCTGCCAGAGCCGCCAACCAGACAGGATCTGCCAGAGCCGCCAGCGAGCCATGAGCGTCCAGAGCCATCAGCCAGCCATGAGCGTCCAGAGCCGTCAGCGAGCCATGAGCGTCCAGAGCCGTCAGCGAGCCATGAGCGTCCAGAGCCGTCAGCCAGCCATGAGCGTCCAGAGCCGTCAGCCAGCCATGAGCGTCCAGAGCCGTCAGCGAGCCATGAGCGTCCAGAGCCGCCAGCGAGCCATGAGCGTCCAGAGCCGTCAGCCAGCCATGAGCGTCCAGAGCCGTCAGCCAGCCATGAGCGTCCAGAGCCGTCAGCCAGCCATGAGCGTCCAGAGCCGTCAGCTAGCCATGAGCGTCCAGAGCCGTCAGCTAGCCATGAGCGTCCAGAGCCGTCAGCCAGTCATGAGCTGCCCCTCAGCCCAGAGCTGCCATTTATCCAGAACTGCCCCTCAGTCCAGAGCTGTCTCTCTGTCCGGAGCTGCCCTTCAGTCCGGAGTTGCCCCTCTATCCTGAGCTACCTCTCTATCCTGACCTACCTCTCTGTCCTGAGCTATCTCTCTGTCCTGAGCTACCTTATCCCGGTGCTGCCCCTTGTCCCGGTGCTGCCCCTTATCTTAAGGTTACCATTTAAATTAAGTGGGTGTAATATGAGGGTGGTCATTCTAAGGGGGAGACGTAAGCTGGGATTGACTATGGTGGGGTGGGGACCTCGCCCAGAGCCTGAGCCACCACCGTGGTCAGACGCCCACCCAGACCCTCCCCTGGACTTTTGGTGGTGCGTTTGGAGTACGCACCTTGAGGGGGGGGTTATGTCACGTTCCTGACCGGTTTTCTGTTATTTTGTATGTGTTTGACGGTCAGGGCGTGAGTTTGGGTGGGTAGTCTATGTTATGTGTTTCTATGTTTGTTAAAGGGTGACCTGATATGGTTCTCAATTAGAGGCAGGTGGTTTTCATTTCCTCTGATTGAGAGCCATATTAAGGTAGGTGTTTTCACATTGATTGTTGTGGGTGGTTGTTTCCTGTATCTGTGTTTGTTGCACCATACGGGACTGTATCATTCGTTCGTTTTGTTTGTAGTCAGTACTGGTTCGTTCGTTCTTCGTTACGTGTAAGTTCGTAGTCCAGGTCTGTCTACTTCGTTTGTTGTTTTGTATTGTTGTTCAAGAGTTTTTCCGTCTTCGTCTGTTCCTTGTAATAAATAATATGTATAACTCCAACGCTGCATTTTGGTCGAATCCTTGCTACTCCTCTTCGGACGAAGAGAAGGAGGAAGCCCGTTACAAGTAAGGCCAATCTACTGCCAATGTTTGTCTACGAAGATTGCATGGCTGTGTGCTCAATTTTATACACCTGTCAGCAACAAGTGTGGCTGAAATAGAAATAGAGAAATAGAAATAGAGTTAAGAAAATATTTACTAAATAAACTAGTGTAAAATGTTTTATAAAAAGTAACACAAAAAATAACAATAACGAGGTTATATACAGGGGGTACTGGTACCGAGTCAATGGGCAGAGGTACAAGTTAGTCGAGGTAATTTGTACATGTAGGTAGGGGTAAAAGGACTATGCATAGATAATAAACAGTGAGTAGCAGCAGTGTAAAAACAAAAATAGTCCGGGTGGCTACTTGATTAATTGTCTTATGGTCTTATGTCTTAGAAGCTGTTAAGGTGCCTTTTGGACCTCGACTTGGCGCTCCGGTACTGCTTGCCGTGCTGTAGCAGAGAGAACAGTCTATGACTTGGAGCCTTTGACACCGCCTAGTATATAGGTCCTGGATGGCAGGAAGTTTGGCCCCAGTGTTGTACTGGGCCGTAAGCACTACCCTCTGTAAAGCCTTACAGTCGGTTGCTGAATAGTTGCCAGAGCAGCCGGCGATGCAACCGGTCAGGAGGCTCTCGATGGTGCAGCTGTAGAACATTTTGAGGATCTGGGGACACGTGCCAAATCTTTTCAGTCTCCTGAGGGGGAAAAGGTGCTGTCGTGCCATCTTCACAACTGTCTTGTTGTGTTTGGACCATGATAGTTTGTTGGTGATGTGGACACCAAGAAACTTAAAACTCTTGACCCGCTCCACTACAGCCCCGTCGTTGTTAATGGGGGCCTGTTCAGCCCTCCTTTTCATATAGTCCACGATCAGCTCCTTTGTCTTGCTCACATTGAGGGAGAGGTGGTTGTCCTGGCACCACACTGGCAGGTCTAGGACCTCCCTATAGGCTGTCTCATCGTTGTCGGTGATCAGGCCTACATCTGCTGTGTCGCCAAGCAAACTTAATGATGGTGTTGGAGTCATGCTTGGCCACGCAGTCATGGGTGAACAGGGAGTACAGGAGGGGACTAAGCACGTACCCCTGAGGGGCCCAAGTGTTGAGGATTAGCATGTCAGATGTGTTGTTGCCTACCCTTACCACCTGGGGGCAGCCCGACAGGAAGTCCAGGATCAATTTGCAGAGGGAAGTGTTTAGTCCCAGGGTCCTTAGCTTAGTGATTAGCTTTGTGGGCACTATGGTGTTGAACGCTGAGCTGTAGTCAATGAACAGCATTCTCACGTTGGTGTTCCATTTGTTCAGGTGGGAAAGGGCAGTGTGGAGTGCGATTGACATTGCGTAATTTGTGAATCTGTTGGGGCGGTATGCGAATTGGAGTGGGTCTAAGGTTTCCGGGATGATGGTGTTGATGTGAGCCATGACCAGCCTTTCAAAGCACTTCATGGCTACCTGTCACGCCCTGGCCTTAGTATTCTTTGTTTTCTTTATGTTTTTTAGTTAGGTCAGGGTGTGACATGGGGAATGTATGTGTTTTGTAGTGTCTAGGGGTGTTGTATGTGTATGGGGCAGAGTAGAGTAATGTTGTCTAGTTATGTCTATGGCTGCCTAGATTGGTTCTCAATCAGAGACAGCTGTCATTCATTGTCTCTGATTGGGAGCCATATTTAAGGCAGCCATAGGCAGTAGGCTTTTGTGGGGTGTTGTCTATGTTCTATGTTGCATGTGTGCACTTAGTTCTGTTAAGCTTCACGATCGTTTGTTTTGTTCATTTTGTAAGTGGTTGTTTTTTCCTTCATTAAAGAAGATGTATTTTTCACGCGCTGCGCCTTGGTCCTCTCTTTCTCAAGAAGACGTTCGTGACACTACCGACATGAGTGCTACAAAGCGGTAGTCATTTTAGGCAGGTTACCTTCGCTTTCTTGGGCACAGGGGTGTCCACATACTTTTATATAGTGTAGGAGCTGCATTGCTGTTCAAAAATTGTCTTTATTAATGCAAGCAATACGTGTCTATAGTCACTCTTTGGTAATTAAAAAGGATAAAGCATGGGATCCCCTGGCGTAAAGGACATTGGATACTGTAGATTCTAGACTGTATTATTTTTGGTTCAACACTGT
Source organism: Salvelinus namaycush (assembly GCF_016432855.1). Taxonomy (NCBI): domain Eukaryota; kingdom Metazoa; phylum Chordata; class Actinopteri; order Salmoniformes; family Salmonidae; genus Salvelinus; species Salvelinus namaycush. The sequence goes on along the minus strand of NC_052332.1, from coordinate 4,663,563 downwards.
TCAATATTGTATTGCAGAAGCATATGTATAAGGATTGTATGTGCAGTCTAGGGAGCTTGATTGGCTTGATTAACATGGCTACACAAACATTCACATAAACACACACGTACACACGCACACACACACAGAGAATGTTGCAATCAGGGTCTTTGATGGTATCTGTGGGCAGGGATATGGGAGATGGCCGTTCTGTCTGCTGCAGTACATCTCCCGCCTGTCTAAAACTCCTGTCTCTCTCTTTTCCCTATCTTTCTCCCTCTACCCCCCTCCCCCTCTCTTTCTCGCTCAACAGGTCGACATCAAAGCACAGCACCCAGCCCACTATCACTGATCAGGATGAGAGAGGGGAGACAGACAGGTGGGCTAGGCTGATACCCATCCCACTCTGGAGAGACTGAGGATCGAGCAGTGAAAGAGAGGGAAAGAGCGAGAGAGAAAGAGATAGGGATGGAGATATGGAAGGAGAAAGTAAACAAAAAGATCAGAATCTTTTGAAGTCATAACTGTAATCAATGAGTCTGTGTGTAAATTCCTCAGTGTGTGTGTGGATGACAGATCACTTGAGGAAATGAATCCTAGGAATGTGTCTCTGCACTACTACTTCTAATCTTAATGTACTTTATTTTATTTACTTAATTTATTGAATTACAGTCCTTGTGCAGAGTATGGAGGGAGGGTGCTTTTGGGAACCACTGCTGTCTGTGCAAGATGGAACTTAAGAATTAGGTCTTATTCTATTGATGGAAGCTCTCGGAACATTCTAATCTACAAAACAAATTATGACATTTTATTCATGACGACGCCCTACTTCCAGAGTCATAGAAATCGTGTATGTGATGATAGCACATTGAATTGAGTTAGTCAATCCAACACCACTCATAAAAGTGTTACGGTATCTTCCTGGTTCTCATGATTGTTTGTTTTTCGCCTGATTGCCTTGTTTAAAGGCCCATTCCATTAGGACTCTGTTAGTTTAGTCACTGATTGGTATTTTGTAGTGTGTGTCTTCAACTGTATTAGCTAGCTCACATATTTTGTTTGCTCTGCCATTACAGTTATTTATGAACCACACTGTTTCGAACTGGGTCAAACCCTACTACAATGTGTGTTAGTTTGTGTGTATGTGTCTGTTGGGCCCATAACTAGGCCCTATTGTACCTTCGTGTTAAATTTAACTTCCAATTTGAGATTTACCCCTTTGTCTCCACTCTTGACAAAATTAAATCGACCAACACTCTGCTGTATGTGTGTGTGTGTGTGTGTGTCTTCAACTGTATTAGCTCACATAGTTTGTGTGTGTGTGTGTGTGTGTGTGTGTGAGTGATCCATGAAGAGGAGACGAGGTCATCCCATCGGCCCCAGGCCAGGCCAGTCTGTCTGTGGGCTGACGGTCTCCAGCCGTGCCCCTCTTTGATTGGCTCAATTCACAGCCTTTCAACTCTAATAGCCCTGTTTGCTACTCTGTTATGGACACAAACACTGCCCGTGCCCCCCTAAGGACACACACAAGTATGCAGAGGTGCACGCACATACACACGCACCCACAGCCGTGGACGAAACACACGCATGCACACACACACACACACACACACAAACAGAAGTTGCTACTAGTCACTGATCCAGTGGCGGTGTGTGGGTAAAATCACTGAGGAAGGCAAGCCAAGCTAGTTAAAAAGTCATACTACAACCTATGTTGTGATTATTGCATTGTTTTCTCTATAACCCATTCATTCATTTGCCACCGTGATATACAGTTAGGCCGTGACAACAAAAAGGCAATAGTCACACAGAGGCGGAATAAATTCAACAACACATACATTTGTTTCATCACAAAACCTGTGTTTAGCAGATGTTATTGCGGGTGTAGTGAAATGCTTGTGCTTCTAGTTCCTACAGTGCAGCAATATCTAACAAGTAATATCTAACAATTTTACAACAAATACCTAATACGCAGTAATACGCAGTTAATCTAAGTAAAGGAATTAATACTATATAAATATATTGCTCATCCATATATTGAAATATCCTTAATTCCATTCCTTAACTGTGTGTATTAGGTATTTGTTGTGAAATTGTTAGATATTACTTGTTAGATATTGCTGCACTGTCGGAACTAGAATCACAAGCATTTCGCGACAGCCGCAATAACATCTGCTAAACACGTGTATGTGACCAATAAAATTTGATTTGATTTGAAACCGGAGAACAACATCTGTCTGGTGAAGTCCACGAAGCAAAAATTGCATGTAACAAATAGTTATATCACCTGCAGCACGGTCAAGCAAGTTAATGTTTTTGAAAGTTCACTAAACAACTACTGATTTAAAACCGCACGTCAGCACAGAGACAAGAGGAGCACTACCTCCACTACTCCAGCACCATGTCAACTTAAACATTTGAAACACCATCAAATCAACAAGGCTATATATGCTTAGTATAATGCACTGAAAACAAACAAAGATACCAAAAACATGTGGCTGTCCATCATTTCTGTGTGGGTGTCTGTGTGCGCGCAAGTAAAACATTTTTTGGGACTGGCCCTACTTGTAAACTAGTTGAACACCAATGCTATTCTCCACTCTTTCACGTTGGCTAAACAGTCTATGGCTCTGACATACAGTACACTTTTAGTATTTGTTGACATAGGCTTGCTAGCTAAAGATCTTTCTAGCCTAACTTCCTCGCATGGGCAACAATGAACCAGCTAAGTTAGCTAGCTAGTTATCATGAGCCTACTAGGCCTCATATTGAACGTCAATCGTCTCAGGCCAATGCCACAACATATTATATTATGGTTATATCAGAATCGCTGTCATAATCATTGGCCTTTACAGAAAATTAAGTTGAAACCACAAGTCCATATCCCTATCTCCATCCATGGCTTAGGAAAGGGACAATTTAGCAAGCTAGCTACACCAGGACATCAACACAAGCAGACCAGAAACAGAAAAGTTTTTCTGAAAATGAAGTTTTGCTTGGGAAGTGATTTGATTTGTGTGAAGCCAAATCCAAACGCTGATTGGCTAATCCTTTTATATATATTTTTTATCAAGGTAGGCCAAATGCTTGCTGGCATCAATCAAATCAAATGTTACGACGGCAACATGTTATACTCTTTTGGTCTTGACAGCATCAGATAAATGGGCTACACATACTGAGGTACGCTGTTTACCTTGCTCGGATGATTCCTACGGTAAGATACGAACACTTGCGAATTGACAGAAAATGATTAAAAAAAACAGAGAGAGACGAAAGATAAATTATTTTATCATTTAAACATTTTTATTGATCAAATATTTTGGGAAGACCAGTTTAGCATTTTCACCCCCAAATGGTTATGTTTGGGTTTGGGGCTATTAAGCTGATCCGAGATCTATGCCCAGTGGGGATCTAGGGGAGTCAGAGGACCTGAAGCAGTTTTTTGTCCATTAAAATAACATACATTTAAAAAACAAAATTACCTTTATTTAACTAGACAAGTCAGTTAAGAACAAATTCTTATTTTCAATGACAGCCTAGGACCAGAAATACAGTGTAGACTTTGTTAATGTTGTAAATTACTATTGTAGCTGGAAACAGCAGATTTTTTTATGGAATATCTACATAGAGGCCCATTTTGAGCAACCATCACTCCTGTGTTCCAATGGCACGTTGTGTTAGCTAATCCAAGTTTATCATTTTAAAAGGCTAATTGATCATTAGAAAACCATTTTGCAATTATGTTAGCACAGCTGAAAACTGTTGTCCTGATTAAAGAAGCAATAAAACTGTCTTTCTTTAGACTAATTGAGTATCTGGAGAATCAGTATTTGTGGGTTCGATTACAGGCTCAAAATGGCAAGAAACAAAGAACTTTCTTCTGAAACTCGTCAGTCTATTCTATTAAGGCTATTTCATGCGAGAAATTGCCAAGAAACTGAAGATCTCGTACAATGCTGTGTACTACTCCCTTCACAGAACAGCGCAAACTGGCTATAACCAGATTTTTTTATAAAAAAAAATATATATATTTCACTAATATTTAACCAGGTAGGCCATTTACTACTGCCACCTGGCCCAGATAAAGCAAAGCAGTGTGACACAAACAACAACACAGAGTTACACATGGAATAAACAAACGTACAGTCAATAACACAATAGAAAAAATCTATATACAGTGTGTGCAAATGAGGTAAGATTAGGGAGGTAAGGCAATAAATAGGCCGTAGTGGCGAAGTAATTACAATTTAGCAATTAAACACTGGAGTGATAGATGTGCAGGGAATGAATGTGCAAGTAGAGATACTGGGGTGCAAAGGAGCAAAAAAAATAATAACAATATGGGGATGAGGTAGTTGGATGGGGTATTTACAGATGGGCTATGTACAGGTGCAATGATCTGTGAGCTGCTCTGACAGCTGATGCTTAAAGTTAGTGAGGGAGATCTCCAGCTTCAGTGATTTCTTTCAATTTGTTCTGGTAATTAGCAGCAGAGAACTGGAAGGAAAGGCGGACAAAGGAGGATAGAAAGAGGAGTGCGAGGCTCCGGTGCACAACTGAGCAAGAGGACAAGTATATTAGAGTGTCTAGTTTGAGAAACAGACGCCTCACAAGTTCTCAACTGGCAGCTTCATTAAATAGTACCCGCAAAACACCAGTCTCAAACGTCAACAGTGAAGAGGCGACTCTGGGATGCTGGCCTTCTAGGCAGAGTTGCAAAGAAAAAGCCATATCTCAGACTGGCCAATAAAAAGAAAAGATTAAGATGGGCAAATGAACACATACACTGGACAGAGGAAGATTGGAAAAAAGTGTTATGAACAGACTAATCTAAGTTTGAGGTGTTCTGATCACAAAGAAGAACATTCGTGAGACGCAGAAAAAATGAAAAGATGCTGGAGGAGTGCTTGACGCCATCTGTCAAGCATGGTGGCAATGTGAAGGTCTGGGGGTGCTTTGGAGGTGGTAAAGTGGGAGATTTGTACAGAGTAAAAGGGATCTTGAAGAAGGAAGGCTATCACTCCATTTTGCAACGCCATGCCATACCCTGTGGATGCTGCTTAATTGGAGTCAATTTCCTCCTACAACAGGACAATGACCCAAAGCACAGCTCCAAACTATGCAAGAACTATTTAGGGAAGAAGCAGTCAGCTGCTTTTCTGTCTATAATGGAGTGGCCAGCACAGTCACCGGATTGCAACCCTATTGAGCTGTTGTGGGAGCAGATTAACCAAATGGTACGTAAGAAGTGCCCATCAAGCCAATCCAATTTGTGGGAGGTGCTTCAGGAAGCATGGGGTGAAATCTCTTCAGATTACCTCAACAAATTGACAAAGGTCTGCAAGGCTGTAATTGCTGCAAATTGAGGATTCTTTGACGAAAGGACACAATTATTATTTCAATTAAACATCATTATTCATAACCTTGTCAACGTCTTGACTATATTTCCTATTCATTTTGCAACTCATTTCATGTATGTTTTCATGGAAAACAAGGACATTTCTAAGTGACCCCAAACTTTTGAACGATAGTGTATGTCAAAATATCTCACATACAGTGGTGCTTTTAATTTCAATATTTCAAAAACCAAACAGACCAATCAGATGAAGAAAGGAAACACTGCTGATATAAACCCTCTGATTGAAGTTTTACATCAGTGAATCTGTTAGTCATGCCCCGTTTGTTAATGTTAGTTTGTCTGTGATGTAATGATTACTCCAACTGTTTGGCTCCTGTTGTCCACTAGTGTCCCGCCCCGTCTGGTCTATGACAGTCAGTCAGGCAGTCAGACAGTCAGACCTCTTCTCCTTGTCTTAGTGATCCCTATCAGATCCTTCAAAGCCTCTTGGGGCGTTGATGAACTGGTCGTGGAGGATAAGCAGGCACCGCGGCTCCCATGATCGAATGGAGAAGGAGAGGCAGCGAGGAGAAGGAGGAAGAGGAGGAGGAGAAGGAGGGTGGGGGAGCAAGCCTTTGGTTGTGAAATCCCCCCCCCCCCCCCTTACGAAACCATTGTTATCTACAGTAGGTAGGCCCCTGTCTGGCCCCAGAGACAGGCAGTCTCCTTTACCGTATCTGTAGAGGTGAGGCATTGGAGACATACACTTTCTCTTACATACACACGCACAAGTACATGCATACATGAACCCACACACCAGTAGGCATGTGTTTAGTAGGCAACAAAAGGAAAGAATTCTAGGTTTCGCTACAGTATGCTCTGATGAACACGACCCAGTCCCATAAACCTCCAGTCACCGCTGCTCCCCTAAGAACAGGAAGGTGTTGTTGCTGTGTTCCCCTCCCTCCCAGTCATTAACTTTTGTTTCACACGTGGTGTCACTGGCGTGGGAACAGGTGACGTGCCAATGGGGAGCAGGTGTCGTGGTGGAAAACTGGTGCTCCGTCTCTCAATTCAATTTCAATTTCAATTCAATTTAAGGGCTTTATTGGCATGGGAAACATATGTTAACATTGCAAAGGCAAGTGAAGTAAATAATAAACAAAAGTGAAATAAACCATACAAATTAACAGTAAACATTACACTCACAAAAGTTCCAAAAGAATAAAGACTCTCTCTCTCTCACACACACACACACACACACGCACACAGGAACACACACACACATTCTGAGATTAACAAACCCCTTTACATGCTTATCTAAATAATTTATTATTTTAAAATGTATTCAGGATAACTAGTTTGACAAACTGTCAGAAACGCCTAGGAAGGATATAGCCTAGGGGTCTTTCACTCTGTTCACCCTGTCCCGTTGAGTTGGTGTGACAGAGAAGTCTGAGGTGAGATGTTTATATATATACGTGTGTGTGTGTGTGTGTGTGTGTGTGTGTGTGTGTGTGTGTGTGTGTGTGTGTGTGTGTGTGTGTGTGTGTGTGTGTGTGTGTGTGAGAGAGAGAGAGAGAGAGAGAGGGGTGTAACAGAGGTGTGAGCGGTGACGCTGCCTTTGAAGTTAAACCGGCATTTAGAAGTTAATGAGGCTGTTAGGAAGAGGTGCTGGAATGCCTGTGAACACACACACGCACGCACACACTCACAGACACCTCACACACACACACGCACGCACGCACACACACACACACACACACACACACACACACACACACACACACACACACACACACACACACACACACACACACACACACACACGTTAAATTTGACAAATTACCCTGTGTTTCCAATAAACCTTTAAAATCCCATAGGAAGAGGTGGTGGTTGTGTGAACATTAGACATTATAGATGTTATAGATATTAGGTAGGGTTGCATATTAGGTAGGGTTGCAAAGAGTAAGGAGATTTCAGTTATTTGACCCCTGTGCTAAGAGTTTTTTTTTACAGAATATTCCCTTGTATGTCAGTCGGTTTTGTATCTTGGGTAAATTTGTGTCATATTTATTTTTGGTGGTTCAGCAGTCTAAGAAAGTAGATACTGTATATACACTACTGGTCAAAAGTTTTAGAACACCTACTCATTCAAGGGTTTTTCTTAATTTGTACTATTTTCTACATTGTAGAATAATAGTGAAGACATCAAAACTATAAAATAACACTCATGGAATTATGTAGTAACCAAAAAAGTGTTAAACAAATCAAAATATATTTGAGATTTGAGATTCTTCAAATAGCCACCCTTTGCCTTGATGACAGCTTTGCACACTCTTGGCATTCTTTCAATCAGCTTCACCTGTAATGCTTTTATAACAGTCTTGAAGGAGCATTTGTTGGCTGCTTTTCCTTCACTCTGCGGCCCGACTCATCCCAAACCATCTCAATTTGGTTGAGGTCAGGGGATTGTGGAGGCCAGGTCATCTGATGCAGCACTCATCACTCTCCTTCTTGGTAAAATAGCCCTTACACAGCCTGGAGGTGTTTGGGTTTATCAGATTCTTCTTCAAGGGCAATTCCGCCATTATCTCCAGCAGAATACCAGTCTCTACATATGTGAAAACGGCGTGTTTCTATGATTTGTGGTTAAAAAGATAAGGAGGGTCCCAAAAAATCCTTCTCTGTGACAGGGTAGGATTAAAAGTAAGAAATCAGTGATTTTCAAAACCTGCAACAGGTTTCTAGCCAGAGGGAGGGTATTCTCTTGATCCCCACCGGGAATCTCATAGTGTTTGAAAATCACTGTTTTTTAAATGTTTAAACTTTTGATGATCTCATCCGGTAGAATTTTGGAACTTTATATATTTTTATATTTTCACATATGTATACACTGGTATTGTGCTGGAGATAATGAAATGCGTCAGAAACATTTATTCTAGTTTCAAAATTTACTACAAAGTGCAAAGAGATACATTTTGGTCATAAACTCAGTCTTGTCCAAAACAGAGTATTGAACCTTGGTGCATCACAAGGACTAAATCAAGGTTGGGTTTTATATTACAGTTATGTCAACAGATCATGCCCCCTTTTGCCAAGCTCCATCTGCAAATGGCCCATCCTCCCACTTCGCTTCCGTTCTTTGAATGGGGCTCTGTTGTTTCATCACCCCCAACGCTTTCAAAGGATCACGGGCCCTTTATGGGTTGACCATGTCTCCACAGCCAAAGTTCTATGCTTTGCATGTCCTGTCGAAGGACACTAGGTAGTATGAGGAATAATTGACAAAGTGAAACTATGTTCTTTATTTTTTTTTTTTTTTTTTTTTTACAAATTGACTTAAAATTCCAAGCTGAAATGTCTTGAGTCAATAAGTATTCAAGCCCTTTGTTATGGCAAGCCGAATACGTTTATAAAGATTATCTCATCTCTGTACCACACACATAGAATTATGTGTAAGGTCCCTCAGTCGAGCAGTACATTTCAGACACAGATTCAACCACAAAGACCAGGTAGGTTTTTCCAATGCTTTGCAAAGAAGGGCACCCATTGGTAGATGGGTAAAAATAAAAATAAAAACTGACATTTAATATCCCTTTGAACATGGTTAAGTTATGAATTACAATGTGGATGTTGTAATAATACACCAAGTCACTACAAAGATTACGACTTCCTTCCTAACTCAGTTGCCGGAGAGAAAGGAAACCACTCAGGGATTTCACCATGAGGCCAATGGGGACTTTAAAACAGAGTTGAATGGCTGTGATAGGAGAAAACTGAGGATGGATCAACAACATTGTAGTTACTTCACAATACTAACCTAACTGACAGAGTGAAAAGGAAGCATGTACAGAATATAAATATTCCAAAACATACTTCCTGTATGTAACAAGGCACTAAAGTAATTATGCAAAAAATGTGGCAAAGCAATTCACTTTTGTTCTCTATACAAAGTGTTATGATTGGGCAAATCCAATACAACACATTACAGAGCACCAATACAACACATTACAGAGTACCACTCTACATATTTTCAAAAACAGTGGTGACAGCATCATTATGTATGCTTGAAAAAGCCTCTGTATGGTCAATCTGATGTCTACATCGGTCGTGCAGCATTCACGGTGATATGGCCTCTGCAGAAGTCAGGGCATTCATGCTTCTTGCGCCTCGCGATGCAGCGCAGAGCTGTTGAGCAGAGCTGCTGTGAAGGAAGTTGCAAAGGAAGTGAGTTTGTATTCATACAGGACCTCCCGCCCTACCTAGCGTCAACCAATTATGTCAATGCGGAGCTATACAGAGCCCTCCACATTGTTACAAAATTCGGAGGCGCACTGCAATGCGGTACGGAGCTCAATTTGGCCTCTACATGCCTCCGGAGGCCCCTCAATTGCGTAACACCCCAATTGAGATGGTTTGGGATGTGCTGGACCGCAGAGTGAAGGAAAAGCAGCCAACATGTGCTCAGCATATGTGGGAACTCCTTCAAGACTGTTGGAAAAGCATCCCAGGTGAAGCTGGTTGAGAGAGAATGTAAACTTTCGACTTCAACTGTATGTACTGTATCTTATACGATCTATTGCATCTTGCCTATGCATGCTTGGTCATTGCTCATCCATATATTTATATGTACATATTCTTATTCCATCCCTTTAGATTTGTGTGTTTCAGGTAATTGTTGTGGAATTGTCAGATTACTTGTTAGATATTACTGCACTGTCGGAACTAGAAGCACAAGCATTTCGCTACACTTGAATTAACATCTGCTAACCATGTGTATGTGACCAATAACATTTGATTTGATTTAACCTAAAACACAAGGCCAAATCTACACTGGAGTTGCTTGTCAAGAAGACCCGTGAAATTGGCCGAGTTACAGTTTTGACTTGAATCTACTGAAAATATATGGCAAGACCTGAAAATGGTTGTCTAGCAATGATCAACAACAAATTTGACAGAGCTTGAAGAATTTTGAAAAGAATAATGGGAAAATGTGGGGTATTATGTGTCGATGGGTGCTGAAAAAATAGATTTATTCCATTTTGAATTCAGGTTCTAGCACAACAAAATGTGGAACAAGTCAATTGGTATGAATACTTTCGGAAGGCACTGTAACGTTATATCTCTTCATGTAGGTAGCTGTATTTTGATAAAACTAGGCATGCTAGCTAACGTTAGCTAGTGTCAGTGACGCAGACTAGCTAGCGTTTTAGCTTGCTAGCTACCTCATTACAATTTTAGTTAGGTCGTAGCTCATACAAGTTGATTTTGTATTGTTTAAATACTGCTGGTTAAGTAACGTTATCATTTGATAATGCTAGCAGCTATAGGCTACCTAGCTAACATTAGCCTACAAGTCGAATTTGCAAGTTAGTTCGAAGCTCATACAAGTGTAGTCTGTATTGCCTAGGGCAAAACTAAATAATGGACGCAGCTATCGTGGTAGCTAACTCATGTCTGAGTCTGACTAATACAGTGAACTATTAGAAACGCCGTCACCGGCCTGAATCTAACCCGATCTGGAGCTACAGTCAGGAAAGCATAGAATTAGGGTTTCCACTAGTTACCATAACCACAAAATCAAGATTGGCTTTATCATAAAAATGTTTGAAAACAAAAATTTGCTTTTTGGTATTAATTTAAGGTTCATATTTGGTACACGGTTAGCAGCGTAGTTAAGGTAAGGTTTAAAATAACATTTTAAGAAAATAAATTGTAGAAATAGGTGGGCTTTATGACTTTGTGGGTTTGGTAACTAGTGACGACCTAGAATTAGCTTGATTCGTTTATTGCCCTAATGACACAGGCGGCTTCATCAACAACGATAATGTGTGTTATGCTGATGTGAATTTTTTTAATATAAAATACTCGGTTTGAGTATTTTGAGTATTTAAAATACTCGGTTTGAGTAAAACTAGTAGGTTAATTACCCAGCCAAGCAGATACAAGTAGTAGAGTAATTTTGGTTGTGAAGTGCATTATAAAAACGTTTTGTCCTTTCTTTATAACAAAATGCAATTTACCACTTTGCTGTCTATTGTGTCACATGTCCTCCCAGACAACACCACCTCATAAGATTAGGAAGTACATTATTTATGAGGATTGCCTGCTGCAGCTGTTTGAGAGATGTCCAATTTGCAGCCGAACATACAACATAGAGAAGATCAGCAAGGGGACCCTCAGCATCACGCAGACATGTGAGCATTCCTATAAATGGAATAGGGAGGACCCTTGAATCAGTTTGGTGACATTTGACCTGTTCAAAGGTCAAAACAGTTTCGAGTTTTGTCCCAATTCACCTTCATAACCTAGCCTGGTAGAACCAGTCTGATTTTCTTTAACGAGTCCAACGTGAAGGATATACTGCTTTCTCAGGAATGGGCCCAAATGCTTGTCATTTGCGTGAAGAAAAGACGTAGAAAAGGGGGGCGGAGGTCAGGCAGCCTTCTGGGAATTTGTAGGCGAAAGAGTAAACTCCCACTGCCATCCGTTCTATTGGCCAACGTGCAATCATTGTAAAATAAAATGGATGACCTACAATCAAGATTATACTACCAACAGGATATTATAAACTGTAATATCTTATGTTTCACCGAGTCATGGCTGAAAGACGACACGGATAATATAGAGCTGGCGGGATTTTCCATGCACTGGCAGGACAGAGAAGCCACCTCTGGTAAGACGAGGGGCGGGGGTGTTTGTCTATTTGTCAATAACAGCTGGTGCGCGATGTCTAATTTTAAAGAAGTCTCGAGGTATTGCTCGCCTGAGGTAGAGTACCTTATGATAAGCTGTAGACCACACTTTCTACCAAGAGAGTTCTCATCTATATTATTCTTAGCCATCTATTTACCACCACAAACCGATGCTGGCACTAAGACTGCACTCAACTAGCCGTATAAGGCCATAAGCAAACAAGAAAATGCTCATCTAGAAGTGGCGCTCCTAGTGGCCGGGGACTTTAATGCAGGCAAACTTAAATCCATGTTACCTAATTTCTACCAGCATGTAACATGTGCAACCAGAGGGGAAGAAAACTCTAGACCACCTTTACTCCACACACAGAGATGCATACAAAGCTCTCTCCGCCCTCCATTTGGCAAATCTGACCATAATTCTATCCTCCTGATTTCTGCTTACATTCAAAAACTAAAGCAGGAAGTACCAGTGACTCGCTCAATACAGAAGTTGTCAGATAATGTGGGTGCTACGCTACAGGACTGTTTTGCTAGCACAGACTTGAATATTTACCGGGATTCATCAAATGGCATTGGCTTCATAAATAAGTGCATCGACGACGTCGTCCCCACAGTGACCGTACGTACATAGCCCAACCAGAAGCAATGGATTACAGGCAACATCCGCATCGAGCTAAAGGCTAGAGCTGCTGCTTTCAAGGCGTGGGACACTAATCCGGACGTTTATAAGAAATCCCACTATGCCCTCAGACGAACCATCAAACAAGCAAAGCGTCAATACGGGATTAAGATTGAATCCTACTACACCGGCTCTGACGCTCTTCGGATGTGGCAGGGCTTGAAAACTATTACGGATTGCAAAGGGAAACGCAGTTGCGAGCTGCCCAGTGACGGGAACCTACCAGATGAGCTAAATACCTTTTATGCTCACTTCGAGGCAAGCAACACTGCAGCATGCATGAGAGCATCAGCTGTTCTGGACAACGCTCTCGGTAGCCAATGTGAGCAAGACCTTTAAACAGGTCAACATTCACAAAGCCGGACTGATTACTCAAAGCATGCTCGGACCAACTGGCAAGTGTCATCACTGACATTTTCATCCTCTCCCTGATCGAGTCCAGACTGACAAAAGAGTTTAATATTGATGTCTCTAAATGGAGAGAGACGTGGCACTTTGCATAACATTTTTACTTGTATTGTCTTTTTTTTATTATTGAATTGAATGGTATCAGTAAATATGAGGAAGGAGAAACCCAGTGTATTCTGCACCTGGATCAGGGAACTCCTGTTGTATACTAGACACCACACAGGAAGGCTTGCTGAGGGTGCAAGTAGGGTTGCTGAGGGTGCTGGAGCACGCCCTGAAAAGTCTGAATAATAAAACAAATGTAATTAAAAATGAAACATTTGGGAGAAAACCTTTTTTCCTCCCAAAAGTAATGCACTGGGCCTTTACTAGTCCTGTATTAGTAGACCTATATAGCCGTCTACATGCACTATTTCTGCCACTACCCCTCTTTTACTTATGTAAATGAGATATTTCTGTATTTAGTGTTCAATCAATTTGCAAAAAATTCTAAAAATATGTTTTAACTTTGCCATTATGGCATATTGTGTGTAGATGGGTGAGGGGGAAAAATACTTTTAATCCATTTTGAATTCAGGCTGTAACACAACAAAATGTGAAATAAATCAAGCTGTATGGCTAGCTAGCTAGTTAGCTATGCTATTAGACTGGATCTAGTTTATGGTCATTATACATACAGGCTTTGTCTCTTAGTGGCTATGTCTAGATATTTTTGACAAATGTAATTAAAATTCAACTGACATCTCCATTTGTGTGAATGTGTCTGAAGACTGGGGTACATTCCTTAGTGAAGACCATAGTCAACCGTAGCTAAATGTTTTGCAAGGTAAACCAGATTATTTTCTCCCTGTTTCAATCCACTTGCACTGTGGCATTGGAGAGAAAATGTTGCCATATTCAAGCTAATATCCTGTAATTCTGCACATTTTTTCATGGGGCAGAGAGATTTTTGTTGTTGTTGCAGCTTTCAAGCTAATATCCTGCAATTCTACACATTTCCCCACGAAGCAGAGAAAAAACGCTGCACTTATGTAAATCAAACAGTATTGAGTTGATTTAAATAAATAAAAAATTGGTGCAGTACTGTGGATACCAATATCCCTGTGAGCCTCCCAGTCCCATGTTGCCCAGGGCTAAGAACATAAATTGTAGATAAATAATATGACAATGTACTGTATTACACTCTAAATTTATTCCATGGATCCCTTGGTCCAAATTATTTTAAGATCTGTTCGCAGATCCCCTGCAGTACCTCTGACCCCACTTTGAGAACACCCGAATAGCCTATAGAGAGGTGTGGCAGGTGCACGCGATAGCAACACTGCACGCCCGACATCGACGGAGCTCTCAAACAAGCAGGTATTACAAACAAGTAAGGCACTCTTTTATAAACTGAAATGGTAATTGAGTCCGTATTGCCGCTAATAGCACAAACGAATGGTGTACACCTGAATTTAATGCAACAGCAGTAATGGAGTTGTAGAAATGGACATGTTTGTACTTCACGCATGTGGGGAATTGAGAACGGTAGTTTGAAGTGTTCGTTAGAACAGTAGATGAGAGCTCGCAATCGCATCGTCACAATATCTCATGCAAAATGGGTAAATTTAGAGCACCTTCATCTCTTGAATGTTTTGTCATTCAGGTCCAAAAAGTAATTTTCAGAGCGAATCTATATAAAACTAAGCAGCTAAAGGACAAACGGTAAACTTAGATGTAATTTTATTTTAAATTCTTACTTGGAAGGAACACTTACACCATTTTTACAGGCATACGTTTCAGATTGTCACCTATATCAATGAATTGTGTACAGCCTGATTAATCAGACTACTACAGAGTGCTTTTCCGCAGAAATATAGAATATTTTTCCGAAAACATAGAATAATGTCCTCTCTGAACTCAGTAGATTCATGTCAAATCACATTTTATTTGTCACATGCGCCAAATACAACAGGTGTAGACATTAAGTGAAAGGCTTACTTACAAGCCCTTAACCAACAATGCTTTAAGACGTTTTGAGAAAAAATAAGTGTTAAGTAAAATAAAAAAATAAAAGTAACAAATAATTGAACAGCAGCAGTAAAATAACAATAGCAGGTTATATACAGGGGGTACTGGTACAGAGTCAATTTGTGGGTTAGTTGAGGTAATATGTACATTTGTTTGTATTTTTTGTTTAACCTTTATTTAACTAGGCAAGTCAGTTAAGAACAAATTATTATTTACAATGACGGCCTAGGAACAGTGGGTGTTAACCTTGTTCAGGGGCAGAACGACAGATTTTTACCTTGTCAGCTTGGGGATTTGATCCAGCAACCTTTCGGTAACTGGCCCAACGCTCTAACCACTAGGCGACCTGCCACCCTCTCTACATGTAGGTAGAGTTAAATTGACTATGCATAGATAATAAACAGAGTAGCAGCATTGTAAAAGAGGGGTCTGGGTAGCCCTTTGATTAGCTGTTCGGGAGTCTTATGGCTTGGGGGTAGAAGCTGTTAAGAAGCCTTTTGGACCTAGACTTGCCGTGCGGTAGCAGAGAGAACTAGGGTGACAAAGGTGGCTGGAGTCTTTGACAATTTTTAGGGCCTTCCTCCCTTCCTCCTGACACCGCCTGGTGTAGAGGTCCTGGATGGCAGGAAGCTTGGCCCCGGTGATGTCCTGGGCTGTACGCACTACCCTCTGTAGTGCCTTGTGGTCGGAGGCCGAGCAGTTGCCATACCAGGCAGTGATGCAACCAGTCAGGATGCTCTCGACGGTGCAGCTGAATAATCTTTTGAGGATCTGAGGACCCATGCTGAATCTTTTCAGTCTCATCACATCCCTGAGGGGCCCTTGTGTTGAGGATCATTGTGGCGGCTGTGTTGTTACCTACCCTTACCACCTGGTGGTGGCCCGTCAGGAAGTCCAGGATCCAGTTGCAGAGGGAGGTGTTCAGTCCCCGTATTGATGGGGTTCTGAGTGACGGTTTACGACACTCTTTTACAACACCTGTGGTGTATGTGTGGCAATGGCGGAATAACATTCAAACTCGTTCAACTATGATCGATGGTGCGGGTTGTCCTTGCTCGCTGTAACTAACAAAGTAGTACATGGTTACAGGTGTGGAAATGGTGTTTTTTCTGTGAATATTGGGAGTTTGTGGAAGTGCAATGGATGTAATCAAGCCACCAGAGGCTTTGAGCCTGGATGGGAATGTGGACGCGAATTGGGAAAACATTTCGGCAGAGGTTTTTGTTGTATATGTCTGCCATTGGAGTTACAAAGGAGCCGGATGAATGTAAAGTTGCTCTCTTTCTTACTATAGCGGGACCACAGACAATCGATATATTCAATACCTTCATGTCTACAAATATGGAGGATAAAGACGAGTTTGCGGAGGTACTGGATCAGTTTGATGCACGTTGTTCACCTAAGAAGAACGGGACAAATGAACGTTGTTTCGCCGTCGTATACAACAGCAAGGTGAAAAGTTTGACGTCTTTCTTACTGATTTTGAAATTAAAAGCACAGACGTGCAATTTTGTAGACCTAACCTCATCTATGCTTCGAGATCAGATTGTGTTTGGTATGAATGACTCCAGAGTTAGAGAAAGATTGCTGTGGGAAAGTGAGTTACATTTGGACACTGCAGTAGAAATAATGTCAGGTGAATGAGCTGGCACAATTGCATATTAAAACCTTTAGCTCCACACCAGCAGGCACTGCTATGGAGGTGGAATGTGCAGCAGTGGACTTTGTGCATAAGGACACAAGGGGGCGCTATGAGCAAAGGATTTACAAGCAATATGATTGTAACAGGTATGGCACCAGACAAGGAAATGTCCTGTCTGGGAAATTTTGCTACAAGTGCAAGGGGAAAAATGTGTTTTTGCAAAGGACAAGTATGGGAGACAAAATGTTCACACCATTGAAATGGAGGATAATGAACAAAGTGATTTGTTTGTGGGCACTGTGGTTTGCATGGAGGACGGGCAAGACCCATCACAGGTCCATACTGTAGCTAGTGAACACTGGGTTGTACCACAAGTGATCAATGGTACATTTTTTTTACCTTAAAGCTGGATACAGGAGCTAAACCTAATTAATATGAGGGATTTTCATAAGTTAAAGCACAAACCAGTCATCATGCAAAAGGCTGTGGCTCTCAAAGCGTACAATGGCCAAGCAATTACATTTACATTTTACATTTAAGTCATTTAGCAGACGCTCTTATCCAGAGCGACTTACAAATTGGTGCATTCACCTTATGATATCCAGTGGAACAACCACTTTACAATAGTGCATCTAAATCTTTTAAAGGGGGGGGGGGGGGGGGGGTTAGAAGGATTACTTTATCCTATCCTAGGTATTCCTAGGATAGGATAATTGATCCAATTGAGACTAAAGGTTTGTGTCGGCTAACTGATAAGGGTAAAACAAGAAGCCACACACTTGTGATTGTACGAGAGGGACATGATTCTCTTTTGGGGGATACAGCATGTGAGTCGTTGGGACTGGTTAAGCGAGTGTACACCATTAATGACTTTGACTGGCTGCACAGTGTTCAACGGGTGACAAGTTATCAAAAGGGTGAGGAGATTGCTCAAAGATATTCGGATGTGTTTTTTGGAGCATTGCTTCTCATTCACTCTATTTCCCTCACAGAGAATGCCAAGCCAGTGATTTATGCACCACGCAGAGTTCCGGTGCCACTACGGAAGGATCTAAAGAGTTTGGAAGAATGGTAAAACTCTATGTGCTCGTGAAAACAGAGGAGCCAACAGACTGGGTCAATTCCATGGGGTGTGTTCGGAAAAGGAATGGAGATCTGAGAGTCTGTATGGACCCCCAAGGACCTTAAATGTATCAAAAGGGAGCCTGTTCAGATTCCTAAGAGGGATGAGATAGTGTGTGAAATGGCTGGCGCACATTATTTCTCCAAGTTGGATGCTTAAAATGGATTCTGGCAGGTGGTGTTGGATGCAGCCAGCACCAAGCTTTGTACAGTCCATACCTCCTTTGGAAGATATTCCTTTAAGAGGTTACCATTTGGCATAAGTTCTGCCCCTGAGCTCTTTCACAAGGCCATGGAAAGCGTCCATTGAGGGGTTAGAGGGAGTTTGAGTGTATATGGATGATTTTGTGGTCTGTGGGTCCACTTCAGGAACACAATGAGCGGTTGGAAAAGACTGCAGATGGTTCAGAAGCATGGGTTGAAGCTAAATCGGGCTAAATGTCAGTTCTGTGTGAAGGAAATCACATTTCTTGGATAGGCTATCCTCAGAGGGTGTGCAGCCTGATCATGCCAAGGTCAAAGCAGTGAGGGAGATGGCTAATCCCACACATAGGAAAGGCATTCAGCGTGTTTTGGGTATGGTCAATTATTTGGGGAATTTTGTTCCAAATCTGTCAGCTAAAACAGTGAACTTAATAACACTCCTTCAGGACAAGACGGAGTTCTCATGGAACATAGAACATGAAAGAGAGTGTGACAATGGAAAGAACATTTTGGCTGAAGAGCCAGTGCTAACGTTTTTCGAACCTGACAGGCCTACTAAGGTGTTCACGGACGCCTCCAAAGATGGCATTGGAGCAGTGCTGCTTCAGGAGCATCAAGGTATGTGGAAGCATGTGGCTTATGTGGCCCGTTCGGAGGAGGAGGCTGCCTTACATGTGGATATGGTCATGGAGTCACTTCGTTTGTGGTGCTTTCGCTGTAAAGCCTATTTGAAATCGGACACTTTGGTGGGATTAACAACAAGATTACCTTTAAAATGGTATAAGATACATGTATGTTTGAGGAATTTTAATTATGAGATTTCTGTTTGAATTTGGCGCCCTGCACTTTCACTGGCTGTTGTCATATCATCCCGTTAAGGGGATTGCAGCCATAAGAAGTTATTATAGACACTAAAGAGGCCTTTTTACTGACTCGGTATTTTTCAAAGAAAGATGCCCAGGGTCCCTGCTCATCTGCGTGAATGTGCCTTAGGCATTCTGCAAAGAGGCATGAGGACTGCAGATGTGGCCAGGGCAATAAATTGCAATGTCCATACTGTGAGAAGCCTAACGCAGCGCTACAGGACGGACAGCTGATCGTCCTCGCAGTGGCAGACCACGTGTAACAACACCTGCACAGGATCGGTACATCTGAACATCACACTGTGGGACAGGTACAGGATGGCAACAACAACTGCCCGAGTTACACCAAGAACGCACAATCCCTCCATCAGTGCTCAGACTGTCCGCAATAGGATGAGAGAGGCTGGACTGAGGGCTTGTAGGCCTGTTGTAAGGCAGGTCCTCACCAGACATCACTGGCAACAACGTCGCCTATGGGCACAAACCCACCGTCGCTGGACCAGACAGGACTGGCAAAAAGTACTCTTCACTGACGAGTCACGGTTTTGTCTCACCAGGGGTGATGGTCGGATTCGTGTTTATCGTCGAAGGAATGAGCGTTACACCGAGGCCTGTACTCTGGAGCCGCATTGATTTTTGGAGGTGGAGGGTCCGTCATGGTCTGGGGCAGTGTGTCACAGCATCATAAGACTGACTGCAATGACAACAAGCTCAATCTCAACGCTGTGCGTTACAGGGAAGAGATCCTCCCTCATGCGGTACCCTTCCTGCAGGCTCATCCTGACATGACCCTCCAGCATGACAATGCTACCAGCCATACTGCTTGTTCTGTGTGTGATTTCCTGCAAGACAGGAATGTCAGTGTTCTGCCATGGCCAGCGAAGAGCCCGGATTTCAATCCCATTGAGCACGTCTGGGACCTGTTGGATCGGAGGGTGAGGGCTAGGGCCATTCCCCCCCAGAAATGTCCGGGAACTTGCAGGTGCCTTGGTGGAAGAGTGGGATAACATCTCACAGCAAGAACGGGCAAATCTGGTGCAGTCCATGAGGAGATTCACTGCAGTACTTAATGCAGCTGGTGGCCATACCAGATACTGACTGTTACTTTTGATTTTGACCATTATTCCATTAATAATTAACGCAGTTGACAGTGAGGGGACGTTTCTTATTTTGCTGAGTTTATATTTAAAACCAAATACTTAGACTTTTACTTAAGTAGCATTTTACTGGGTGACTTTCGCTTTTACTTTAGTCATTTTCTGTTAAGTTATCTTTACTTTTTCCACCACTGGACCTTACAATTATTTGTATGTGTGGGGTACAGAGATGAGGTAGTCATTAAAAAATCATGTTATACACTTATTGCACACAGTCCAAGCAACTTATTACTGTATGTGACTTGTTAAGCACATTTTTACTCCTGAACTTATTTAGGCTTGCCGTAACAAAGGAGTTATTGACTCAAGACATTTCAGCTTTAAATGTTTTATTAATTAGTAAAAATGGCAAAAAACATAATCCCACTTTAACATTATGGGTTATTGTGTGTAGGCCAGTGACGACAAATCTCAATTTAATCAATTTTAAATCGAGGGTGTAACATAACAAAATGTGTAAAAAGTCAAGGGATGTGAATACTTTCTGAATGCACTGCATACCTGTATATATTTCAGAAGGGGATACAGGCCGGTAGGAGAACCAGTGGGATGAGTGGACGCAGGGATTGAACCCTGGTCTCCGATGGGGAGATCTGTATATGTGACGTGCCATAAATGTTAAAATCCACCACGGCTCTGCACGAATGGAGGCCCTCTTAACTGTTTCTGTGGCATTTGTGATGTCATCCCATCCCACTATTCTTTCTCTGACTCGTGTTTCCACAGGTTCGCTTCCGGAAGGGTGGCATCCAGCTTCTCAGTTCCCCGGGCAAGAGGATGGTGCTGGCTGGCGTGCTGCTTTCCTCTGTCCTCGGCCTGTTCGGATGTACCGTCACTCTAGGCATGCGCCACAACAAAGGTGAGAGGCCTGTGGTTACACACGCATGCATGCATGCATGCACACATTTGTCAAAAGCATGTATGAGCCCTTATAATAAGGCTGATAATATGTGATGTCTATGTATCAACATTCCAACTGGTTGGTGTTAAGCAGTATCATTACGAATGATTATTAAGATGTATAGTATTAGTACTTAACCTGTGGCTCACATTTTCAACTCGAGACTCTTAACCAATTCCATACCCAGCATTTGGAAATCAGCTTATGTCCTCCCAATGCTAAAGGGTGGAGATCTCTCAGATACTAATAACTATCGTCCTATCTCTAAACTCTCTATCCTGGCCAAAGTCTATGAATCCCTAGTGAACTCACAGTTAAAAAACCTCTTAGTTGAAAAGAACATACTGAACGGGGTTCAGTGTGGCTTTAGATCGGGGCACAGTACCACAACTGCAGCTATGGCAGTGGTAAATGACATCATTAATGCACTTGATAAAAAGCAACATTGTGCTGCTCTGTTTGTGGATTTATCAAAGGCCTTTGATTCAGTTGACCATGAGTTGTTGCTAGCTAGACTCAATAACATTGGTCTCAGTGAAGGGGCAATAAATTGGTTTAGGAACTATCTTTCTGACAGAACACAATGTGTATATACTGACAATCACAAGTCTAGCTTTCTTGAGATTAATATAGGTGTGCCCCAGGGTTCTATTTTAGCTCCTGTGTTATTCTCAATTTTTATTAATGATTTGGGAAATGGGATGCAACCAGCAAAGTCACATCTATATGCAGATGATACAGTCATATATTCATGTGCTCCTTCTCTGGTTCAGGCTGTTGAAGAGCTCCAGACTGCTTTTCAGTCACTGCAGGCCTCCCTTTATGGTCTCAAACTGGTCTTGGAATGTACATAAAAACTAAATTCATGACCTTTTAACAGAGCTAGAACTCTGCCAGAGAACGTTAGCATTGTCACATCTGGTGGCTTATCCATTGAAAAAGTGTCATCCTACAAATACCTATGTATTTGGTTGGATGACAAGTTGTCCTTTTAAAGGTCATGTGGTTAATCTTGTGACAGCTTAAATTAAAATTGGGTTTTTATTTTCGTAATAAGGCTTTCTGCTTATGGCTAGAAAAAAAGCTTGTTCAGACACTTCTCTCTGTAATTGAATATGGTGACTTGTTGTATATGCAGGTGGGCTGTCTTACAGAGACTGGACTGTTTATCATGCATCCTTGCGCTTTATTACAAATGTAAAGTCACTCACCCACAATTGCACATTGTACCAAATGGTAGGTTGGACCTCACTTTATATGCGCAGAAAGATACATTTGTATGTGTTCATCTACAAAGCCCTTTTGGGTAAACTCCCTCTGTAGTCTGGTCTCCTTCACCACCAGCAGTTACCATACATGGTCTGCTAGGTGGTTGCTACTTAAAGTCTGCAGGACATTCACAGTATTAGGCAAGACTGCCTTCTATTCTTGTGCACCAGACGCATGGAATAGTCTACAATCCATGCTTCATCTCGATATGTTAGTGCCACTGAATTCATTTAAAATATTGATTGGAGACTGTTACAGAGGAGTGTAAATTATTTTTTTTAGGCTAGATCATGTTGTATTGTTGTGTGTTTTTGATTATGTGATGTATTGATTGTTGTTGGCTTGGCCAGGTCTCCCTTGAAAAAGAGACTCTGGGTCTCAATGGGCTTTTTCCTGGTTAAATAAAGGTTAAACAAAATCAAAATATAATGGGATCATACAAAATTCTTGTGACAATGCATTATAACCACATCATTAAGCATTATATGCGCAGGCTTTAAGTAGAGCTTTACCAAATGTTTTTTTTCTAACTTCACACAAGACCAAGCACAGGGCCTGTGTCTGACCAAGGCCTGTTTCACGGTGGCCAGTAAGATCGTGCAGGCCCTGGACCGCAGCGCTGACCCCTGCCAGGACTTCTACCAGTACGCCTGCGGGGGCTGGGTCCGCAAGAACCCTCTCCCCGACGGACGCCCCCGTTGGAGCACCTTCAACAGCGTCTGGAACCAGAACCAGGCTGTCCTCAAAAACCTGCTGGGTGAGTTGGAACCAAAGACATGTACACAATACACACACACACACGCAAGCATACACATCAAATGTTATTTGCCGAATGTGTAGACCTTACCATGAAATGTTCACTTACAAGCCCTTAACCAACAATGCAGTTTTAAGAAAATATTTACTAAATATACTAAAGTAAAACTCTTTAAAAAAAATAATTAAAAAAATAAATAATTGTTTTTACTAGACCGTGTCAATTCAAATAGTCCGGGTGGCCATTTGATACATTTTTCAGTGTTAGCAGTTGATGTTAACACAGACCACAAAGCAAATC
Organism: Salvelinus namaycush; assembly: GCF_016432855.1. NCBI lineage: Eukaryota > Metazoa > Chordata > Actinopteri > Salmoniformes > Salmonidae > Salvelinus > Salvelinus namaycush. The sequence goes on along the minus strand of NC_052332.1, from coordinate 4,640,233 downwards.
AGGGGGAGGAAATAGGTTTATTCATAGAGAACAAATCATGAGTGGAGGTAGATAGTAGATGTTTATGCTCCCCTGTCCTCAGTGATTCTCTCCACGGAACAAAGGGACAGGATGTAGTTTTATAACCCAGCCCTAACCTGTGGTTGACCAATTTAGAATTCCTTGAAATAAAACTGGGCCAATGGCCAAATAACAAGTATCCTATTTCAGGTTCACTGTATAAACAATTTGGACCAATGAGAACTTTCCATGTAGCTATGGGTCCCGGACTGAAATTCTCTGACCCATTGATATTACAGAAAAAACACTATTTCCATTGATCATTAGTTCTCTATTGACCTCTCATCCTCTGCATTGTGTATTTAATAAATAAATATTCTTACCGCAGTTTTATGGCTTGAGGGTAGAAGCTGGAGCGTTTTGGACCTAGACTTGGCGTTCCGGTACCGATTGCTGTGCGGTAGCAGAGAAAACAGTCTGACTTGGGTGACTGGAGTCTTTTGACAATTTTTTGGGGCCTTCCTCTGACACCACCTAGTATATAGGTCCTGGATGGCAGGAAGCTTGGCCCCAGTGATGTACTGGGCTGTACGCACTACCCTCTGTAGCGCCTTACGGTCGGATGCCGAGGAGATTCCATACCAGGCGGTGATGCAACTGGTCAGGATGCTCTCGATATTGCAGCTGCAGAACAGTTGAGGATCTGAGGACCCGTGCCAAATCTTTTCACTCTCCTGAGGGGGAAAAGGCGTTGTCGTGCCCTCTTCACGACTTTCTTGGTGTGTTTGGCCCGTGATAGTTTGTCGATGTGGACACCAAGGAACTTGAAACTCTCGAAACATGCACGCACACACACGCGTACACACTGACATGTATACTGTCAACATACTGTAAACATAGACACTTGTCGTATACCATTTCTCCTGCTTTTGTTGCAACCCAGTCTCCAAATAAAACGCCAACCCGTGGCTTGACTGCAGTGACAGAATTACGCCATTGCTTGACGTTTTAATTACGCCATGTGGCGCCGTTTCTTAGCTGTCATTCAAACTCTGCAAAAGGGAATCTAAAACTTCAGTTTAGGCATTACTTCCCGAATGCTTAGGGTTTGAGAAAGGCTTAAAACAGCTTTGATGCACGTGTACTGACCTCGCCTTCTGGATGATAGCGGGGTGAACAGGCCATGGCCCGGGTGGTTGACGATATTTTTGGCCTTCCTGTGACATCAGGTGCTGTAGGTGTCTTGGAGGGCAGGTAGTTTGCCTCCCGGTGATGCGTTGGGCAGACCACATCACCCTCTGGAGAGCCCTGCGGTTGCGGGCGGTGCAGTTGCCGTACCAGGCGGTGATACAACCCGACAGGATGCTCTCAATTGTGCATCTGTAAGTAAAAGTTTGAGGGTGCTAGGGGCCAAGATGGATTTCTTCAGCCTCCTGCGGTTAAAGAGGTCGCTGTTAAGCCTTCACCACACTGTCTGTGTGGGTGGACCATTTCAGATTGTCAGTGATGTGTATGCAGAGGAACTTGGAAGCTTTTCACCTTCCCCACTGCGGTCCCGTCGGCGTGGATGGGGTCGTGCTCCCTCTGCTCTCCTGAAGTCCACGATCAGCTCCTTTTTGTTGATGTTGAGGGAGAGGTTATTTTCCTGGCACTACTCCGCCAAGGCCCTCAACTTCTCTCTGTAGGCTTTCTCATTGTTGGTAATCAGGCGTACTACAGTTGTCGTCTGCAAACTTGATGATTGAGTTGGAGGCGTGCAATGCCACGCAGTCATGGGTGAACAGGGAGTACAGGATTGGGCTGAGTACGCACCCTTGTGTGTTGAGGATCAGCGTAGTGGAGGTGTTGTTTCCTACCTTCACCACCTGGGGGTGCCATTGGGACCGAGGCTGAGGGCCACTCACGGTGTTGTCCTGACGAATACCTTGTTGCCTCCAGTGCATGCAGAACTTTACGCTCCATCGACTGTTGAATTAAAACTAATCTCTACTGGGCTGCCAGCCTCCTTCCACTGTACCAGAGGTTATTGTGATCCTGTTCGTCCCCTTTAGCTGCATCAGTTATAACTTCTGTAGGATAATTCTGCAGATAATTCTCATCAGGCTCGGGTAGCATCAGTCTTGAATTTTCGGTCAACGCTCCTAATCAAATCCAGACACAGGCCTATTTACAGTATATGCTTTTGAATACCAGGGAAATATTCAACCCTAGTCTGAGCCCCCCCCCCCCCCCCCCCCCCCCAAGGTGCTTTTGTATTGGCCCCACGGTGTGTGTGTCCGTGTGTCCCAACCTGTCTCAGAGAGGTCACAGTTCAATCACACAGCTCCCTACTGTCAGAACAGTCCGCAGGTCAACTGTCCATGACATACTGTTATTTGCTTCAAGCCTGTCCAAATCTCTTGTCATGTAATTAAGTTATATAGAAGGAAATGACAGGTCTTCTTGTCTCTGCCTCACACAATCACATTAGCCTCTGTTCTCCTCATCCATCTCTTCCTCCTCATCCCTACCCCTCTTTTCTCTCCTCCTTCAGAAAACGTCACTTTCAACTCCAGCAGCGAGGCGGAGAGGAAGACTCAGTTCTACTACCTGTCCTGTCTCAATGAGCAGCACATTGAGGAGCTGGGAGCCACGCCCCTTATTGACCTCATCACAAAGGTCAGTTTTGCTTCAGACCCCGCCCCCTTCACGCGTGCACGCAAATACACTCAAGTTACGTCCTAATCTCCCCTTTCTGCCAAAGTGTGTACCCTTTACGGATTTGAAAGGAAATAGTAAAAAGAAACTCCCTCTTTTATGCCTACACCAATCCAGTGCTTTTACATTTGTGGGAAGTAATGAACGAGTGCACACTTCATGAGAAAGGAGATATTCTTGGGACACAACCACGCACTCCATGATTCAATGTCATTAACACAATATGCTTGTGACCACATGGGTTTGAATCTAGGAGCCCCTCCTACTTTGTCGCAAACCCTCTTATCGCATCCCTTCTATACCAGGGGTGGGCAATTCCAGTCCTCCAGGGTCTGATTGGTGTCACAGTTTTGACCCAGCCCCAGCTAACACACCTGACTCCAATAATCCCCTAATCATGATCTTCAGTTTAGAATGCCATTTGATTAATCAGCTGTGTTTGCTACGGATGGAGAAAAAGTGTCTCGAGGACTGGAGTTGCCCACCCATGATCTATACTGTCCTTTCTCTTTAATAGTGTCTTAAAAACTAGTTAGAAAAAAGAACGAGAAAATGGGGCTCCCGAGTGGCGCAGCGGTCTAAGGCACTGCATCTCATCGCTGGAGGCGTCACTACAGACCCTGGTTCGATTCCTGGCTGTATCACAACCGGCTGTGATTGGGAGTCCCATAGGGTGGTGCACAATTGGCCCAGCGTCATTAGGGGTAGGCTGTCATTGTAAATAAGAGTTTGTTCTTAACTGACTTCCCTAGTTAAAATAAACTTGCTACCAAACTTGCTAATAAAGACACTGCTACTTCACTGTCCCCTTTCTAATCAACCTAGTATAGGTCCTTCACTCTGCGGTCCAACTCATCCCAAACCATCTCAATTGGGTTGAGGTCAGGTGATTGTGGAGGCCACTCATCTGATGCAGCACTCCATCACTCTCCTTCTTGGTCAAAAGCCCTTATACAGCCTGGAGGTGGGTTGTGTCATTGTCCTGTTGAAAAACAAACCAGATGGGATGGCGTATCTGCAGAATGCTGTGGTAGCCATGCTGGTTGTGTGCCTTGAATTCTAAATAAATCACTGACAGTGTCACCAGCAAAACACCCCAACCCCTTCACACCTCTTGCTTCATGGTGGGAGCCATACATGCAAACGTCAGACGTTCACCTACTCTGCGTCTCACAAAGACACGGCGGTTGGAACCAAAAATCTCAAATTTGGACTCATCAGACCAAAGGACAGATTTCCACCTGTCTAATGTCCATTGCTCGTGTTTCTTGGCCAAAGCAAATCTCTTCTTATTGGTGTCCTTTTAGTAGGGAGTTTATGCTCGTCAAACATGGCTGCCACCATAAAGAATTTAGCTCCTATTAGCTTAGCTGACACGCGTCTCTTTTCGAAACAATATTACATTTCTCCCTTGTGCTCACCAGAGATGTGGTACATTGTAAACAAGTCTAGCTGTTAGGTCGGTAACTTTTATGTTTGTTTTGTCAGTGCAACCTGTTATTTAGACTGGTTTATGGAATGAGTTTAGCTGTGGATGTGTTCCGTGTTATGTTTGGATGATGAAGTTCCCATTTCTTTTTAAATAAAGGTGAATTTGAGGAATCAAGTTGTGAAGACCTTTTTTCCCCATCAGTACAAAAGATGCTTTTCCGACAACAATGCTGTTTAGATGCGTTTGTTGGATCATACGTGATCGTAGTCTGCAGGAACCACTCTTCAATGATCACAAATACGTGATCGTACGCGCCAAAGGGTTAAGCACATTGCTTATATTTACAGTATAGCCTACACAAATGAACCACGGGAAAGTTTACTCCATTTTCAATTTAAGTGCATAGATGACATGTATTTTTCCCCGCTTCCCCTGTTTTGATACAGGTGTATGATAGTAGTCCATTCTAAATCAAAACAAATTTCACGCATATTATTTAGTATATGTAAAGACAAGATTAAATCGAGATTAGTCTGATGGGTGACAATATTAGCCTATCACTTGTGAATTATATACACTGCTCAAAAAAATAAAGGGAACACTTAAACAACACAATGTAACTCCAAGTCAATCACACTTCTGTGAAATCAAACTGTCCACTTAGGAAGCAACACTGATTGACAATAAATTTCACATGCTGTTGTGCAAATGGAATAGACAACAGGTGGAAATTATAGGCAATTAGCAAGACACCCCCAATAAAGGAGTGGTTCTGCAGGTGGTGACCACAGACCACTTCTCAGTTCCTATGCTTCCTGGCTGATGTTTTGGTCACTTTTGAATGCTGGCGGTGCTTTCACTCTAGTGGTAGCATGAGACGGAGTCTACAACCCACACAAGTGGCTCAGGTAGTGCAGCTCATCCAGGATGGCACATCAATGCGAGCTGTGGCAAGAAGGTTTGCTGTGTCTGTCAGCGTAGTGTCCAGAGCATGGAGGCGCTACCAGGAGACAGGCCAGTACATCAGGAGACGTGGAGGAGGCCGTAGGAGGGCAACAACCCAGCAGCAGGACCGCTACCTCCGCCTTTGTGCAAGGAGGAGCAGGAGGAGCACTGCCAGAGCCCTGCAAAATAACCTCCAGCAGGCCACAAATGTGCATGTGTCTGCTCAAACGGTCAGAAACAGACTCCATGAGGGTGGTATGAGGGCCCGACGTCCACAGGTGGGGGTTGAGCTTACAGCCCAACACCGTGCAGGACGTTTGGCATTTGCCAGAGAACACCAAGATTGGCAAATTCGCCACTGGCGCCCTGTGCTCTTCACAGATGAAAGCAGGTTCACACTGAGCACATGTGACAGACGTGACAGTCTGGAGACGCCGTGGAGAACGTTCTGCTGCCTGCAACATCCTCCAGCATGACCGGTTCGGCGGTGGGTCAGTCATGGTGTGGGGTGGCATTTCTTTGGGGGGCCGCACAGCCCTCCATGTGCTCGCCAGAGGTAGCCTGACTGCCATTAGGTACCGAGATGAGATCCTCAGCAAGACAATGCTAGACCTCATGTGGCTGGAGTGTGTCAGCAGTTCCTGCAAGAGGAAGGCATTGATGCTATGGACTGGCCCGCCCGTTCCCCAGACCTGAATCCAATTGAGCACATCTGGGACATCATGTCTCGCTCCATCCACCAACGCCACGTTGCACCACAGACTGTCCAGGAGTTGGCGGATGCTTTAGTCCAGGTCTGGGAGGAGATCCCTCAGGAGACCATCCGCCACCTCATCAGGAGCATGCCCAGGCGTTGTAGGGAGGTCATACAGGCACGTGGAGGCCACACACACACTACTGAGCCTCATTTTGACTTGTTTTAAGGACATTACATCAAAGTTGGATCAGCCTGTAGTGTGGTTTTCCACTTTAATTTTGAGTGTGACTCCAAATCCAGACCTCCATGGGTTGATAAATTTGATTTCCATTGATAATGTTTGTGTGATTTTGTTGTCAGCACATTCAACTATGTAAAGAAAAAAGTATTTAATAAGAATATTTCATTCATTCAGATCTAGGATGTGTTAGTGTTCCCTTTATTTTTTTTGAGCAGTGTATTATCACCTGTGAATGATGCCCAGCATAAGAAACAATGCCTTTTTTTGGGGGGGGACGTTTTTATATCATAGTTTCACACCTCATGTAGCCTAGCCCATAGACCTAGATTCTAGGCATTATCAAGTGCTTGTCAAATTGTGAATGAGAGACTGATGTAGTGTGTACAGCCTGCGCAAAAAAAAAGCAGAGCTCATGCCTTTCAAGCAACTTTTTTTCAATCATCATTAGTCAGATCATGCATCCTTATAATGTATTAACAATCAAAACATTTAGCTCAGCGTTTGTATCACAACTAAAGTTACATTAATAATTCTAAATGAAGCATATAGGACTACCTATTTCTTTGTTAATTGCTCAATACAGAATAACTGCATGTACTCCCTCAAATCGTTTGGAGAAAATATCCTTCCTAATGTATTCTTCATACTATAAAATGCCATGGAATTCTAAGCAAATCTTGTCTGCTAAATGAATTAGTGTAGACCACAGCCATTTAACATAGCCAGATCGGGTCCTTACATAAGCACAACTCAGTATGCTATTCTATTCTTCTGAAAAATACAAAATTTTCTTCATATCATGTTTCTTTTGACCTGTCTAAAATAATGGCATTTTTGTGAAGGTGTAGGCTATAGTACATGGATTTATTAGGCTGTAAGTGTTCCAAAGGTCTGCATCAGTGGCTTGTAGGTGTGTGGAAGCCAGGAGATGCTAAATGTGTTTGTTAATTAACGGTCAATTACCGTGAGGCCGACAGTTATTTACTTGACAATCACCGGCTGACAACATTTTGTGACCACCACAGCCCTAGGCAAGATTAACCTGCCATCTTTGTAAATGGAAATATTCTACCCAACTACACTGCCATAATTGCACTCTACTAAGATGTGTCTCAGAATAATGTAGCCTTATTTCTCATATTACTCAACGCCCATCCTCCTATAGCTCCTCCGCTAACTGCCTGGTCCTCAGCATTCTATTGTCACTCTAATCAGTCTGACATCAATGGAAATGTAATCGCAAATCTAATCAATCACTTGATGAGCTCATGTTACGCAACATTTTTAACGTACCAGCCTCCACTGGTACAGATCTAGGAATCATTTCCCCTCGCCTTAGTGGGGGAAAATGCAAAACTGACCAAAGGTAATACATTTATCTGTGCCTCTGAACTTGTTGTCCCTCTGTTTGGTCTGTGTGTGTTCAGACAGGGGGCTGGAGCATCACTGGGCCCTGGGAGAAGGACAACTTCATGGAGGTGCTGAAGACTGTGTCAGGTCCTTACCGCGCCCAGCCCTTCTTCACAGTCAGAGTCAGCGTGGACCCCAATAATTCCAATAGCAACGTCATCCAGGTCAGTTGCTCTGGCTTTGGGTCTATTTTAAATTAAAAGACATGGGTTAGCACACACACACAAACACATAGGCAGGCATGCATGCATACATAGGGCTGTTACAATGACCGTATTACTACCACAACGGCAGTCAAATTCCATGTGACCATTTAGTCACGGTAATTAGGCTTATCCAAGCTCTGATGCTGCTGGTGGTCATTAGTAGCCTACCAACTTGCTAACTGCCTGGTCCTCAGCATTCTATTGTCGCTCTAATCAGTCTGACATCAATGGAAATGTAATCGCAAATCTAATCAATCACTTGATGAGCTCATGTTACTCAACATTTTTATCGGCTATGCAATTGGTGAGAAAACAGAGTGATGGCCTCTTAAAAGGAGGATCCCATCAGCTGTCTATAGACTAGGCCTACTATTTATTTCTAAACTTTTCTAATATTAAGCACATTGATTATCTTTACAACACGAGTATAGCCTACCTGGCTGGCATGAAAATGAACCCCGGGAAAAGCATCCTCCATTCACTATTTAAGTGCATAGATGACATGTATTTTTTTCCCCTCCATGTTTCGAGACAGGTGCATGATAATGGTCCATTCTAAATCAAAACAAATTTCAGACATATATTATTTAGTATATGTAAAGACAAGATTAAATGAAGAATGGGCTAATATTGTGAATTATATATTATCTCTTGTGAATGATGCCCAGCTTCAAGGCAAGAAACAGCGAATGCCTTTTTTGTGTGACTTTTTCAGATCATAGTCGCACACCTCATGTAGCCTAGCCAATAGGCCTATATGTTTTTATATGGTTTGTATCACAACTACAGTTGCCAAATAACTTCTTAAAATGAAGCACATTAACCTGTTTGGGGTGCAGCCCGACACCGGTACACTTATGACAACATCCAGCTCAAGTGCAGGGCGCGAAATTCAAAAGATATTTTTTTTAAATATTTAACTTTCACACATTAACAAGTCCAAGACACCAGATGAAAGGTACACATCTTGTGAATCAAGCCAACATGTCCGATTTTTAAAATGTTTTACAGGGAAGACACAATATGTAAATCTATTAGCTAACCACGTTAGCAAAAGACACCACTATTCTTACTCCATCAGTTTTTTACTCCATCAGTAGCTATCACAAATTCGACCAAATAAAGATATAAATAGCCACTAACCAAGAAACAACTTCATCAGATGACAGTCTGATAACATATTTATTGTATAGCATATGTTTTGTTCGTGCATATTTCAGGTATAAATCATAGTTTACATTTCAGCTACAATCAGAAATTGCACCGAAAGCAGCCATAATATTTACAGACACCAACGTCAAATACCTAATTACTCATCATAAAACATTTCTGAAAAATACATAGTGTACAGCAATTGAAAGACAGGCATCTTGTGATTCCAGACAATATTTCCGATTTATTAAATGTTTTACAGCGAAAACAAAATGTAGCGTTATATTAGCGTAGCCACAATAGCCAGAAACACTTGGGCGCCCACGACCAGTTCACATGCACGACAGATATTAGAAATAGCATCATAAAATGTTTCTTACTTTTGGTGATCTTCCGTCAGAATGTTGGACAAGGTGTCCTTTGTCCAGAACAGTCGTTGTTTTGATCTGGAACGGCAAATATCCCTCTTCATTTAGCATGGGCACTTGCCAAGTGGCACGGATCACTCCAACGTCAACAAAGTCAGAGAACGGAACACGGCAAAACTCCCGAAAAAATTTCAATAATCTGATTAAACTATATTGAAAAAACATACGTTACGATGATATGGTCACATGTATCAAATAAAATCTAAGACGGAGATGTTAGTCGTCCATAACGAGAGCAAAACAGAAGGCAAATTCATGTCCTCTTTCGCGCGCTCCAGAAACAGGAAATGGACGGTCACGTCAAACAAAGAGCTTTAATTCCACCTCAGACCAAGATAAACACGAAAAATGTTCTCTCACCACCTCTTGACAACCAGGGGAAGGTGTATGAAGTGTATGTAGACTCTTACGTATCACGCCCATGTATAGGCATGAAGTTGAACAGAGCATCGATTTCTGACATTCCACTTCCTGGTCAGGAAGTGTGCTGCAGAATGACTTCTGTTTCACTCAGAGAAATAATTCAAACGGTTTTAGAAACTAGAGAGTGTTTTCTATCCAATAGTAATAATAATATGCATATTGTACGAGCAAGAATTGAGTACGAGGCCGTTTGAAATGGGCACGATTTAACTGGCTACTCAATACTGCCCCTTGCAGCCATAACAGGTTAATCCACTTTACAACAGGTGTAGAGCCTAACTGGCATACATATGCAGTGTGTGAGTTTCAAGTTCGGGGAAGATAATTTTCACCATAAAAATGCACCTTTTATAGCAGGGGTGTCAAACTCATTCCACGGAGGGCCTAGTGTCTGCAGGTTTTTGGTTTTTCCTTTCAATAAAGCCCTAGACAACCAGGTGTGGGGAGTTCCTAACTAATTAGTGATGTTAATTCATCAATCAAGTACAAGGGAGGAGCGAAAACCCGCAGACACTCGGCCCCCCGTGGAATGAGTTTGACACCTGTGTTTTATAGTACAAGCATTACATGCATAATCGCATCTGCGGTCACTTTTGAGAATGGTGTTGTCTTGCTAATGGAACATTTGCGCTTATAGTGTGTGCATTGCTGCGCTTATAATTTGAAGAAATGGCCTAAACGTTTAGCTTAATGTCGATAAACTTTCTGATCTGTTGCGTCAGACTCATTACTTTAAAACGTTTTTTTTAATGCTAATGGTTGTATTAATTTGGGCTCTATTGCAACCCACAACTGTCCCAGACTATGTTTGGAATATTTATTTCACGCACAGAATAGGTCAACTTTTGTACTATGGGGGATAGTAGATGGACATATGCTTTTGCTGTTCATTAGGCCTACTCATCTTGTTGGCTGACGTAAAGTAAATGTGGACAGTTCTTCCAATATCTTCAATGTGCGCCTCGAAATTGGTTAAGGACGCAGTTGCATCCCCGGTGTATTGGTCTTCACTTGTAGCCTGTTAGAAAGACCCGATCATGTGATGGAGAGCAATATGAGTGAGAGGTGCTTCCGAGACCCCAGCCAGGAGAAGGGAATTATAATTATTATATTCAGCCCAAGGGCACAATGGCCACTTTCCCGCAAAAGGCATGGATTTTTTTTAGGGGGCGTTACAGCCACATAAAGGGGATGCCGCTGGGAAATGTGATTATTATCAAGTGCTTTTAAATTTGTGAATGAGAGTGATGAAGTGACAGCCTGTGAAAAAAAACAAAGCAGAGCTCATGCCTTTCATGCAACTTTTTTTTTTAGAACATATACTCCGTTTGAATCACAACTAAAGTTACATTGTTATAGACCTATATCCATCCTGCCCTACCTTCCTAAAATCTTCAAAAGCCAAGTTGACAGATCACCGACCATTTCGAATCCCACCGTACCTTCTCCACTATGCAATCTGGTTTCTGAGCTGGTCATGGGTGCACCTCAACCACGCTCAAGGTCCTAAATGATATCATAACCGCCATCGATAAAAGACAGTACTGTGCAGCCGTCTTCATCAACCTGGCCAAGGCTTTCGACTCCGTCAATCACCGCATTCTTATCGGCAGACTCAATCGCCTTGGTTTCTCAAATGACTGCCTCGCCTGGTTCACCAACTACTTCTCAGATAGAGTTCAGTGTGTCAAATCGGAGGGCCTGTTGTCCAGACCTCTGGCAGTCTCTATGAGGGTGCCACAGGGTTCAATTCTCGGGCCAATTCTTTTCTCTGTATAGATCAATGATGTCGCTCTTGCTGCTGGTGATTCTCTGATCCACCTCTACGCAGACAACAGCCTTCTATATACATCTGGCCATTCTTTGGACGCTGCGTTAACTCACCTCCAGATGAGCTTCAATGCCATACAACTCTCCTTCCGTGGCCTCCAACTGCTTTTAAATGCTAGTAAAACTAAATGTATGCTTTTCAACCGATCGCTGCCCGCACCCGCCTGCCCGAGTAGCATCACTACTCTGGACGGTTCTGACTTAGAATATGTGGACAACTACAAATACCTGGGTGTCTGGTTAGACTGTAAATTCTCCTTCCAGACTCACATTAAACATCTTCAGTCCAAAATGAAATCTAGAATCGGCTTCCTATTTCGCAACAAAGCCTCCTTCACTCATGCTGCCAAACATACTCGTAAAACTGACTATTCTACCCATCCTTGACTTCGGTGATGTCATTTACAAAATAGCCTCCAACACTCTACTCAGCAAATTGGATGTAGTCTATCACAGTGCCATCTGTTTTGTCACCAAAGCCCCATATACTACCCACCACTGCGACCTGTACGCTCTCGTTGGATGTCCCTCGCTACATATGTGTACCCAAACCCACTGGCTCCAGGTCATCTGTAAGTCTTCGCTAGGTAAAGCCCCGCCTTATCTCAGCTCACTGGTCACCATAGCAACACCCACCCGTAGCACGCGCTCCAGCAGGTATATCTCACTGGTCATCCCCAAAGCCAACACTTCCTTTGGCCGCCTTTCCTTCCAGTTCTCTGCTGCCAATGACTGGAACGAAATGCAAAAATCACTGAAGCTGGAGACTTATATCTCCCTCTCTAACTTTAAGCATCAGCTGTCTGAGCTGCTTACAGTATCAGGTACAGTATCTCGATCACTGTACCTGTACACAGCCAATCTGTAAATAGCACTACCCAACTACCTCATCCCCATATTGTTATTAATCTTCTTGCTCTTTTGCACCCCAGTATCTCTACTTGCACATCATCATCTGCAAATCTATCACTCCAGTGTTAATGCTAAATTGTAATTATTTCGCCTCAATGGCGTATTTATTGCCTTACCTTCCTAATCTTCTACATTTGCAACCACTGTACATAGATTTTTCTATTGTGTTATTGACTCTACGTTTGTTTGTAACTCTGTTGTTTTTGTCACACTGGTTTGCTTTATCTTGGCCAGGTCGCAGTTGTAAATTAGAACTTGTTCTCAACTGGCCTCCCTGGTTAAATAAAGGTGAATTGAAGTTAAAAAATAAAAAAAAATCATAAATAACTCTAAATTACTCTAAACAGGAGTACCTGTTTCTTTGTTAATCGCTCAACACAGAATAACCGCATGTGCAATATCCTTTCTATGTTATTCAGCTTTGTTCAATTGTATTCTTCATACTATAAAATAATGCCATGAATTCTAAGCAAATCTTGGCAGCGAAATTAACTAGTGTAGCCCACAGCCATGTGGCATAGCCAGATCAGGGCCTAACATAAGGAAAACTCAGAGTATGCTGTTCTGTTCTTCTGAAATTGTAATGGTTTTCTTCCTGGGATGAAGGAGAGGACCAAAACGCAGCGCGGCTAGTGTTCAACATAATTTAATAAAGAATGTGTGAACACTACAAACAACAAAACAATAAATGTGAAAACCGAGACAGTCCTATCTGGTGCAGAACACAAAGACAGAAGACAATCCCCAACACAAAACAAGCCACCTATATATGATTCTCAATCAGGGACAACGATTGACAGCTGCCTCTGATTGAGAACCATATTAGGCTGAACACAGAAACAGACAAACTAGACACACAACATAGAATGCTCACGTCCTGACCAACACTAAAACAAGCACAACGCATAAGAACTCTGGTCAGGACGTGACAGAAATAGACTACATTTTCTTTATATCATGTTTCTTTAGACCTGTCTAAAATAAATAAATAATGGATTTATTGTGATGGTGTAGGCTATATTATATAGATTTATGAGACTTTGAAATGTAGATGTTCCAAAGTCCCGCATTAGTGACTTGTAGGCTGTGTGTGGAAGCCAGTTTGTTCATTAATGGTCAATTACCTTGAGACCGGCAGTTATTTGCTTGACAATCACCGGCTGCAGACACGGTTATCTGAGCTATCCAATTGGCCACCTGTAAGCCTATATGTATGTGTACTTGATTTACTCTCTGGGCTTGCACCCCGCAAGGGTGGCACGTGTGGCACGTGTTTCAAGGCTATACAGTGTGGGTCCATACTTGCAAACTTGTGCTTAGACCGGAAGTTTAGACCTTTGGTCTAAAGTGGCTAGCTCCTAGCTTTTCTCATAGGCATACCTGGCACAAATAGCCACCCTGCTACCACGAGTCATTTGTATGTCCAGTAACAAAATAACAAATCAACCTATCGGACATCTTAAACAGTAGAGCCACCATCCAATCACATTTAACAGGTCAACTTGGCCAACTTCAAGGTTGACTTTGTTACCCTTGGTCTGTAACAAGAGTGTAAGTGTGCCAATATACATGTAACTGCCAAGATAAAGGAAATCATTTTTTTTTTATAAAGCCCTTCTTACATCAGCTGATATCTCAAAGTGCTGTACAGAAACCCAGCCTAAAACCCCAAACAGCAAGCAATGCAGGTGTAGAAGCACGGTGGCTAGGAAAAACTCCCTAGAAAGGCCAAAACCTAGGAAGAAACCTAGAGAGGAACCAGGCTATGAGGGGTGGCCAGTCCTCTTCTGGCTGTGCCGGGTTGAGATTATAACAGAACATGGCCAAGATGTTCAAATGTTCATAAATGACCAGCATGGTCAAATAATAATAATCACAGTAGTTATTGAGGGTGCAGCAAGTCAGCACCTCAGGAGTAAATGTCAGTTGGCTTTTCATAGCCGATCATTAAGAGTATCTCTACCGCTCCTGCTGTCTCTAGAGTTGAAAACAGCAGGTCTGGGACAGGTAGCACGTCCGGTGAACAGATCAGGGTTCCATAGCCGCAGGCAGAACAGTTGAAACTGGAGCAGCAGCACGGCCAGGTGGACTGGGGACAGCAAGGAGTCATCATGCCAGGTCGTCCTGAGGCATGGTCCTAGGGCTCAGGTCCTCCGAGAGAAAGAGAGAATTAGAGAGAGCATACTTAAATTCACACAGGACACCGGATAAGACAGAAGTACTCCAGATATAACAAACTGACCCTAGCCCCCCGACACAAACTACTGCAGCATAAATACTGGAGGCTGAGACAGGAGGGGTCAGGAGACACTATGGCCCCATCCGATGATACCCCCAGACAGGGCCAAACGGGAAGGATATATCCCCACCCACTTTGCCAAAGCACAGCCCCCACACCACTAGAGGGATATCTTCAACCACCAACTTACCATCCTGAGACAAGGCCGAGTATAGCCCACAAACATCTCCGCCACGGCACAACCCAAGGGGGGGCGCCAACCCAGACAGGAAGATCACGTCAGTGACTCAACCCACTCAAGTGACGCATCCCTCCTAGGGATGGCATGAAAGAGCACCAGTAAGCCAGTGACTCAGCCCCTGTAATAGGGTTAGAGGCAGAGAATCCCAGTGGAGAGAGGGGAACCGGCCAGGCAGAGACAGCAAGGGCGGTTCGTTGCTCCAGAGCCTTTCCGTTCACCTTCACACTCCTGGGCCAGACTACACTCAATCATATGACCCACTGAAGAGATAAGTCTTCAGTAAAGACTTAAAGGTTGAGACAGAGTCTGCATCTCTCACATGGGTAGGCAGACCATTCCATAAAATGGAGATCTATAGGAGAAAGCCCTGCCTCCAGCTGTTTGCTTAGAAATTCTAGGGACAATTAGGAGGCCTGCGTCTTGTGACCGTAGCGTACGTGTAGGTATGTACGGCAGGACCAACTCGGAAAGATAGGTAGGAGCAAGCCCATGTAACGCTTTGTCGGTTAACAGTAAAACTGTTAAACAGGCCTTGCCTTAACAGGAAGCCAGTGTAGGGAGGCTAGCACTGGAGTAATATGATCAATTTTTTTGGTTCTAGTCAGGATTCTAGCAGCCGTATTTAGCACTAACTGAAGTTTATTTAGTGCTTTATCCGGGTAGCCGGAAAGTAGAGCATTGCAGTAGTCTAACCTAGAAGTGACAAAAGCATGGCGTGGATAACAATATCCCTATACTCTCTACACTCACCAGTTTTAGCCAGCACCATCTTCAGATTAGCCTTAACGTCGGTAGCCCTGCCCCCTGGTAAACAGTGTATGATCGCTGGATGATTCGTTTTAAGTCTAATACTGTGGGTAATGGAGTCGCCAATGACTCTGGTTTTCAATTTGTCAGAGCTAATGGTGAGAGGCTTCGGCATCTCAGACCCCGTAACGGGAGGAGGAGAGACCAGAGAAGGCTCACTTGAGTAAATGAAGGATGCAAAGTATTTTGAAAGCTAGTGCTTCCACACAGGTGTGGTTCCTGAGTTAATTAAGCAATTAAAACATCCAATGTTTAGGGTCATGTATAAAAATGCCCAGTTGCTCATTATTATGGCTAGAAGAAGAGATCTGTGACTTTGAAAAAGGGGTCTAAAAGGAGCATAGGGGGTTTAAAGGGTGTGTGTGTCACCAGATCTTAACCCGATTGAACACTTATGGGAGATTGAGAGGTGCCTGAGACAGTGTTCTCCACCACCATCAACAAAACAAAACAACAAGTTATGGAATTTCTCTTGTAAGAATGGTGTCGAGTTCCAGACACCTGTAAAATCTATACCAAGGCGCATTGAAGCTGTTCTGGCAGCTCGTGGTGGCCAAATGCTAGTGCTGAGCGATTAACCAACATTTTGGTTATTGTTCGGTTTTTAAACAACTAATTGACCGACATCTGTTAAATTATTTGAATTCCATTTACTTCCTTTTTCTTCTGTGAGCTCAATGCGCATTTTCTCACTGTAGTTTCTCCATAGATAAATCAGGTTAAGCCTGAACTGTGCGATGTAGTAGGGATTTGTAGTTTCCAACAGGCCAATATTCTACATAGTTTAGTGCAGAAAATGTGGTAATTAACAACAATGACCATAATCCATTGCGCGCCTAATTGTCCGGAGAGAAGAGAATGCACGATCAAGAGGGATAAATAGCAGTTGCTTTGCAATGTCTCTCTACCTGAAAACCCATGATCTACAGTGCCTTCAGAAAGTATTCACACCCCTTGACTTTTTCCACATTTTGTTGTTACAGCCTGAATTGAAAATGGATAAAATTGGATAAAATTTACATTTTTTTGTCAGTGGCCTACACACAATACCCTAGAATGTCAAAGTGGAATTATGTTTTTTGAAATGTTGACAAATGAATAAAAAATGTAAAGCTGACCTGTCTTGAGTCAAGTGTTAAGCCCTTCGTTATGGCAAGCCTAAATACGTTTCCATAACTTAAATTTACTTAACCAGTCACATAAGTTGCATGGGCTCATCTCTGTACCCCAAACATAGAATTATCTGTAAGGTCCCTCAGCCGAGCAAACAAGGGCACCTATTAGTAGATGGGTAAAAAAAAGCAGACTTTGAATATCCATTTGAGCATGGTTAAGTTATTAATTACACTTTTGGCATGGTGTATCAATACACTCAGTCACTACAAAGATACAGGCAATCCTCCTAACTCAGTTGCCGGTTAGGAAGGAAACGGCTCAGGGATTTCACCATGAGGCCAATAGTGACTTCAAAACGGAGAACTCTAGATGCATCAACAACATTGTAGTTACTCCACAATATTAACCTAATTGAGAGTGGGGAAAAAAGGAAGCCTGTACAAAACATGCATCCTGTTTGCAACAAGGCACTAAAGTAATACTTTAAAAAAATGTCCTGAATACAAAGTTATGTTTGGGGCAAATCCAATACAACACATTACTGAGTACTAGAGGTCGACTGATTTAATCGGAATGGCCGATTTTAATTAGGGCCGATTTCAAGTTTTCATAACAATCGGAAATCGGTATTTTTGGACACTGATTTGGCCGATTGAAAAAAATATTATTATTATTTTATTTTATTTTTTACACCTTTATTTAATCTTTATTTAACTAGGCAAGTCAGTTAAGAACACATTCTTATTTTCAATGACGGCCTAGGAACGGTGGGTTAACTGCCTCGTTCAGGGGCAGAACGACAGATTTTTACCTTGTCAGCTCGGGGGATTCAATCTTGCAACCTTACAGTTAACTAGTCCAACGCTCTAACCACCTGATTACATTGCACTCCACTAGGAGCCTGCCTGTTACGCGAATGCAGCAGAAGCCAAGGTAAGTTGCTAGCTAGCATTAAACTTATCTTATAAAAAACTATCAATCAATGATAAATCACTAGTTAACTACACATGATTGATGATATTACTAGTTACTAGTATTACTAGATATTACTAGCGTGTCCTGCATTGCATATAATCGATGCGGTGCGTATCGTTGCTCCAATGTGTACCTAACCATAAACATCAATGCCTTTCTTAAAATCAATACACAGAAGTATATATTTTTAAACCTGCATATTTAGTTAAAAGAAATCCAGGTTAGCAGGAAATATTAACCAGGTGAAATTGTGTCACTTCTTGCGTTCATTGCACGCAGAGTCAGGGTATATGCAACAGTTTGGGCCACCTGGCTCATTGCGAACTAATTTGCCTGAATTTTACGTAATTATGACATAACGTTAAAGGTTGTTAACGTTGAAGGTTAACAGGAATATTTAGACTTATGGATGCCACCCGTTAGATAAAATACGGAACGGTTCCGTATTTCACTGATAGAATAAACGTCTTGTTTTCGAGATTATAGTTTCCGGATTCGACCATTTTAATGACCTAAGGCTCGTATCTCTGTGTGTTATTATGTTAAAACTAAGTCTATGATTTGATAGAGCAGTCTGACTGAGCGGTGGTAGGCAGCAGCAGGCTCGTAAGCATTCATTCAAACAGCAATTTCCTGCGTTTTGCCAGAAGCTCTTTGCTCTGCTTCAAGCCTATCACCTCCCGAGATTAGGCTGGTGTAACCGATGTGAAATGGCTAGCTAGTTAGCGGGGTGCGCGCTAATAGCGTTTCAAACGTCACTCGCTCTGAGACTTGGAGTAGTTATTCCCCTTGCTCTGCATGGGTAACGCTGCTTCGAGGGTGGCTGTTGTCGATGTGTTCCTGGTTCGAGCCCAGGTAGGAGCGAGGAGAGGGACGGAAACTATACTGTTACACTGGCAATACTAAAGTGCCTATAAGAACATCCAATAGTCAAAGGTTAATGAAATACAAATGGTATAGAGAGAAATAGTCCTATAATTCCTATAATAACGCTTAAGCTTCTTACCTGGGAATATTGAAGACTCATGTTAAAAGGAACCACCAGCTTTCATATGTTCTCATGTTCTGAGCAAGGAACTTAAACGTTAGCTTTCTTACATGGCACATATTGCACTTTTACTTTCTTCTCCAACACTTTGTTTTTGCATTATTTAAACCAAATTGAACATGTTTCATTAATTATTTGAGGCTGAATTGATTTTATTGATGTATTATATTAAGTTAAAATAAGTGTTCATTCAGTATTGTTGTAATTGTCATAATTACAAATACATCGGCCAAATACATCGGCCGATTTAATCGGTATCGGTTTTTGGGTCCTCCAATAATCGGTATCGGCGTTGAAAAATCATATTCGGTCGACCTCTACTGAATACCACTCTCCATATTCTCAAATATAGTGGTGGCTACATCCATGTTATGGGTTTGCTTGTAATCGTTAAGGACTGGGGAGTTTTTCAGGATAAAAAATAAATGGAATGGAGCTAAGCACAAACAAAACACTGGAGGAATACTTATCTAATCAAGATAAACTCTGCAAAAAAAGAAACGTCCTCTCACTGTCAACAGTTGTTAAGTTTGCTGAAAATAAACACAAACAGAAATTGAATAATTTGTCCCTGAACAAAGGGAGGGGGTCAAAATCAAAAGTAACAGTCAGTTTCTGGTGTGGCCACCAGTTGCATTAAGTACTGCAGTGCATCTCCTCCTCATGGACTGCATCAGATTTGCCAGTTCTTGCTGTGAGATGTTACCCCAATCTTCCACCAAGGCACCTGCAAGTTCCCGGACATTTCTGGGGGGGAATAGCCCTAGCCCTCCCCCCTCCGATCCAACAGTTCCCAGATGTGCTCAATGGGATTGAGATCCGGGCTCTTCGCTGGCCATGGCAGAACACTGACATTCCTGTCTTGCAGGAAATCACGCACAGAACGAGCAGTATGGCTGGTGGCATTGTCATGCTGGAGGGTCATGTCAGGATGAGCCTGCAGGAAGGGTAACACATGAGATAGGAGGATGTCTTCCCTGTAACGCACAGCGTTGCGATTGCCTGCAATGACAACAAGCTCAGTCTGATGATACTGTAACACACCGCCCCAGACCATGACGGACCGTCCACCTCCAAATCGATCCCCCTCCAGAGTACAGGCCTCCGGGTAATGCTCATTCCTTCGATGATAAATGCGAATCTGACCATCACCCCTGGTGAGACACAACTGCGACTCGTCAGAGAAGAGCCCTTTTTGCCAGTCCTGTCTGGTCCAACGACGATGGGTTTCTGCCTTTAGGCGACGTTGTTGCCAGTGATGTCTGGTAAGGACTTGCCTTACAACAGGCCTACAAGCCCTCAGTCCAGCCTCTCTCAGCCTATTGCAGACAGTCTGAGCACTGATTGAGGGATTGTGCGTTCTTGGTGTAACTCGGGCAGTCGTCGTTGCCATCCTGTACCTGTCCCGCAGGTGTGATGTTCAGATGTACCGATCCTGTGCAGGTGTTACACATGGTCTGCCACTGCGAGGACGATCAGCTGTCCGTCCTGTCTCCCTGTAACGCTGTCTTAGGCGTCTCACAGTATGGACATTGCAATTTATTGCCCTGGCCACATCTGCAGTCCTCATGCCTCCTTGCAGCATGCCTAAGGCACGTTCACGCAGATGAGCAGGGACCCTGGGTATCTTTCTTTTGGTGTTTTTCAGAGTCAGTAAAAAGCCTCTTTAGTGTCCTAAGTTTTCATAACTGTGACCTTAATTGCCTACCATCTGTTAGTGTCTTAACGACGTTTCCACAGGCACATGTTCATTTAATTGTTTATGGTTCATTGAACAAGCATGGGAAACAGTGTTTTAAACCCTTTACAATGAAGTTCTGTGAAGTTATTTGGATTTTTACGAATTATCTTTGAAAGACAGGGACCTGAAAAAGGGACGCTTCTATTTGTTTTATTTTTCATGAATGTTTGAATTTTTCTTCCACATTGACTGAATATTTTATGTAGATCGTTGACCAAAAATGACAATTTTAATTTTACTTTGTAATACAACAAAATGTGGAATAAGTCAAGGGGTATGAATACTTTCTGAAGGCACTAAGTGATTGATAGTTGACATTCATAAAAGTATGCCTCATTCTCTTTGAAGAACTACTAAAATAGGGATTTTGTCAGACAGCATAGGCAGCAGCTCTATAGAGATGAGATGATGACATGGAATTAAATAATGCAGTGCCTTCAAAGTATTCACAGCCCTTGACTTTTTTCACATTTTGTTGTAGGCCTACATTTAGGTATAATATAGCCTATGCAGTAGTGCACAGAGATAGACGCATGTATGCTCACTCTCACGCACAGCAGTGTCATTTTGTGGTGCTGGGAACCCAAAAAATGCATACTACCTTTCAATGTCTAAAATAATTCTCAAAACCGAAATTGAAAAACTCAATTTTTTTATAACCGAACTGACCTCAAAAAACCCAATGCCCCATTTAAGACACTTTGTTGGTGTTTCCCCTATTTTGGACGTTACCTGTATATTGCATGATGCATCCTTGAGTTGCCTAGCCTACTAGCGTTACACAAAATTCAAAACATGCATTTTCTCATATGACCAAATTCATGGTTTTTGCCTATCCGTTTCAGACACATCCTTGTGCTTTCACAGGAATAAAGATGTAGGAGGATTATGCAACGAGAAGTTTATATTTGAAAATTCAAATAGCTGTAATTTACCCCTTACTGCTATAACTGACTGGTGGTGTGATCCACTAAGGTGGTAAGCCTGGAGATGACGATGTACAAGAACTGTGAGTTTGAATCCCACTTGGGGCAAAGCTTTTCTTTGTGTAAAAAAATGCCCCGCTGCTGGTCCTCGAGTCAAATAACGCATATGTGACGAAGAAGATGATTATAAAAATGCATATTAAACGTTGTAGGCCTACATTTAGGTATAATGTAGCCTTTGCAATAGTGCACAGAGACGGACACATGCACGCTCGCACAACACACTGTCACTTTGTGGTGCTGGGAGTAACAGTCTGGTAACACTTTAATGAAGCCAGTTCCTTATGTAAGAACAAAACCATATATTGACCGTAACGTCAACCAAATCAGCAGTTCAGAGGTATGTGCAGGATTATTTTTTTAATAAGGTGTTATGTTTCCCCTGAGGTCGGGATTCATTTGTTTGAGAATAAATATCCAATGGCTTTTAGCAGGTGCCAAATGTGAAAGTGAATGGACTCTGCACACTTCAATTCATTCTCCCTTATGATTAGTGCGTTTGCTCACCTGTTGATGTATTTCGGCCAGGTGGACCAATCAGGGTTGTTCCTCCCCCCGCGGGACTATGACGGCAACACAGCCAATGAAAAGGTGAGTAAAGTTTGGGTGGCTAGAGAGGTGGGTGGTGGCCAGTACGGGTGGGGTCTTTGCCTATCCATGGCTGTCAAAATTAGGTACTGTAACAAATTAGATTGCAAACGTGAGCAATCATATTGCGTGACACAATGCACACAAACGCTGTCAGGGTGGAATAGTCCATTATTATGAACCAGTCCGTGGGTGGTTAATGACACTTGTTTCTACTTGTATGAGGAAAAACTTGGATTATATCCCCTCCCATGCGTTGAAGGCATATCTGGATTACATGGTGGAGCTGGGCCTGCTGTTGGGAGGGGATAAGAACTCCACACAGAGCCAGATGCAGCAGATCCTGGACTTTGAGACAACGCTCGCCAACATCACCATATCGCAGGACAAATGCTGCGACAAGGAGAAGATCTACCACAAGATCACCATCGCCGAGCTGCAGGTGTGTGTGCATCTGTCAGGTGGGGGTTACAGAGAGAGGGAGAGAACATGTGAGCTTCCATGTGTGTGGGAGAGCGAGAAGAAGGTACATAAAGTGAGGTTGATTTGAGTGGACACATGCCATTGGATCAGGCTGGAAAACCTTTACTCTTTAATCAATTATAGTCTGTTCTCACTTTTCCTCCTGTCTCCATTTGTCAAAACATGCATGGGTTTTTCACACATCCCATCCCCCACGAAATCACCACCACCATCTGAAACCTGTGGCCTCTTCACACCTTTGTCTGTTTTCTTCCTCCTCTGAGGACTATTCTCCCCTGCTTCTCCTGCGGTCCTCTTCTTTGTTTATGAACACTGTCCTGGTCGCCAAGGTGCCTCTTGCCAAGAGCTGTTGCTAGACCTTTCTATCTCCACGGCCGCAGCAGAACTGCACATTGTCATGATGTTGCCCTGTTGGGGAGGTTTATGACCCTCATAAATACCTTTCCCCTATTTTCTCTCTCAACTCTACAGATTTGACTCTTGGAAAGCCCTTTGTTAACATAGAGAGAGTCTGGTAACATCAAAAGGTTGGGAACGGAACCATATTTTGGTAATCCAACCAGTTGAAAACCGTTGGTACTTAAAGAATATGACGTCAGATCAGTTGTCGTCTGAGACATTATTACTGATGATAGGATGACATAAACTGTATCTTGGAAAGTCTTCACATGAAATTGTTGGGCAATTTAAAAACTATTTGTGAAAAGATAATGTAATTTTAGCTTCTAAATGAGAGAATTGTTTTCATAAAGTAAACTCTGCTCACTCAGCATCCCCGCACAAGTGAACAGACATTGGTTGTAAACTATGAAACACGCCCTTCTCTCCACTACAAAAGCCCATTGACAAAAGTCAACCTCTTGTGTTCCCGATGACGTGAGGACTGCTGTCCATACGTTTAAAAGGGCTAATATCAACTACAGAACTAAGCCAACCTCGGTGTGAGCTCTGGTTGCGACTGGTTGAATGACTACAACCTAATTAACACTGTGTTCCCGGTGACGTGAGGACTGATGTCCATACGTTTAGAAGGGCAAATTTCAATGTGGAGGTGACGATCGACACACTGGAAGGAGGAATTTCGACTATACCAGCCAGAATATAGCATGAGCTTATAGTATGGCAACTTGGTATGAACTTTGAACTCTTATTCACTAAAGAAGTGATACATCCTAGACGTCGAGTTAGCAGCAGCAGCTGTAAACGTGGGCTAGGAAAGGACGGACAATATCTTTAGAAAGACAGGGTACTACAACGTATCCGTTCTACCACACAATGACGGTACTACAACATATACTTTCTACCACAAGACATATTCTTCAAAGGACAAGGGAGATCTCTGCTGGGCAACCCAGCCTTCCATCTATGACCAATCTATCGAAGCACAGCTCAGAGTAAATATTTCTTGCATTTTCCTTTTCCAAATGGGCAGTTATTTAGAATGCATACGATTCTGTATTTACGATAGCACAGCTTCATAAGGTCCGATAGAGGCCAAATCCTTTTGTTCCTCAGTCTTCCCGCGCTTGCATTCTAACCCAACCCCCTTTCTTTGTGTAACCAGCCGTCATATCGGTTCCGTCCGCTAGGGATGTTTTCTTGTATGACATAATTAGTAATCAATGTATGATCCATCCTGTGTATATGTAATTCTGTGATTATTTAGTAAATAAATAATTAAACCAAATTTTGTATTGCTGATTCAACTTGTTAGCCAGGGTTCGTGTAGATATCTGAACGTTGTAAGAATCTTGGTTAAGACTGAATAAGGTGACGATTAATAATTGACTGCTATTGATATAAAAGATTACCAGGTCTTTAAGAGTTTATTCGGAAGACAACAGCTCTATAAACATTATTCCGTGGTACCCCGACTTTCTAGTTAATTACATTTACATGATTAGTTTAATCAGGTAATATTAATTACAGAGAAATTACTTTATAAAATAGCATGTCATATCACTTAATCCGGCATAGCAAAGACACGACAACAGAGATGGTGAAGGGTAGGAGGAAAAGGAGGATCCTTTGTCAACAGACAGAACGAATGGACAGGCCGTTTGAGAGTCAGGAATTGAAAGTCAGCATTTGTAGGATGGGTTGAATCATTCAAATAGGTGGTAATGGGTAGATTGTGTATACCACTGACATTTTTATGTGTCATTCCACCTCAAAAAGCACAAGGAAGAATGTTCTGAAAATCGTTTGTTAGAAACGGATAAGATTAGCACTCCTGCAACAATACTTTGTTGAAATATACACTGAACAAAAGTATAAACGCAACATGCAACAAATTCAAAGATTTTACTGAGTTACAGTTCATATAAGGAAATCAGTCAATTGAAATGAAATAATTTGTTCCTAATCTATGCATTTCACATACACCTTAAGAAAAAGGTAGGGGCGTGGATCAGAACACTAGTCAGTATCTGGTGTCACCACCATTTTCCTCATGCAGCGCGACACATCTCGAGCATTCCAAACATGCTCACTGAGGGACATGTCTGAGTATGCAGGCCATGGAAGAACTGGGACATTTTCGGCTTCCAGGAATTGTGTACAGATCCTTGCGACATGGAGCTGTGCATTATCATGCTGAAACATGAGGTGATGGAGGTGGATGAATGGCAGGATAATGGGCCTCAGGATCTTGTCACGGTATCTCTGTGCATTCACATTGCCATCTATAAAATGCAATTGTGTTTGTTGTCCGTAGATTATGCCTGCCCATACCATAACCCCACCACCACCATGGGGCTCTCTGTTCACAACGTTGACATCCGCAAACCGCTCGCCAACACGATGCCATCTGCCCGGTACAGTTGAAACCGGGATTCATCTGTGAAGAGCACACTTCTCCACTGTGCCAGTGGCCATAGAAGGTGAGCATTTGCCCACTGAAGTCTGTTATGACGCCGGACTACAATCGGGTCAAGACGACGAGCACGCAGATGAGCTTCCCCGAGACTGTTTCTGACAGTTTTTGCAGATATTCTTCAGCTGTGCAAACCCACAGTGTCATCAGCTGTCCGGGTGGCTGGTCTCCGATGATCCCGCAGGTGATTTAAGCCGGATGTGGAGGTCCTGGGCTGGTGTGGTTACACGTGGTCTGCGGTTGTGAGGCCATTTGGACGTACTAGAAAATTCTCTAAAATTACATTAGACTCGGCTTATGGTAGAGAAAGGAACATTACATTCTCTGGCAACAGCATTGGTGGACATACCAATACATCCATGCTCTATACATCCTTAAAATTGAACATAAAACAGAAATACGTACATTTTTTTTTTTTTATGTTTAAAATACATCCGACTATCGATTGATTTCATTACCTTCTTATTCTTACAGAGCATAGTATTCAATTGCGCAAACTGGTTATTTAAATCTACCTTTACAAATATTGAATCGGGAGTTTTTTTCTTAAAAATAGTTATGTAGATGTGATATTTAGCAATAATTATAATCAAATTCATCACATACTTTTCGTTAATGGAGAATCTTGGACTATCAAAAACAAAAAGAACATCACAAGCTTGCAGATGGATGTCCTTACCAAATCCTTTACCCAAGTCCAGCCTAAGATCCACCCAGAACATAGTCACATACACACATTGGAAAAACAAATGCTCAAGTGATTGTGTCCCAAATCGACAAAATCAATATTGCTCAACTTGAGGCATGAAACCTTTAACCCTGGCAATTTGACTGGTACACATAGCAATGGCTGCCTGGTATCGCGATGCAATCATTTCCATGGGAATGTAGAATGCTCATTCAAATGATGTCAACTGATGTGGCTCATGCAATGGAATGTCTTTTTTGTTATGTCAGTTGAGTTGAATCAACGAATCACAACACATATTTTAGCACATACTTTACTTCCTGCTTTGCTCTGTGGGTACACTTGCAATGGCCGCCAGTCCATCCATTATGCCATCATTGACTTGGGGATGCCTGTTCTATTTATTATATTTCTATGGCAGCACATAGTCAGGAGTGGAGTAGAAGATTATTCTGGTTGACATTTTTATTTTTTTTGCTATTCGAACAGTTATTACGGTGACCGTGGTCATTTGGCTGGCCATTTACCGTCGTCCAACCATGGCTGGAGGCAATTTCCACCATATTCCTCACACCAGTCCATTCCTTTTACACTTCCCCTCATGGATTAAAGCGTGCACGTTAAGGGACAAGGGTAGGGATTCGGAATTTTGCCAAAACAAACCTCCCCCCCCCCCAAAAAAAAGATTAAGCAATGTTGATCTGTCTAATCATATTAAATTACTAGAGGGGCTATATCATGAAACCCACAAAGTTAGAAAATTGTAGCTATTGTGTCCGGGAGAAATCCAAACCAGTCTAATTGGAATTGAATGGCAGTAGAGGAGTAGGGGATACATTTCCTGTTTTTACTTATGCAGGAAAATAAAAGTAAGGCATGTGATATATAAGTTGTTTAATAGAATTAATATCAACCTAAAACATAGTCATATACAGTGCCGATTTTTAGAATGTAATTCTTGGTGGGCCCCAAAAAAAAAAGTGGGATGCATGCCAGTAAAGCCACTACATAACACAACACTAAACAATACATGAATTGCACTATAACGGTGACAAACAGTGTCCACAAACTGTTAGTGCCTACATAAAGCTGTCCCCGCATCAGAGTCCCAACACCTTACCACTGCTACACCTGGCAATCAGCGGAGCCTTGTGTGGCAGTCAAACATTTAATTCAGACTCATTTACTGCCTTTAAAAAAACATGGCTGATATGGCTGAGTTGCTTAAACAAATGTGGTTTCTACTGACAATTGAGATGTACAAACTACGGCATAAGGGGACAACAAGCGGATAAGAGGCAATCTGTAATTTCGATTAAGACATTAATGAGCGAGTTAGGACGGACGTAGTCAATATAACTATTTGTTCAGCACTTTTGAAATGTACAGCGACAATTCAGAACATGGGCCGTTCTTACACGATTCTCCCTGTACACCAAGTCAGAACAGTAGGATGAATAAAGGGGTCAGATAAGCAGACAATGAAATGCTCTTACAAAATTCTATGATTTACCTTTCTCAAAAACGGGTTATAGGCCACATGTGCACCACCAAGTCAGAACAGTAGGTGAAATTCAGAGGTGAAAATAGACCATTTTAGGGTGAGGCACATGGGCTACTAACAGCTTACTACACAACATACACTTAGTATTACTTTCTTAGTTACAGTATACATATCTCCCTGGCATATTACATCATGTATGCAGCAGCATAGAATACATTTTTGAACTCACCTTGTTGTGCTGTGCTCACTTGAACAGGAAGGTGGCGCGGCGGTCCTTCGTGGGCAAATTTAGTCATGAAACTGTCATCAGTCTGCCATTCTCTGGATTTATAGTGCTTTCAAGACATCTGTGAACCCGAGTTCCGGATTTACAATTTCGAGTTGGATGAAAGTTCAAACGTATTTTCCCAGTCGTACCTCGTTTTTCCCCAGTGTCCTCAGTAGTTTTGAACTGACTAAAGTCAGTTTTCGCGGTTGCGAGTTAAGTTATGAGTGTGGCACAGATAATGCTTCATTGACAGCATGGCCAATGTTGAATATTTATCATTTTAAACTAGGAAAAGAGACCCTTAGACTTGGAACCACACAGCCACTCCATTGAATAGCAGGCTAGTGATTGCTTTGCAATGCTTGCAGTTAGCCACTGTCACTAATTCCTTTGAAACCACTCGTTGTTGAATTTGCGATTTCCATCTTGTTGTGTAATGTTTATGTCCAATGGCCGATGAGCACTGATACGTTTTATGTGTAATTTCTCCTCATTATTTCTCTTCATTTGACAAGGATTAAAAAGGATTTGCCAGTAGATTGTCGACTTGATTCATGATGATGACTGCTAGCTAAGATTTTGAAAGTATCAGTCCAATCAAAGCTACTGTAGATATAACGTGATTTGACGTAATTTTATCTGTGGCCAATGACCTTGAGCCTTCTTGGATGGGCACTTCTAATGTAACGCTATGGCAGCACCCAAGGGGCTTGAATTTTAGAGCTCTACCTTTTAGACTTTGTGGCGACGTACTGTCCCCATGAGTGACAGAACACTAAGCCAATCACGGCGCAACGCTCTGGATTTTCTGCTAGCTTGCCCCACCACCACAGAAAGCACTGAGCTAGGCTGAAACACCTGCACTGCGTTTTGGAGCTGGCTTACTCAAGGAAACAAAAAAGAGACTGTGTTTGGAGACTTTAACTCTCTTATTATTTAATTGTTTTACATTGTTTGCAAACTGATATGTGACACGTATTAATGCCAAAAAAAACATGCAAAACAGGCAAGCCACCCCCCCAATGTTTTTTATTTAAATTGTATTAATATTTTTAGCAAAGATTGTGGCTCAGCCCCACCTTCCCTGAATGACAGGTCGCCACTGGTCATATAATTATAAATACAGTTTATGCATCTTGTATACCAATTTGCTGTATAAATAGCCTCTACAATAATATGTAAACATGCCATAAATGTATGGATTGACTGCATTGTTCGACTGGAATATTGGTCTATTGGTAGTTAATTTGATAAATGAATGGAATCATTTCTCTGAAACTGGCTGGCTTGCTAGCTAACAAACATACAGTGCAGCTAATCTTCAAATTCATTGTTTTAAACAATCTTATCACAGCACTGGCAAACCATGGTTGACTAACTGCCTTACCAAAATGGCTGACCTTAAAGTTAATGGCCATTCTAGTATTCTAATTCCTAAGTCCTGTGTCTGCCATCTGTTGGGCGGATCCAACAATATGCCTCATGAATTGGATCAATTGACACAATTTTGTGTGTGAAATCATGAATTTGTGGGACACACTCGACGTGAGGCCACTTTTGGATTCTGAAAATGTTGTTTTTGTGGTGAACATTCCTTTTCACAAAGGTGACCTCTGACCTTTAACCTCTCTCGCCATCAGCTGCTGGCTCCGGCGGTGGACTGGCTGGACTACCTGTCCTTGGTCCTGTCCCCTCTGGACCTGAATGACACGGAGCCCGTGGTGCTCTATGCCAAGGAGTTCCTGCAGCAGGTGTCTGACTTGATCAACAAGACTGATCGCAGGTAAGGACCTGGACGGGAGCCAACCTGGTCGTCCTTATCCCCCTACAGCCAAAGGTTCCGTAACAGGTCACGTGGTTATGAAGTACTACAGGCCCTTCTATAGCTGCAGGAAATAGGGATGCTGGAGGTGCTGCAGCACCCCCTGATAAGTAAATTTTTTTCCTCCAAAAACATAAAAAATATATATTTCAAAAATTATTTAACTCTTGTCTAAACAGACAGAAATAAAATAATTCAAAATACTACACCAGCGAGCATACTTTAGCCGCAGAGGATCAATAGCTGTAGAAGGCCAAACAGCTTGTTGCCTTGTGGCCATAGATCATATAATCCATAGAAGGATTTTGGAACCTCTGACCCTGGCAATTTGACCGATGAACTCATGAGTACACTATCAATGGCTGCCGGTCACTTGAATGGGAACTGCCATCTATTGGTTGTATTTATATGGTTGGTCGCGGCTGTCAGTTTGTCTTTGGCAAATTTCAAAATGCAAAAATGTTTTTTTGGGGGAAAGCAAATGCCTACTGCTGAAAAGAGATGACTAATCTGTCTGTAAAAGCTCAAATAATAATAATTGAGTTTTCAGCGATTCAGAACAAACAGCACTGTTTTTAAAAGTAGTTTATCTGCAGATGGGCTATTGTCACTAGCGCATCGGCCATCACTGGTGAGTATCCTAGGTTTCATAATTGGGTGAGTCAGTGCCACTGGCGAGTTTATTTAGTAGCCTATACAGGGCATTCGGAAAGTATTCAGACCTGTTGACTTTTTCCACGTTCTGTTACATTACAGGCGTATGCTAAAAGTGATTTAAAAAATATTCTCATAAAATCTACACACAATGCACCTTAATGACAATACATAACTATTCAGACCCTTTCCTGTAAGACTCGAAATTGAGCTCAGGTGTGTCCTTCCATTGATCGTTCTTGAGATGTTTCTACAACTTGATTGGAGTCCACCTGTGGTAAATTCAATTGATTGGACATGATTTGGAAAGGCACACACCTGTCTATATAAGGTCCCACAGTTGACAGTGCATTTCAAAGCAAATACCAAGCCATGAGATCGAAGGGATTGTCTGTAGAGCTCTGAGACAGAATTGTGTCGAGGCACAGATCTGGGGAAGGGTACCAAAACATTTCTGCAGCATTGAAGGTCCCCAAGAACACAGTGGCCTCCATCATTCTTAAATGGAAGAAGTTTGGAACCACCAAGACTTCCTAGAGCTGGCCGCCCGGCCAAACTGAGCACCTGGGGAGAAGGGCCTTGGTCAAGGAGGTGACCAATAACCTGATGGTCACTCTGACAGAGCTCCGGTGTTCATCTAAATTGGAGTTGCTTACCAAGGAGACATTGGATGTTGGCCGAGTTACATTTTTGACTTAAATCTATTTGAAAATCTCTGCCAAGACTTGAAAATGGCTTTCTAGCAATTATCAACAACCAACTTGACTAAGCTTGAAAAATGTTAATAAGAATAATGGGTAAATATTGTACAGTCCAGGTGTGGAAAGCTCTTAGGGACTAACCCAAAAAGACTCACAGCTGTAATCGCTGCCAAAGGTGTTTCTAACATGTACTTTCTCAAGGGGGGTGAATCTAACAAGATATTGTTTCATTTTTAATACATTTTTATTAAATGTTAGATATTTTCTTCCACTTCAACAGAGTATTTTGTGTAGATTGTTGACCAAAAATGACAAATCTATTTTAATCACATTTTATTTTTCATTTTAATCACATTTTTTTTAAACCACATTTTTAAGGGTGTGATACTTTCTGAAGGCACAGTACAACCAATATACAACCTGACCATAATGTCATGGAAAAACGTCATAATAACATCCTTGCAACCAGTTTTGCACTGTGGGAAAACAATCATTGGATTGCCCTAACCAACAGGATGTTAACTGTCCATTGTTATTTGTTTGCTTATTCTTGTCACCCACTTGCCCTCGTGTTTCCTCTTCCTCCTCATCTCTCCCCTTCTCTCTCCCTGTCTCTCCTGTCTCTCAGCCTGCTCAACAACTACATGATCTGGAACCTGGTGCAGAAGGGAGCATCCAGTCTGGACCAGCGCTTTGAGAATGCCCAGGACAAGCTGCTAGAGAGCCTGTATGGAACCAAGAAAGTGTGTTTTTTAGGCTTGAGTCCTAAATGGCACCCTAATCCATATGTAGTGCACTACCTTTGACTAGGGCCCTTAGAGCCTGGTTAAAAGTAGTGCACGAGGGAATAGGGTGTCATTTGGGAGGCAACCATATTCTTACTTATGTCATTGATTAACCCTTCTTTGTGAAATACCTGGTTATGTTCCGGTTTCCCGGACACATATTAAGCCTAGTCCTGGACTAAAGAGCCATTTACAATGGAGATCCTCTGTCGAGCATGCTTTTTTGTACTGGACAAGGCTTGATCTGTGTCTGGGAAACCAGCACTTGCAATTTGTATGTGAGACTGTTTGGGCTCCTAGCAAGCAATGTGTGCTACCTCAACAAACTTGCAGTACACACACTTTTCACAACCAAAATGATCGAGTAAACAGCTGGTGTGAGACTTGTCTGTCTGTCTCTGTGTGTGCGTGTGTTCGCTCAGTCCCGCACACCTCGATGGCAGACCTGCATTGGGAACACAGATGACACGCTCGGCTTCGCCCTGGGAGCGCTCTTTGTTAAAGCGACGTTTGATAAACACAGCAAAAAGATTGTGAGTTTTGATAGGCGCACAACTGCATTTACGTCTATTCAAGCCTGTGGTGTTTTTTTAAACCACATGAACGATGTATGACTGCCCCCTAGGGGTTACCATGTGTAGTGAAACGCCATGGGGTCTCACTGTAAACACAGCCATCATAAAATAACCTTATTTGCTAGCACTTTATTATAAGCTATTTTCAATTCTTATCAATGTTTATGAATGCCTATAAATGCTTTGTGTAATGTTATAAATGCTTATGAATTGTAACATTAATAATGCTGATCGCTAATTTCTTATAAATGTTTACAATCAATGAAATACTAATTTAGTAATAGTTCCCTGTCCTGTAGAGGGGAGGGAGATATATAGAGTGATAAAGAAGAGAAAAATTGGACTATTAAATGGAGAGATTGTTATTGGGTAGAGAAGAGGGGCAAGTAGAAGAGGGAGACATGGAAGCGGAGAGGCACAGTGTGAGGACTGGCAAGGGGGTTATAGACTATCACGCACAATTTGTTCATCTTTTTAGTGGTTACGTACTTCTATCAAAATGTCCTTATGTTTGAGGGATGGGCTGGTTTCGGATTGCCGTGGGTATTTCATTACACATCAGAGTCTAATTGTAGAAGAAGGATCTATTCCATCTTTCTTCCTTCTTACATTTAATGCATGTCTCTCACCCCACTATCAGGTCGAGGGGATGATCAATGAGATCCGTGCTGCGTTCAAAGATGCTCTGGATCACATCAAGTGGATGGACAAACAGACACGGATGGCAGCCAAAGACAAGGTCAGAGATGATGTCACCTATTGGATAGGCTATGTATGGTTGCCACAGGGTATCGTGTGTGTGTGTGTGTGTGTGTGTGTGTGTGTGTGTGTGCGTTCCTGCGTGTGTGTAAGAGGACAGGGAAGGGAGTAATATAGGGTTAAAGGTTATAATACAGTAGTTGGAATAGACAGCCCTCTTTGTTTAGATCTCCAGATAATGGAAATGGGAGGTTTTCTGGCCCCATTCCTCCATCTTGCCCTCTCTCTTATCCACTTTGTCCCCCTGATATTTAGGCGGACACCATCTACAACATGATTGGATTCCCTGACTTTATCCTGGACCCCAAAGAACTGGATGATGTTTATGACGGGGTGAGTGGGTGCCTTTTTTTGTTCAGTTGTCATGATTGACGAGTTGACGGTCAAATTACAAGGGCCCTGTAGATCAGTGAGTAATTATTTCTCTCTCTCTCTCTGTCTTCCTTTGTCTGTATATCCATCTCTGTCCACAGTATGACGTCTCAGAAGACAACTTTTTCCAGAACACGCTCAACTTCTACAACTTCTCCGCCAGGGTGATGGCCGATCATCTCCGCAAGCCACCCAACAGCGACCAGTGAGTCATGATCACCACCATCACTATATCTCAGTGCATATTTGTACTGTAAATTAACTTGATTCTTGACCTCAACCAGGATTGGGTAGGTTACTTTCTCAATGTAATCCGTTAGTTACTAGTTACCCGTCAAATTGTAATCAGTATTGTTACTTTTGGATTACTTTCCCCTTAAGCTTCATTAGAAGAAGGCAAATAGGATCCATCAAACGCATTTGGCGTGTCATCATAATGGTCTCTGACTTGTGGTCAGACCTGCTAAGGTGGAACGAATTTAAACTTGCGCCTTTTATCAATACTGAATTGAATGTCAGTAGCTAGGTTTCCATCCAATTAGACAGATTTTCATGTGAATATTCTAAAAACCACATAAAAACAATATGCACATTTTCCCACCGGAGATGTTTCCATCAAATTGACTTGTTGCAGGTAAAAGGCTGTGCGAGATGACGTAGGGCACATTAAATAACTTTTGCAGTTTAAATTCCCATAAACCAAATTTTAAAAAATACAGGTTTCCATCGCATTTTTAACTCTACTGAAGGGTTTTCTAACAAACATTTTTATGTTATATAGCGAGTGTGCACACTCTGGGATTGGCACGTGCACTGTAGCCAATAGCTCTGGCTAGACCGCATATATAGCCTACATGATGAGATTATTATTATTATGGGAAAAAGGCAGGCAAGCACAGATTATCATGTCACCAGAATAAGATCATCAATATTTATTGGAAAGGAGCATCAAGCTCATCTTGAACTTTCACCACCCTGTGAAGTTCATCATCATTTAATGATGCACTATGCAGGAATCGCTCCGCCATTTCCTGGTTGCTCAAACTCTAATAGTTTGCCTAGTTTCAGTTTGTGATAAGCTAGTATAGTGTGGAGAATCATTGTACCATCTAAACCACTGTGAAATATATTTTCTATAACCAATTATATTGTTGTTTCAGCTGTTTTGAAGCTGGTGTACAAAACATCAAGTAAAAGACACAAAAACAAAATGTAAGAATGGGAAGCATAGATCTATAACTCCCATTTCTATGTGAATTTGGTCAAATCGCCCAAAAAGGTACATATTGCTACTTTAATCTGTAACCTAATAAACTCCATGCTTTACTGATGAGTTGTAGTGGGAGGACTCGAAGTTTACTTCGATATGATGGTTATTATATCAATATTTGCTAGGAGGGGAGGCCATTTTACCAACACATAAAGATCCCACCCTGTCTAGTGTATTTTCTTTCTCCATCAGGCCTGTCATTTTTTATCCGACATGTACTTTACTACCATAAAAAACTAAACCTTCGTAGAGAGAACTGAAAGGTGTCCTAATGTATTTTTCTCTCTCACTGTCACGCCCTGACCTTAGAGATCCTTTTTTATGTCTCTATTTTGGTTTGGTCAGGGCGTGAGTTGGGGTGGGCATTCTATGTCTTGCATTCTATGTTCATTTTTCTATGCTTTCTATTTCTTTGTGTTTGGACGTGTGTGGTTCTCAATCAGAGGCAGCTGTCTATTGTTGTCTCTGATTGAGAACCATACTTAGGTCGTCTTTTTCCACCTGTGTGTTGTGGGTAGTTGTTTTCTGTCTTTGTGTCTGCACCAGACAGAACTGTTTCGTGTTGGTCTATTTTTGTTATTTTGTCTTAGTGTTCTGAGTTAAAATAAATATCATGAACACGTACCACGCTGCACTTTGGTCCACTCCTTATTCATCAAACAGCCGTGACACTCGCTAACATCCTTTCTAAATGCAAAAGTAATTAAAAAAGTAATCATCCAGTTTATCAAAAGTATTTGTAATCTGATTACTTAAAAAAAAAAAAATGTTTTATATTCTCATGGAGAAAATCCAAATAGCACTCAATTCCCTATATATATATATATATATGTATATGTATAGTATGTGTTTATATATATATATATAAACACATACTATACAACTCCATCCATTCCCTTCCAGAAATGACTATGAGCTGTCCTCTCATGAGCCTCAACTGGTTTGCTCTCTTACACTAGTCTCCGCCACCTCCCCCTAGATGGAGTATGACCCCTCCCACAGTCAACGCCTACTACATGCCCAACAAGAATGGAATTGTCTTCCCAGCTGGAATCCTTCAGGCACCCTTTTACGCCCAGCATCACCCCAAGTGAGTGTGTGCGTATGAGTGTGTGCGTGTGTGCTTGCATTTCTGACCCCATGTGAACTCTCTGCAGAGCACTGAACTTCGGGGGGATCGGAGTGGTGATGGGACACGAACTCACTCATGCCTTTGGTGTCCAGGGTTAGTGTCCACCTTTAACTTACACTCCACAGAACTCATAAACACACCCACAGACCAACACACACCGCGGCATGTATACATATACTGTGCATGATCACTAGGTGTGCTTTAAAAAAAATATTTGTATTCCTTAATCAGGCAGGGAATACGACAAAGACGGGAACCTTCGGCCATGGTGGCAAAATTCCTCTGTGGACGCATTTAAGAATCTCACGGAATGCATGGTAGAGCAGTACAACGGGTTTAACATCAATGGGACGCATATAAATGGCAAGCAGACGCTGGAAGAGAACATTGCTGACAACGGAGGCCTAAAGGCAGCCTATAATGTGAGTGGGTCTCCCTACTTGATAACACATTAGATTTAGCTGCACACATGTCTGTCTAGTAACCTCCCTAATCACTGTAGTAAATCTGAACTGTTGTGATGGACAGTGATGGGCTTGAGTGGTTATTTCCCAAATCCATTGCTATGTAATTCTAAGGCAATTACATAGTTACTGCTATGTAACATGTTACAAAGATGTTACCACACAGGACTCTTATTATACTATACTATTACTGTACTTCACCTCAGGGCCAGCAGAGTGGTAGTTCATGTTTCTATAGCAATGGTGTTTTCTGTTGTGTTCAGGCGTACCAGGCATGGGTGCAGGAGAACGGTGAGGAGAAGAGGCTGCCGGCAGTCAACCTGACCAATGACCAACTGTTCTTTGTGGGATTCGCCCAGGTGGGTCATGGGAGTGTCAACAGAATACATTGCACACATCCTGATAGAGTTCAAGTCAAATACACTACATGACCAACAATATGTGGACACCTGTTCGTCGAACATCTCATTCCAAAATCATGGGCATTAATATGGCGTTGGACCCTCCTTTGCTGCAATAACAGCCTTCACTCTTCCGGGAAGGCTTTTCACTAGATGTTGGAACACTGCTGCGGGGACTTGCTTCCATTCAGCCACGAGCATTAGTGAGGTCGGCCACTGATGTTGGGCGATTAGGCTTTGCTTGCGGTAGGTGCTCCAATTCATCGCAAAGGTGTTCGAAGGGGTTGAGGTCAGGACTCTGTGCAGGCCAGTCAAGTTCTTCCACACTGATCTCGACAAACCATTTCTGTATGGACCTCGCAGACTATTTGTACCCACTTCAGCACTCGGCGGTCCCGTTCTGTGAGCTCGTGTGGCCTACCTCTTCGCGGCGGAGCCGTTGTTCCTCCTAGACGTTACCACTTCACAATAACAGCACTTACAGTTGAGCGGGGAAGCTCTAGCAAGGCGGATATTTCACAAACTGACTTGTTGGAAAGGTGACGTCCTATGACAGACGTTGAAAGTCACTGAGCTCTTCAGTAAGGCCATTCTACTGCCAATGTTTGCCTATTGAAATTGCATGGGTGTGTGCTCGATTTTATACACCTGTAAGCAATAGGTGTGGCTGAAATAGTCTAATCCATTAATTTGAAGGGGTGTGTGTGTGTGTGTGTGTGTGTGTGTGTGTGTGTGTGTGTGTGTGTGTGTGTGTGTGTGTGTGTGTGTGTGTGTGTGTGTGTGTGTGTGTGTGTGTGTGTGTGTGTGTGTGTGTGTGTGTGTGTGTGTGTGTGTATGTGTATATATATACTGCTCAAAAAAATAAAGGGAACACTTAAACAACACAATGTAACTCCAAGTCAATCACACTTCTGTGAAATCAAACTGTCCACTTAGGAAGCAACACTGATTGACAATAAATTTCACATGCTGTTGTGCAAATGGAATAGACAAAAGGTGGAAATTATAGGCAATTAGCAAGACACCCGCCAATAAAGGAGTGGTTCTGCAGGTGGTGACCACAGACCACTTCTCAGTTCCTATGCTTCCTGGCTGATGTTTTGGTCACTTTTGAATGCTGGCGGTGCTTTCACTCTAGTGGTAGCATGAGACGGAGTCTACAACCCACACAAGTGGCTCAGGTAGTGCAGCTCATCCAGGATGGCACATCAATGCGAGCTGTGGCAAGAAGGTTTGCTGTGTCTGTCAGCGTAGTGTCCAGAGCATGGAGGCGCTACCAGGAGACAGGCCAGTACATCAGGAGACGTGGAGGAGGCCGTAGGAGGGCAACAACCCAGCAGCAGGACCGCTACCTCCGCCTTTGTGCAAGGAGGAGCAGGAGGAGCACTGCCAGAGCCCTGCAAAATGACCTCCAGCAGGCCACAAATGTGCATGTGTCTGCTCAAACGGTCAGAAACAGACTCCATGAGGGTGGTATGAGGGCCCGACGTCCATAGGTGGGGGTTGTGCTTACAGCCCAACACCGTGCAGGACGTTTGGCATTTGCCAGAGAACACCAAGATTGGCAAATTCGCCACTGGCGCCCTGTGCTCTTCACAGATGAAAGCAGGTTCACACTGAGCACATGTGACAGACGTGACAGTCTGGAGACGCCGTGGAGAACGTTCTGCTGCCTGCAACATCCTCCAGCATGACCGGTTTGGCGGTGGGTCAGTCATGGTGTGGGGTGGCATTTCGTTGGGGGGCCGCACAGCCCTCCATGTGCTCGCCAGAGGTAGCCTGACTGCCATTAGGTACCGAGATGAGATCCTCAGACCCCTTGTGAGACCATATGCTGGTGCGGTTGGCCCTGGGTTCCTCCTAATGCAAGACAATGCTAGACCTCATGTGGCTGGAGTGTGTCAGCAGTTCCTGCAAGAGGAAGGCATTGATGCTATGGACTGGCCCGCCCGTTCCCCAGACCTGAATCCAATTGAGCACATCTGGGACATCATGTCTCGCTCCATCCACCAACGCCACGTTGCACCACAGACTGTCCAGGAGTTGATGCTTTAGGATGCTTTAGTCCAGGTCTGGGAGGAGATCCCTCAGGAGACCATCCGCCACCTCATCAGGAGCATGCCCAGGCGTTGTAGGGAGGTCATACAGGCACGTGGAGGCCACACACACTACTGAGCCTCATTTTGATTTGTTTTAAGGACATTACATCAAAGTTGGATCAGCCTGTAGTGTGGTTTTCCACTTTAATTTTGAGTGTGACTCCAAATCCAGACCTCCATGGGTTGATAAATTTGATTTCCATTGATCATTTTTGTGTGATTTTGTTGTCAGCACATTCAACTATGTAAAGAAAAAAGTATTTAATAAGAACATTTCATTCAGATCTAGGATGTGTTATTGTAGTGTTCCCTTTATTTTTTTGAGCAGTGTATATGTATATATATATATATATATATATATATATTAGTGCACTTGCAAGGATTTTGCCTGACCACATCAGGTTGTAAAAGTTTTTCCTAGTCAGATCCTGCTGAGGATGAATTTCTGGCCCTGCTTCATGAAATAAGACATGGGGGTGAAAGTATTTTGGGGTGGTAGTAAGAGTGGACTATTACAACTACTGTTTGAGAGAAGTGTCAACCAAACTGAGTCCAAATTAATGAATTATACACAACAGTTGGAAACACAGAGAGGAACACTAGCTACTGTCTGACTTATCTGGGGATCCTCTCTTCTCTCAGGTGTGGTGTTCCGTGCGAACCCCAGAGAGTGCCCACGAGGGACTCATGACAGACCCCCACAGCCCCCCAAAGTACCGCGTCATCGGCACCCTCTCCAACTCGCCAGCCTTTGCAGAGCACTTCCATTGCCCCGCTGGCTCCCCGATGAACTCTGGTCACCGCTGCACAGTGTGGTAGGGCCTGGCAGAACCACAGGGGGGCGCTGTCTGTGGAGTCTGCATGGAGAACCAAGAGGAGGAGGAGTTGATCTCTGCGTTGGACCTTTTTTCCTATTTTATTCTTTGTACATAATGATGGACTACTAGTGGTTTTTGAGTAGAGCAGGACAGACTCCAGGTTAGCGAGAGGGAGGCGTGTTGAGAGAAAAGTTGTCGTCTGCTGATGTATGTGTAATTCCAGTGTTAGGGGATGGTATTTTTCCTATTTTTCCACTCCCCAGTCTCCCACACCGGTGGGGCACAAAGACACGTTTTATTTAGTGTTGGCTGCACTTAGTAGGGGGCCGGGGAGGAGGAGCCATTAGGGGATGTCTGTCCACACCCCTTTCTCTATGCTTCCGGGTCATAGCTGTCCTCGCTGTGTGCCCTGTTTACAATTGAAACCGGATCCCTCTTTCGACTGAGGGATCTCCCTGAAACCACTATGACCTCACAGGAAGTGCTCGTCTCCCTCTGTGACCTCGCAGGAAGTGCAGGAACTTCACTCGGACATCACAGGATGGGTTCAGCTGCCTCTGACCTCACAGGAACTGCAGAAACTTTGCTGTGACATCCCATGATGGAGGTTCAGCTGCCTTTGTGACCTCACAGGAAATGCAGAAACGTCGCTGTGTTTGGACGTTGCATATGGTTTCATCTCGATTGACATCTATATTCCCTATATAGTATACACAAATGTACTATTAGGGCCCGGATGCTACCAATATTTCAATAATCGTTAATATCGTGGCAAAACACAAAGCGGATTTAACTTCTTTGGGGAAACAGCCCTGATGGAAACAAACATGTTATCCAGAGTGAAATGTTTTTATTTTCCAAGCTATAGCACACAATATTGTACATACAGATTGGTTGGGTCTGCTTGGGTCTGAGATGGGTCTGCTTCGTGTTTTCATTTTTGCCAGTATTGTCCCGGCCCTATGCAGTATATGTGTGGCTCTGGTAAATAGTAGTTCCCTATATGGGGTGTCATTTAAATAGGGTGAAATTTGAGATGGCGCCATATAGACTCACTTCTCCTTTTTCTGTTGCATCACAATGAATCCCCCAGCAGTGGTGTGGGATCTTAATACTTTAAAATGGCCTCCCCTCCTATTTACCACGTTCTACTACTGGACAGATGGAAGCGCGACGAAGCCTACTGATAACCCTTGCCAACATATTGCTTTTAGTTATCCCATTTCTTAAAGATTGTTGGCGAGCATTTTGAGTACATAGGAACGGGTACTTAGAAAAGCCACGTAACAGTGTTGATCCAACCAGGAGCAGGGTGCCAATGCCCCTAGACGCCGATCTAGGTTCAGTTTAGCATTTTCAGCACTAATGGTTAAGGTTAGAATTGGGGGAGGGGAAGATGTATTTTTGTTCCAGGTTGATTCTTTGTTTCTCTGTATGCTAAGGGAGTGTATTTCAATATGTGTGTGTGCATGAGCAGCCTTAGAAGCTTGTTTGATATTTACTGTGTTTAATCTGTCAGCTTCATTGCAAAAGGATAGTTTGTGTATGAGTGCGTGCGTGCGTGCGTGAGCGAGGTATGTATGTATGTATGTTTGTGTCTGTGTGTGTGTGCACGTATGTATGTGTGCAGATTGCTTTGATACACCATCCCTACTTACGTTGAACTATCAACAATGTCAAGTCTGCTGCAGTGATTTTACCTCGCATTCCCCCCAAAATACTAATTTGAAATGAATGGCTATGTTGAAGGGATATGTTCCTAAATAACTTATTGTTTGTACACACTCCACTCCAAAGTACTGCAGGGTGTGAGGCAGGGTGTGTACAGGATTCGTAATCGGGTTACTGCTGGACTCTTGTTCAATTAAACTATGTCACTGTTTTATCTCCCGTCAGCCACTTTATGTACTAGTCCCACGTAGTGCTCTCCGCTCCTGTCTGCACCTTGCAAATTTGTTTCACTACAAGACATGGAGATGTGTCATGACCATAGGAGTACTGCACCTCACCACACTCTACCCCATACAGGACAATCCCATTGTCTTCCGACAGGTGGCGCCACTCAAACTCAACACCAGTCCTTCAATGCAGACGGAGTTGCGCCATCTAATGTGAGACAAGGAGGTGAACCAATCAGGGTCAGTTGCTATTGGCTGCTTTTATATTTCAATGCCGCCATCTGAGAACCTCCTGAACTGCCGGTTTGCAGAGCCATAGAAAGAGAACGTTTCGGGGGGAAATCAGCTGTTCAATTTCACAACAATAAAGAACACCATGATGCGTCCATCTAATTCACGATAACGGTCACGTTCGCACGTTTTGTGAAATCCGATATCTAACAAGAGTTAGAAATGTGTTGTGTACAATAGACATAGCTAGCTATCTGAGCGTTGTGCCCATGGAGATGCAGTGAGCTCCAAAAGTATTGGACAGTGAAATAGTTTTGGTTGTTCTGGCTCTATACTTCAGCAATTTGGATTTGAAGTGACACAATGACTGTGCTTTAAGTGCAGTCTGTCAGCTTTAACTTGAGGGTATTTTCATCCATGTCGGATGAACCGTTTAGAATTTACAACACTTTTTGTACGTAGTCCCTCAATTTTATAATTCATTCACTTGTGTGTATTAATTCACTTGTGTGAATTAGAGTAGAAAAAAGTGAAGTATTTGGTCTCTCATTCATAGCACACAATGACTACATCAAGCTTGTGACTCTAAAAAGTTGTTGGATGCATTTGTTCTTTTTTGTGTGTTTCAGATTATTTTGTGCTCAATAGAAATTAATGGATATTTGTGCGTCTAACTTTCTCACAAGTCATTATTCACGATTCATTCAGGACTATCTGTAATCATGGTAGCACCCACATAACGTTGAATTGTTTAGAAACATATTATATTCTTATTTACAGTAAAAGTGACTCCAAAATGACACAATACATTATTTACTATACATTTATATTGGGCACAAAAAGAAACAGCAAATGCATCCAACAAGCTTTTAGAGTCACAAGCTTGATGTAGTCATTGTTTGCAATGAATATGGGACCAAATACTTCTCCCAATACTTTTGGTCTCCTAAAATTGGGGTACAATAAGTGCTGTAATTTCTAAACGGTTCACCCGATAAGGTTGACAATACCCTCAAATTAAAGGTGAGGGTCTGCACTTTAACCTCATATTCAAATCCAAAGTGCTGGCGTAGAGCCAAAACAACCACAAATGTGTCACTGTCCCAAGACTTTTGGAGCTCACTGTAGACAGAGGACTCGTCTTTGTATCTGTGCCATTATAGCATCTGTGACAGCTTTGGAAGCATCTCCATTTTGAAGTGGTCACTTTTCTTCTTCACGATTGGCTGATGACCCAGTTGGACATGACTCCAACAGGGTCACTAGGAAGGATCAGCCAATGAAGTTGGAAGTCACACCCAGTTGACTACATTTAAAATGGTAAAAGCCCTCAATGGTGCTACCCATGCTAATTTGACCAGAAGTGTGAAAAGGATATTACAGCCTGGCGAAGAGAGCGATATCATTTATCTTACTTAGTCCTTTTCATTCCTATGTGGAACATTATGCTTCCACAAGCAAACTCCACCTCTACAAGCTACCGGTTTAGCGGACCACATTTCTGGGAGATTGTTGAAATTGAAAAGTCAGCATAACTTTACTTTAGGGATTTTTAAGGCACATTGTTGAGCCCTGATTAGTAGAAACAGGGCTGATTTAACTAAACCACCAGGGTTGTGTTCATTAGGGCATGCAACAGAA
Organism: Salvelinus namaycush; assembly: GCF_016432855.1. Taxonomy (NCBI): domain Eukaryota; kingdom Metazoa; phylum Chordata; class Actinopteri; order Salmoniformes; family Salmonidae; genus Salvelinus; species Salvelinus namaycush. Next base: position 4,596,679 of record NC_052332.1, on the reverse strand, counting down.
AACGTTTAAAATGTTTTGCAACTGAAAATGAGCATTTCTTATTGACACGTCCAAAAACGCCCTCCTTGTTTGAGTCCGTTTTGTTCCATTTGGTGCCTAATGAACATTGTCCTGTCAGTCAGCACCTGCCTAGCAACCTGCTACCACCTCTCCCCATCTCTGTGAGCAACAAATAAGGCAGTCTGCTAACCTTTCAAGCGATCTCTGTATGAAAAACCCTCTTAGGACAGGGACCGTACATGCATACAGCTGGTAGTCACTTTTGTGTCTTAAGTATGTCATTGTCAATGTGCAGTGTTCTAGATGCCAGACTCCTATTCGCCTGTGGCTGTGGAGCAGACTGGCCGCTCAGCTCCTCATGTCGCTGTACTCCAGCCAGGGTTGGGGTAGATTCCATTTCAATTATGTTGATTCAGGAAGTAGACTGAAATTCAAATGTTTCCCCATAGAAAAGCATTGAGGAGAATTGGAATTAGAATTTCAGTTTATTGACTGACTAGAAATGGAATTGACTCAGACCCTGCTATACAATGGAATGGAAATGACCCCAACCATTCTGCAGTATTTATTTTGCTTTGGGGTTTTTAGTTTATTTTGTTCTTTTTATAAAGGCAAATGGCCAATTCTATCTTGTATCGGGAGACCCTGCCCCACCTATAGTGCAACATTCTGCTCTAGTACAAGACTGTAAACAAAACCTTTTTTACTGAAATAAAGGAGACCTGTATATAAAAGTGGTAATTTTATGTCTCCGTGATTGTTTAACATAAGTATGAAATCTTACCCTAACTCATTTATTACCAGCATATCGTATTTATTATACATGCTTACATCAAGTAGTAAGGCATACCTGCAGAGACTTTTAAATTGGAATATCAGTTTGTCTGGATTGACTGAATATATATGGATTTGCCCCGAAGCTGGTCAGCCGAGGCAATATATTCCACAACATCTCCTTCACCACTGTCATCTCTCTTGTCTAGATTGGGAACATACACAACTAGGGTGCAGTAAAGTGATGTAGTTAGTATATTGATGAGATTTCGGAACCATGCCTAGCCATCAGCATTGGGGTCGATTGCATTTTAATTCAGGAAATCCAGGAAGTAAACTGAAATTCTAATTCCAGTTTTTACATTGCCACACAGTACACCAACAGTCATTCTGGAAGTTCTCACATGTCCATGTATAGTAGAATAACAGTCAAAACAGTATAGAAATCTGAAGTTATATTGTCTGTAAAAGTCAATGTTTTCTCTACTCCACTCACCATCCAAAGTGATTTGAACTTGACCCATCTATCAGACTTCTGAACTTTCTTGATTAGCTACATTTCTTGATTTATTTTGTTTTCTTGAATTTCTTGATGTACAGTATATGTAACGGGGACAGTGTGCTGCTAACACCTTTGCTTCCCACACTGTCCAACCTTCCCCATACTGGGCTCGAACCAGTGATCCTCTGCTTCGCAACTCAAGTGACCGTCCTCCTTGACAATGTGCGAACTGATTGGATGGCTCCTGTAGCATTTGTGGTGCAAATCCCATTCAAGTCACGGGACTGATATTAGCATTTTTTGCACATGTTCAAATCATCTAAAATGTTAGTCAACCAAAGCACGGATTGCTGTCATACCTTGTCCATAGACTGCTTACAGGGTAAGGAAACCAATGTAATTGTGTAAGTTGGGTCAACTGTCCCTTTTAACTCGGTTACACTCACCCCTTCTAAGCTACCCCAGCCGTTGAGATAAGCCCAACTGCCAATCCGGGTCACAGTACCACTAACGTGGGTCAGTGTGCTGCTAACAGCTTACCTTCCTCCAGTGTCCGACTGCCCCGAACCAGTGATCCTCTGCTTCACAAACACACGTGACCCCCCTCCTTGACAACATGTCCATTGATTTTACCACACCAAAGGTAGCGATTGGATGGCTCCATCAGCTAGCTGTGAAGTGAGCTTATGGCACGTTCTGAAATAAAACTCCAAAGTCAATTTATATCTGTAAAAACAAGAATGATCAACTTGACCAATACAAATTTCAATATTTCCCCCCCAAAATATATAATTTTGAAAAGATAAATTATTGCTGGCTTGCGTGAGTGCATGCATCTGGTGTGTTTGTGTGCTGTGTGTGTGCATGCATGTACCTGTATGTCTCAGGGGGTGTGGGGTGAACGTAGCTCCAGCTTCACAGCAAACAGCCTTCTCCTTCCCTCTCCCCCCTCCCTTCCTTGTTAATGTTTCTTCCCTCCCTCTCTCATCACATCAATCCTACCAGGATTTGTTGTTCTACGTGCTGTATCCTGCAGTGCCTCTGGCAGTAGTGACAGTTCGGGCAGTTAATAACTACTATGATAGAGGAGTAGAGTAGTTGCTGCTGCTGGAGACACCACAGGGACCAAGCCTGTTATTCTGGGGAGAACATTAACAGAGTAGGACTGCCGAGGAGATCCTTCACTTCCCATCTATAGTATCTGGACTGAGGAGGGACACCACCTGTGATGGTGATTGAGTGAAGGTTCTGACCTGGTTGTGCACCATGTGAAACTGGATGAACACAAGTGAGCTCTAAAGGAGAGTAAGAAGCGGTAGCTTCGTCTGTCCGGTGACGTCCACAAAGCATATTGCATGTAACAGTTACATGAACCTACAGCATAGTCAAGTAAGTTAAGGTTTCCAACATGTTCAGATTACTGAACAACTACTGCTATGGAACGGAGAGTTACCGCAAGTTGCAAAGAAAACGGGAACATTATTAGACTAAGCATAGGTGATTGGATAAAGTGACAACTAAGAGACCAAAAACAATTTCGTCCAATCAGCGTAAGCTAACTATGATGTGGCTGGCCATGGTACTGATTTCTGTGTGTGGGTGCAAGTAGGCAAAACATGTTGACTCACCCTACTTGTAGAGAAACGCCAATGCCATCCTCTCTTTAATGACTCATACAGTACACTTTTTTAGTTTTTTGTTGTCCTAGGCTACCTGGCATAAATGCTTGCTCACTAGCTAGCCTAACCTCCTTTCATGGGCAACAGTGCGCCAGCAGGGTCGTTCATAGATGTGCGTTCATAGATGACCAGCAGGGTCAAATAATAATAATAATCACAGTGGTTGTAGAGGGTGCAACAGGTCAGCACCTCAGGAGTAAATGTCAGTTGACTTTTCAAAGCCGAGCATTCAGAGTTAGAGACAGCAGGTGCGGTAGAGCAAGGGAGTCGAAAACTGCAGGTCCGGGACAAGGTAGCACATCCGGCGAACAGGTCAGGGTTCCATAGTCGCAGGCCGAACAGCAGAAACTGGAGCAGCGGCACGACCAGGTGGGATGGTGACAGCCAGGAGTCGTCAGGCCAGGTAGTCCTGAGGCATGATCCTAGGGCTCAGGTCCTCTGGCAGGGGAGAGAGAGATTGAGAGAGAGAGAGAGATGGGAGAATTAGAGGGAGCATACTTAAGATCACACAGGACACCAGATAAGACAGGAGAAATACACCAGATAGGACAGACTGACACCAGCCCCCCGGCACACATACTATTGCAGCATAGATACTGGGGACGGAGTATAGCCCACGAAGATCTCCCCCACCACACGAGCCTGAGGGGGTGCACGACCAGACTGGAAAATAACGTCAGTGCCTCAACTCACTCAAGTCAAGTATAGCAGAAAAAGCCTGGCAAGACATGATGCACCCCTCCTAGGGACGGCATGGGAGAACACTAGCAAGCCAGTGACTCAACCCCTATTATAGGGTCAGAGGCAGAGAATCCCAGTGGAGAGAGGGGAATGGCATGGCAAAGACAACAAGGGTAGTTCGCACTCCTGGGCCAGATTACACTCAATCATAGGGCCTACTGAAGAGTTGAGTCTTCAGTAAAGACTTAAAGGTTGAGACAGTCTATGTCTCTTACACAAATTAAGCTCAATAGGAGATAGCTCTGCCTCCCGGTATTTTCTTAGAAATTCTACTAACAATTAGCAGGCCTGCATAGTGCGTGTAAGTACACTGCTCAAAAAAATAAAGGGAACACTTAAACAACACAATGTAACTCCAAGTCAATCACACTTCTGTGAAATCAAACTGTCCACTTAGGAAGCAACACTGATTGACAATAAATTTCACATGCTGTTGTGCAAATGGAATAGACAAAAGGTGGAAATTATAGGCAATTAGCAAGACACCCCCAAAAAAGGAGTGATTCTGCAGGTGGTGACCACAGACCACTTCTCAGTTCCTATGCTTCCTGGCTGATGTTTTGGTCACTTTTGAATGCTGGCGGTGCTCTCACTCTAGTGGTAGCATGAGACGGAGTCTACAACCCACACAAGTGGCTCAGGTAGTGCAGTTCATCCAGGATGGCACATCAATGCGAGCTGTGGCAAAAAGGTTTGCTGTGTCTGTCAGCGTAGTGTCCAGAGCATGGAGGCGCTACCAGGAGACAGGCCAGTACATCAGGAGACGTGGAGGAGGCCGTAGGAGGGCAACAACCCAGCAGCAGGACCGCTACCTCCGCCTTTGTGCAAGGAGGTGCACTGCCATCGCCCTGCAAAATGACCTCCAGCAGGCCACAAATGTGCATGTGTCAGCATATGGTCTCACAAGGGGTCTGAGGATCTCATCTCGGTACCTAATGGCAGTCAGGCTACCTCTGGCGAGCACATGGAGGGCTGTGCGGCCCCACAAAGAAATGCCACCCCACACCATGACTGACCCATCGCCAAACCGGTCATGCTGGAGGATGTTGAAGGCAGCAGAACGTTCTCCACGGCGTCTCCAGACTCTGTCACGTCTGTCACATGTGCTCATGTGCTCAGTGTGAACCTGCTTTCATCTGTGAAGAGCACAGGGCGCCAGTGGCGAATTTGCCAATCTTGGTGTTCTCTGGCAAATGCCAAACGTCCTGCACGGTGTTGGGCTGTAAGCACAACCCCCACCTGTGGACGTCGGGCCCTCATACCACCCTCATGGAGTCTGTTTCTGACCGTTTGAGCAGACACATGCACATTTGTGGCCTGCTGGAGGTCATTTTGCAGGGAGCTGGCAGTGCACCTCCTTGCACAAAGGCGGAGGTAGCGGTCCTGCTGCTGGGTTGTTGCCCTCCTACGGCCTCCTCCACGTCTCCTGATGTACTGGCCTGTCTCCTGGTAGCGCCTCCAAGCTCTGGACACTACGCTGACAGACACAGCAAACCTTTTTGCCACAGCTCGCATTGATGTGCCATCCTGGATGAACTGCACTACCTGAGCCACTTGTGTGGGTTGTAGACTCCGTCTCATGCTACCACTAGAGTGAGAGCACCGCCAGCATTCAAAAGTGACCAAAACATCAGCCAGGAAGCATAGGAACTGAGAAGTGGTCTGTGGTCACCACCTGCAGAATCACTCCTTTTTTGGGGGTGTCTTACTAATTGCCTATAATTTCCACCTTTTGTCTATTCCATTTGCACAACAGCATGTGAAATTTATTGTCAATCAGTGTTGCTTCCTAAGTGGACAGTTTGATTTCACAGAAGTGTGATTTGACTTGGAGTTACATTGTGTTGTTTAAGTGTTCCCTTTATTTTTTTGAGCAGTGTATATACCGCAGGACCAAATCAGAGAGATAATGAGTGAACAGATGATGAATTTGATATAGTTGCACCAACCTCACATGTACAGTTAACATAAGTACAGTCATCACTTGTATCTGTGTGTGATCCCACCAATTTGGTAAAGAACTGAAGTGAATCTGATGACTGTGTGTCTCCTTTTTGGGGTGCATGCGCTGCATGGTGGTCTGCTGGGTGTGGTGTACTGCAATACAATCCCAGTTGCTGAGGTGAAGGATTACATTGAAGCCTTAGCCGGAGGAAACTATCTGTATGTTGAAAATCCTCTCTGTTCATTCATGAGCCGAGTGAGGATGACGGATTTCGGTGAAGCCCGATCTAAGGTTTAGATTAAGGGTGAATGTTAGAGTTAGGGCTGGGTTTAGGGTAAGGGTGAAGTTTAGGGTTAGGATAGGGATTAAGGTTAAGGACTAGGATTAGTAGATAGTTAGTTGAAATGTTAATGATAGTCTGTAGAGCAAAATTAAGTGGTACTGTTATATTGGACAACATGACTGGAAGGGAATCCAGTTCCAAGAGGAGATGTAACTGAGGTGGCAAAACCCAATGTGGCCTGTTTTTATTTATTTGATTTGATTTAACCTTTATTTAACTAGGCAAGTCAGGAGGCTGGGATTAAAATATATATATATAGAAAACACACATCACAACGAGAGACAACACAACACTACATAAAGAGAGACCTAAGACAACGACGTAGCAAGGCAGCAACACATGACGACACAGCGTGGTAGCAACACAACATGACAACAACATGGTAGTAACACAACATGGCAGCAGCACAATGTGGTAGCAGCACAAAACAGGGTACAAACCTTATTGGGCACAAGACAACAGCACAAAGGGCAAGAAGGTAGAGAGAACAAAACATCACACAAAGCAGCCACAACTGTCAGTAAGAGTGTCCATGATTGAATCTTTGAATGAAGAGATTGAGATAAAACTGTCCAGTTTGAGTGTTTGTTGCAGCTCGTCCCAGTCGCTAGCTGCAGCGATCTGAAAATAGGAGCTACCCAGGGATGTGTGTACTTTCGGGACCTTTAACAGAATGTGACTGGCAGAATGGGTGTTGTATGTGGAGGATGAGGGCTATAGTAGATATCTCAGATAGGGGGGAGTGAGGCCTAAGAGGGTTTTATAAATAAGCATCAACCAGTGGGTCTTGCGACGGGTATACAGAGATGACCAGTTTACAGAGGAGTATAGAGTGCAGTGATGTGTCCTATAAGGAGCATTAGTGGCAAATCTGATGGCCGAATGGTAAAGAACATTTGCCGCTCGAGAGCACCCTTACCCGCCGCTATTAATTACGTCTCTGTAATCTAGCATGGGTAGGATGGTCATCTGAATCAGGCTTAGTTTGGCAGCCGTTCATGAGACATAATGTTACAGAACATTCAGAAACAAATGTATTGTTGCCTGGGGTGGTCTGGCGGTCCGTTCCATCACCCAGAGCACACATGCCTACCAGTGTCTGCATGGATTCAAATCTGACCCAAACCAGTGTCTACATATGTGAAAACAGCATGTTAATATGGTCTGTGGTTAAAAAGAAAAGGTCCTAAAGAAATGCTTCTTTGTGACATCACAGGGTAGGATTAAAAGTTTAAAAAACAATGATCAGGCCTTCCACTGTCATGTTGTTGGCAAACTTAATGATGGTGTTGGAGTTGTGTGCGGCCACACAGTCGTGAGAGAACAGGGAGTACAGGAGTGGACTAAGAACGCACCCCCGAGGGGCCCGGTGTTGAGGTTCAGCGCGGTGGATGTGTTGTTGCCTACCCTCACCACCTGGGGGTGGCCCGTCAGGAAGTCCAGGATCCAGTTGCAGAGGAAGGTGTTCAGTCCCAGGGTGTGATGAGCTTGGAGGGGACCATGGTGTTGAACTCTGAGTTGTAGTCAAGGAACAGCATTCTCTCTGTCCAGGTCGGAAAGGGCAGTGTGGAGTGCAATGGAGATTGCATCATCTGTGGATCTGTTGGGGCGGTATGCGAATTGGAGTGGGTCCAGGGTGTCTGGGATGATGGTGTTGACGTGAGCCATGACCAGCCTTTCAAAGCATTTCATGGCTACAGATGTGAGTGGTACAGGGCGATAGTCATTTAGACAGGTTACCTTGGCGTCGTCTGGAACAGCTGGTGCTCTCATGCATAGTTCAGTGTTTCTAGCCTTGAAGCGAGCATAGAAGGCATTTAGCTCTCCTGGTAGTCTCGCACCACTGGGCAGCTAGAGGCTGGGTTTTCATTTGTAATCCGTGATAGTTTGCAAGCCCTGCTCCATCTGATGAGCGTTAGATCCGCTGTAGAAGGATTCCATCTTAGTCCTGTATTAACACTTTGCCTGTTTGATGGTTCGTCAGAGGATGTAGCGGGATTTCTTAAGCGTCCGGATTAGTGTCCCGCTCCTTGAAAGCGGCAGCTCTAGCCTTTAGCTCAGTGCCGAAGTTGCCTGTAATCCATGGCTTCTGTTTGGCATATGTACGTATGGTCACAGTGGGGACAACGTCGTCGATGCACTTTTTAATTAAGCCGGTGGCTGATGTGGTGCCACTTCTCAATGCCATCGGATGAATCCCGCAACTTATTCCAGTCTGTGCTAGCGAAACAGACCTGTAGTTTAGCAGCCGCTTCATTGGACCACTCCCGTATTGAGCGCATCACTGGTAATTCCTGTTTGAGTTTTTGCTTGTAAACAGGAATTAGGAGTATAGAGTTATGGTAAGATTTGCCAAATGTAGGGTGAGAGAGTTTTGTATGCGTATCTGTGTGTGGAGTAAAGGTGATAGAGTTTTTATCCCTCTAGTTGCACAGGTGACATGCTGGTAGAAATGAGGTCATACGGATTTCAGTTTTCCGGCATTAAAATAACCGGCTACCAGGATCGCGTCCTTTGGGTGAGCATTTTCTTATTTGCCTATCGCCCTATACAGCTCGTTGAGTGCGATCTAAGTGCCAGCATCGGTTTGTGGTGATAAGTAGACATCTAAGAAAAATATAGAAAACTTTCTTGGTAAATAGTATGGTCTACAGTTTATCATTAGGTATTCTAATTCAGGCGAGCAGAACCTTAAGGCTTCCTTTATATTAGAGATTGCGTGCCAGCTGTTGTTACAAAGAGACGCACACCACCCCCCCCTGAGTTTACCCGATGCTGCCGTTCTGTCCTGCCGATGTATAGAAAAACCAGCTAGATTTATATTTTCCATGTCCTTGTTCAGCCACGACACGGAGAAACAGGATATTACAGTTCTTCATATCACATTTGATAGGATAGTCTCGAACGGAGCTTGTCCAGTTTATTCTCCAGTGATTGCACGTTTGCCAATAGAACAAAGGGTACAGGCAGTTTATCCACTCGCCGACGTAGTCTCATCAGATATCCTGCACGCTGGTCTCTATATAAGCTGCCTCTTCCTTCTTCAAGTGTTGGGGATTTGGGCCTGGTCCGGGATGATCAGTATGCCATTCGCCTCCAACTCATTGACGTAGAAATCCTCATTCAAATCGAGGTTAGTGATCGCTGTTCTGATGTCCAGAAGCTCTCTTCAGTCATAGGAAATGGTGGCGGAAACATTATGTACAAGAAAAGTTGAGATCAGTGCACAAAAACACACAAAATAGCACAATTGGTCAGGAGCCCGTAAAACGGCTGCTTTTCCCTCCAGCACCAACTCAACGTAGTCAAGTGGACCAAGAGCTTCAAGTTCCTCGGTGTCCACACCACCAAAGACCTATCAACTGCTCTTAAATACAAGTAAAACTAAATGCATGTTCTTCAACCGATCGCTGCCTGCACCTGCCCGCCCGTCCAGCATCACTACTCTGGACGGTTCTGACTTAGAATATGTGGACAACTACAAATACCTAGGTGTCTGGTTAGACTGTAAACTCTCCTTCCAGACTCACATCAAACATCTCCAATCCAAAGTTAAATCTAGAATTGGCTTCCTATTTCGCAACAAACATCCTTCACTCATGCTGCCAAACATAGTAAAACTGACCATCCTACCGATCCTCGACTTCGGCGATGTCATTTACAAAATAGCCTCCAATACCCTACTCAAGAAATTGGATGCAGTCTATCACAGTGCCATCCGTTTTGTCACCAAAGCCCCATATACTACCCACCACCGCGACCTGTACGCTCTCGTTGGCTGGCCCTCGCTTCATACTCGTCGTCAAACCCACTGGCTTCAGGTCATCTACAAGACCCTGCTCGGTAAAGTCCCCCCTTATCTCAGCTCGCTGGTCACCATAGCAGGACCCACCTGTAGCACGCGCTCCAGCAGGTATATTTCACTGGTCACCCCCAAAGCCAATTCCTCCTTTGGACGCCTCTCCTTCCAGTTCTCTGCTGCCAATGACTGGAACGAACTACAAAAATATCTGAAACTGGAAACACTTATCTCCCTCACTAGCTTTAAGCACCAGCTGTCAGAGCAGCTCACAGATTACTGCACCTGTACATAGCCCATCTATAATTTAGCCCAAACAACTACCTCTTCCCCTACTGTATTTATTTATTTATTTATTTTGCTCCTTTGCACCCCATTATTTATATTTCTACTTTGCACATTCTTCCACTGCAAATCTACCATTTCCAGTGTTTTACTTGCTATATTGTATTTACCTCGCCACCATGGCCTTTTTTTGCCTTTACCTTCCTTATCTCACCTCATTTGCTCACATTGTATATAGACGTATTTTTCTACTGTATTATTGACTGTATGTTTGTTTTACTCCATGTGTAACTCTGTGTTGTATGTGTCGAACTGCTTTGCTTTATCTTGGCCAGGTTGCAATTGTAAATGAGAACTTGTTCTCAACTTGCCTACCTGGTTAAATAAAGGTGAAATATATATATATTTTTAAATCAAGGTCCAAACACACCAACACAATTGTGAAAAGGGCACGACAACGCCTCTTTACTCTCAGGAGGCTGACAAGATTTGGCATGGGCCCTCAAAAAGTTCTATAGCTGCACCATTGAGAGCATCACTGTTTGGTATGGCAACTGCTTGGCATCCGACCGTAAGACGCTACAGAGGGGAGTGCGTATGGCCCAGTACATCACTGGGGCCGAGCTCCCTGCCATCCAGGACTTCTATACCAAGCGGTGTCAGAGGAAGGCCCGAAAATTTGTCAAAGACTCCAACCCAAGTCATGTACTGTTGTCTCTGCTACCGCACAACAAGCGGTACCAGAGCACCAAGTCTGGGACCAAAAGGCTCCTGAACAGCTTCTACCCCCAAGCCATAAGACTGCTGAACAATTAATCAAATGGTTTCCCTTATTTGCATTGACCCCCTTTTTATTTGCACTGATTCTCTAGCACAGGCTCTGTGCACACTCACTGGACTCTATCAACACACTCTCACATATTACACTGACACTCCAACACACTACATACGACTACATATCCTCACACACACTTTCACTCTACACATACAGTATGCTGCTGCTAATCTGTTTATTATATCATGATTGCCTAGTCACGTTTACCCCTACCTACAGCACATGTACATAATTACCTCAACTACATCGCACCCCTGCACCTTGACTCAGTACCGGTACTCCTTGTATATAGTCTCATTATTTTGTTACTCTTTATTTTTTTGTCATACTTTTTAACTGTGCTTTGTTGGGAAAGGGCTCGCAAATAAGCTTTTCACAGTAAAGTCTACACCTCTTGTATTTGGTGACCAATATAATTTGATTTTCAAAACTTGCAACGAGTTTCTAGCCCAAGGAAGGGTATTTTCTTGCTCCCTATGTAACTCAAATCAAATTTTATTGGTCACATACACATGGTTAGCAGATGTTAATGCGAGTGTAGCGAAATGCTTGTGCTTCTAGTTCCGACCGTGCAGTAATATCTAACAAGTAATCTAACAATTTCACAACTACCTTATACACACAAGTGTAAAAGGAATGAATAAGAATATGTACATATTAACATATGGATGAGCGATGGCCGAACGGCATAGGCAAGATGCAGTAGATGGTATAGAGCACAGTATATACATATGAGATGAGTAATGTAGGATATGTAAACATTATATAAAGTGACTAGTGATACATTTATTACATCCCATTTTTAATTATTAGTGGCTAGAGATTTGAGTCAGTATGTTGGCAGCAGCCACTCAATGTAAGTGATGGCTGTTTAACAGTCTGATGGCCTTGAGATAGATGCTGTTTTTCAGTCTCTCGGTCCCAGCTTTGATGCACCTGTACTGACGTCGCTTCCTGGATGATAGCGGGGTGAATAGGCAGTAGCTCGGGTGGTTGTTGTCCTTGATGACCTTTTTGGCCTTCCTGTGAAATCATGTGGTGTAGGTGTACTGGAGGGCAGGTAGTTTGCCCTCGGTGATGCGTTGTGCAAACCTCACTACCCTCTGGAGAGCCTTACGGTTGTGGGCGGAGCAGTTGCCGTATCAGGCGGTGATACAGCCCGACAGGATGCTCTCGATTGTGCATCTGTTTTTGGTGACAAGCCAAATTTCTTCAGCCTCCTGAGGTTGAAGAGGCGCTGTTGCGCCTTCACCACGCTGTCTGTGTGGGTGGACCATTTCAGTTTGTCTGTGATGTGTACGCCGAGGAACTTAAAACTTTACACCTTCTCCACCACTGTCCCGTCGATGTGGATAGGGGGGTTCTCCCTCTGCTGTTTCCTGAAGTCCACGATCATCTCCTTGGTTTTGTTGACGTTGTGTGAGGTTATTTTCCTGACACCACACTCCGAGGGCCCTCACCTCCTCCCTGTAGGCCGTCTCGTTGTTGTTGGTAATCAAGCCTACCACTGTAGTGTCGTCTGCAAACTTGATTGACTGCGAATCTCATAGTGTTCGATGTCATCGGGTAGAACATAACTTATTTATTATCTACAACACTTAGAAATTGGCAAATTTTCACATATGCTGACATTAGTATTGTGCTGGAGATAATGAAATGTTGAAAAGTGGTGGAGCTGCCCTTTAACTCAATTTGTATTTAAAGAAATGTATTGTGTTGCACCATAGAGAATATAAAGGACTTATATGATTGCCTGCTATGTACAATAGAGAAGCATGTCCGTTTCTATACATTACATTTACCTGTAAAGTTCTGAACGTTTCACCGGACTGAATACATACGATAACACCGTCTGGTACAGTCTGTCTCCATAGACGGGTTGGTTGTTGAGCAACAAAACCAATGTGTGCGAAACTATGGGGCAAAACGGACTGGGTTGGCTTAGATTGTTGACATGTAAACTATATTTCGTCTCCAATGTTTATTGAAAACATAAGTACATTTGCACAGTGAGCATTTCTCTCAAATACATTGTTGCAGTTGTTGGTTGGCTAACTAGCAGATTTGAGCATCATGACATCAGTCAAAACAAGACATGGTATAAAGAACAAGATAAAATAGCCACCTACAATTCCCCATATGGCAGCTTCTTGTCATTGTTGCTAGCCATCTGCCCATCCAGAATAACAGACTTCTGCCCCATTTGAATTGTGTGCATTGTTTGTGACGTTGTCAGCTAACCCGTCTATTCCTTCCTACTGTGAACAGCCATCTGAGGCAGTTGTTTAACACACACACAGTAAATAAATGCAAGGCATTCCATGTGAAAACAGATTTCAATAGACACGTTCAAATATTCTATAATCAAAGGTTTTTCACCCAGGGTAAAGCTAGTCTGGGAATCTGGTCATTTCAAGTCTTGACACTTACAAGTTACCCATTGACTCTTGAAGAATATATAGCCTCATGAGCCTATCCCAACATACTCTATTATAATCCAAAATATAAGGTTTTATTCACTGATTACAAACAAGGAAGTAAACCCCTCAATATGTTTAAAATGATCATGTGGATGTCATGGACTGTCAATGAGTCAGTCCATGCATCTAGAACGTGATTTATGAATTTATGAATTTGAGAAAGGTTAGTTTCCTAATCTCATCCCTCAGCTATATAGCAAAACAAGTGGTGGGGTGGCCATTTTGTTGTTTTTCTGTTCCCAGAATGTAGCTTTAACAATGGTAACTATTGTGTCTAAGTCCTTCCACAAAGTCCTATATGACCAGTCTCCTGTCAGCAGTTCCTGTTCCTCCTCAGAGGTACTTGTAGACAGCCTTGTCCGCTAAGGTCTGGACCTCCATCTTGACGGGACACTTGTAGAAGTGGGAGAGCAGCGTCTCTGTGTAGCCAATAAGGAAGTAGAACTTCTGAGGAGGGAGTTTCTGCAACATCAGGGCACACACCACCAGCATGTTCCCTCGCCGCTTTATCACAAGCTCATTGGCTAGGCAGTTATGGAAGGTGCCGAAGATGAAACGCCGCACGAACACGTCCTCTACTGTTCGATCGGATGCTCCTCCCTCTCCCTGTAAGTTGCCTAGTAGATAAAGAGGGAAGAATAGAGGATGGAGGGAGAAGAGACAGAAACATTAGTTATACTTGAACAATTATGACGTTTATGTAGCTGCATAATTAACTGATGAGTTGAAGGCTAGCCCCTAGGACAGCATATACGCAAATAAGGTTGGGGTTGTCTTTACATATAAGGTCAGATGATAACTCAGTGTGTAGGATAAAAAAAAACTCACCAGTGTGCTGGGAAAGCCAACCCTTGCGGTGGCCTATGTGATGGGGGTGGAGGGCTTGCTCATAGGTCAGTGGTCGGTCTCCTTTCCCCACTCGGATACGGGCTGCCCGATTCTAAGACAAAAGAAAAGTACAAATGTTTAGTTGGAAGCAGTCTTGTCAGCAGCACGTGAGTGACTAGGTAATGTCCAATGTGGAGGATGGAAATGGTGTAACGTTAGTCTTCGAATAAAAGATACCTTGCAGCATATTGCAGTGACATGAAGTGTTCGTGTTCCAGAGTTGACGCATATCGAAGTACCGACTCTGGCAAGCGCGATCTGTGAGGCAAAGACATGAATGCAAAGACACTGAGCAACAGACAAGTAACATTGACAGCTAACGTTAGCTACATCGGCTAGCCAGCCAGAAACACACTTTCTCCAAGCCCACACACGTATCTAAACAAAAACGGTTCATAGTTAGAATGTAACAATACTTTAAAGTATAATGTTGTCAAATTATGGACTAAATGTAAACATGCTTCTCACCGATAAATTCACACTTCGACAGCTCAAAGACGCAGCCATTTTGACTAACGAAAGTGTTTGTGGGAAACGCCATTGGCCTGGGCGTGGCTAGAAGGGGTACAGCTTTTGTCAAATTAACGTCAGATTTGACTTTTCGTAGCAGTTTAGGATAATTAGGTTAGGTTAAGGGTTAGCCAAAATGCGCTAAACGTTTCAAATTTTGACAAAAGTGGGAATCCAGCAAGCCATGACCAGTGGCGATTTCATCATGTAAATCTTGGTGGGGCAAAAAATAAAAAGTAGAGGGATGCATGGCAGCAAAGCCACGACACAACACAAAACTAAACAATGCATTAATTGCATTATAACGGTGACAAACGGTGCCTTGTCTGGCAGCGAAACAGTTCATTCAGCCTCATTTACTGCCTTAAAAAAATAAAAACAGCTGTTAAGGCTTACTTGCTTAAACAAATGTGGTTTCTAATGGCAATTGATATGTACAAACTATGGCATTAGGGGACGACAAGCGGATAAGATGCAATACGTAATTTCAATTAAAACAATGAGCGAGCTAGGACGTTTGTTCAGCACTTTTGAAATGTACAGCGACAGAATTCAGAACATGGTCCGTTCTTACAGTGTTCTCCCTGTACACCAAATCAGAACCATAGGATATATAATGGGGGCATATAAGCAGACAATGAAGGCGATTACAAAATTTGATTATTACATTTCTCTAAAACAGGTTATAGGCTACATGTGCACCACCAAATCAGAACAGTAGGTGAAATCCCAGACAACTGGAAACTCGGGAAAAAAACAAGGTTGAATCATGATGAGGTCATTGAGCTTCAGGTCGTAGCTCTAGAAAGAGGCCAGAGTTCCCGACTTACAATTCCGAGTTGGATGACCGTTCAAATCGTATTTCCCAGTCGGAGCTCTTTTTCTCCTGGAATTCCCAGTTGTCTTGAACTCACTGAAGTCAAGTTTTCGCAGTTCCAAGTTAACAGTTGTTTTGCGCACGGCACAAATCATGCTTCATTGACAGCATGGCCAATGTTGAATGTTTATCATTTTAACTTGGAACAGAGACACTTAATCCCAAATGTGGGACCACACAGCCACTCCATTGAATAGCAGGCTAGTGATTGCTTTGCAATGCTTGCAGTTAGCCACTGTCACTGATTCCTTTGAAACCACTCGTTGTTGAATTTGCAATTAGCAACTTGCTGTGTAATGTTTATGTCCAATGGCCAATGAGCACTGATACATTTTATCTATAATTTCTCTTAATTATTTATCTTCATATGACAAGGATTAAAAGTAGATTGTCGACTTGATTCATGATGACGACTGCCAGCTAAGATTTTGAAAGTATCAGACCAATCAAAGCTACTGTAGATATAACGTGATTTGACGTCATTTTATATGTGGCCAATGGCCTTGAGCCTTCTTGGATGGACACTTCTAATATAACTCTATGGCAGCACCTAAGTGGCTTGAATTTTCGAGGTCTACCCTTAGACTTGGCGGTGACGTACTGTCCCCACGAGTGACAGAACACTGAGCTAATCATGGAGCAACTAGAGAACTTTACCAACACCTACGCTCTATATTTTCCATAAGCTGCCCCACCACCACAGAAAGCACTGAGCAAGGCTGAAACACCTGCATTTTCGAGCTGCATTACTTAAGAACGCAAAAAATAGATCATGTTTCTATGCCGCTTTATTAACTCAATTATTATATATTTTTTTACATTGTTTGCAAAATGATACGTGATATGTATTAATGCCAAAATGACATGCAAAACAGGTAAGCCCCCTCAAAAAATATTTGTGGGGCTGAAAACAGGTGGGGCTCTGCCCTGAATTGTTTTATTTTACATTTTTGTATTTAACCTTTATTTAACTAGGCAAGTCAGTTAATAACAAACTATTATTTACAATGACGACCTACACCGGTCAAACACAGACGACGCTGGGCCAATTGTGTGCCGACCTATGGGACTCCCAATCACGGCCGGTTATGTGATACAGCCTGTAATTACGGTTCGCCACTGGCCATGACCCATTGGCCATTATACACGGCCATCACTAGTTACCACAAACACAAACACAAAGTCATAAATCCCATTTCTACAATTTATCTTTTTAAAATGTCATTTTAAAACTAACCTTAACCACACTGCTAACCTTATGCCTAACCATAAACCTAAACTAATAATAAAAATTGTTTTCATAAATGTTTACGATATAGCCAATTTGGACTTTGTGGCTGTAGTAATTAGTGGAAACCTTTATACTCACCAATGTTCTCATATTATTTTTAACTGTACCATTTTATCAATAGTTAAACTTATATAAACACAAATTATATTTGTTAATGATATATATGATTGTATTATATTAAATAATTTAGATAACATTTTGAAATAGGAACCTTGATTTGCGCATGATGTTCCCTGTGGACAATTTTCAGTTCCTACCTAGAAATTACAATAAAGGTAACACATTCTTAGTTAGCGAACAACTTTAAACGTTTGCGATAAAGATACTTTTATTGAACTATAACAGTTTGTGACATATTACATTGAAAGTTAAAATCTACAATGACGTCGTCTATGGAAATGATAGTTGTATGACAACGCTCTACTTGGAATCTTGCAGCATTTTGGAAACATCCATAATTTCCTTGAGGTCTACTTCGGTTTTCTGTACCGCAAGACAGACTTTTGTCGCCTGCTGTCAACCCCCAATGACCGTATGGGCTTCTCTCCAGGGGTGGCCGACAAGATGGTCCTAAACATAATGTAGTTAACTACAGTAGCTAGCTAAACATTTTACACGTTTCTGTGTTAGCCATGTAGGCTAGCCAGTTTTCTCCCAATAATTCTGTTCCCCTGTTTAGTTTTAAAGGTAGACTCAGTAAGATTGTCATCAAACAACAGACATCAACAGTGACCTAATCGGCCAAGACTGCCATCATTGGCACTGACCCTTGCATTTAAGCTCATATGTCAGTCTTGGCTGTGTTGGTTACTAGTTAGAATATCGTCTCCTTGTCTATGATGTCATTTTTTAATTCGATTTTTGTATTTATTTAAGTAAGTTAAGAGCAAATTCTTATTTACAATGATGGCCTACCCCAGCCAAACCCTAACGACGCTGGGCCAATTGAGCGCCACCCTATGGGACTCCCAATCAAGGCCGGTTGTGATTGATACAGCCTGGAGTCGAACCAGGGTCTGTGTAGTGTGACTCCTCTAGCACTGAGATGCAGTGCCTTAGACTGCTGCTCCACTCGGGAGCCCATCTTGCAACAGACATCAACAGTGACCTAGTCGGCCAAGACTGCCATCATTGTTACTTCCCTTTGCATTTAAGCTCATATGGGAAATATCGGTAGTCTTAGCTGAGTTGGTTACTAATAGCATGCCTATGCCCAGTACCCTGCCCTGAACTTTAGTCACTGTTACTAGCTGACTACCACCCGGTACTCAACCCTGCACCGTAGAGACTGTCGTTGAACACAGTTTTACCCACGTCATATGTATATATACAGTACACTATTCTAGTCAAGGCTATACTGCTGTACACACCTTTTCTTGTCATATACTGTCCATACACACCATCATGTAAATACATATTTATATACTGGACTGACATTGCTCGTTCTAATATTTCTTAATTAATGTCTTTTAAATTTTGGGGATTTTCTTGTATTGTTAGGTATTACTGCAGTTGGAGCTAGGATCATTAGCATTTTGCTACACCTGCGATAACATCTGCAAAATATGCATACACAACCAATAACATGTATTTTATTTTACTATTTGGAATATCGGCCCCTTGTCTATGATGTCATCTTGCAGACTCTACCCGTTAACGTTCACAAAAAGTGATTAGGGGTTGATTATGTACTTGGCTCATTATCTGCACAGTCCTTCTGTCTGTTTGAGCATGTGGTGGAGCAGGACGGAGAGAGGCAGCAGAGGGAGCTGCAGCAGAGACAGAAGGCCTGGGCAGCGCCCCCCATGGTGCAGGAGCTAGAGATACAGGCCACCAAGCAGCCGGTGGAGCCCAGGGGAGTCAGGACAGAGCCTGCTGCCCAGAGAGAGTTCTGTCTCGGGTTCTAAGAGCCCAGCACAGCCTCTAGTACGAGGCCTACCTCTTCCAGCCAAGCCTCAGCCTCAAATAAACAGCCCCAGAGCAGCAGTGCAGCCCAGCATTCATCACAGGGAGACCTGGCAGCAGCCTGCTCAGACTCTAGAGCAGCCTTTCTTAAAGTATGGGTCGCGGACCTGTTAATGGTGGGTCGCGACGTGTAAATGTATAATTGTTTAATTAATTACTGGAATTGATTTAGCCAAGTGCATCTGCGCTCTCTGTTCAATGCGCGCTCTCTGCTCAGCAGCGGTCTCTGCTCAGTTTGGCAGCTGCGTGCGAGGGAGATGCCCGTGTGCTTCGCGATTTATTTTTCTGCAGTTTTCTTGAAGATCACTCCGCGTCACACGATGCAGCGCAGTCGTTCAGGCAGCAGATGGTGCGCTGCAGTGATGCCAATTTAGCAATTTTGTTGCTCGATTTAGCAACTTTTCAGACTACCCTGGCAACTTTTTTGTCAAACAGCACCTAGCAACAAATTTAGCTACTTTTCAAAATGTATTTTCAAATGTGAGCAACTTTTGAAAAGTGACTCAAACGCTAAAATGCACGCATTTTCCCCTCTAAATGACACAAAAACGATTTTCTCTGTCACACACTCAGTCACAACACACGTGCCTTGCTGCAAAAGTGCATTGTGAGTGACGTCAAAACAGGCGCTCAGCTCGTGCACAGGCAGCAGAAGGCCAGCAGCAATTTCAGTACATTGCAAATCATTGTTGGCTGACTGCAGCAGTACTTGTTCGACGAGCCAAATCCAATGAATATAGTTGGTCACGAATGTTTGATCTTGAACAGAACTTACAACATCAATCAACATGTCTCAATCAAAATTGTACAGAAAAGAGTGGGAGTCTGTACCTGAACTAATGTCAAATCATATTTTTTGCCGAGATGGGCAGTCAATTTGAGTAACGTTAATGTGTATTCTACGTAATGACGCAGTTTTACGTTATCACGCAATGACATCATAACAACATTTAGCAACTTTTAGCAACAAATCAACCTGCCTCTAGCAATTTACCCTGAAAATTAGTTGGCAACACTGGTGCGCTGTCAGCCACTGACTTGTCATTCCCACTCACCATCACTTACCGCAAATGGACTCATGCTAGCCACAAGTTCTGACTGAGCTCAATTGTCATGAAACGCATATACAGCGACGAGTTTCTCTCTTTCATACAAGCTTATAACGCGGAGCACCCACAATGTGTTTTGTGTGTGGAAGTGCTTAGTAATGAGTCTCTCATAACGAACAAATTAATAAAACGACACGTCCTGACCAAACATCCACAGCATGATGGTAAACCCAGGTAGTTCTTTCAGAACAGGGCAGAATGCTTCAGGAAACAGTGCCTCGACAGTGGAAAAGTCAGCTAGCAAGGCATTGTCATTTTATAGCAGGTGATGATAAGCAGAAATAAGGGAGTACTAACTAACTCTCATAGTATATGCGAGTTTCTCTTTCAAACAATCCCCTGTCCGTGTACACAGCTAATAGCTAACATTCACCAAAGCAAGCCAGCTACTGATTGTGCAACCCTAAGTAACAGTACAGATGAAGATGAAAAATGATCAGGCCTACTGTACATCTTACTGTAGAAATTATTGTTGAAAACTAGTCTAGGTTGGAACTGTGGCTGTTAAAATACAATAATAATTGTTATTCTTTACTGGAATAAACTGATTGAAGCAAGATGCTTTTTGAGGCAAACACCACACACAGTTCTGGGTTGCTCATCTACAACAGGAAGCGGTCTCCTGCCTGACTGAGAAAGCAGTAGATGTTCTGGTCCAGTTTGGCACCGCATACCTATGCGAGTCAGGGTTCTCAACTCTGACATACTTAAAAAATAAGTACAGAAACGGTTTCAAGGCTGAGCATGACCTCAGTGTTACACTGTTAAAAACAGAGCCCAGAATAGACATGTTGCTGTTAAAATACAATACATTTAAAAAAATTATAAACTGGAATAAACTGATTGATCACATCACACAGGTATAGAGCACACACAAGTCTCATGATCTTGAAAAGGGTATAGGGGCACGTGTGTATAGCACAGTGTTTCCTCTGGAAAAATGTGTAGCAGTGGGGGGTTGAAGGGTCTCACCCAAATAATTTTGTATCTAGAGAAGCTCAGTTCTGGTGACATTTAACAAAATACATTCTACTCCAAAATTAATGAAAATAAAATGACGCTGCTGACACCATAGAAAATATAATTCCCACATCCAGAAATAAGCCCCATAACATATTGTTAAAATGATTTGAACATAGCATAACTGATATCACCTGTAGCCCAACTGATGCAGTATAGTGGCTGTAAATAAATATGCTGAAGCATGGGGCTGGCTATCTGCATTTACCCTATTGGGCTAATCATTAGCTAGATCCCAAATGTAATCTTTTAACTAGTTAGCATCGTGTTGATGAATTTTATGGCCCAAAAAACTTGCGTAAACACAGTGAATATAATATAGGCTTACCTGTTAGGTTAACTTGGTGTAACCCACTACCCGGGGTAACACGCTCCTTGCCTGTACTTCTCACAGAAACCTCTTAATGTTAAGCATTTTCCCCCCAACACTTCCCCTGGTTGCCACTACTCTTGCTCAACTAAAAATGTAATCTGTCTCATCACAATTTAAGTCACTCCAAAAAAAATGATTTTTAGGTAGGGTGGCAGTTTAACCCAAGTTACCATACAATTGACGTATTACATTTAGCCCACTCTCCCATACACACTCACAGGGAATTGCAGAACATGCTTAACCATGACGCTGCTAAAAACTCTGGGTTTAAAATGGTGCAGCTTGCATATATTGTTTTTGAGAAATAGATCAAGTAGGAATGGAAAGCTGCGAACCCCCTCTTTTTAACAAAGACCATTAAAACTGCTGTTTTCCCCACGATTGCAAGAATTGGTGAGCATTGACTGCTTGTCAAAATGCAGGTTTCCCTCCCTATGGCACTCGTAAGAGTAGTTAGAGGAATATTTATCTCGCATAGAAAACACAAGAACAAGCCGATTAAGTAAAGATACTAAACAAATATACAAACGCAACATGCAACCATTTCAAAGATTTTACAGAGTTACAGTTAGTATAAGGAAATCATTCAATTGAAATAATTAAATTAGGCTTTAATCTATGTTGGTCATAGATAACTTTTTTTTAAAGTATGGGTGTGGATCAGAAAACCAGTCAGTATCTGGAGTGACCATCATTTGCCTCATGCAGCGCGACACATCTCCTTCACATAGAATTGATCAGGCTGTTGATTGTGGCCTGTAGAATGTTGACCCACTCCTCTTCAATGGCTGTGCAAAGTTGCTGGATATTGGCTGGAACTGGAACACGCTGTCGTACATGTCAATCCAGAGCATCCCAAACATGTTCAATGGGTGACATGTCTGGTGAGTATGCAGGCCTCGGAAGAACTGGGACATTTTCAGCCTCTAGGAATTGTGTACAGATCCTTGCGACATGGGGCTGTGCATTTATCATGCTGAAACATGAGGTGATGGCGGTGGATGAATGGCACGACAATGGGCCTCAGGATCTCGTAACGGTATCTCTGTGCATTCAAATTGCCAGTGATGAAATGCAATTGTGTCCGTTGTCTGTAGCTTATGCCTGCCCATACCATAACCCCACCACCACCATGGGGCACTCTGTTCACAACGTTGACATCAGCAAACTGCTCGCCCACAAGATGCCATACACGTGGTCTGCGGTTGTGAAGCCGGTTGGACATACTGCCAAATTCTCTCAAATGATATTGGAGGTGGCTTATGGTAGATAAATGAACATTAAATTATCTGGCAACAGCTCTGGTGGATATTCCTGCAGTCAGCATGCCAAATGCACACTCCCTCAAAACTTGAGACATCTGTTGCATTGTGTTGTGACAAAACTGCACATTTTAGAGTGGCCTTTTATTGTCCCCAGCACAAGGTCCACCTGTGTAATTGCCATGCTGTTTAATTTGCTACTTGACATGCCACACCTGTCAGGTGGAAGGATTATCTTGGCACATGAGATATGCTAACTAACAGGGATGTAAACAAATGTGTGCACCACATTTGAGAGAAATAAGCTTTTTGTGTGTATGAACTAATTCAGGGAGATTTTATTTTAGCTCATGAAACATGGGACCAACACTTGTTGCGTTTATATATTTTTTTCAGTGTAGATAAATCAGACAACCCCATAGTAGAATAGTTTTTCTATTCATTACTTGTTTTGTTTTCAGAGGGAAAGTAAATGTGGACTGTTTTAGCATCATCAAAGTGCACCTCAAAATACATATTTTTTTAATGTTTCATGTTTTGAGGCAATGATTTTGCTGTGGCGCAGCACCACAGTTAAATGAGTGCAGCGGAAACACTGGTATAGGGCATGGGCTGGAGGTGAAGGATTGTGGTGCTGAACTATGTTGAGCCCAAGAGTGTTATTGTTAGACAAAATGCAAGACCAATTGTGCAGTTTTGTATTTGGATTGTATGCACGTATGTATGTGCGCATTCCATTCTTACAATGCACTCTATCTATTTTTCTCTCCTACCCATCTCAATCTCTCTCTCTCTCTGTAAAAGGTACATGATATGCTGAAGAAGGGCTGGGATGCTGAGGGCTATCCCTTTAAAGGACAACAGTTTGATCCCTCCTTGTTCGACATCCCCACCAGCGCTGTACAGATGTGAACACACACACACACAATGTTGGGAATTGGGTTTGAGACTGAGCAGAATTGGCTATTTATTCGGTGGAAACAGCCTGGTATTTTAAGAACATTTTCTTTCTTTTTTTGCTAACTTTGAACAGAAGGGAGAGAAACCCCATGGAAGGTTTGTTACTGTGTTCTGACTTATGTGAAATACCTGAGTCCTGTTCATTAGGTACCAAACGTAAGAACAGACTGAAACTGGGAGGTATCACCTGGTCTCCCTGAACACTCATTTTAATTTTCTGTTGTGGGCCCTAATGAACACAACCCTGAACTTACCTGTTTATGTATCTGTCTGCCCGCTGAACAGACCTGGAAGATAGCTATACAGTCACAGATCTAGGATCAGCGTGCTTTCCCAAATCCTAACCTTCATCATTGAGGTGAAGGATGCAAAACTGGCCTTAGATCAGTGTCTACGGGTAACTTCCAGGTCCAGATATGTCTCAGTGTTGTTTTACATGTAGATTACTTTTATTAGTGGGCTTAATACCTCTCTGCCGTTTCCTTTTACTGAGGTGTCAATTTTTGTGTGCCTGAAATCAATTAAATGAAGTAAAAACTGTAAATATGCACTGATGTGTTCTCTCTATGTGTGTAGGCTGTGTGTGTCACAGGAGGTTGGTGGCACCTTAATTGGGGAGGACTGGCTCGTGGTAATGGCTGGAGCGGAATAAGTAGAAGGGTATGAAACACAGGATTTCTATGTGTTTGATGCCCTTCCATTTGCTCCGTTCCAGACATTATTACGAGCCGTCCTCCCCTCAGCAGCCTCCACTGGTGTTTGTGTGATGTGGAGCGGTACTAAAACCTATGCGGATCTACAGGAGTGCCAGGCTGGCAGTCGACTTGAGATTCAGCAGTAGTGCCACAAGAGGGCGCTATCCCAAGATTTCTGATTCTCAGTGCAGTATAATATTCCTTATTGGCTTGATAATGGCTGTATCCGATGGATAGGTCGATATGGATAAGGATGAATATCAGGACTGATATAGCTAGAGCTAGTAAGATGCTTACAGACAGAAATCCTAGACACTTGCAGACAGGTCTTTGAAGTTCAAAAGGATTCTCTTTCTTTTTCAGATCTGAAGTGTAGATGCTCTGTTCCTAAGAATACTGTTTGTGATGACAGTGCAGAGGAACAAGCCAGGAATAGAGACAGTAGACAGTAGTTGCCTATGACTATGCAGATGTCTTCCTTCCCGGGTCAGTTACTCTGGTACTTGATTTCACCCAGCTCTCCCAAGTGGACTGAAATAGGTGCCGGCAGGCTACTTTTTTTTATTTAGGTGAAAGTATTCATACTTCAGAGCCAATTCTATAGGAGAAAATGTGGGGTACAGTGTTGAGCACCAGCTCACTTCAAGCTCTGATGCCATGGACCAGACCTTGCTTTGAATTGGAGGTGTAGGTGGTGTTGATCATCCTGAAAATACCATAATCCAAGCAGGCCTAATGCAAGCACTAAAATTGACTTTTGTTTGCATATTTTTACTTGTACAAATACCAGTTTAGGGATCTTTGCAGTCTAACAGTTTGACACACTAAAACATAATCCATTTTATTTTTGTAGGCTAGATCAACAACATAAAAGAGAGACGTAAAATCATTTGTATAGCCTGTAGGCTGGCTATACCTGTTTCAGCAGCTACACATGATGGTGATAATTAGGATGGTTCCATGATGCTGATGCTGATGCTGCCAAAGCCTGCTATGTTAGTCTATAGAATCTCTGATGCTGTGGCTTCAGGTGTTATCGAGCTGATGCAATGCCCCCTGGTGGTATGAAAAATGTGTTGTATTTACAGCGCGCTCGATGGTGTAGAAACGGCGTGAAAAAAGGCGATTGAACGACACACTTTGGGAGAGCGAGAGAGTACCACCACTGCCTCCTCCTCCACTCGAATAGGCTACATCTCCACTCGAATACATATCTGTAGTAGATTATAGTGCGCTCTGGACAGAAAACGCATTACACATTTTTTACATAGAATAACTGGGCTACTCAACGGATACAACCTATTTCAATTCACTTGAGGACCGGACTATTTAGGACGCTCGACCCCCGCGAATAAACGGACGATGGCGGTTACTACCTGTACACGTTTCACGGACGATTTCCAACTATATGAAGAACTCGGAAAGTATGGCTTTGCTGTATTATTGCTTTACGTTATGGCACAGATGCGGTAACAACATAGCCGTCACTGTATCGTCCTTACCCTGTTATTATTCTATAGTGTCTTTGCATCGTTGCATATCTGCAGATGTGTGTGGGTAGTTTGAGCGGCGGAATGGGGGTCAGAACTAATCTCTGCTGATGATCTGTCACGTTCGGAGCTACACAGCCCTCTTAACAAGACGCATGCCGTCACTCTGCTTTGAGGTGTAGCCCCGAGACGACCCGATTTTAAACGTATAGATAAAATATAGACTACATTTGATCCGTTTGCTGCATGTTCTGTACCGGCAGCAGCAGTGATGGGGACTGGGGACACGCTGTAGCGATCTAGAGAGTGACAATTTGAGCTGTCAAAGAGCAGAGCGGGGTGGGCTGTTTTGTAATTGGGGTCTTTAGAGCAATGGGAGACTGCTGAAGGGAGGACGGCTCATAATAATGGCTGGAACGGAGTAAATGGAATGGCATCAAACAAATGGAAACGTGTTTTAATGTATATGTTGCCAATCCACTGACTCCGCTCCAGCCTTTACCATGAGCCTGTCCTCCCCAATTAAGGTGCCACCAAGCTCCTGTGCTTGAGAGAGAGAGAGAGAAATTGGACAGTGAGTTTATGTGCCACAGCAAGATAGGTGTGTCAGGCTGTGTGTGGGTGGGACTGGGTAGGGGGTAGTATTCTCCTCATTCTCAAACAGGAGGAGAAGCACATTTTCTAGATCATAATGCATCTTTATGCAAACACAACTGCAGAGGTTAAGAGCCAAACATTTGCTGTATGTATTAACATACAGCAAATATGTACGTTTAGCCTACTACTATGAGTTCTACTGAGAGATCTTGACCTTTAGGGCACAGCATGTAGTACACTTGTACATGTAACTGCAGGGTCGCTGGTGTGTGTGTGTGTGTGTGTGTGTGTGTGTGTGTGTGTGTTCTGGCCTGTGTTATAAGCCAGAGACAATAACCATGCTGTGGTAGCAGCCCAGTAGATAACAGGACCTTCATTACACTACAGTTCCTGTAAGGATTGCAGTTTGTCCCTTTTTGGTGTGTGTGTGTGTGTGTACGTGCGAGCATGTGTGGATGTGCAATATATGTTTTCGTGTGCGCATGTGTCTCTCGCAGGTCATTCTCTGTCTTTCTTTGCTACCGTAAGCCTACTGTCTCTGACTCAGAGTATTCCCTGTGTATACCCTTACACACTCACCTGTCATAGCATCTACGAGTGTGTGTGTGTGAGAGACGTGGGGTCAAGTGTATGCCTGAGAGTGTGTGAGACACAGTGGACGGGTAAGAGTGTGTGTAACGTCTATATATTGCTCAGAGAAACGACAGAGACAGTTACTGCTGTTTTTCCCTGCTGAGTTAGTTATGCAAGCACTCCCCAAAATACCAGCAATGCTACAGTACACACATGCACACCGTGTCTCTCTCTCTCTCTCTCTCTCTCTCTCTCTCTCACGGACACATGCATACATGGACACACACAGAGAGATATCCTTGAAAGAGAGTTTTGTTGTTTTCTCTTGAGTCTTCTCATTTGTATATATCCTAAGAAGGATGTGCTGCTGTGCTGTGTGTCACACTCAAATGACTCCATACAGGAGAAATGTCTTCACTCATGACTGGCAGGTGTGAAATGACAGGATACTAGGTGAAAGCAGTAGAGAGGTAGTGGACAAGGATATGCCTTCAACCTGTCCAGTTCTTTCAGATCAGTGGGAATGAAGGAAAGGAAACAAGGAGACAGTAGAGCAATTGACTAGAATATTGAGATGCTGCCAGTGCTGTATCATATCTAACACCTGTTTTTACCTGCCTTTGTTTCCCAGGGGAGCGTTTTCAGTGGTGCGCCGCTGTGTCAAACTGTGCACTGGCCAGGAGTACGCTGCCAAAATCATCAATACCAAAAAGCTCTCAGCCAGAGGTGAGACATATACACCCTCCCACACACAAAAACGGAGTGCCAACTGTAGAATATCTGCACGGTGGGTAAACTGTGTGGTATCTAGTTAAATTAGACACTCTAACATTTGCCTAGTCCCCATCTCTATGCTGTGTGTGATGGAGGGATGGAGAGAAAGAGAGAAAATGGGTACGTCTGCTCGTCAGTGGCTGAAGCTAACAGGAGAAAGCAGAGGCGTTTGGCTGATTTGTTCCTCCTCCTCACACTGCCTCTAAGTGTATATGTGCGTGCATGTGTGTGTGTGTGTGTGTCTGTGTGTATATGTGCTACTGCTGTTCCAGATCTGCAAGCCTACATTAGCATATTTTAGCTGATGCTTGATTCTAAAGAGTGAGACAGTAATTTATGCTCCTCTTGAGAGAGAGCACATGAGAGAGAGCACATGATAGAGAGAGAGAGAGCAAATGATAGAGAGATAGCGAGAGAGGAGAACCGTTTCTACTGCCAACAGATATGGCACGATAACCACCGAAGCTCTTCTCTTCATTTAGAGACAAAGGCTGCATCTCAATAGTCTAAAGTTGCTACCTTCCGTCATCTCCTCCTCCATTTGCGCTTATCTGAAAGAGCTGAACATCTTAAAGAGCTGGTCCTCCATATTCTATTCTTAGAGCAGGCGATGGAAAGAACAGGAAGAGAAGAGGCAAGGAGAGGACACAAGGAAATGAGGACACACACACACACGACAGCATGCCCCCCCCCCCCAGCCTGAGGGATCTAGTTCTTCATCTCTGATTTGGTCTATTTTGTCACGAAACCAAAGCTGCTCGCTCCATGTCCTCATAGAGAGGGTTCAGGCTGTGTGATGTGTGTGTATGTGCGTGCATGCCTGCATGCGTGCGTGTTTGTGTGCGCAGTCCCTGTAGTGGTTGCTCAGCACTGACTACTGCATGATCTATGGTGACAGCATCCTGTCTGGACAGGAACAGGAAGTCTCAGAGGCCAGTCTCAGGATGTAAATACGTATAATAGGATTTAAATAATGAACAATTAACAGTTTCCTCGAGAAACCTGTAAGATACGCACACACACACCTCACATGAGGCTACTGAACAACACCAAGGATGCTTTTCAAGTCAACAGTCTAAATTCCCTTGTCTCCTCTCCCTCTGAGCTGACGTGAGAGAACAGGACAGCTGAATTTGCTTTCACATCAGTGCAGAATACAAATGAAGGAGGGGAGGCAAGAAGAGGAGGAGGATGTTAAACTATTTAGATGCACCTGGTTGTCAGCTGTTGCTAGCCAATAGTAGATATCTGATGAAGAGAGAGAGCGAGCCTGGGGTGTATTCAGTGATGCAGATAGAAGTGTAATAAATAGAGCCGATGACATTCCCTAATCTTCATGTCAGACTATATACAGTTGAAGTCGGAAGTTTACATACACTCAGGTTGGAGTCATTAAAACTCGTTTTTCAACCACTCCACACATTTCTTGTTAACAAACTATAGTTTTGGCAAGTCGGTTAGGACATCTACTTTGTGTATGACATAAGTACTTTTCCCAACAATTGTTTACACACAGATTATTTAACTTATAATTCACTGTATCACAATTCCAGTGGGTCACAAGTTTACATATACTAAGTTGACTGTGCCTTTAAACAGCCTGGAAAACTCCAGAAAATGATGTCATGGCTTTAGAAGCTTCTGTTAGTCTAATTGACATCATTTGAGTCAATTGGAGGTGTACCTGTGGATGTATTTCAAGGCCTACCTTCAAACTCAGTGCATCTTTGCTTGACATCATGGGAAAATCAAAAGAAATCAGCCAAGACCTCAGAAAAAAATGTGTAAACCTCCACAAGAAATTTCCAAACACCTAAAGGTACCACGTTCATATGTACAAACAATAGTTCGGAAGTATAAACACCATGGGACCACACAGCCGTCATACCGCTCAGGAGGAGACGCGTTCTGTCTCCTAGAGATGAACGTACTTTGGTGCGAAAAGTGCAAATCAATCCCAGAACAACAGCAAAGGACCTTGTGAAGATACTGGAGGAAACAGGTACAAAAGTATCTATATCCACAGTAAAACAAGTCCTATATCGACATAACCTGAAAGGCCGCTCAGCAAGGAAGAAGCCACTGCTCCAAAACCGCCATAAAAAAGCCAGACTACGGTTTGCTACTGCACATGGGGACAAAGATTGTACTTTTTGGAGGAATGTCCTCTGGTCTGATGAAACAAAAATAGAACTGTTTGGCCATAATGACCATTGTTATGTTTGGAGAGAAAAGGGGGAGGCTTGCAAGCCGAAGAACACCATCCCACCCGTGAAGCATGAGGGTGGCAGCATCATGTTGTCGGGGTGCTTTGCTGCAGGAGGGACTGGTGCACTTCACAAAATAGATGGCATCATGGGGACAGAAAATTATGTGGATATATTGAAGCAACATTTCAAGACATCAGTCAGGAAGTTAAAGCTTGATCGCAAATGGGTCTTCCAAATGGACAATGACCCCAAGCATACTTCCAAAGTTGTGGCAAAATGGCTTCAGGACAACAAAGTCAATGTATTGGAGTGGCCATCAGAAAGCCCTGACCTCAATCCTAAAGAAAATTTGTGGGGAGAACTGAAAAAGCGTGTGCGAGCAAGGAGGCCTACAAACCTGACTCAGTTCCACCAGCTCTGTCAGGAGGAATGGGCCAAAATTCACCCAACTTATTGTGGGAAGCTTGTGGAACGCTACCCGAAACGTTTGACCCAAGTTAAACAAATTGAGTGTATGTAAACTTCTGACCCACTGGGAATGTGATTAAATAAATAAATGCTGAAATAAATCATTCTATTATTATTCTGCTACTATTATTCTGACATTTCACGTTCTTAAAATAAAGTGGTGATCGTAACTGACCTAAGACAGGGAATTTTTACTTGGATTAAATGTCAGGAATTGTGAAAAACTGAGTTTAAATGTATTTGGCTAAGGTGTATGTAAACTTCCGACTTCAACTGTATAATATACAGTACCAGTCAAAAGTTTGGACACACCTACTCATTCCAGGGTTTTTCTTTATTTGTACTATTTTCTACATTGTAGAATAATAGTGAAGACATCAAAACTATTAAATAAATCATGTAGTAACCAAAAAAGTGATATATTTTATATTTGAGATTTTTCATTTTTCATTGTAGCCACCCTTTGCAATGATGACAGCTTTGCACACACTTTTCATTCTCTCAACCAGCTTCATGAGGTAGTCATCTGGAATGCATTTCAATTAACATGTGTGCCTTGTTAAAAGTTAATTTGTGGAATTTCTTTCCTTAATGCATTTGAGCCAATCGGTTGTGTTGTGACAACGTAGGGGTGGTATACAGAAGATAGCCCTATTTGGTAAAAGACCAAGTCCATATTATGACATGAACAGCTCAAATAAGCAAAGAGAAACGACAGTCCATTATACTTTAAGACATGAAGGTCAGTCAATCCGGAACATTTCATGAACTTTGAAAGTTTCTTTTAAGAGCAGTCGCAAAAACCATCAAGCGCTATGATGAAACTGGCTTTCATGAGAACCGCCACAGGAAACGAAGATCCAGAGTTACCTCTTCTGCAGAGGATAAGTTCATTAGAGTTACCAGCTTCAGAAATTGCAGCCCAAATAAATGCTTCGCGGAGTTCAAGTAACAGACACATCTTAACATCAACTGTTCAGAGGAGACTGTATAAATCAGGCCTTCATGGTTGAATTTCTCTAAAGAAACCATTACTAAAGGACACCAATAAGAAGAAGAGACTTGTTTGAGGCCAAAAATCAGGAGCAATAGACATTAGACCGGTGGAAATCTGTCCTTTGGTCTGGTGAGTCCAAATTTGAGATTTTTGGTTCCAACCGCCGTATCTTTGTGAGACGCAGAGTAGGTAAACGGATGATCTCCGCATGTGTGGTTTCCACCGTGAAGCATGGAGGTGTGATGGTGCTTTGCTGGTGTAACTGTCAGTGATTTATTTTCAAATCAGGGCATACTTAACCAGCATTGCTACCACAGAATTCTGCAGTGACATGCCATCCCATCTGGTTTGCGCTTAGTGGGACTATCATTTGTTTTTCAATAGATCAATGACCCAAAACACACCTCCAGGCTGTGTAAGGGCTATTTGACCAAGAAGGAGAGTGATGGAGTGCTGCATCAGATGAGTGGCCTCCACAATCACCCGACCTCAACCCAATTGAGATGGTTTGGGATGAGTTGGACCGCAGAGTGAGGGAAAAGAAGCCAACAAGTGCTCAGCATATGTGGGAACTCCCTCAAGACTGTTGGAAAAGCATTCCTCATGAAGCTGGTTGCAAAGCTGTCATCAAGGCAACGGGTGGTTACTTTGAAGAATCTAAAATCAAAAAATATATTTTTATTTGTTTAACACTTTTTGGTTACTACTTCATTCCGTATGTGTTATTTCATAGTGTTGATGTCTTCACTATTATTCGACAATGTAGAAAATAGTACAAATAAAGAAAAACCCCAAACTTTTGACCGGTACTGTGTGTACATATTATGTTCTATATAACATAATTCTTTCTAAACGTTCCGTAACATTGCACCCTATTGAACAAACCCCTGGCATAACTGGGCTGAGCTGAACTGGCTGTTATACAGTATATAAGGCCGGGTTGTACTATATTGTAAAACGCTATAGTACCCGTTGCTCAGTTTACAGTGGAAGTCCCGGAAAGTGTTACCTGACACAACACACTGGCACCCACCATGTACAACAGTGTTCTACTTTTAATAGGTCAGATACTGCAGAGCTCTGTGCTGCAGCTGGAGCCTGGAGGAGGACACCTTGGACTAGAGGGGGAAAACAGGCTCGAAGCTGTGTTTCTCAACCTTTTTATGTAAAACATTTTTTTACTTCAAAATGACTCGTGCTAGGTGCTGATCTAATTGTAGTGCTTCGCCCCCCGACCACACTTTGCCCCTGGAGGCATGTGTTCAAACCCAGTCTGCGCAACTGTCCATTCTATGTCCCTCTCCTTTATCTCCTGATCTCTGACACAACCTAATATCTAAGATATGTATGGTTTATTTACATACAAAGGCCAACACTTCCCTCTGGGGGAAAAAATTGGTTGTGTGTGTCAACAGATTCTTCTTTATTTCAACTGAAATATCTCTCTATTCTGTATCTCTCCTCTTGTCTCCTTTGTTCTACTCCTTCCCCTCTCCCTCCATCCCTCATTATGGGGAGTTAATATGGGCAAATGCAACCCTCAGGGTGTATACAACACTATGTGGGCAGGAGTGTGTGCGTGTGTGTGCGCCCATACTTATATTGATGGAGACTTCATATTTTTCAATATTGCTCGCCTCCTGTTGAATACACTTACAGCAAACATTTGATATCCTTCTCTTGAGATAATATTGCATCATATTATGATATGATTGTACCAAGATTATATCTCCATCTTCTCCCCTCAGATCATCAGAAGCTGGAGCGAGAAGCCAGGATCTGCAGATTGCTCAAACACTCCAACATCGGTCAGTACTTGTAACTCTCTCCCTGCTGCTGGTGCTGCTGCAGCACAGGAATAGAATAGAGAATGCTTTCTGCTGACGTTCTCAACCCATCTCTCTTTTCTCCCTCCTCTTCTCCCCCCCCCTCTCTCTCACTCGGTTCTCCCTACCCACCCACCCTCTCTCTCTCTCTCTCTCTCTCTCTCTCTATATATCTCTCTCTCTAGTTCGTCTCCATGACAGTATATCAGAGGAGGGCTTCCACTACCTTCTGTTTGACCTGTGAGTGGCAGCGCTCACATCCCTCTTAATATATTTTATCCCTCCCTCCTATTCTTCCTCTCCCCATTCTCTTTCCCTTCCATCCCATTTTCCTTCCTTTTCTTCTCGCCTTCCTTCTTATCTCCCTCTCCTCTCATCCTCCCCCTCTCCTCTTCCTTCTTCATTGCTTCTTCTCGCTCCTCTTTTTCGGTCCTTCTCTCCCCGTTTCCAAGGAGATTTCCCCCAATTACATAACCATCCCCCCTTTGCACACACTCAGTTCCATCTTTAGCCTTCCACACATGCACACAAACACACACTCACTCACTCACACGCACACACACACACACACACACACACACACACACACACACACACACACACACACACACACACACACACACACACACACACACACACCCACATACTGCCCTGCAGTGGAGCCTGTCTCCATGGCAACACAGCCTGAGAGATTCCTGCAGAGCCGAGGGTTTCCCCCTAATGAGGACATCCCCCTCCGGTGTGTGCGTGCATGTGCATGCATGTTTGGTTGTGTGTGCTTGCATGCGTGCGTTCGTGCATTTGTGCATGTCACTATATGTGGTGTGTGTGTGTGTGTGTGTGTCCTTACAAAAAAATATGTAAAACAATCACCTGAAAAAACCTATGTAAGAAAAAGCACGTGGTTTTTGGACACGAACACACATGTATGAACAAATCACGTGAAAAGTGTTTTTCGTTAACTTGTGAAGTTTCACATGGATTTTTCACGTGAACACAAAAGAGTGGTTTCCCAACATTTCACATGTGATATTCTAAGTTTCACATGTGCTTTTGTAACCGGCAGGATTAGAACCCGGGTCTCCCACGGGAGAAGCCAATGTCTTGACCGTTAGAGGTGCACTGAGTTTCTGTTCTATTGACTGTTCAATTCAATATAGGGCTGTCAAACTTAAACAAAAGTTAATTGAGTTAATCGCAGGATTTGCTCTGATTAATCGCAAATACAGAATTTGGTAAAAACATTTTTTATATAAAAAGTGGCGCAGCGTTCTAAGGCACTGCATCTCAGTGTAAGAGGCATCACTACAGACCTTGGTTCGAATCCAGGCTGTATCACATCCG
The DNA here is from genome assembly GCF_016432855.1 of Salvelinus namaycush. Taxonomy (NCBI): domain Eukaryota; kingdom Metazoa; phylum Chordata; class Actinopteri; order Salmoniformes; family Salmonidae; genus Salvelinus; species Salvelinus namaycush. The sequence continues at coordinate 4,562,067 of NC_052332.1, read as the reverse complement.
GCCGTGATTGGGAGTCCCATTGGGCGGTGCACAATTGGGCGGCGCACAATTGGCCCAGCGTCGTCCGAGTTTGGCCGGGGTAGGCCGTCATTGTAAATAAGAATTTGTTCTTAACTGACTTGCCTGGTCAAGTAATAACCTTTAATAAAGGTTAAATATAAAATAAATATAAAACGCATTACAAGAATATTTACGTTTTGAGTTTGTCCAAAGTAACGATTAGCAAAATCAGGTAAATTGATAAAGCACAATTTCTTTAACCTCAAATTCTACTTATTTTGACATCGCCTTGTTGTTTTTAGCTGTATAGATGATGTATTTTGGTGTTTTCAGTGTATTTTGAATGCTTTCAGATGAGGCGGTTGTTAACTGACTAACTCTGATAGCCCTATTTCAAAACCATCTCTTTGTAGAAAAGTATCTGTTTACATTCATTCTATAAGCAAACACATTCACAAAAGCAAACATGCCACACTTTCAAATACGTTAAAATCCCTTTTAAGCCTGTTCATTAAATGTAACAAAAAACAATGGACAGCTAACAAAAACAGAAGCTAAAAATAGCTAGCTAGGAAGAAATGGAAGGCTAGCTAGTGCCTATCACTAAGCTAGCTAGCAGTTAGCAATTAGCATGCGACCATTAGATATACATTTCGCAAAAAGTTACCTTCTAAAATACATCATTAGCGTAGTTCATATGTACACAAATGTACACAAGCTAGCTACTTAGCTTGGCTACACTCATGTAAATAGGAAAATCTCACTAGTTTTTCACTCGGTCAAAACAATTAAATTATACATCAAAATGAACAGAAAACTCAACACAGTTTAGTTAAACATGTTATCTCTTGATTTTGAAAAAACAACCATCCGTAAAAACCAGAAAACAGGATAAAAAACAAGGAGACACAGAGAGCTAGCTTCTCTGTTCTTTTCAATGGGCTTCTTCCAATGGTCACGGACCGACGTACGAAGAAAAGAGGTGGGTGTCTGCAGTAGTAACAGAGAGAGATGCCTATCCATAATGGTAGCGCTAAGTACATGTATATCAATTCAAAACTATGGAGGATTACAATAATAATAATAATAATGGAGCAGATGGCTCAGAAATAATTATTAGGGTAAGTAACCTTTTTACAGAATGACATTACAGAATTTGCAATTCCACTTGTGGAAACATTGCCACCTTTTCACAAGTGAAGAGAATAACACTATTTCACCCCCACATGTAAACTTGCAATTGGGAAAGTTTGAAGAGTTTTCTTACACGTTAAACTGCAAATGTGATTTTCACATATTCATGTTCTTCAAATGTGAACTTGCAATTCACTTGTGAGGTGAAAACATGTTATTCTCTGCACATGTGAAAAGGGGGTGTTAACATCCGGGCTCCCGAGTGGCGCGGTGGTCTAAGGCACTGCATCTCAGTGCAAGAGGCGTCACTATAGTACCTGGTTTGAATCCAGGCTGTATCACGTCCGGTCGTGATTGGGAGTCCCATAGGGCGGCGCACAATTGGCCCAGCATCGTCCGGAGTAGGCCGTCATTGTAAGAATTTGTTCTTAATTGACTTGCCTCGTTAAATATAGGTTAGGTTTTTTATTCTAAATGTAATACATGTGAAAATATATTTAAGCTCAATGTGATTTTCACATGTGAAACTGGATTGCCACGTTTTTTTTTTGTAAGGATGTGTGTGTGTGTGTGTGTGTGTGTAAACTAGTCTCTTTGTGTTGTAGAGTGACAGGTGGAGAGCTGTTTGAGGACATTGTGGCCAGAGAGTACTACAGTGAAGCAGATGCCAGGTAAACACCTTTTTACACAGTTCACCCTCTTCCATCAGCTTGCTCTATCATGTGCTCTCTCTCTCTCTCTCTCAATTCAATTCGAGGGCTTTCTGCACCTGACTTACAGACAGTGTCATTCTGAGTTTTACTAGCTAACGTGAGCTAATAACTTACCGTCTGTTTGGCTCACATTCTATGACCTACTTAGCCAAGTTAGCTAACATAGCTAGATCGGTGCAATATTAGCTACACCAATCAAAGCGTGAGGAGTCAACGTTTACAACACATACAAAACAGAACGTCATAACCCGAATAAAAAGCCAGGCTTCTAGATTGATTGGCTAGCAGCTAACTAACTTTTCCAGCTTTCATGACTAACCTACTGTAGATAGCACGGGAACGAGCTACCACGCTATGTTAGCTAGCTAGTTGTTGTTTGTTGCGGGAAACTGATAGATTCAACAAATTAAGCGACATCCCATCAATGTGATGCAGAAATACATCATAAGATAGTGTCGTTGTTAGTATGTGGAGAATAACTATAGCTGGGGCACCTGGCAAATGAACAGTTGCTATTTTTTTCGTTCAGTCTTGTCTTCTGCCGTTTTTTTGCAATGCACCAATCAACTGTTTGGTTCCTTGTACCAAGAGCCAATCATGTGTCGTCAAACTATCTGTTCGTGTTGGGAATAGAAAAAGCGGTTTGGTTACACTGCCCTCTTCTATGGTGACTATGTAATGGCATTTTTTTTTTTACTTCCACCTTATTAGACATAGCTACCATAGCTAACTGCTTTTAACAAACTGTTGGCCTATTCTAACTGTTTTGTTTCAATCCAAGCACACGTTTTACCTAGTGGCGTGCCTCATGAGAGAAATGCGACCATTCTCACAATCGACCTGAAATCTCATAAGAAATTATGTGATTTTTTGTTGTTGTCTTGGAGTAGCATTATACTATGCTATTATATTCAATTCTGTTACTTAGAATGCTAATTACGGAGAGGCTGCATTTCCCGAATTCTCTGGAACCCTCTTCCCAATAGCAACAAATCTGAGCTTCTGCCCATGTGCAGAATTATCTACATTACACACAGACTGCTCTACAGAGAATTACAGGCTACTCTGGCGAATGGTGTTGTTTAATAAAGTCAGATCAATTAATACATGGTCAAAGGTTACCCTCCTCTCTCCTTCGTATTCTTGCCATAGAGATCATGGATATAACCTGTTTTATCATGGACATTGCCATTTGCTATTGGACATTGACATCATCCACCATTTTAAAATAGTCAACTGAATGGGGATTTGTAGCCTCAGTGGCACTGCCCATGCTGTCACAGACACTATAATGGTACAGATATAAAGATGAGTCCTCTTTCTACCTCTATGATTCGTGCAGAAACACCCATTGTGTTATCTCCCACCCATCCTATGCCAGTTTTATAGCCATTTTTCAGCGCATGTACCCCATACACCATGGGCTCCCAGATGCACTGCATCTCAGTGCTAGACGCGTCACTAGAGATTCTGGGTTCGAGTCCAGGCTCTGTCGCAGCCGGCCGCGACTGGGCAGCCCATGGGGCGGTGCACAATTGTCCCAGCGTCGTCCGGGTTAGGGAGGGTTTGACCGGTCGGGATATCCTTGTCTCATCGCGCACTAGTGACTCCTGTGGCAGGCCGGGCGCAGTGCACGCTGACACGGTCGCCAGGTGTACGGTGTTTCCTCCGACACGTTGGTGCGTCTGGCTTCCGGGTTGGATGGGCATTGTGTCAAGAAGCAGTGCGGCTTGATTGGATTGTGTTTCAGAGGACATGGCTCTCGACCTTCGCCTCTCCCGAGTCCGTACGGGAGTTGCAGCGATGAGACAGGACTGTAACTACTACCAATTGGATACCACGCAATTGGGGAGAAAAAAGGGGTGAAAAATAAAAAATAAATAAAGGTTAAATAAAAAATAAAATTGGCATGGGAAACATTGCCATTTTGAGTCTCTCTCTCTCTGTCTCTTACTCTCCCTCTCTCCTGTTCAATGTTACTCAGTTTTACCTTTCCATTGCACTGAGCACTTTTTGCAGACAGACAGACAGACAGACTTGCCCCTCAGGAGGGAGACTTAAATCAATTTGACTGTGGAGGCGTTGTGTGGGGGTGGGAGAGAGAGAGAAAGGGAAATTGGACCGAGTGAAAGAGGTGAGTTAGAAAATAGCAAGGATAGAGGGAGTACTGTATGAGGGGTAGAGGAAATTGAGAAAAGATTGGATGTGCACATACATATTTCATGGTGTGTGAAATTTGCTACATTGCCCTACCCTGAGTGTGTGTGTTCAGATTTTTGCCCGCATTGCATGTGTTCTCTGTCCATCTGTCTGCATATCCAAGACTGGTTGTATTTGCTCGTGGCAACAAAAGAAAGTGAAAGTCAGAGATAAAGAGAGTTGGAGGGAAAGTATTTCTCAGTCAAAGAAACTGGGAGTGAAATTAACATTTGAAATTGTAATTGTTATCATTTGGTGAAGTATATTTTCTACTTTGTATTTGATAGTTTTTAAATAAATAAGCCAGAGAAAGTCACCAAGGTAGACATAGCCTCTCCTAAACACAACCACACTGTCACGTCACACACACACACACACACACACACACACACACACACACACACACACACACACACACACACACACACACACACACACACACACACACACACACACACACACACACACAGAGAGACACAGACCCTTCCTTTTGTCAAACAGATTAATAGACAGAGGTGACAGAGTGTTTGTGTGCTTGTGAGTGTGCGCTTGCATGCGAATGTGTCTGTGTAACTCACGTCATAGGCTCCATCCCAAAATGGAGGATACCCCACTAGCAGGATGTACAGGATCACACCGATACATAAACACCCACACACGGACGCACTCAGGCATGCAGGCGCACTCCTACGCTGCCTGACTCGTATAGTGCAGTTTCTCTTCAACATCTCGCTGGCAGGTGTTCACACACACTCTGTGGCAGGTTCGACTGTTCTCAAGTCAATGTGGAGTGTTTTAGGTGTGCTGATTATCAAGAGCATCCACTCCTTTGTAGTCCAGTGATAACACAGAATGTCATTCAGGACAGAGAGACGCAGGAGTGGACTTGAGCCGTGGGTGTATTGACATGTTCATGCACTTTTACTGTACAAGTGTGCGTGTATCAAATACCTTCAAATACTTGACATTTGAGGGGTGCTTGATTTTAGCTTGGAGTTTCCACTTTTGGGACTTAAATAGAATAGGACATAATTTGTCTTGCACAATTTAAAAGCACTGCAATACACCACACAGAACACAGATCAGATGCAGCACACTGGCAGAGACTAACCGACTCCCCCTGGTGTTGTTATACAGTCACTGCATCCAGCAGATCCTGGAGGCCGTGCTGCACTGTCACCAGTCGGGCGTGGTACACAGGGACCTCAAGGTGAGTTACAGATTATTTTTATCACTTTGGCACTATTTTCACAAGTACAGTTGAAGTCGGAAGTTTAAATACACTTAGGTTGGAGTCATTAAAATTCGTTTTTCAACCACTCCACACATTTCTTGTTAAAAACTCTCTAGGGTACGTGAGACGGTAGCGTCCCACCTCTTCAACAGCCAGTGAAACTGCAGGGCGCCAAATTCAAAACAACAGAAATCTCATAATTAAAATTCCTCAAACATACATGTATTTTACACCATTTTAAAGATACACTTGTTGTAAATCCAGCTACAGTGTCCGATTTCAAAAAGGCTTTACGACGAAACCAAATGACTATGTTAGGTGAGTGCCTATTCACAGAATAACACAGCCATTTTTCCAGCCAAAGAGAGGATTCACAAAAAGCAGAAATATAGATAAAATTAATCACTAACCTTTGATGATCTTCATCAGATGACACTCATAGGACTTCATGTTACACAATACATGTATGTTTTGTTCGGTAAAAATCATATTTATTTCCAAAAATCTGAGTTTACATTGGCGCCTTACGTTCAGAAGTTCCAAAACATCCTTTGATTTTGCAGAGAGCCACATCAATTTACAGGAATACTCATAATAAACATTGCTAAAAGATACAACTGTTATGCATGGAATTTTAGATGCACTTCTCCTTAATGCAACCGCTGTGTCAGATTTCAAAAAAGCTTTACGGAAAAAGCAAACCATGCAATAATCTGAGTCGGCGCTCAGAGCCCAATCAAGACACAAATATATCCGCCATATTATGCAGTCAACAGAAGTCAGAAATAACATTATAAACATTCACTTACCTTTGATGATCTTCATCAGAATGCACTCCCAGGAATCCCAGTTCCACAATAAATGTTTGTTTTGTTCGATAATGTCCATCATTTATGTCCAAATTCCTCCTTGTTGTTCTAGCGTTCAGTACACTTTCCAAACTCACGACGCGCGGGCAAGTCCAGCGGATAGTATGGACGAAAAGTTTAAAAAGTTATATTACAGTCCGTAAAAACATGACAAACGAAGTATTGAATCAATCTTTAGGATATTTTTCACATACTTCTTCAATAATGTTCCAACCGGAGTATTCCTTTGTTTTCAGAAGTGCGATGGAACAGAGCTTGCTCTCACATGAACGTGCATGGTCAGCGCATGTTCAGGTCATGATAGACATTACTCATTCCCCTCTCCTTCGGCCCCACTTCACAGTAGAAGCATCAGACAAGGTTCTAAAGACTGTTGACATCTAGTGGAAGCCTTAGGAAGTGCAACATTACCAATATCCCACTGTATCTTCAACAGGAGCTGAGTTGAAAATCGACCAACCTCAGATTTCCCACTTCCTGGTTGGATTTTTTCTCAAGTTTTTGCCTGCCATATGAGTTCTGTTATACTCACAGACATCATTCAAACAGTTTTAGAAACTTCAAAGTGTTTTCTATCCAAATCTACTAATAATATGCATATTCTAGCTTTTATGGCTTTGTAGCAGGCCGTTTACTCTGGGCATGCTTTTCATCTGGACGTGAAAATACTGCCCCCTACCCCAAATAAGTTTTAACAAACTATAGTTTTGGCAAGTCGGTTAGGACATCTACTTTGTGCATGACACAAGTAATTTTTCCAACATTTGTTTACAGACAGATTATTTCACTTATAATTCACTGTATCATAATTCCAGTGGGTCAGAAGTTTACATACACTAAGTTGACTCTGCCTTTAAACAGCTTGGAAAATTCCAGAAAATGATGTGATGGCTTTAGAAGCTTCTGATAAACTAATTTACATAATTTGAGTCAATTGGAGGTGTACCTGTGGATGTATTTCAAGGCCTACCTTCAAACTCAGTGCCTCTTTGAGAAAATCATGAGAAAATCAGAAGAAATCAGCCAAGACCTCAGAAAAAATAATTGTAAACCCCCACAAGTCTGATTCATCCTTGGGAGCAATTTCCAAATGTCTAAAGGTACCACATTTATCTGTACAAACAATAGTATGCAAGGATAAACACCATGGGAACACGCAGCCGTCATACCGCTCTGGAAGGAGATACATTCTGTCTCCTAGAGATGAACGTACTTTGGTATGAAAAGTGCAAATCAATCCCAGAACAACAGCAAAGGACCTTGTGAAGATGCTCGAGGAAACAGGTACAAAAGTATCTATATCCACAGTAAAACGAGTCCTATATCTACATAACCTGAAAGGCCGCTCAGCAAGGAAGAAGCCACTGCTCCAAAACCGCCATAAAAAGCCAGACTACAAAGATCGTACTTTTTGGAGAAATGTCCTCTGGTCTGATGAAACAAAAATAGAACTGTTTGGCCATAATGACCATCGTTATGTTTGGAGGAAAAACGAGGAGGCTAATTTTCCAACCTCATGATGCCATCTATTTTGATGCCATCTATTTTGTGCAGCGAAGCACCCCCAGAACATGATGCTGCCACCCCCGTGCTTCACGGTTGGGATGGTGTTCTTCGGCTTGCAAGCCTCCCCCTTTTTCCTCCAAACATAATGATGGTCATCACTATAGTTTGTTAACAAGAAATTTGTGGAGTGGTTGAAAAATTCGTTTTAATGACTCCAACCTAAGTGTATGTAAACTTCTGACTACATCTGTATACTGAAACAACATCTCAAGACATCAGTCATGAAGTTAAAGCTTGGTCGCAAATGGGTCTTCCAAATGGACAATGACCCCAAGCATGCTTCCAAAGTTGTGGCAAAATGAGGACAACAAAGTCAAGGTATTGGAGTGGCCATCAGAAAGCCCTGACCTCAATCCTATAGAAAATGTGTGGGGAGAACTGAAAAAGTGTGTGCGAGCAAGGAGGCCTACAAACCTGACTCAGTTCCACCAGCTCTGCCAGGAGGAATGGGCCAAAATTCACCCAACTTATTGTGGGAAGCTTGTGGAAGGCTACCCGAAACGCTACCCGAAACAATTTGAAGGCAATGCTATCAAATAGTAATTGAGTGTATGTAAACTTCTGACCCACTGGGAATGTGATGAAAGAAATAAAAGCGGAAACATATAATTCTCCCTACTATTATTCTGACATTTCACATTCTTAAAATAAAGTGGTGATCCTAACTACCTAAGACAGGGAATTTTTACTAGGATCAAATGTCAGGAATTGTGAAAAACGGAGTTTAAATGTATTTAGCTAAGGTGTATGTAAACTTCCGACTTCAACTGTATGTTGAACACTAGTAACGCAGCCACTGGTAACACTAGTAACGCAGCCAATCTTGTTGACATCGTTCACCACACAACCATTGATCCAAAATAACAAGTTTATTGTGGAACGTAATCACCAAAATACAACATAATGATATCTTCTCAAATGAGTTATTTTAACAACCAGTTAATCCAATAGCAAAAAATGTGAGATACATTTTTTTTTAAATGCTCTTTGAATGTAGTATTCTACAGTATTGTGAAGTACAGTAAATTACACTGTTCTCACATTAGGCAAAACATTTGCACTACTCATTAAAATTGATTAAACATCACATTTCCATCATTTCTGTCCTATGTGATAATAAAGGTGTGATCATTGAAGACATCGTTCACAATGTAATCAAATTATAGAAAGAAAATAAAAAACGTTTAGCAGCCACTTGTTTGCATCAAGCCTATCTTGAGCATTTGGCCATAGGTTCCCATCGAAATCGCAGTAAATGCCATCATGTTCATACACCTGGGGAGAAAACTTTTATACATGATGAATCCAAGCCTGACATACAGTGCATTCGGGAAATATTCAGAACCCTTGACTTATGCCACATTTTGTTACATTGCAGCCTTATTCAAGGGTGGCAGGTAGGTAGCCTAGTGGTTAGAGTGTAGAGGCGGCAGGTAGCCTAGTGGTTAGAGTGTAGAGGTGGCAGGTAGCCTAGTGGTTAGAGCGTTGGGCCAGTAACCGAAAGGTTGCTGGATCGAATCCCCAAGCTGACAAGGTAAAAATCTGTCGTTCTGGCCTTGAGCAAGGCAGTTAACCCACTGTTCCCCGGGCGCTGAAGACGTGGATATCGATTAAGGCAGCCCCACGCACCACACTGATTCAGAGGGGTTGGGTTAAATGCGGAAGACACATTTCAGTTGAAGGCATTCATGGATCTACACACAATACAGCAAAAACTGTTTTTTTTGTTGAAATGTTTGCATGTTTATAAAACAATTTAACGAAGTATTCAGACCCTTTGCTATGAGATTTGAAATATAGCTCAGGTGCATTCTGTTTCCATTGATCATCCTTGAGATGTTTCTACAACTGGATTGGAGTCCACCTGTGGTAAATTCAATTGATTGGACATGATTTGAAAAGGCACACACCTGTCTATATAAGGTCCCACAGTTGACAGTGCATGTCAGAGCAAAACCAAGCCATGAGGTCGAAGGAATTGTCCGTAGTGCTCCGAGACAGGATTGTGTCGAGGCACAGATCTGGGGAAGGGTACCAAAAAATGTCTGCAGCGTTCAAGGTCCTCAAGAAAACAGTGGCGTCCATCATTCTTAAATTAGAGAAGTTTGAAACCACCAAGGCTTTTCCTAGAGCTGGCCTCCCAGCCAAACTGAGCAATCGAGGGAGACCCGCCTTGGTCAGAGAGGTGACCAAAAACCTGATGGTCACTTTGACAGAGCTCCAGAGTTCCTCTGTGGAGATGGGAGAACCTTCCAGAAGGACAACCATCTCTGCAGCACTCCACCAATCCACCAATCAGGGAGACTAGTCAGGATCGAGGGAAAGATAAACGGAGCAAAGTACAAAGAGATCCTTGATGAAAACCTGCTCCAGAGCGCTCAGGACCTCAGACTGGGGTGAAGGTTCACTTTCCAACAGGACAACGACCCTAAGCACATAACCAAGATATCCATGGGCTGAAGGAGGATGGTACGCTCATGGGGATGGCAATCATACATCTTCCACCTGTATTGTAATTCTGTATTGAATTTTACAGTTTTGCATTGTACTTACGTATTGTAGTGGTCCTGTAAGTGGCTCAGTTCATAAGCTCATGGCACTAGCAACACCAGAGTTGTGGGTTCGATTCCCACTGTGTTCACATATCAAAATGTGTGGACTGTTCTCATGTTGGATAAAAGTTTCTGCTAAATAAATGGCATATATTATGGTATTACAGTACTGTATTGGCCAATGCAATTTTAGTAATTTGTGTGTTGTACTTAGTCAAATGAAAATGTGCTTCGAGTTTTGAGGTGTGTACAAGAGTTGTGAACATTTACCACATACTTGTGAAAATTGCACCAAAGCGCTAAAAAAAAACTGTAATTGTGTGTGTATCTTGGTGTCAGCTGGATGAAAAGAGATTGTGTGTGTGTGTGTGTCCTCACAAGAATAGTAAGCCAACTAAAATTCAGTGAAGCGAGGACATTTTGCCGGTCCTCACTTCTAAAAAAGCTACTTTAGGCATTTGAGTTAGTTAGGGTTAGGAGTAGGATAAGGGTTAGGGCTAGGGTTAGGAGAAATAGGATTTTGAATTGGAATCAATTAAAGTATAGTAAGACATAGATGTGTGTAATTGTCAAGGCATAAGAATAGGTTAGGATCAACTTTCTACAAACCTGTCATGCTCCTGACACAATAGAAATGCCTAATAAAGTCTAATAAAACTGCTCTCTACCTGTACACTCTGAGATAGATCTGCGGTCATGCTGACATTATACAGCAGTCCCACTGGTATTAACACAGTTCCACTGTGTGTGTGTGTGGACATGTTTAACTATTCTTGTGGGTACCAGAAGTCCCCACAAGAATAGTAAACGAACACAAATGTGACCAACTGGGGACATTTTGTTAGTACCCACAGGGTCAAATGCTATTTCTAGGGGGTTTAGGGTTAAGGTTAGAATAAGGGTTAAATTATGTTAAGAGCTAGGGTTAGGAGCTAGGGTTAGGGTTAAAGTTAGGTTAGGTTTTTGGGTTAAGGTTAGGTTTAGGTTTAGGCTTACGCCCATCTGCCATTCACAACGCCCTAGCAAAACCGAAACCTACTTGAAGGTAACAGCGCTCACTGTTGCCTCTAATGGCCGGCTTCCACATCATCTCCCGACATCCTCAGACATGGATGGACGTTGACCTGGCTGCTAATCTCGCAGTGGATCTTGAATGACCTGGCTGGTGTGTGTAGGCCAGCATCCCGGAGTCGCCTCTTCACTGTTGACGTTGAGACTGGTGTTTTTGCGGGTACTATTTAATGAAGCTGCCAGTTGAGGACTTGTGAGGTGTCTGTTTCTCAAACTAGACACTCCAATGTACTTGTCCTCTTGCTCAGTTATGCACTGGAGCCTCCCACTCCTCTTTCTATTCTGGTTAGAGACAGTTTGCGCTGTTCTGTGGAGGGAGTAGTATAGTCATGTGCAGTCATTTACAACATTAACAATGTCTACACTGTATTTCTGATCAATTTGATCTTATTTTAATTGACAAAAAATGTGCTTTTCTTTCAAAAACAAGGACATTTCTAAGTGACCCCAAACTTTTGAATGGTAGTGTGTGTGTGTGTGTGTGTGTGTGTGTGTGTGTGTGTGTGTGTGTGTGTGTGTGTGTGTGTGTGTGTGTGTGTGTGTGTGTGTGTGTGTGTGTGTGTGTGTGTGTGTATATATATATATATATATATATATATATATATATATATATATATATATATATATATATATATATATACACTCCAATGTACTCCAAAGTTTGAGAAACAGACACCTCACAAGTCCTCAACTGGCAGCTTCATTAAATAGTACCCGCAAAAACACCAGTCTCAACGTCAACAGTGAAGAGGCGACTCCGGGATGCTGGCCTACACACACCAGCCAGGTCATTCAAGATCCACTGCGAGATTAGCAGCCAGGTCACCGTCCATCCATGTCTGAGGATGTCGGGAGATGATGTGTATATATATACACAGTGTATATATATATACACTGCTCAAAAAAATAAAGGGAACACTAAAATAACACATCCTAGATCTGAATGAATGAAATATTCTTATTAAATACTTTTTTCTTTACATAGTTGAATGTGCTGACAACAAAATCACACAAAAATTATCAATGGAAATCAAATTTATCAACCCATGGAGGTCTGGATTTGGAGTCACACTCAAAATTAAAGTGGAAAACCACACTACAGGCTGATCCAACTTTGATGTAATGTCCTTAAAACAAGTCAAAATGAGGCTCGGTAGTGTGTGTGGCCTCCACGTGCCTGTATGACCTCCCTACAACGCCTGGGCATGCTCCTGATGAGGTGGCGGATGGTCTCCTGAGGGATCTCCTCCCAGACCTGGACTAAAGCATCCGCCAACTCCTGGACAGTCTGTGGTGCAACGTGGCGTTGGTGGATGGAGCGAGACATGATGTCCCAGATGTGCTCAATTGGATTCAGGTCTGGGGAACGGGCAGGCCAGTCCATAGCATCAATGCCTTCCTCTTGCAGGAACTGCTGACACACTCCAGCCACATGAGGTCTAGCATTGTCTTACATTAGGAGGAACCCAGGGCCAACCGCACCAGCATATGGTCTCACAAGGGGTCTGAGGATCTCATCTCGGTACCTAATGGCAGTCAGGCTACCTCTGGCGAGCACATGGAGGGCTGTGCGGCCCCCCAAAGAAATGCCACCCCACACCATGACTGACCCACCGCTAAACCGGTCATGCTGGAGGATGTTGCAGGCAGCAGAACGTTCTCCACGGCGTCTCCAGACTCTGTCACGTCTGTCACATGTGCTCAGTGTGAACCTGCTTTCATCTGTGAAGAGCACAGGGCGCCAGTGGCGAATTTGCCAATCTTGGTGTTCTCTGGCAAATGCCAAACGTCCTGCACGGTGTTGGGCTGTAAGCACAACCCCCACCTGTGGACGTCGGGCCCTCATACCACCCTCATGGAGTCTGTTTCTGACCGTTTGAGCAGACACATGCACATTTGTGGCCTGCTGGAGGTCATTTTGCAGGGCTCTGGCAGTGCTCCTCCTTGCACAAAGGCGGAGGTACCGGTCATGCTGCTGGTTTGTTGCCCTCCTACGGCCTCCTACACGTCTCCTGATGTACTGGCCTGTCTCCTGGTAGCGCCTCCATGCTCTGGACACTACGCTGACAGACACAGCAAACCTTCTTGCCACAGCTCGCATTGATGTGCCATCCTGGATGAGCTGCACTACCTGAGCCACTTGTGTGGGTTGTAGACTCCGTCTCATGCTACCACTAGAGTGAAAGCACCGCCAGCATTCAAAAGTGACCAAAACATCAGCCAGGAGCATAGGAACTGAGAAGTGGTCTGTGGTCACCACCTGCAGAACCACTCCTTTATTGGGGGTGTCTTGCTAATTGCCTATAATTTCCACCTTTTGTCTATTCCATTTGCACAACAGCATGTGAAATTTATTGTCAATCAGTGTTGCTTCCTAAGTGGACAGTTTGATTTCACAGAAGTGTGATTGACTTGGAGTTACATTGTGTTGTTTAAGTGTTCCCTTTATTTTTTTGAGCAGTGTATATATATACCCACACACACACACACACACACACTCACGTAACAGGCACGCACGCATACACACACCCTGGCAACTATCTATCTACTATATGTTGTGGATCAATAGTGCACAGTTAATGCTGCAGTATCGCTATGTGCTTTATAGATAACATAGGGCCTACTTCTGTTAGTGTGTATTAGATGACCTTTACAGTGTGTAGTCTACAGCCTACATTGTTCTCTCGCTCTCTGTCACCCACTTTCTCAGCCTAACTTCCACCCGAGAACACCACCACAGCAAACCACACAAGTTAGTGTGTGTGTTTGTGATAGTGAGGTTGAATGATAATCCATATCTCATTGAATCAGCCCACTCTGCTGTCAGTGAATGTGCATAATAATACAATACTACAATACTCCTGTTCCCCTCCTTAAGCTAACAGTGACACTAAAACAAACAAACCCATGCACACACACACACACACACACACACACACACACACACACACACACACACACACACACACACACACACACACACACACACACACACACCCCTCCTCTTTCCCTCCTCTGCCCTGCATGCCACAAATCAATTACTCTCAATAATTGCCACATGCTGCATTGGTAACACTGCTACAGTAGATCACTATCTGTTTGTGAGTGTGTGTGTGTGTGTGTGTTTGTATGTATGTGTGTGTGACTGTTAGCACTGGCTAACCACAGCACCAGAACACAGCTGTTAACAGACAGATTGGTTCCTAATAAAGAAACAAATAAATTACAAACTGACACGTCTGTTAACGATGGGACCATCTGTGTGTGTGTGTGTGTGTGTGTGTGTGTGTGTGTGTGTGTGTGTGTGTGTGTGTGGATGCTTGTGTGTGTCTCTCTGTGTGTGTACACTACCGGTCAAAAGTTTTAGAACACCTACTCATTCAATGGATTTTCTACATTTTTACTATTTTCTACATCGTAGAATAATAATGAAGACATCAAAACGATGAAATAACACATATGGAATCATGTAGTAACCAAAAAAGTGATAAACAAATCAAAATATATTCAAATAACAACCCTCTGCCTTGATGACAGCTTTGCACACTCTTGGCACTCTCTCAACCAGCATCATGAAGTAGTCACCTGGAATGCATTTCAATTAACAGGTGTGCCTTCTTAAAAGTTAATTTGTGGAATTTCTTTCCATCTTAATGCGTTTGAGCCAAACAGTTGTGTTGTGACAAGGTAGGGGTGGTATACAGAAGTTAGCCCTATTTGGTAAAAGACCAAGTCCATATTATGGCAGGAACAGCTCAAATAAGTAAGGAGAAACGACAGTCCATCATTACTTTAAGACATGAAGGTCAATCAATACGGATAATTTCATGAACTTTGGAAGTTTCTTCAAGTGCAGTCGCAAAAACCATCAAGCACTAAGATGAAACTGGCTTTCATGAGGGCCGTCACAGGAAAGGAAGACCCAGAGTTACCTCTGCTACAGAGGATAAGTTCATTAGAGTTACCAGCCTCAGAAATTGCAGTCCAAATAAATACTTGAGGATAAGTTCATTAGCGTCCAAATTCAAGATATTTGGTTCCAACCGCCGTATCTTTGTGAGACGCAGAGTAGGTGAACGGATGATCTCCGCATGTGTATTTACAACCATAAAGCATGGAGGAGGAGTTATTATGGTGTGGGGGTGCTTTGCTGGTGACACTGTCTGTGATTTAATTAGAATTCAAGGCACACTTAACCAGCATGGCTCCCGCAGCATTCTGCAGCGATACACCATCCCATCTGGTTTGTGCTTAGTGGGACTATCATTGGTTTTTCAACAGGACAATGATCCAACACACCTCCAGGCTGTGTATGGGCTATTTTATCAAGAGGGAGAGTGATGAAGTGCTGCATCAGATGACTTGGCCTCCACAATCCCCCGACCTCAACCAAATTGAGAAGGTTTGGGATAAGTTGGACCGCAGAGTGAAGGAAAATCAGCCAACAACTGCTCAGCACATGTGGGAACTCCTTCAAGAGTGTTGGAAAAGCATTCCAGGTGAAGCTGGTTGAGAGAGTTCCAAGAGTGTGCAAAGCTGTCATCAAGCGAAAGGGTGGCTATTTGAAGAATCTCAAATATAATTTGTTTAACACTTTTCTGGTTACTACATAAATCCATGTGTGTTATTTCATAGTTTTGATGTCTTCGATATTATTCTACAATGTAGAAAATAGTAAAAATAAAGAAAAACCCTTGAATGACTACATTAGGTGTTCTAAAACTTTTGACCGGTAGTGTATGTGTGTGCGTACATGCATGTTCATGTGTGTGTATGTGCAAGTGCATTACTACTACATGATTTTAGGCCTAGCACCATATAATAACATATTAGAACATATTTAATAGCATCTCTGTGCACAGCACCCCATGAAAGTGTTTGACTTCATGTCCCATCTGTCCCCTGTGTAGCCAGAGAACTTGCTGCTGGCCAGTAAGTGTAAGAACGCTGCAGTGAAGTTGGCTGACTTTGGACTGGCCATCGAGGTGCAGGGAGACCAACAGGCATGGTTCGGTACGTACACACACACACACACACACACACACACACACACACACACACACACACACACACACACACACACACACACACACACACACAGTATTCATGTTTTAACACGTGTTTGTGTGGCCCAGAGACTAGCTGTTCTCTTGTTAGAATATTTTTTCATATTCACATTTTTAAACCTCAATTACAATGTTTTTATTAATCATCCTTATCTTCAAGGTATACAGTGCATTCTGAAAGTATTCAGACCCCTTCACTTTTTCCACATTTTGTTACATTACAGCCTTATTCTAAAATGTATAAAATATTTTTTTTCCCTCATCAATCTACACACAATACCCCATAATGACCAACAAGATTTTCTGGTCTGATGAAACCAAGATTGAACTCTATGTCCTGAATGCCAAGCGTCACGTCTGGAGGAAACCTGGCACCATCCCTACGGTGAAGCATGGTGGTGGCAGCATCATGCTGTGAGGATATTTTTCAGCGGCAGGGACTGGGAGACGTGTCAGGATCGAGGGAAAGATGAACGGAGCAAAGTACAGAGAGATCCTTGATGAAAACCTGCTCCAAAGCGCTCAGGACCTCACACTTTCCAACAGGACAACGACCTTCAGCACACAGCCAAGACCTGAAATGTCTATTTTTATATATATTTGGAAAAATTTCTAAAAAGCTGTTTTTGCTTTGTCATTATTGAGTATTGTGTGTAGATTTAATCCATTTTAGAAGAAGGCTGTAACGTAACAAAATGTGGAAAAAGTGAAGTGGTCTGAATACTTTCCGAATGCACTGTAAATGCTTTGTTTTGCTTCGGTGAAAGTTGTTCCACTCAACTATATTTTGGTCATTTTTTCATTAGTCCACTGTTAAATACAGTTCCAAATGTCAGCAGTCAAGTTTTCAAAATATTGGAGTTTCACATCATCATGATGCAAAATGCATCACATGACGCAAAATGCATCATGATGATGTGGCAAGTGACACTTTTCTTCTTGAAAGTCCAATATCTTAAACTCTTGACTGCTGACGTGCGAAACATTTTGGGATTGTATTAACAGTGGACTAATGAAAAAAATACCAACATTTACACTGCGGGTACAAACATTACGATTGAACTCTTTCCCATGACATAGACTGACCAGGTGAAAGCTATGATCCCATACTGTTGTCACTTGTTAAATCCACTTAAATCACGAGAATGCTTTCGACACCTTGTAGAGTCCACGCCCTGACGAATTTAGGCTGCACTGATGGAAAAAGAGGCGGGGAACTCAATATTAGGAAGGTGTTCTTAATGTTTTGTACACTCAGTGTAGGTTTTGAGTGGATTTTTCCTGTAATTCACATTACTCAAGTTTCAATTTCACAATAATATCCACATGAAATCAAATCATTTGGATTTACCTGATTGGCAGCCACAAAGTAGTCCGTTGGAGCAGCAGGCTGGTAGAAGATGATATTTGGGTTAGGGTTGGTCTCAGCTATGTTGCTGGCCATCCTCTTCTTGTATTTGTTTGTGAGGAATTTGACGCGCTGTGCCTTGTTCTGGGCTGGGGCCACATACAGTGGCTTAGTAGACACAATGCGGCCTTTCATCTCCGCCACAGCCTTGGTGGCCTCCTCGGGGGGAAGGAGAGGCCCACAAAGCCAAAGCCCTCGCTTTGGCCGCCCTCCGTCCTCATCACCTTGGTACCTTTAGTCCCGAAATGAGAGAGAGTCCCGAAATGAGAGAACTCCTTGTGTAGCTTATCATTGTCAGTGTTATCTTCCAGATATTTTAAATAAAGGTTCACTCCTTGATGTCTGGGCTGTTTCAGTTCTGCCTGATGCTCTTCTGGGAACGGCCCACATAGAGCCGCTTCCCGTTCAGCTCCTTGCCATTCATCTGATCCACCTGAGGTGGTCAGATACACATCCATCCGTTGTTCCCGCAATCGCCCATCAATGCAGATGGTCAAAGCGATGAGGGAGTCAAGATCTGTGGGTAACTCCCAAGCAGCAAGCTCGTCCTTAACCTCCTCCGAGATGCCATGCAGGAACATGTCGAACAGTGCTTCCTGGTTCCATGCACTCTCCGCTGCCAACGTATAGTTGGCCACTCGGCGGGCGTTCTGCCGGAGCTGGATTAGCTTCCGGGCAGCTTCTCTCCCGGAGAACGGGGCATCAAAATCCCTCCTCACCTCTCCCACAAACCCCTCCAGACTCAGGGACATGGCCGGCTGTTGTTCCCATATGGTTGTAGCCCGGGTGAGAGCCCTCCCGGACATCATCGTGATGAGGTAGGCTATCTTGGAGCGATCCGAGAGGAACAAAAATGAGGGCACACTGAGCTAAAAACGCCAGACAGGTGCTCGGCTCTCCATTAAAGCGCTCCGGGGGAGGTAACCGGGGCTCCCGGGAAGGTGGAGTGGCCGGTGAGGCGGCACTGCTAACCGCCGAGTTACTGAGGGGCAGTGGGGTTACCACCGTGGCAGGCTGCCCCCCAGACAACCCGTGGAATTGCTCCAGCAGCATGTCCAACGCCTGGTCATGGCGCTCTGACAACGTTTGGACCCCTTCCATAAGACCACGAAGCAATTCCTTGTGCCTACCAATGGAGGCTCCTTGGGAGGAGATGGCGTTGCGCAGCTGGCCCGGGTCTGATGGGTCAGTCAGGGCCAGTTCGTACTATCCGGTATGAAGGTAAGACCCAAATGGAGACACGTTGAATTAACAATGGTTTAATAATCCAACAGGGGCAGGCAATAGACAGGTCAAGGCAGGCAGAGGTCAACAAACCAGAGGTGGTGCAACGGTACCGGACGGCAGGCAGGCTCAGGGTCAGGCAGAGTGGTCAGGTCAAAACCAGGAGGGCGAGAAAAAGAGAGACTGGGAAAAGCAGGAGCTGAGAACAAAAAAGCTGGTTGACAAGACAAACAAGACGAACTGGCAACAGACAAACAGAGAACACAGGTATAAATACACAGGGGATAATGGGGAAGATGGGTGACACCTGGAGGGGGATGGAGACAATCGCAAAGACCGGCGAAACAGATCAGGGTGTGACACTCCTAGGTTTTGTATTGAAGTCAGTGTACCCAGAGGAGGACGGAAACTAGCTGTCCTTTGGCTACACCATTGTGCTACACTACAGAGTGCTGTTGAGGCTACTGTAGACCTTCGTTGCGAAACAATGTGTTTTAATCAATTGTTTGGTGACGTGAATATATTTAGTACAGTTTTATCTACATTTTTTAAATGTTTCACTATTTACATTTTTTATGAAATTCACTGAGGAGGACGGTCCTCCCCTTCCTCCTCTGAGGAGCCTCCACTGGGATGGAGTGTATATCCCAGATAGGCCTGAACTTGTAAAATAAGACATCGTTGGTGACCTCTTGGTGGAGATCACCAACATATAGGGAGTTGAATGTTTTAGCTGCTGATCGAGGGGTTGCTCAAGAGACCAGAATGACAGGAGAATTATAGAATGTCAGGTGTTGGAACCCCTGGAACCCCCTCGTTTGTTGTGTCATAAGTCCTGTTAGATCAAATAGAATATATCCAATTACAATACTTTCTTTATTGCATCATAGTCAGTTAGACAACATGATTTACATTGCAAATACAAAATGTAAAAACAAATAAATACAAAAATGAACACAGTAGGCCTCAGCTTACATATAAATAACAAATAACCTGTCAAGAACTACAATTTGTACAGCAGGACTTCCCAGTTCAGCTTTCCATTTCAGTTAAATAAATGTATTTCAGTTTAAAATTACATTGTTGATTATGGTATTTGGTAACAGTTTTCAACAAAATAAAAGACATACAGTGGAATCAGTCTCGTTGCGTTGTTTAGTCTGCTGTTTGACGACCAAAATCATCATACATCATCCACAGCACACGAGTAAAGTCAAATACAGCTTGATGACTGTTTGTGTTTGTGTCGTTGTGTGTGTAGGTTTTGCAGGTACCCCAGGCTACCTATCTCCAGAGGTACTGAGGAAGGAGGCCTATGGGAAACCTGTCGACATCTGGGCCTGTGGTGAGTGCAGATCACTTTATTATCTCGCCGTCTCATCCCTCTCTCTTCTATACCTCCTGCCCCCCCTCTCACCACTCAACGTATGTGTGTCTCCGTGTGTGTGTCCGTGTATGTGTGTCCTTGTGTGTGTTTATGTATAGGTGTGATCCTGTACATCCTGCTAGTGGGGTATCCTCCATTTTGGGATGAGGACCAACACAAACTCTACCAGCAAATCAAAGCAGGAGCCTATGACGTGAGTTACACACACACACTCACATGCAAGCGCACACTCACAAGCACACACACACTCTGTCACCTCTGTCTATCAATCTGTGTGTTTGTGTGTGTGTGTGTGTGTGTGTGTGTGTGTGTGTGTGTGTGTGTGTGTGTGTGTGTGTGTGTGTGTGTGTGTGTAGTTTCCATCTCCAGAGTGGGACTCGGTGACTCCAGAAGCCAAGAACCTGATTAACCAGATGTTGACTATTAACCCTGCCAAGAGGATCACTGCCCAGGAGGCCCTCAAACACCCATGGGTCTCCGTAAGTACACACACACACACACACACACACACACACAACACACACAACACACACACACACACACACACACACACACACACACACACACACACACACACACACACACACTTTTCCTCTCTGTTTCCTCTGTTTGACATTCTCTCTCTCTCTCTCTCTCTCTCTCTCTCTCTCTCTCTCTCTCTCTCTCTCTCTCTCTCTCTCTCTCTCTCTCTCTCTCTCTCTCTCTCTCTCTCTCTCTCTCTCTCTCTCTCTCTCTCTCTCTCTCTCTCTCTCTCTCTCTCTCTCTCTCTCTCTCTCTCTCTCTCTCTCTCTCTCTCTCTCTCTCTCTCTCTCTCTCTCTCTCTCTCTCTCTCTCTCTCTCTCTCTCTCTCTCTCTCTCTCTCTCTCTCTCTCTCTCTCTCTCTCTCTCTCTCTCTCTAGCAACGCTCCACGGTGGCGTCCATGATGCACAGACAGGAGACAGTGGAGTGCCTGAAGAAGTTCAACGCCAGGAGGAAACTCAAGGTCTGCTCTATTTGAATGATCTCATAATCCACAGGAATGCCTTCACTAAACGTCTGTGAGCCTTCTCACTTCTCAGACTAACCTAGTAATCTGCCACTCACCCCGTCTCTTTATTTCTCTATTCATCTCTCTTTTCTCTCTCTCTTCCCATCTCTCTCTCCCTCTTCCTGTCCATAGGGAGCAGTCCTGACTGCTATGCTGGTGACGAGGAATTTCTCCGGTAAATGTGTGTGTCTTCGTAAACACTTACACGCATGCACAGCAGGTTGGCATTTATTGGGATGACTCATGCACTGGAGGAAGCTCTGCGGAGTGCTGACTAGCTGGCACAGCCACAAAGTCACAAAATCTGATTCTAAACCTAACCTTGACCGCACTGCTAACCCTAATGCCTAACCTTAAATGAAGACCAAAAAGATCATATAAATTTTCATGAATCTTTACAATATAGCCTATTTTTACTTTTCAGCTGGCCCATCTCACGGAAATCTCTCAGTTCTGCCTCCAGGGAAAGATTCATGACGATAAATGTCAAACTGCGCATGCACGCGCATGCATGCATGCATACTACAGTCACATACACATGCGCGCAAGAGTACACACACACGCACAAAGACAGACACACCCACATGCACACACACTCTCTCTCTCTCCTTCTCATTATCACAAATTGAGTTTCACCTCCAATTTACTAAGTTTGACTACAATGGTAACTTGCATGGATCGTGACATGTTTCTCTTCCACTTAGGGGTGTGAACTTTAAAGCGTTTAAACGTTCAAACGAAATTGTGATCATTAAAGTTATGTTTATTTAATTTTTTTGCCCACAAAATGTATATCACAGTGCAGTTATCACAAAACGTATTTTTTGCCGTGTTATAGCCTAACTAGACGATAGGCTATAAAGGCCTGTTGTGTCATTTAAATAAAACCAGAGAGGCAGAGGTGAACTTTAGGCTACTTTGGTGAATTTGCGAGGCTTTGCAAGACAAGACATTGCGAGATACAGATTACCAAGACAATTGCGCATAGTCCTTTCTGCCTGCCCCCTCCTCTCTCTCCCTCGCTGAGCACAAACTAATGATACACGTTCGTGCTCAGTCTTCGGTCTGGTGCGTGTAGAATATCCTAGCCTACTCATTGATGATAGGTCCTGCTTTACTGAAGTTGCCAGACATTGCAAGCCAAGAATTTGCGAGATACAGCATTCCATTGCAAGGTACAGCTTTTGACTACCGATAGATAGGCCTAGTGAACAGTTCTGACTCTGTCTGCCTAGTGGCCGACCTGCCTATACCTGACCTGCCTATAAACCCCTCCCCTCTCTTCGTCCCTCGCTAGCCTGCTATGCACGATGCAAGTGTTTGTGTTCTCGGAAGTACAGCAAGTAATCAGTCTCCTCCGTTCCAAAAATACTGAATCTTAGCAGTCGAGGAGTCGATTTCTAGCGGAATCAAATCTTGACACTCAGAAATGGGAGTCGACACCAGGAGTTGATGTGCAAGAAGTCGAGGAATCTATTATTTTGGAGTCGACTATCCACCACTACGTCATCATCATTAACAGTTGGGGAAAAGGCAGAGAAAGGCAAACAACAGCAGTGAAGTCCTGCATGGCAATACTTTGAGAAGTTAAATGAGAAGGTGGTGAAATGCGAGGTGGAATTGAGGTACAGTATGGTAGTACAGGTGCAATGCTTAACCATCTGAAAGGGACGAACCGTAAGACCCAAACAAATCCTGGTAGCAGCGAGGGGCCCCAACAACAAACATTAGACAACTTCACACTAAAGCCTACTGTATGACTGCCTTAAATAGAACGTCATTGAGCGCAATAGCAATTGTAGAATTTGGGTAATTTTTATTTTCGCTTTAACAGAAAACCGATGGCCGTTTAAACTTTAAAGGGAGAGTTCACCCAAATGACAAAATGACATATTGGTTTCCTTATCGTGTAAGCAGTCTATGGAAAAGGTATGACAGCAATCCATGTTTTATTTTAGTTTCCCTGGCACTGTTTCCAAATGTTAGCACTTTAGCATTTGTGGCACAAATCCAATTCAAGTCATGGGACGGATATTAGCATTTTTCGCGCATCATGTCCAAATAATCCAAAAGTATCTAAAATGAATTGTGAAGTTTACCAAAGTCACTTATGGATTATTTGAACATGATGTGCGAAAAATGCTAATATCAGTCCCATGACTTGAGTGGGAGTTTTTAGTTGTTATTTTTGCATAATTTTTTTTCACCCCTTTTTCTCCCCAATTTTTGTGCTATCCAATTGGTAGTTACAGTCTTGTCTCATCGCTGCAACTCCCGTACGGACTCGGGAGAGGCAAAGGTCGAGAGCCGTGCGTCCTCCGAAACACAACCCAACCAAGCCACACTGCTTCTTGACACAATGCCCACTTAACCCGGAAGCTGCGACAGAGCCTGGACTCGAACCCAGAATCTCTAGTGGCACAGCTAGCACTGCGATGCAGTGCCTTAGACCATTGCACCACTCAGGAGGTCGACTTGAGTAGGATTTGTGCCACAAATGCTAAAACATTAGCATTTAGAAACAAATCAAATTTGTGGTGTGGACTACCAGTGAAATGCTTACTTCCCGGCCCTTCCCAACAATGCAGAGAGAAAGAAAATAGAGAAATATTCCAAAAGTAAAACACGTAATAATAGATACACATTGAGTAACAATAACTTGGCTACTATATACAAAGGGTACCAGTACCGACTCGATATGCAAGGGTACGAGGTAATTGAGGTACACTACATGGCCATAAGTATGTGGTAATGACTTCAGATTAGTGGATTCGGGCTATTTCAGCCACCCCTGTTTTTGACAGGTGTATAAAATCGAGCACGCAGCCATGCAATCTCGATAAACAAACATTGGTCATAGAATGGCCCGTACTGAAGAGCTCAGTGACGTTCAACGTGGCACCGTCATAAGATGCCACCTTTCCAACAAGTAAGTTCATCAAATTTCTACCCTGCTAGAGCTGCCCGGTCAACTGTGAATGCTGTTATTGTGAAGCGCAAACATCTAGGAGCAACAATGGCTTGGCTACAAAGTGGTAGACCACACAAGCGCATGGAACGGGACCGCCGAGTGCTGAAGCACGCAGCGTGACAAAATCGTCTGTCCTCGGTTGTAACACTCACTACCGAGTTCCAAACGGACTCTGGAAGCAACGTCAGCACAAGAACTGTTCGTCGGGAGCTCCATGAAATGGGTTTCAATGGCCGAGAAGCCGCACACAAGCCTAAGATCACCATGCTTCACCATCTGGCAGTCTGACGGATGAATCTGGGATTGCTACCTGCCCAACTGTAAAGGTTGGTGGAGGAGGAATAACGGTCTGGGGCTGTATTTCATGGTTCAGGCTAGGTCCCTTAGTTCCAGTGAAGGGAAATCGCTATAGTGTACAATGACATTGTGCCTACCACTTTGCAGCCAAGCTGTTGTTGCTCCTAGGTGTTTCCACTCGACAATAACAGCATTCACAGTTGACTACCGCAATTCTGTATACATCTGGCCCTTCTTTGGACACTGTGCTAACGATGTCATTTACAAAATAGTCTCCAAAACTCTACTCAGCAAATTGGATGTAGTCTATCACAGTGCCGTCCGTTTTGTCACCAAAGCCCCATATACTACCCACCACTGCGACCTGTATGCTCGCGTTGGCTGGCCCTCACTACATATTCGTTGCCAAACCCAATGGCTCCAGGTCATCTATAAGTCTATGCTAGGTAAAGACCCGCCTTATCTCAGCTCACTGGTCACCATAGCAACACCCACCCGTAGCACACGCTCCAGCAGGTATATTTCACTGGTCACCCCCAAAGCCAACACTTCCTTTGACCGCCTTTCCTTCCAGTTCTCTGCTGCCAATGACTGGAACAAATTGCAAAATCACTGAAGCTGGAGTTTTATATCTCCCTCTCTAACTTTAAGCATAATCTGTCAGAGCAGCTTACCGATCACTGTACCTGTACAGATCCAATCTGTAAATAGCACACCCAACTACCTCATCCCCATATTGTTACTTATCCTCTTGCTCTTTTGCACCCCAGTATCTCTACTTGCACATCATCATCTGCAAATCTATCACTCCAGTGTTAATGCTAAATTGTAATTATTTCGCCTCCATGGCCTATTTATTGCCTTACCTCCCTACTCTTCTACATCTGCACACACTGTACATAGATGTTTCTATTGTGTTATTGACTGTACGTTTGTTTATGTGTAACTCTGTGTTGTTGTTTTTGTCGCACTGCTTTGCTTTATCTTGGCCAGGTCGCAGTTGTAAATGAGAACCTACCTGGTTAAATAAAGGTGAAATACATTTTTCTTTAAAAAATTCTATGCTTCCAACTTTGTGGCAAGGCCCTTTCCTGTTTCAGCATGACAATGCCCCCTGTGGAC
The DNA here is from genome assembly GCF_016432855.1 of Salvelinus namaycush. NCBI lineage: Eukaryota > Metazoa > Chordata > Actinopteri > Salmoniformes > Salmonidae > Salvelinus > Salvelinus namaycush. The sequence continues at coordinate 4,536,226 of NC_052332.1, read as the reverse complement.
AAAGCGAGGACAAAAATGGTTTGTCGAGATCGGTGTGAAAGAACTTGACTGGCCTCCACAGAGCCCTGACCTCAACCCCATCGAACACCTTTGGGAAGAATTGGAACGCCGACTGCAAGTCAGGCCTAATCGTCCAACATCAGTGCCCGTCCCCACAGCAATGTTCCAGCCTCTAGTGGAAAGCCTTCCCAGAAGAGTGGAGGCTGTTATAGCAGCAAAGGGAGGACCAACTCCATATTAATGGCCATGATTTTGGAATGAGATGTTTAACGGGGATGTTTAATATGTCCATATACTTTTGGCCATATAGTGTAGATATATACATATAACTAGGAATAAAGTGACAGATAATAAACAGTAGCAGCAGCGTATGTGATGAGTCAGAAAAGTTATTTGCAAAAAAGTTCAATGCAGATAGTTCGGGTAGCTATTTGGTTAAGTATTTAAATAACTATTTAGCAGTCTTATGGCTTGGGGACAGAAGCTGTTCAAGGTCCTGTTGGTTCCAGACTTGGTGCATCGGTACCGCTTGCCGTGCAGTAAAAGAGAGAACAGTCTCTGACTTGAAGAGAGGAGTGCCAGCCACTGCCAGGGAAACTAAACCAAAGCATGGATTGCTGTCGTACCTTGTACATAGACTGTTTACAGGGTAAGGAAACCAATGTGTAATTTGGTTGAAGTATTTCTATAAGAAATATATTCCATTTGTCACATCCCTACTTCCTCTGCACTCACACTGTGTCTACTGACCCAGGTAAGATGGGAAGGAGACTTGCGTCTCAGAGTAGGAGGGCTGATCTGAGATCAGTTTAGCCTTTTAGATTATAATGAATGGACAGGGGAGGTACCTGATCCTAGATCAGCACTTACTTTGAGACGCTTGACTTACCTTGGACCTAATGTGACTTCAATCTGTCCTCTTCACACTAACACACTTCTCTCTTCTCTTCCCTCGCTCCTTTCCCCTTTTCTGTTCTTTGCTTTCACTTGTTCTCGGTCTTTCTCTATTTCTCTCCCTCTCTCTGCGTCAGTTGGTAGACAGTCTACATCTCCGGCATCAATCACTACGGTGTCTGGAACTACCGCTGGGATAGTGGAGCAAGGTATCCTCTTTCTCTCCTCCCTCCATCACTCGCTTCTATACCTCCTCCTCCACATGTACACCTTCTCTCCTCTCTTCTTCTCTCCTCTCCCTCACACTCCTTTCCTCATCTTTCCCTTTTGCTCTTGTGTTCTTCCTCTCATCCACTACCTCTATTATCCCTCCCTCCCCCTTCCCTCTCTTCATCCTCCCCTCCCCCTCTAACGAATAAGGAAGCATGCATGGCATATCCTTCTCTCCTCTCTCTCGCCCTCTCTCCCTCCCACCCCCTCTCTCTCTAACATGCTTTAGTCTTTTGTGTCTTTGGAGTCGTTTTCTGTCTTTTTTTTCTGCCCTTCGTCCCCTCCCTCATGAGCAGTGTGTGAGGTGTACGAGAGGCTTGTTTGATGTGTGTGATAAATGCAGGTAACTGCCAAACGAAACAAAACACTTGAGTAAACTATGGATACAAATGATATTGAAAGCAGGTTCTTCCACACGTGTGGTTCCTGAGCTACTTAAGGAGTTCACATCCTATCATGCTGAGGGTCATGTATAAAAATGCCCAGTTGCCCATTATTTTGGCCACCTTAGTGAGAAGAAGAGATCTCATTTACTTTGAAAGAAGGGTGTCAAAGGAGCATAGGGGGGTTAAAGTCAGTCAGTCAGTATGTCAGTCACCAGATCTCAATCCAATTGAACACGTATTTCTCATGGAAGAATGGTGTCACATCCCTCCAATAGAGTTCCAGGCACTTGTGTGTATGTTTTGTACACTGAGTGTTCAAAACATTAGGAACACCTGCTCTTTCCATTACATTGACTGACCAGGTGAATCCAGGTGAAAGCTATGATCCCTCATTGATATCACCTGTTAAATCCACTTCAATCAGTATAGATAAAGTGGAGGAAACAGGTTAAAGAAGGATTTCTGAGCCTTGAGACATGGATTGTGTATGTGTGCCATTCAGAGGGTGAATGGATAATGCAAGACAAAATATTTAAGTGACTTTGAACAGGGTATGGGCGTAGGTGCCAGGCGCACCAGTTTGAGTGTGTCAAGGACCACAACGCTGCTGGGGTTTTTCCGCTCAACAGTTTCCTGTACGTATTAAGCAGAGACAAAATGCCAAGATGTCCTTTGGGTGGTGAACCATTCTTGATACACGCAGGATACTGAGCATGAAAAACCCAGCAGCGTTGCAGTTCTTGACATAAACCTGTGCACTTGGCACCTACTACCATACCCTGTTTAAAGGCACTTACATTTTGTCTTGCCTATTCACACTCTGAATGGCACACATACACAATCCATGTTTCAAGGATAAAAAAAATAATTATTCAACCGGTCTCCTCCCCTTCATCTAAACTGATTGAAGTGGATTTAACAAGTGATATCAATAAGGGATCATAGCTTTCACCTGGATCCACCTGGTCTGTCCATGTCATGGACTCCTTCCCCTTTTCTAGATTTTGTTACATTACAGCCTTATTCTAAAATTGATTAAATAAAAAATGTTCCTCATCAATCTACACATAATACCTGATAGTGACAAAGCAAAAACTGTTTTTTAGAAATTTTAGCAAATGTATAAAAAATCCTAACCAAAATACCTTATTTACAGTTGAAGTCGGAAGTCATTAAAACTCATTTTTCAACCACTCCACAAATTTCTTGTTAACAAACTATAGTTTTGGCAAGTCGGGTAGGACCTCTATTTTGTGCATGACACAAGTAATTTTTCCAACAATTGTTTACAGACAGATTATTTAACTTATAATTCACTGTATCACAATTCCAGTGGGACAGACGTTTACATACACTAAGTTGACTGTGCCTTTAAACAGCTTGGAAAATTCCAGAAAATGATGTCATGGCTTTAGAAACTTCTGATAGGCAAATTGACATAATTTGAGTCAATTGGAGGTGTACCTGTGGATGTATTTCAAGGCCTACCTTCAAACTCAGTGCCTCTTTGCTTGACATCATGGGAAAATCAAAGGAAATCATGCACAAAGTAGATGTCCTAACCGACTTGCCAAAACTCTAGTTTGTTAACTTCTCTGGGATATGTGGGATGCTAATGTCCCACTTGGCCAAAAGCCAGTAAAAATGCAGAGCGCCAAATTCAAATAAATTACTATAAAAATCTAACTTTCATGAAATCACACATGAAAGACACCAAATTAAAGCTACACTTGTTGTGAATCCAGCCAACATGTCTGATTTCAAAAAGGATTTACAGCGAAAGCACACCAAATGATTATGTTAGGTCAGTACATAGCCACAGAAAAACACAGCCATTTTTCCAGCCAAAGAGAGGAGTCACAAAAAGCAGAAATAGAGATAAAATTAATCACTAACCTTTGATGATCTTCATCAGGTGACACTCATAGGACATCATGTTACACAATACATGTATGTTTTGTTCGATAATGTGCATATTTATATCAGTTTATATTTATATCAAATCTCAGTTTACATTGGCGCCATGTTCAGAAATGCCTCTAAAATATCCGGAGAAATTGCAGAGAGCCACATCAAATAACAGAAATAACTTTGAGAAATAACTTTGATGAAAGACACATATTTTACATAGAATTAAAGTTACACTTGTTCTTAATGCAAACGCTGTGTCAGATTTCAAAAAAACTTTACGGAAAAAGCAAACCATGCAATAATCTGAGACGGCGCTCAGATATAAACAACATTTCTCCGCCATGTTGGAGTCAACAGAAATACGAAATTACATCATAAATATTCCCTTACCTTTGATGATCTTCATCAGAATGCACTCCCAGGAATCCTAGTTCCACAATATATTGTTGTTTTGTTCGATAATGTCCGTTATTTATGTCCAAGAAGCTACTTCTGTTTGCACGTATAGTACACATATCCAAACGCTCGCGCAGATCCAGGCGAACATCGGACGAAAACTCCAAAATGTTATATTACAGGTCGAATAAACTTGTCTAACTAAGTAGAGAATCAATCTGTAGGATGTTGTTATCATAAATATTCAATAACGTTCCAACCAGAGAATTCCTTTGTGTCTATAGAAGTAATGGAACGCAAGTCGATATCATGTGGAATGCGCGTGACCAGGAACTGGCACTCTGCCAGACCACTGACTAAAACAGCTCCCATCCGGCCCCACATCACAGTAGAAGCTTCATTCAACGTTCTACAGACTGTTGGTATCTAGTGGAAGGCGTAGGAAGTGCAAACAGATTCATATCCCACTGTGATTTCAATAGGCGATGAGTTGAAAATCGACCAGCCTCAGAATTCTCACTTCCTGTTTGGATTTTTTCTCAGGTTTTCTCAAGTTATGTTATACTCACAGTCATCATTCAGTTTTAGAAACTTCAGAGTGTTTTATATCCAATAGTAATAATAATATGCATATATTAGCATCTGGGACGGAGTAGGAGGCAGTTCACTCTGGGCACGCTATTCATCCAAAGTGAAAATGCTGCCCCCTATCCTAGAGAAGTTAACAAGACATTTGTGGAGTGCTTGAAAAACGAGTTTTAATGACTCCAACCTAAGTGTATGTAAACTTCGGACTTCAACTGTAAGTATTCAGACCCTTTGTTAGGAGACTTAAAATTGAGCTCAGGTGCATCCTGTTTCCATCCTTGAGATGTTTCTACAACTTAATTGGAGTCCACCTGTGGTAAATTCAATTGATTGGACATGATTTGGAAAGGCACACACCTGTCTATTTAAGGTCCCTCAGTTGACAGTGCATGTCAGAGCAAAAACCAAGCCATGGGGTCGAAGGAATTGTCCGTAGAGCTCCAAGACAGGATTGTGTTGAGGCACAGATCTGCGGAAGGGTACCAAAAAATGTCTGCAGCATTGAATGTCCTCAAGAACACAGTGGCCTCCATTATTCTTAAATGGAATAAGTTTGGGCAATCTGCGCAATCTGGGGAAGCCACTCTTCAGTGAAAGGCACATGACAGCCCGCTTGGAGTTTGCCAAAGGCACCTAAAGGACTCTCAAGACCATGAGAAACAAGATTCTCTGGTCTGATGAAACTAAGATTGAACTCTTTGGCCTGAATGTCAAGCGTCACATCTGGAAGAAACCTGGCACCATCCCTACGGGGAAGCATGGTGGTGGCAGCATCATGCTGTGGCGATGTTTTTCAGCAGCAGGTACTGGGAGACTAGTCACGATCAAGGGAAAGATTAATGGAGCAAAGTACAGAGAGATCCTTGATGAAAACCTGCTCCGGAGCACTCAGGCCCTCAGACTGGGGCGAAGGTTCACCTTCAACAAGACAAGCGACCCTAGGCACACAGACAAGACAACGCAGGAGTGGCTTCTGAATAGAGGGTTCTTATAACTCTATTGTGTCTGTGTGAACTGAAAGTGGGCTCTGGGAGATTTAATACTGACAAAAGATTTACGATGTCTTCGGGTAATAAGCCTAACAAGACTGCATTCCATAGCATGAGTTAATGTTTCTGTACTTGGGTACCAGGGGGAGATGAGAACAGTCTTTACAGCAGATACTGTTTGCTGTGAATTATTAGTATCTTTCATATGAATCTTAACCCTGTGACCCATTCCATACATCTGTTGTTTGTCATGAACATCCAGGAGGATGGACGTTGCTATAAAATGCTATAGCTCAAATTTGCTCATTGGGCTCTCAACGGATCGTTGACAAGCTCCATTACTGCAGTAATGAAATAATAACGTTTACTTGTTTTGAAGAAATGTAAAGGTCTCTCCTGTTGATTACAATAATTCCACGACATTCATCCTGAGAGTTTAAGAGGATCTGCAGAGAAGAAAGGGAGACACTCCCCAAAGACAGGTTTGCCAAGCGAGTAGCGTCATACCCAAGAAGACTCGAGGCTGCCAAAGGTGCTTCAACAAAGTACTGAGTGAAGGGTCTGAATTTCTAAAAACCTGTTTTTGCTTTGTCATTATGAGGTATTGTGTGCAGATTGATGAGGGGAAAAAAAGATTTAATCTGTGTGTGTGAAAGTGTTAGTTCATACAGAAATGCAAGCTCTTATGAGTATCTATGTGCCTCCGCATGTGTATGATCTATTTCTATTGTAATGCCACCGGTTCGTACATAAAACATTGTCAATTCAGGCTGTAAAGGCATCAGTTTCCACCTTTAATGGCGTGCCGCTGGGGGAAAAACGGGAAAAATATGCATACTCTCTTAATATAACACCATTTTCCACCACCATTTCCGGATTTTCAGACCACTTCCGGGTGTTGGCTGAACGCAGTGTGCAATCAGGTTGTAGCACTCTGTTGTTTACCCCTGGCTGACCGTGGGGCACAACATCAGGCATTAGCCACTCTATCAAGGTGGTGGGAAATTGTTTTATTAAGACAGTACGTCTATTTAACCTGTTTTTTGGCCGGTGGTACACCATTAAAGCTAGTTAAAGAGGAAACCCATACCTCTGCAGCCTGAATAGAGGATGTTTTATGTACGAACCGGTTACCGGGGCACACGAGTGTATTACCGGCTGAGCACATTAAGCCTAGGCAATAGTTGAGCTCTAGCGGCTGCCTAGGCTAGTAAAGAATGTGTGTATCATCATTTTCATGGCGCTTCATACTATATTATATTCCCGGAGAGGAATCCCGTAATCGTAATCTGAGTGAATCCCACCTGCCTCTGAGATTAACAAAGCCATTATTATACACCTGCTTCTCCATTCCATATTCCCCTGCCCTTTGACCCCTAATCCCCCGTGTGTGTGTGTTGTGGGAGTGTTTATGAATGTTTTAGTGTGTGTTAGTTTGTAAGGGTTTACAGTAGTCTGTGTGTGTATACGAGCTTGAGTGTGTTGGCACTGTTTAGAGTTTGGCGTTTGAGAGCTCAGTGTGTGTGTGTGTTAGAGGGTTTGTTGAGTTTGCAGACAGAGTTCAGTGTGTGTGTGTGTTAGCTAGCTAGGAGTAAGATAGGTATCGACACTCATGCGTGTGTATGTTTGAGGTGTGTTTTTAGTAAAATAGTGTGTATGATGAGTACTTTTCCCTCTGAGAGTGTGTTCTCAATCTCTTTCGCAGCCAAGAGTCTCCTCAACAAGAAGGCTGATATCAAGGTAAGACACAAAAACATGTGTATCCTCCCCTCCCCTCTCCTCTCTATTCTCTCTATCTGCCCCTCCTGCAATTGCAATTGACAGTGATGTGCTGTGTTTTGTGGGCATGCTCTTTGGGGGGGGGGGGGGGGGGGGGGGGGTTTATTCTCACTCTTTGTGTACACTGGGCATTATGTCAGTGTCGCCTCTGTGTGTGTGTGTGTGTGTGTGTAGCCTATTAGTCTGACTTTCCAGCATAGTCGGATACGCTCTAGCTATGTAGTTAGAATGTAACATTCATGTGGACTGACTTGATCACACAGAGGACAAACCAAACATACTGTATATATAACATAAGCTGTTCTTTTTTTGTTGTTGTTGTGAGCAACTTTTTATTTAGTTCTGTCATTTTTATTTGACAATCAAATAAATGCATAAGAAGATAACCCCGACCCATTCCCCACTCAGTCCCCATCTGCCTGCATCATCCCTCCCCACCTGAAAACCATGCTTCCCACCCCGTCTTCCTTGACTAGCACCATTTATCCTCGCTGTCGATAATTCTGATGTTATAACTGGTTAAATGGCAGAGAGTGATGTGGTCGCCATCTTAGAACCTAAAAACATTCACAGCAGTGCTGCATGTCAGCGGTAATCTTCTCTGATTGACTGAGAGATTCGAGGGGCTATCATCGTTAAGTAGCACAATAGGTGGAAACCATTGAATATTTAAATTCATGCACTTCCAAATGAATTTTGTAATTTTTCCCCAGAAGTATTTATAGTGCCTTCAGAAAGTATACACACCCCTTGACTATTTCCACATTTTGTTGTGTTACTACAGACTGAGTTTAAAATGAATTTAATTGAGAATGTGTGTCTCTGGACTACACACAATACCCCATAATGTCAAAGTGGAATTATGTTTTTTTCTTTTTTTTCTTTTACAAATTAATTGAAAATTAAAAGCTGAAATGTCTTGAGTCAATAAGTATTCAAACCCTTTTTTATGACAAGCCTAAATAAGTTCAGGTTTTAAAAAAAATGTCACAAGTCACATAATTAGTTGCATGGACTCACTCTGTGTGCAATAATAGTGTTTAACATTATTTTTGAATGACTACCTCATATCTGTACCCTCTACATTATCTGAAAGATCCCTCAGTCGAACAGTGATTTCAAACACAGATTCAACCACAAAGACCAGGGAGGTTTTCCATTGCCTTGCAAAGGGCACCTATTGGTAGATTGGTAAAAAAAAAAATTTAAGCAGACATTGAATATCCCTTTGAGCATAGTGAAGTTATTAATTACACTTTGGATGGTGTATCAATACACCCAGTCACTACAAAGATACAGGCGTACTTCCTAACTCAGTTGCCGGAGAGGAAGAAAACCGCTCAGGGATTTTACCATGAGGCCAATGGAAGCCTGTACAGAATCCAAATATTCCAAAACATGCATCCTGTTTGCAATAAGGCACTAAATTAAAACTGCAAAAAATGTGGCAAAAACCAAAGCGGTATATTTAGGGCAAACACAACACATTCAAGAATGGTGGTGGCTGCATCATGCTATGGGTATGCTGGTCATCGGCAAGGACTAGGAAGATTTTTTGGATAAAAATAAACGGAATAGAGCTAAGCACAGGCAAAATCCTAGAGGAAAACCTGGTTCAGTCTGCTTTCCAACAGACACTGGGAGACCAATTCACCTTTCGGCAGGACAATAACCTTAAACACAAGGCCAAATATATACTGGAGTTGCTTACCAAGATGACATTAAATGTTCCTGAGTGGCCTAGTTACTGTTTTGACTTAAATCGGCTTGAAAGTCTATGGCAAGACTTGAAAATTGCTGTCAAGCAATGGTCAACGGGATACAAAGGTCATATTTTGCCATATTCTGTTCCAGTTTAAGGCCAGGCAAAAATTGAGATTGCTTCCATCTGTCAATTGTCAGATTTTGGAATATTTTGCAACTATAACTTTCATAAAATGTACAAATAAATCGTCAGTAATGTATATAAATATTTTATTTGTATCATTTTACCCCAACTCCGTCAACCACACCTACCATAAATGTCGTTCTTGATAGCATGTTTCATGTAGAACTTCAACCGCCATTTTTAAAACTCCATGTTGAATCATGTCATTCAAAGGCTTGTTTTCCCGAAGCATGTCGTTACCTAGTCCATACATGGCTATATCCTTTGTAGACGTAGTGCTTCGTGCTGACAGATTAGTAATTCCCTGACATCCGATTGGTTACTGGCATTTAAAGGCCCTTTCCGGAAACCTGATTGGTTAAAATGTCTCACGTGCCACGCAGCACGTTGTTTGAAAAATATCTCCCGCAAAGAATCAACGTAAAGAGAGACGAAATTAGAAAATCTTGAAAAATATACCTACAGTATGTGAATAAAAATAGGCAATCTCAGTTAGCCAATGCGAGAAAAGCGGTGAATGAAAGAAAAAATGTGCCTGATCCGCCGATCGAGGCAGGTAGAGGAGGAAAAGGAGGTAGCCCGCAGCAGAGCGTTGAGACGCAAATTAGTTGAGCTAAAGATGACAACTAGCAGCGATCAACCAGACAGCAGCCAGCCAACAGTGGCTTTTATTCCACATGTCTCAAATGAACCAACTTGTACATGATTTGATTTGCCCTAAGTGTCGAAACACTGGACTGAAAATCACCATAGCCTTCACCACCCAGTGATTCTGTAATTCTGTCATGATAGAATGTGCAGACTGTGAAGGTGATCGAGATGCATTTAGGATAAGTATTTACACTTTCTCCAGGCTGCAGGAGTGCTCCAGGGGAGATGGTTCTTCTAGCCCACGAACTTGGACTTGGTTATGCAAATATTAAGAAAATCAGCAAAGTCCTAGGGATTCCTTCATTGAGTCTCAGCTCATATGTATTCATGTACTCAGCTCATATGTATGTATTGTATTTGAATTTATTATGGATCTACTCTTCCTGGGGTCCAGCAAAATGAAGGTAGTTTATACATTTTAAAACATTACAATACATTCACAGATTTCACAACACACTGTGTGCCCTCAGGCACCTACTCCACCACTACCACATATCTACAGTACTAAATCCATGTGTATGTGTAGTGCGTATGTTATCGTGTGTGTACAGTTGAAGTCGGATGCTTAAATACACCTTAGCCAAATGCATTTAAACTCAGTTTTTCACAATTCCTGACATTTAATCAGAGTAAAAATTCCCTGTCTTAGGTCAGTTAGAAGCACCACTTTATTTAAGAATGTGAAATGTCAGAATAATAGTGGAGATAATTATTTATTTCAGCTTTTATTTCTTTCATCACCTTCCCAGTGGGTCAGAAGTTTACATACACTCAATTAGTATTTGGTAGCATTGCCTTTAAGTTGTTTAACTTGGGTCAAACGTTTCGGGTAGCCTTCCACAAGCTTCCCACAATAAGTTGGGTGAATTTTGGCCCATTTCTCCTGACAGAGCTGGTGTAACTGAGTCAGTTTTGCAGGCCTCTTTGCTCGCACACGCTTTTTCAGTTCTGCGCACAAATTTGCTATGGGATTGAGGTCAGGGCTTTGTGATGGCCATTTCAATACCTTAACTTTGTTGTCCTTAAGCCATTTTGCCACAACTTTGGAAGTATGCTTGGGGTCATTGTCCATTTGGAAGACCCATTTGCGACCAAGCTTTAACTTCCTGACTGATGTCTTGAGATGTTGATTCAATATATCCACATACTTTTCTGCCTCATGATGCCATCTATTTTGTGAAGTGCACCAGTCCCTCCTGCAGCAAAGCACCCCCACAACATGATGCTGCCACACTCGTGCTTCACGGTTGGGATGGTGTTCCTCGGCTTGCAAGCATCCCCCTTTTTCCTCCAAACATAACGATGGTCATTATGGCCAAACAGTTCTATTTTTTTTTCATCAGACCAGAGGACATTTCTCCAAAAAGTACAATCTTTGTCCCCATGTGCAGTTGCAAACCGTAGTCTGGCTTTTTTATGGCGGTTTTGGAGCAGTGGCTTCTTCCTTGCTGAGCGGCCTTTCAGGTTATGTCGATATAGGACTTGTTTTACTGTGGATATAGATACTTTTGTACCTGTTTCCTCCAGCATCTTCACAAGGTCCTTTGCTGTTGTTCTGCGATTGATTTGCACTTTTTGCACAAAAGTATGTTCATCTCTAGGAGACAGAACGCGTCTCCTTCCTGAGTGGTATGACGGCTGCGTGGTCCCATGGTGTTTATACTTGCGTACTATTGTTTGTACAGATGAACGTGGTCCCTTCAGGCTTTTGGAAATTGCTCCCAAGGATGAACCAGACTTGTGGAGGTCTACAATTTTTTTTCTGAGGTCTTGGCTGATTTTCTTTTGATTTTCCTATGTCAAGCAAAGAGGCACTGAGTTTGAAGGTAGCCCTTGAAATACATCCACAGGTACACCTCCAATTGACTCAAATTATGTCAATTAGCCTATCAGAAGCTTCTAAAGCCATGACATATTTTTATGGAATTTACAAGCTGTTTAACGGCACAGTCAACTTAGTGCATGTAAACTTCTGACCCACTGGAATTGTGATACAGTGAAATATAAGTGAAATAATCTGTCTGTAAACAATTGTTGGAAAAATTACTTAGAGTAGATGTCCTACCCGACTTGCCAAAACTATAGTTTGTTAACAAGAAATTTTTTGAGTGGTTGAAAAACGAGTTTTAATGACTCCAACCTAAGTGTATGTAAACTTCCGACTTCAACTGTATGCATGTATGTATGTATGTATGTGTCTGTGCCAATGTTTGTGTTGCTTCACAGTCTCCGCTGTTCCATGTGGTGTTTTTTATCTGTTTTTTAAATCTAATTTTACTGCCCTCGTCAGTTACTCAATGTGGAATAGAGTTCCATGTAGTCATGGCTCTATGTAGTACTGTGTGCCTCCCATAGTCTGTTTTGGACTTGGGGACTGTGAAGAGACCTCTTGTGGCATGTCTTGTGGGGTATGCATGGGTGTCCGAGCTGTGTGCCAGTAGTTTAGACAGACAGCTCAGTGCATTCAACATGTCAATACCTCTCATAAATAAAAGTAGTGATGAAGTCAATCTCTCCTCCACTTTCAACAGGAGAGATTGACATGTATATTATAAATATTAGCTCTCTGTGTACATCCAAGAGCCAGCCATGCTGCCCTGTTCTGAGCTAATTGCAATTTTCCAAAGTCCTTTTTTGTGGCACCTGACCACACGACTGAATCAAGGTGCGACAAAACTAGGGCCTGTAAGACCTGCCTTGTTGATAGTGTTGTTAAGAAGGCAGAGAATCGCTTTATTATAGACAGACTTCTCCCCATCTTAGCTACTACTGCATCAATATGTTTTGACCATGACAGTTTACAATCTAGTGTTACTCCAAGCAGTTTAGTCATCTCAACTTGCTCAATTTCCACATTGTTAATTACAAGATTTAGTTGAGGTTTAGGTTTTAGTGAGTGTTTAGTTCCAAATACAATGCTTTTAGTTTTAGAAATATTTAGAGCCAACTTATTCCTTGCCACCCACTCTGAAACTAAGTGCAGCTCTTTGTTGAGTGTTGCAGTCATTTCAGTTGCTGTAGTAGCTGACGTGTATAATGTTGAGTCATCCGCATACATAGAAAATTGAAAAAAGCAAGAAGCCTAAACAGCTACCCTGGGGAATTCCTGATTCTAACTGGATTATATTTGATAGGCTTCCATTAAAGAACACCCTCTGTGTTCTGTTAGACAGGTAACTCTTTATCCACATTATAGCAGAGGGTGTAAAGCCATAACACATACGTTTTTCCAGCAGCAGACTATGATCAATAATGTCAAAAGCTGCACTGAAGTCTAACAATACAGCCCCCACAATCATTTTATCATCAATTTCTCTCAGCCAATCATCAGTCATTTGTGTAAGTGCTGTGCTGGTTGAGTGTCCTTCCCTATAAGCATGCTGAAATTCTGTTGTCAATTTGTTTACTGTAAAATAGCATTGTATCTGATCAAACACAATTTTTTCCAGAAGTTTACTAAGGGTTGGTAACAGGCTGATTGGTCAGCTATTTGAGCCAGTAAAGGGGGCTTTACTATTATTGGGTAGCGGAATGACTTTAGTTTCCCTCCAGGCCTGAGGGCACACGCTTTCTAGTCGGCTTAAATTGAAGATGTGGCAAATAGGAGTGGCAATATCGTCTGCTATTATCCTCAGTAATTTTCCATCTAGATTGTCAGACCCTGGTGGCTTGTCATTGTTGATAGACAACAATCATTTTTTCACCTCTTCCACACTGACTTTACGGAATTCAAAAGTACAATTCTTGTCTTTCATAATTTGGTCCGATATACTTGGATGTGTAGTGTCAGCATTTGTTGCTGGCATGTCATCCCTAAGTTTGTTTATCTTGCCAATGAAAAAGTCATTATTAAAGTAGTTTGCAATATCAGTGGGCTTTGTGATGAATGAGCCATCTGATTCAATGGACAAAGGAGCTGAGTTGGCTTTTTTCCCCCAAAATGTCATTTAAGGTGCCCAAAGCTTTTTACTATCATTCTTTATATAATTTATCTTTGTTTCATAGTGTAGTTTCTTTTTCTTTAGTCACATGATTTCTTAATTTGCAGTACGTTTGCCAATCAGTTGGGCTGCCAGACTTAATTGCCATACCTTTTGCCTCATCCGTCTCAACCATACAATTTTTCAATTCCTCATCAATCCAAGGGGATTTAACAGTTTTTACAGTCATTTTCTTAATGGGTGCGTGCTTATTAGTAACTGGAATGAGTAGTTTCATAAATGTGTCAAGTGCAGCGTCTGGTTGCTCCTCATTACACACTACAGACCAGAAAGTATTCTTTACATCATCAAAATATGAATCACTACAAAACTTATTGTATGACCTCTTATACACTATATTAGGCCCAGCCTTTGGAACTTTGGTTTTCCTAGATATGGCTATTATATTGTGATCACTACATCCTATGGATTTGGATACTGCTTTAAAGCAAATATCTGCAGCATTAGTAAAAATGTGATCAATACATGTTGATGATTTAATTCCTGTGCGGTTTGTAACTACCCTGGTAGGTTGACTGACAACCTGATCCAGGTTGCAGGCACTGGTTACAGTTTGAAGTTTTTTCCTGAGTGGGTAGCTTGATGATAGCCAGTCAATATTTAAATCACCCAGAAAATATAGTTCTCTGTTGATATCACATACATTATCAAGCATTTCACACATATTATCCAGATACTGACTGTTAGCACTTGGTGGTCTATAGCAGCTTCCCACAAGAATGGGCTTTAGATGAGGCAGATGAACCTGTAGCCACATTACTTCAAGAGTTTTTAACATTAGATCGTCTCTAAGCTTTACAGGAATGTGGTTCTGAATATAGACCACTGCCTCCGTTGGCATTTCTGTCTTTTCGGTAGATGTTATAACCATGTATTACTACCACTGTATCATCAAAGGTAATATCTAAGTGAGTTTCACAGATAGTCAGAATATGAATGTCATCTGTTACAAGCAAGTTATTGACTTCATGGACCTTGTTTCTTAGGCTACATATGTTAATATGGGCTATTTTTAGCACTTTTCTGATTTGCTTGATTGTTTTTGATGCTTTACTGGGAAGCTTATCAGAGGTAGACTTACTCATGTTATTTACATTGGAGCTGATAGTGCAGGGTGAGCTGCATAAAGTGGTCTTCCTACTATTGCACACCGCCTCAGTGCTAACAGTGTAACTCTGGTTTATACACTCATGATTACTGCTTACTATAGCTGTAGGATAAACAGATGTATTCGGTGCAATTAGGGGTACATCAATTTAATTACTTACATTGTGTTTGCCAATGCCCCTAAGATCATGTACATTTGATGCAGCGTTATGACGACTCATTGTCACAATGGTAGGGATTAACTGAGCAGGTCTTGGATCATTTACCAGTCATTGTTTCAACGCAGCCTTGACATGCGTGGACAGAGGCCAGGAGCCAAGATGATTTGGATGGGCTCTGTCATTCCTGTAGAGTGACTCCAGCAGAGCTACAGTAACCTTTTAGCCAGATGTGTAATGCCAGCAGTCTGCTAAATCTTTCACACCCGCGGCCCAACGATGGTACTGGACCTGAATTTATTGGCCTTTTTTTGGAGTCTTTAAATGCTAAAATCAGTTCTTTAAAATCAATTTTCAAATGTTCCCGCGCTAGCTCTCCTGATGTCATTTGACCCCACATGGACTACGACAGTGTCAGCTCCCGGCATCTGTGGTAGAACAGTCGGAAGCAGCCTTATTATGTCCTGTACTCGTGCTCCTGGGTAGCACAGGGTTTTTGCCTTGGGGACCGAGATCTTTCTCACCATAGAGCTGCCTATGATGACAGCTGGTGATGTTGAATGGGCCGGTCTCTCAGGCAGCCTCACATTCTGGTGAGGCTGGGAGCTCCGAGGATCTGAACCCAAGGTAGAAGCCACCGGAGAGGGAGACAGAGCCGAGGACGAAGACGCAGGTACTTCCAGATCCGATCTTGATTGGTAAGTAACCACGGACGAAGGCGCCGGAACCTCTGGATCCAGGGCGGCAAAGCTGTTTCTGGTCTGTGTCAGTTCCGGGCTCAACATCTCCATGGAGGCCCCCGTTGCCAGAGGACGCCTTCTTCGACTTCCACGGCGAGTGACATACCTCCATGGCTGGTTGGTTGGGTCGAGATGAGCTCCGTTCTCCAGGGAATGGGGAGACCCCTTCGGGGATGTGGAGCCGACACGGCAGCAAAACTTCCACCAGAGCAGAGCGACGTCCGGCTACTGGGGTGGAAGAAAAAGAAAAAGTAGGTGGGCGTGGGTTCCACAGTAGCTTATGTAGGTTTGCTACTTGCTTGCTAAGAGTAGCTACTTCACTCCTGTAGTCCTGCAAGCAAGCAGTTGCTACATTGAAAGTCAGCGCGGTCCACATTGTCCCGGAACAACATGACAGGAGAGTGACAGGTAAATAAAAAGGGAGAGTAGCCCATTATTTTCAGGTGACTTGCTGTGTATAAATAACATGTATTTCCTGGCTCCAGCAAATGTATTCAAAGTGAACAAAACAGAGTGATAGGAAAACATAACTATACAATGAGACTGTCACACAGGCCTACAGTGTCATAGGGCTGTATCCTACTGTGATTACTGAGAAATTAGCTTCACATAAAGTAAATACATGCTGATATGCTAATATTTACATAGGGTAATATGCTGATATTTAGTCCTGCAGTTATGTCTGTAATGTCAACTTTTCCCCCCAACTTTAGTTGCAGAGAATCAGAGAGGGCTACAGTCTGGAGAGTGCTGCTAAGATAATTAGATGAGCATACGCAGATATAGACCCAGACATAGCAGAGTTTCTGAAGGAGGATGAAGATGCCATCATAGACATTAATGTATCCTTCGATGGCACTTGGCACAAGAGAGGATTCACTTCCAACTACGTGATAGGTGTGTTCATTGGTGCTGGTATCAGCAAGCCATAGAAAATGGAGGCCATACATTTTTTAATAGAGAGTGGTACCTGTATATCATAGGATGTCAAATGATAACGTCCTCAAAATAATGTAGCACGGAGGAACCCAGAATGCAAGTGAATGTCTGAACTCTGTAATATGGTCGCGATGCCCTTAAACTGTCTTCGTGGTCAAAAGCCGCATTGACGGAGCAGCCAGTATGGCAGTAGCCATGTTCAATGAGGGAGCCACTGCTATAACAAATGTGATGAACAGATTGTGGCTTGACAACACTTTGGTGACACTGGAGCAATCAGAGAGGAGTTGTGAGAGTTGATGCTTCTTCAATGGAGTGTGCCAAGCGTAGGCGCAGGTCCCATGACACAGTCAAGAAAGTAAAGCGTCACCAGCAACAACTCAAAGAGGGCCTTACATATGGGGCAGGCATAGCTGATTCATCTTCTGCACATTTTCAACAGCCATACAAAATCCTTGTATGTGACAAATTGAGCAAAGTGATATGAGAATTTGCTCAAAACTGCATTTTTGCCCAATAGACCAGTATATGCTTTATTGCTTGAAACAAATGTATTAAACATGCTAATGTATTTGTAAAAGGTATATTTGATGTTTGTCTGTTTTAGAAGTGATATATGAATAAGAGTTTAATTAATGTGACATAAATTGCCATATTTATGGAAAGTGCATTTTAATTGCATTAGCCTATCTTTATCTCCATTTTATCAAAATGACATGATCCAGGTGCGCCAATTAATTTTTCTCAGTCTTCAAAGGACATACATTCCCATTATTCCACACACAGGTTCTTAGATCTTAGTCAGAATTTTACAGAGGCTTTTTTTAATATCATGTGTCGTTTTGATTTTAAGTGTCATTTTATGTGTAAATATATGCAAAATATGCATCCGTCATACGGGAATAGGGTTTTTAAAAATAATTCCATGAAATAATCTGTAAAAGTCTGATCATTGAGTTTCTTATCACAATAAAACAAAACAAAACTTTCTGCCTTGAAGCAATGTGTTGAAAAACAGATTATTGTAAAATGCAAATTAGTGCATATTTGCCTCATTTGCATATAATTAAAACGTATATAATACAATAATATATTGTATTTATGTATACTTTCAACTGGTGAAGTTTCAGTCTGATGAGAGTAAAGGGAGAAAAATCCCTATTCGCCTGTGGTGCCTGGCCTTGAGCGTGGTTCAGATTCATTTAGATCTGTGGACCATACCTTTTGAATGGCTTGCTCAGAAAGTTTGTATATATTATAGAAATCAGTCCTTTCTCGGACTCCATAGGCCAGCATAGCTGACTTAAATTGTAAATAGAAAAAGGATTTGCCTCGTAATGTGTATGTATCTTTCAAATTTTTGAATATTCTCAAACTATTACTGTCCATGATATCCGCAAGGGTACGGATTCCACATTTGGGGGGATGCAAAAGGCCGCCCTCAAGATCGCAAGGCATTATTGTGAAATATTGGAGTATGGGCATGCTATTTTGATTCCCAGTTAAGTTGTTTTTCAATTTTACGCCAAATAGAAATTGTGTGAACATAAGCTGTTCTATAGAATAGAGTTTTAGATGGGTGAAAAATTACAATCGATGGAGTTTCGTCGGCCTTAAGGACAGATTCTGCTGGCATTGGTACACTAACACAACATAGGATGAACACACAGATTACACACACTAAACAGTATCCCAGCCACATATTTCACCTGTGACCTTTGATCTGAGGGCAGAGCTGTCAGGTGTATAACCCATCCTCAACCTCTAATCTCCATCTTTCTCCCTCCATCTTTCCATCTTTCTCTACCCTCTCTCTCTCTCTCTGTGTCTCTCTGTCTCTCTCTCTCTGTCTCTCTCTGTCTCTCTGTCTCTCTCTCTCTCTCTCTCTCTCTCTCTCTGGGTGGCAGGGTGCAAATCTCAGATTATTTCTCTCTCATGATTAATCTGTCGTCATGTAATCTTTCTCTGTACAACCATCTGCACTCCCTCCTTCCCCCTCTCTTACTCTCTGTTCCTCCCCCCCCCCCCCCCCCGAAATCACAGCACCACTCTGCAAACTACACTAGAGCTACAGAGCCTCATGAAAGTACATGCACCCCCTTGCACAGTTGTCACATTTTGCTGCCTTAAAATGTCATTTGAAAAAGTGTAACATTTAATGTTCAACACAACCTGCTCCACATTTTCAAAGAGAAAGTATAGAAATGTTTCTAAATTAAAGGTCCAGTGCAGTCAAAAAAAACGTGATGTCACCAGGCAGTCCAAAAACGTCATCCCGCTCCATCCCAACAAGCTGAAATTTCAGGCAGTCTTTTTTCCAAACAGCTCTTACAATAAAAGGGCATTTTCAGAATTTTCACATTGTCATAGTATTATTCCAAACTCATAGGTGCTGGAGTGTTGGCCAGGATCAACACAAATATTAAAGGAACAAAGCCAAGGTCTTTTGAATACCTAATCCTGGGATAGAGTTGTATTTTCCAGCGGGCCCATAATCACATTTTTATGCAAAAGGCTCACTAGAATGGCTTTCCAAGAGTGTTCCTGAGGGGTCCAGTGTCAGTGCTGGCTTAAATCTCCTTGAAAATCAGAGACAAGGTTTGAATATTGCTGTCCATCAATGACTCCCAACCCAATTGAGCTTGAGCAATTTTGACAGAAACAATGGATATACTGTATGCTGCCCTAAGAGTTGGTAGAATCTTATTCAAAATGATTTACAGCTGTAATTGCTGCCAAAGGTGCTTCCACCAAGTGTTAACTCTAGAGTGTGAAGACCTATGCAATCAAGACATCTTAGGTTGTTTTTTTTAGAAAATGTTCTATAGTTTTCCTTCACTTTAAAAATGTGGAGCTGCTTGTGTAGATCAATAGGAGACAAATGCAAATGTAATAAATTGTTAGATTTAATTTTAAGGCAGCAAAATGTGACAACTGTGCAAGGGGTGTGTAGACTTTCACTAGGCACTGTACTTGGGTTCAGAACACAAGCACACACACACACACACACACACACTAGTGTATCTCCCTATGAGCAACGTGCAGTTGTGATCTAATCTGTGCAGCCCAGTGGTTACATACTGTAACTAACAGGAATGGACCAGGACCACTTACTCTACCTCTTTCCCTCTCTCTGTCTGAATCACCCATTCATCTATCCTCTCCACCCCTCTCTCTCTCTCTCCATCAACCCCCGCCACCACCACTCTCCACCACCTCAAGGATGAAATGGCTTCTCCTACGCTGGGTTGGGTGTGTTTGAGTGTGCGTGTGTGTGTGTGTGTTCTGTCGGATGAGAATGCTACTCTTGCTGTGTGTCTGAACTTTGGGAACCAGGAAGACAGACATAGAAGCTACAATATCATCCACTGCACCACTGGCGTCGCTTAGCAATCATCTCAATACACATACACACACACACACGTTTTTTCTCTCATATTGTTGCTATGGGGCAGTATTCTGCATCCACTAGCTATATATCCATTCAATTTATATCCACCATATAGGAGCATAATTGGTGTCTGGTCTCTTACATTTCAATGATTTATGTGTTTGATTATTTTATTGTTTCTATATTGTTCTAGGATCATTTGTGTAACTGTAAATCATTCCTTTTTTTTTTTTACATACAATCCACACTCATCCTCAGCATTCTTCATACCCCTTATGGTGTTCATGTCCGTCTCACTCTCTCCTCCATCTCATCACTTCATCCAGAGATGGAAATCCAGCCCCAAAATGCACATCTTGGTGAGGATATCATTGTAGCCCTCTTCCTCCCTTTTCTTCTCTCTTTCTCTCCACCCCTTCTCCTCTCCCTCCTCCCCTGTTTCTTTCCTCTTCTTCTCTCTCTCCATCCTCTTTTCCTCCTCATCTCTCTTCTTCCCCTCCTCTTCTCCTGTCTGCCTTCTCTATCACATGTTCAATTGTCTCTTGCTCATCCTCTCTTCGTGAGTCACTTGTCAGTGATTGCTCATTCAGACAGTCCACCTGAGAGTGTGTGAGAGAGACAGACAGACAGATGTGCTATGTTGCATTGTTACGGGTTGTGACATGACAAAGTATTATCCGACTTGGTATGAGGGGCTAGCCATTCTCCCAAACACAATCAGTTATTGTGTGTGTGTGTTTCCTCTCTCTTTTCTAGTCTCTGAAGTGTCTGTGTTCTGGTTTATGTTGTTGGTCTTGGTCAAATATGCCACGTTCCAGGTTCCACTAAAACTTCTGATATGCTTTGATATGATTGATGGAATTGGAGTGCTTCTCGCTACATCTCACACATGCTCGTTGGGTAGGTGGTACAGCGGAAGGGGAGTGGTGGGTATGGGTAGGGTCGCAGATGAAGAGACCTAATCCAATTCAGCTCTAAACCATTTGACCTGCTGAGCTTCCAGTTGATCAGACTTGTGTTCTATGAGCTGTAGGTTGTCTATCTATCTCGGCTCAATCACTTCTAACCCAGCCCACACACACTTACCACACCCTTCGATAGCCTCAATCACTTCTAATCCCACCCACACACACTAACCATGCCCACGATAGGCTGGCTGCACACTAACCAGAACCTCTGATAGGTTGGCTGCACACCCACTGACTCACAGTATTGATCCTGCCCAGTATATCAGTCCAGTGCGATTGAATGAGTGCGTTTCCTGATAGATATAGACCACAGCCATATTAGCCTCAGCGGGGTCGTAATATGCCACTAAAGGAAGCGGTTCAATTCCCTATTCCTTTCATCTATCTCTCCATCTACACTTCTCTCTATATATCTGTCAATTAAAGATAAGTCATGACATAGCACAAGTGGGGGGGTGGTCTTGACGAGAATAAAATAAAATAAAAACTGTTTCACTGTTCAACCAATCCAGTAAATGTAGAGGAGGAGTTGAGATGGAATGTCGCCTTGTTAATGTCCAAAAAATAAGAAGTCACGTCACAGGCTCTCTCTTCCATTTCCCCTGAAAACCGGAACATCCGGTTGTTTGCGACCCGCTGAGGCTAATATGGCTGTGGTCTATACTATCAGGAAACGGACTCATTCAATCGCAATGGACTGATATACTGGGCAGGATCAATACTGTGAGTCAGTGGGTGTGCAGCCAACCTATCAGAGGGTGGTCCGGGGGTGGCAGCTTAACCACTAGACCAGCCTCCGGCACATATGTCTTTTATCTAACCTCACCCACATCCTTACACCCACACCTCTCACTTTCCCTGTCTGTTGTGCCATAATTTAACCCATTGTTTTTTTTTTGGTCCACTGCTGCAGCCTAACAGCACGAGAAACAGCACAGTCACCAGCCCCAAAGGAACCCCCTCTGCTGCACTGGTACACTCCTCCTTTTATATATCACTCCATCTCCCTCTGTCTCTATTCAACTTTATTCTCTATTTGTCTCTGTCAAGTCTCAATTTCCTCTGTGTTTTTGGTTGGTCTGTATCTGTTTTTCTCACTGTCTGTCTGTGTCTGTTAATCTTTCTCTCTCCATGTCGATCGATCTGTCTTTGTCTCTGCATCTGTCTCTCTTTCTGTCTTTGTCTTTGCCTGTCATAACCCCTCATCGCCTACCTGTCAGTATTGGTTCTGTGTGCGTGTGATTATTTGCATGTGTGTTTTTTGTGTGTGCGACTATGTTTTACATGTCATGCTCAGTCAGGTTGTAATGGCGTTCAGGTGCCGTCATCGAGTAGCTACCATGACTAACTGGTTGAAGCGCAGTCACCAGTCATTGCCCTGTGACATTTGGTCTATTTGTGGGTGATGGCGTTGTTGTGTGTCACTCAGGTGAAGATATGGGTGCTGGTTGGCTTTGGGTTTTGATTTGGGTTCATTTTAGGTTCTTGCCAGTGTGAGAGTGCATGGCTATGTGAGACTAGTTTTGGGATTTAGTTTTCTGAGAGGAATTCTTCATATTACCATTTCCTTCCATTAAGCCTTGGATAAGCCTTTCACAGGGGGAAAATCTCTCTTTCTTTTCCTTAAATTTAACCAGTCTTCTTCTCTCACTCTCTCCCTCCATATCTCTTTCTCTCTCCTTTCTCCGCTCCTACAACTCTGCTCTCGAGCATCCCTATTTCATCTCTTGTGTGTCATATCTTTCTCTCTGTTTGTTTCCCCCTCCCCCTCTATCTCTCTATAGGAGCCTCAGACCACTGTTATCCATGTGGATAGGAACAAGGTACATCCTCCTTCCATCCCGCCTTTTTCTCTACGCCTTTCAGTCCTCTCATCTTTGTCTTCTCTTGCTTTGTCCTTGGCAAGCTGGTGTGTTTGAGTATTATAGCGCATGCATGCGCACGTGTGTGTGTGAGAGTGAGTGTGTCCGTGCGTGCGTGTCTATCATGACTCCTGGTTGGAGAGTGTTGTGTGGGTTGTAGGTCTGGTCTTTGTGAGTTTTTTTTTTAGGTCTGGTGATCCTGCATTCCGCAGTCAGACAGGCCTGGGAACAGCTGCTTTGTATAATCACATTGACACAAAACTACCCACACTACATTATGTGGAGATATATTGTCCACTATCCCCACCTTGTGGAAGTAAATGGAACTGGGCTCTGTGTGCCATGTCTTGCAAAATGTGGTGGTTTAGACTGGTATAGATCACTGCATGTATGGACAGCACACTGGATGTGTGTCATATTTAAGGTGGACAGCAGGCAAATGACCTGTTTTGTGTGTGTGTGTGTGTGTGTGTGTGTGTGTGTGTGTGTGTGTGTGTGTGTGTGTGTGTGTGTGTGTGTGTGTGTGTGTGTGTGTGTGTGTGTGTGTGTGTCTGCATTGATATGTGTCATTGACATGTCTCTCTGTGTCTACAGGACTCATCTGACAGCAACACCACCATTGAGGACGAGGATGTGAAACGTGAGTCTGACAGACACACACACACACACACACACAGAAAAGAGGGAGAGTAAAAAGGGAGGAGAGGGGAAGGAGAGAGGAAGGAATGGAGAAAGAGAGAGGAAGGAAGGGCATTTTAGGATGTCCAGCAGCTAAGTATACAGTAAGCTCTCCTGCTGGGCTGCTGAAAGAGAGAAAGAGCAAGGGATAGGGGGAGGGATAAAGGGATAGAGGGAGATGGACCTTCCCTGGTAAGTCTTATCTATGTACAGGAATAGCATGATGAGCTCAACGTGCCACACAGGCAATGAGAGAGGGTAGAGGGAAGCAGAAAGGGACAGAGCGAAAGAGGAGGAGGAGAGGAGTGAGGGAAAAGAAAGACAGAAGGAGGGATTACGAGGAAAGGGAGAGAAAGAGAAGAAGAAAAGAGAAGAGAAAGCGACAGAAAAGAGAGGAAGAGAGTTAAAGAAAGAAAGGAGTTCTCCATTGAGGATGAAAGACTTTTCCAGGGAAGGTTCTAGTGACTGTAGCCCAGTGGACTATATCTGGTCAAGTCTTTCTATTGGAGAGGTCTTCATTCTGCATGGCCCTGCATATACCTCTATGGAAACCTGAGTGGCAGGACTGTACATTATGGGTGAGTGTGTATACCATGCTAGGAAAGGGTGTGTGAGTGTACTTATGCGAGGCTCAGAGGATGAGAGAGGGCGATGAGAGGGCAATAAAAAGAGAGAGAGATGAATGAGAGGATTTGCCAACATGAATAGCAAGCAGTCTGGTGAGTAACTCTGCTATGACAACATAGTTACACAATGCAGTGTGTGTTTGTGAGTGTGTGACTATGTTTTGTATGTGTGAATGTACAGTATGTGTGTGAGCTTCTGCTGTGTGTTCGAGAATGTAACAATGTGTTGCTCAACCGTTTTACTGTCCCGTACCTGTGGTCACTATGTTATTGGTTCCCTCTGCAGTGCGAAAACAGGAGATCATCAAGATCACTGAGCAGCTGATTGAAGCTGTCAACAATGGAGACTTTGAGGCCTACGCGTGAGTACACTACAACTCGCAGCCTGAACCTTACCATAACACTACACATCTGAGCCTGCACCTGGCCCTAACACTGCAACACCCAGACTGCACCTCACCCTAATAATGTCTGCTATATTATTGTGCGTAATAAGGTAATTTTCCCAGAGATCAGTGCATTTTAGCTAAGGCAAAATGGTGCCCTAGCCTGCGCCTCACTATAACAATTCAACTCCCATTCTGCACCTCACCATCGCCCTACAACTAGAGGTTCTAAACTGAAATTGCTTGGCTGCCATTGTAGCCTGAGCTGTTGCGTTGAGCTGATTTGTTGTGAGCGGATGTGTTGTATTGTGTGTTTTCAACAGGAAGATCTGTGACCCATGCCTGACGTCATTTGAGCCAGAGGCCCTGGGGAACCTAGTGGAGGGCATGGACTTTCACCGGTTCTACTTCGACAACCGTAAGACAAGAATAACACGACTACTACACAACTACTACACAACCATTACACAACCACTACACAACCATTACACAACCATAATAAGACAACAAGTGTAGACAACCGTAAGACAACCATTACACAACCACAAACAGGTACCACAAACAAACCTTTCTCGCCCCCCCCACCACACAACTATTATACAACCGTAAACATCTATTTCTCCCTCTAGTTCTCTCTAAGAACAGTAAGCCCATCCACACCACCATCCTCAACCCTCACGTCCACCTGATTGGTGAAGACGCCGCCTGCATCGCCTACATCCGGCTCACGCAGTTTGTCGATGGCACGGGCCGCCCACGCTCCAGCCAATCAGAGGAGACGAGGGTGTGGCATCGCCGGGAGAGCAAGTGGCAGAACGTTCACTTCCACTGCTCTGGAGCACCGGCCGCACCGCTGCAGCAGTAAACCGGTACACATAAACACACACACACACGCACAAAACCACGTACACGCTCATTCTCTTACTCTCTTACTCACTCACTCACTCACTCACTGTATACGTGTGTGTGTGTGCTTTTGTCTCCCAGGAGGAGTAAGAGAGAGGGGAAAGGGAGAAAGAGAGTTGTAGAGAGAGAGGAGAGGAGGATGGAGAGAGATACCTGCCCCCCTATCATTGCAGCGCTCCCTACTGGCCAGTGCATGCTACTGCAGCGCAACAACACACAACCTCAACCCTTCCTGGACGGACACACACACACAAGCTGCAGCATTTGACCGCTACTGCAACCATATCAATCCATTAGAAATGTTTTCAGACTCGAACCAACAGTCCTGTATTCAAGCTCTCCTCTCCCTCTCTCCCTCTGCTATAGACCCACCCCTGGCACACATACATATAGGATCTACAGTTTAAATCAAGTGTATTACTGTATTATTATTTATATTATTACTATTACTACTATTGTTGTTATTATTACTATTATTGCTGCAAGTAAGTTGTTGTTGTTGTTATATTGAAACTTTATAATATCTTTAATGGTCCAGTTGAAACTCTTTAAAGTGGTTTGTCCCTGGTTTGTTCGTAAAGGCAAGCATGACTTCTCCAGTGTTATTCCCAGTGACTATTGTTGAGTTGTTCTCCTCCAGTGAAATCACATTTTTACTTAACACATACCAAAATTAGCTACTCAAAATGGTGTTGAGTTACAATTTGCGGGCTTGCATTTTTTTCATGCTTATTTTCATGATGCAAGTACGAAGAACGGACATTTTCCGTAGCTAATGGCATTTTTGCATTGCGTACTTGTGTAAAGTTGAAGTTAGATTTAAGGCTGCTTCCCAGCTGGCGTATGAACTGGCCACACGTTGCACAACAAACCCACTGGATTAGTGTAGTCGTGTGTTTTTCCTGCTGTTTTGCTTGTCTTTTATTTCCGAAATATGGAAACAGGCTACCCTCTAATGAACTGTATGCTCCCGCACCCCCACCCCACCCCTTTGGCGTGAGAAGACGAGGGAAGGCGATGCAGCATGTATCTTTCTATATTGTTGTTATACTTGATTCTCTGTGTGTTGAGCAGTGCAAATAATCACTGACTATACCTTACGTTTTAAATGATTACACACCATACTACAGTGTCATTGTGGTGACTACACTGCATTATTTGCATGAATTTGAAACACGACGATAAATTTGGTGTTATTGTTAATTGTGTGGATTTTTTTACTGAATGCTGGTGATCTATGAACTCCTATGTCTATTTTCTGAACTTTGTAAAGTGCATCAAAGTATTTTTGTCTGGCGCGCATACCGTCATGATGATGAGGATCATGATGAGGATGGATAATGATGACAAATGTGTAATGATGATGCTGATAAACATGCTTTTGTACAGGCTCTATTGCTGAGGCAGAGTGGGTTGGTCACTAACAGTGTTTCATATGGTTATTGGTTTGATTTTATTGTGAACAGATTTGGTACCTATATATATCCAGGGGCATCATTTATAACATGTTAGTACGCACAGATTTGATCATAAATTGTCCATATGGCAAAATCCACATCAACGATGTGATGACAATATGCAATTTACATAGATTTTGCATTAAGTTTTGTGATTTATAAATGAAAAGTTTTTTTTTTGTGAACAACTATTTATGGGTGTTGACATTTAATCATATTTTAAGAAATGATTATACAATTGTGTGATGGCAGAAATGTAATATAGCAACTAAGAACTTTTATAAATGAAGCCCCTGGTCCAGGGGGCCCACATGGTGTGCACTGCAGGCTTTTGTTCCAGCCCAGCACTAACACACCTGATTCACCTAATCAAGGGCTTGATTGTTAGTTGATGAGTTGAATCGGGTGCATCAGTGCTGGGCTGGAACAACAAACTGCACATAGTGTGGTTCAGTAGAGTGTACCAGTATGTAGTGTCCCTCCCTCCCTGTTGACTTGCCTTGCTGTCTGGCGATGCACTTAATCCTAGGACCCCTAGGGGGAGCCACCATATACACTGAAGCACCTTTATCTAAAAGGTTTAGAAATTGGGTTAAACATTTGGGCTTGTCCTAAGACTTGCTCTGGCATACACACACTTTAAGGCTCCAGTCACACACAGGGCCATGCACTTTGTGTTTTTCCAGTAGTCCCTTACCTGTGTAGTCTCAGTAATAGGATCAGAGCTAATCAGGCCAGCTAACACCTTCAGGTTAAGGTCACTCAGAGAGATGGCATTACCTCACACGGTCATTGATGAAACGAAAACTGTTTTGTGTGCGTGCGTGCGTGTATATTCGTCCTATCCCGCTCTAGTTACATAAAGCCAACCGCTCCAGTATTAGTAGAGTCCTGTTAGTCCTAACCTTCATTTTAAGTCCTCTGTAGAGAGTCAACTATGGGCTTGCCATCAGACTCACATCATCCACTTTCACAAGATGAGTTTGTAAATGTGAATCCAATATTTCTCTTCTTGGTTCTTCTTCATTGACGATGAATTCTGTTCTTCCAATTAGCATTCCTCTATAACAATGATGTGTGTTGAGGTGTTATACAATATGTTACCAATAAAGAGAACTCTTGTCAATGCTAAGATCAGCTGTGTCTAGATCTCTTCCTGACACCAAGGGAAACACACACATCTGCTAAATCATATTGGGAGCAGAATAAGCACTATTGGCTGAAACCTTGTGTGTGTGTTTTTTATTTACACTTCCTCTTTCAATTATAATGTGGGGAGGTCAAAATAATGAAAAAATATCTACCAAATCTATTCATTTTAAAATGTTGTTTACTTATCCTTGCCATTATCGTACCTGATGATAATGTTTTTGCTAACGTACGATCTGGGTCACCGGTTTGCCTGGGAAAAGGTTGAATACCCCTAATAGATAGGTAATTGATCAGATCAACGAATGGAACAGTGAATGCCGACAGAGTTTAGTGTGAGGAACCTGTCCATGCCCAGTTTATAACCAATAAAAGACCATTCAACTCCTTATTATTCCATATTAAAAGCTACACGTGTACATACCTATTTTATGACTTTGTTACAATATCATTATTAAAGGCTACATCGCACATTGTTTTGTAGCACAAGGTTACACTTACTGCTGTTAAAGGTCAAATGCAGCCATTTTTATCTCAATATCAAATCCTTTCTGGATAACAATTAAGTACCTTTCTTTGTTTGTTTTCAATTATAGTTGTCAAAAAGAAACAACAGCTTGTTAGCAAAGAGCAATTTCTCAAACAATAATTTAGCTAGGACTGTCTATGAGTGGTCTGAGTTGGGAGGGGAAAACTGAAAACTGGATGTTATTGGCAGAGTTTGGAACTTTCTTTTTTTATTGGTCTATTAACTAATTTACCACCTGGTGTTGTCGCCAGGCAGGCCAAAACACCATCCCACCAAATTTCACAGTATTATTCCAACCTTATATTGTGGAAATATATACAAAACACAGGAAATCATGTTTTTGACTGTTCTGGGCCTTTAGATTATGCATTTATGGCAGACCAAATATATCCTCCCACAGGGCAAAAACTCTGAAATTACGTTGAATCAAAGTGGAAAACTGATTGGATTTGCAAAAAGTCCTCAACGTAAGAGAATTTCGCATTTTCCGCCCAATGTCTATCTGCAGGCTGCTAGCTAGCTAGGGGACACCGGTAGATAGTATCCTTCGCCCCCGCCTACCAAGCACTGCCTTCCGGCAGTTCTGTTAATGCTACGGCGAGGAAAGTAGCTAGCTAGCTAGGACAGGTACACCACAGGTACACCAACAATTAGCAATATGTTTCACCGGATGTAGAAATCTGAAGCATCCGGTTGGCGTTCCACGATGATAGGAAGCCCAGGGGCCGGCAGTGGGAGAAGATGGAGCTAGATGGATTTTGGCCGAAATTCTATAAATTTTCTCATCGATGAAACATTTGATCTCAATACAGTTCTCTGTTCCTAAAACTAGAATATTAAAACATTAAAGCATGCTTTTGCGGCACAGTCGATAGCGCGCCGGACCTTGGGCTAGAAGGTCGAGAATGAACAGAGTGGACTACGTTTTGTAGACTTTACCCTTTATCACAGTTTACAAAAATTGCGTTGTTTATCGGTGCAAGAGCGGTTGCAAACGTGCGCTTCATAAAGTAGGCGTTCCCTAATGGGAATATGCAAATACATGCTAGAACGTTCCAATAGAATCTCGCAAGCTCGTGCTTGGCTCTGCCCACCTCCTTGCTTGTTCTGCCCACTATGATTAATTTGCTCCAATTGGAAACGACAGGCTGTGCTCTCTCTTATGTTATTTAAAAATTATATTTGTGTACACAGTGTCCTTCACCCCTGCCTGCCAAGCACTGCTTTCCCGCAGTTCTGTTACCGTTACGGCGAGGAAGTAGCTAGCTAGTGTAGCCAATCCACCACCACATAGTGATTACCCTCACCGTAACGTTAAAATAACGCTGACAAAGCAGTGCTCGGCAGGCGGGGGCGAAGGACACTGTGTGCCGGTGTACTAACTAGCTTGCAGCATCAATGAGAGTGGGCGCGGCAGGTAGTAAGTGACGCGGTCATGTAGCAAACGTAGTCTGCAGATAGACCCTGTTTTAATGATTTCACGTTGAATTCGTGTTAGTTGACAACTCAACCAACATGTAATCTAAACTAGACGTTGAACAGTCCAATAATAAGTAGATCACATGTACCTTATCTCTTACATAAAGAAAGCAGAAAATGTGTGCACCTCGCTCCTCTCCTACAAGGATGACGTAACAGTGTGACGAGCACTTGAGTCGGACAGTGCGATCAGAAAGCCTGCCAGCCAGTTGACAGAAGAGACATACGGTGAGAACAGTCTCGGAAGGCGTCTAGCAAGCAAGTTAAAAGCTAGTAGCCTACGAAAAGCCTCGAAGTCGCGCAAAGTAAGTACAGTAGGCGCTTTCTAAAATTATTATTGCGTTATTTGAGTAAAACGCGCCAGTCATAGCTTTTTAGACCGTGTCTATAGGTTGTCGAACTCGTGGGTATTGCAGTTTTCTTATTTGTCTAAATATATACATTTACCGGGTCCTTTATTTATATATATATATTGTATTTATTGTATATATATATATATATACAAATCTAAAATCATTAATTATATGTTTACCAGCCAAGTATAGGCTACCAGTAGCTGACACACATGATGCGCGCACAAAGCGCAATGCAAGGTCACGTGTTGGGTAGCGGTGCGTGGGTAAAATCACTGGGGAAGCCAAGCCAGCAAAAAAGCCATATTTCAACCAATGTGATAATTGCGTTGCTTGCTCTATAACCCATTCGTTCATATGCCACAGTGATATACAATTGGCAGACACAACAAAAAAACAACAGTCACACAGTGGTGGAATAAATTCAACCACACATATGTTTGTTTCATCCCAAAACCGGAGAACAACATCTGTCTGGTGAAGTCCACAAAGCAAATATTGCATGTAACAAACAGTTACATAACCTACAGCATGGTCAAGCAAATTAATGTTTCCGACAGTTTACTGAACAACTACTGATTTAGAACCACTGAGAGACAGGAGCACTACCTATTCCAGCACAATTTCAACTTAAACATTAAAACATTATTCAATCAACAAGGATATACACTTAGTCTAATATAGTTAAAACAAACTTAAATGTGTGTGCTCAAGTAAATCAATGTTGCTAAATAACATGTGGCTGTCATGTGGCTGGATTTCTGTGTGTGTGTGTGCTCAAGTTAAAAAAAACATGGACCTACCCTACTTGTAGACTAGAAGCCAATGCCATCCTCCTCACAACATGAAAGACTGTCATACAGTAGGCCTAGTACACGCTTTTTTTTTTTGCTTAATATTTTCAACTTGTGTGTTGATTTACAGTGCAGTGGTCCAAACAGAAGTGTATTTATACACACACACACACACACACACACACACACACACACACAAACTAGCTAGCTTTTTTATTTGAATTGTATTTATTTAACTAGGTAAGTCAGTTAAGAACAAATTCTTATTTACAATGATGGCCTACCCCGGGCCAAACCCTCCCCTAACCTGGATGACGCTGGGCCAACTGTGCGCCGCCTTATGGGACTTCCGATCACGGCCGGTTGTGATACAGCCCGGATCAAACCCGGGTCTGTAGTGACGCCTCTAGCACTGTGATGCAGTGCCTTAGACCGCCGCGCTACTCTGTCCCCTTTTAGCTAGTTGAAAAGCGAAGCACGTGTGTTAAGTACGGAAAATGTGGGCAAGACATACTGCATATATATGGTGGACATCGGGCATAAAAGCCGATTTATGGTCATTCCGGGTTCTGTATTGGCCATACAGCATTTATTGCAATGCAGCCTCTGCAGAAGTCAGGGCATTCATACTTCTTGCAGAGCAGCGCTGTTGTGAAGGAAGTTGTCAAGGAAGTGAGTTTGTGTTTATACAGGACAGACCGCCCCCACCTACAGTCAACCAATCATGTCAATGCGGAACTATACGAAGCCTTCTGCATTGTTTCAAAATTTGGGAGGTGTACCGAGCTTGATTTGGCCTCCGCAAGCCTCTGGAGGCTCTGCAATTGTGTCACACCCTCCGTACGGATTCTCTGGACCTCATTGCTGGGTCAAGCGTACTGTAAATCGGCTTTAACTTCCTCACATGGGCAACAATGAACCAGCTAAGTTAGCTAGCTAGTTAACGTGAGCCTACTAGGCAACATCTAGGCTACATATTAAACTTCAATTGTCTCACACCGTTATAATCATTGGCCTGTACGGAGAATTAAGTCAAAACCAGAAGTCCAAATCCCCATCTCCATCCATGGCTTAGGAAAGGGCTGAATTTAGCTAGCTAGCTACTGCAGTACAACAACACAAGCAGAGCAGAAACAGACAAGTTTTTCTGACATTTACATTTGCTTTTGATGTAATTTGATTGGTGTGAAGCCAAATCCAACCTGGCCTCCCTTGGGGGGTGGTTTTGCTGCGTCAGGACTACCCATAGTTGAGCTCAGCTCAATGCTGTTTGGCAAATTATTTTATAATTGTTTTATCAAAGGGACGCCAAAAGCATGCTGGCATCAATCAAATGCTATGTCGGCAACATGTCATGCACTTTGTCCAGACAGCATGAGATACATGCACTACACATACTGAGACAGAGGGGCACTGTTTCCCTCACTCTGATGATTTCTCCGGTGAGATATAGATTCAGATAATTGAAGGAAAATTATGAGAACACAGAGAGATGAAAGATAAATAGTTTTATCATTTTAAATGTTTAATTGGTCAAATATTTTGGGAAGCCTGGATTCCCTTGGCATCCATAACTACACGCCACTGCATGTGTTTTGACATGCTACTGACTGGCTCTACATTCGTGGCCAAAAGTTTTGAGAATGACACGAATATTAATTTTCACAAAGTTTGCTGCTTCAGTCTCTTTAGATATTTTTGACAGATGTTACTATGGAATACTGAAGTATAATTACATGCATTTCATAAGTGTCAAAGGCTTTTATTGACAATTACGTGAAGTTGATGCAAAGAGTCAATATTTGCAGTGTTGACCCTTATTTTTCAAGACCTCTGCAATCCGCCCTGGCATGCTGTCAATTAACTTCTGGGCCACATCCTGACTGATGGCAGCCCATTCTTGCAGAATCAATGCTTGGAGTTTGTCAGAATTTATCGGTTTTTGTTTGTCCACCCGCCTCTTGAGGATTGACCACAAGTTCTCAATGGGATTAAGGTCTGGGGAGTTTCCTGGCCATGGACCCAAAATATCAATGTTTTGTTCTCCGAGCCACTTAGTTATCACTTTTGCCTTATGGCAAGGTGTTCCATCATGCTGGAAAAGGCATTGTCCGTCACCAAACTGTTCCTGGATGGTTGGGAGAAGTTGCTCTCGGAGGATGTGTTGGTACCATTCTTTATTCATGGCTGTGTTCTTAGGCAAAATTGTGAGTGAGCCCACTCCCTTGGCTGAGAAGCAACCCCACGCATGAATGGTCTCAGGATGCTTTACTGTTGGCATGACACAGGACTGATGGTAGCGCTCACCTTGTCTTCTCCGGACAAGCTTTTTTCCGGATGCCCCAAACAATCTGAAAGGGGATTCATCAGAGAAAATGACTTTACCCCAGTCCTCAGCAGTCCAATCCCTGTACCTTTTGCAGAATATCAGTCTGTCCCTGATGTTTTTCCTGGAGAGAAGTGGCTTCTTTGCTGCCCTTCGTGACACCAGGCCATCCTTCAACAATCTTCGCCTCACTGTGCGTGCAGATGCACTCACACCTGCCTGCTGCCATACCTGAGCAAGCTCTGTACTGGTGGTGCCCCGATCCAGCAGCTGAATCAACTTTAGGAGACGGTCCTGGCGCTTGCTGGATTTTCTTGGGTGCCCTGAAGCCTTCTTCACAACAATTGAACCACTCTCCTTGAAGTTCTTGATGATCCGATAAATGGTTGATTTAGGTGCAATCTTACTGGCAGCAATATCCTTGCCTGTGAAGCCCTTTTTTGTGCAAACCAATGATGACGGCACGTGTTTCCTTGCAGGTAACCATGATTGACAGAGGAAGAACAATGATTCCAAGCACCACCCTCCTTTTGAAGCTTCCAGTCTGTTATTCGAACTCAATCAGCATGACAGTGATCTCCAGCCTTGTCCTCGTCGACACTCACACCTGTGTTAACGAGAGAATCACTGACATGCTGTCAGCTGGTCCTTTTGTGGCAGGGCTGAAATGCAGTGGAAATGTTTTTGGGGGGATTCAGTTCATTTGCATGGCGAAGAGGGACTTCATAACATTCTGGAGTATATGCAAATTGCCATCATACACACTGAAGCAGCGGACTTTGTGAAAATGTATATTTGTGTCATTCTCAAAACTTTTGGCCACGACTGTACACAGTTTAGCACAGCATTTTCTGGGCTCCAGGGCCGTGCACAGACCTTTCAGGGGGCAGCTGCTCAAATTGAAAAAAAAAAATTTACATATATTTTTGGGATGCTTACAGGGGTCAAAATCAAATAGCTAAATGATCCTTGGTATGACCATCTTAAAACAATTTGATATGTTAGCGTAGTAAGACATCAAGGAAGACATCAAAACTATGAATCAGAGAGGTGCGGGGGGCTGCCTTAATCGACGTCCACGTCTTCGGCGCCCGGGGAACAGTGGGTTAACTGTCTTGCTCAGGGGCAGAACGATTTTGAACTTGTCAGCTCTGGGATTCGATCCAGCAACCTTCCGGTTACTGGGATATACATCACAGAAGACTGAAATATTGTATTGACATTTCTTTGGAAGTATCCCAAAAAATGATGCTGAATTATGATTTAGACTGGCTGAGAAAAACTTCTTGCCTGCCTGGCTCATCCCGACTCCCAACACATTCATTACTATGGGACAGCTAGAGATTGAATATCTATATTGACACTGTGTGTGTGTGGGGGGGGGGGGTCAGTGTGTGTGTTTCAGCCTGTTTCAGTGTGTAGGTCTACGTGTGTGTATATACGTGGAGGAGTGTGTGTCTGTAAGTGTGAATGTGACTAAGGTCTTTTTTTAGCAGACTCTTATTTGCCATTTAGGCAGCCTGGTCTAAATACATAAATAATGATATATGATCCAGCCCATTTCATAAATGTGTTACATGTGCACACAGCACAGGCTGGGTCAGTGGGAACTGGGAAGTATGCCTGTGTGTCTGTCTGATTATGTACTCTCTCTCTTTAACGATTTACAGGACTGGACCAACGAGTGAGAGAGAGTAAAAGAAAGAAGCAGTAGAGAGAGGACACCCTGTACTCTGTGTGTACCGTGCTCCTGGAAGAAGTTTCCTGTAGGCCCCAGATCCAGGATCAGCTGCCCCTCCTCCAATCTCAATCTTAATCTCAGGAGGGAAGCACACAACTGAACTAAAATCAGCATCTAGAGGATAACTTCCTCCTAATCCTGGCGTTCCCTGGAGACAGGTGTTTTTGATCTACTTCCAGGTTTAGCGAGAGGAGCCACTGCTGATAGGCTACCATGCACCGCTTAAGGACTACGGTTGTTAGGCTGCGGCCTATCACGGCCCCCCAGACAGCCAAGAGCCAATCACAGGCCAGGTTGGCAGCAGTGAGAGGGGCTTTGAGGACGTTTCAGCCAATGAGGAGTTACACTGCGTCGGTGTCGGCCGAGCCTTTTCTGAATGGGACTAGTTCTAATTATGTGGAAGAGATGTACTACGCGTGGCTGGAGAACCCTAGGAGTGTACACAAGGTAGGAGACTGTGTGTGTGTGTGTGCGTGCATGTGCGCGCACGCATGGAGTTGCTTCCCAGGACTATGGCCTCTATGTTCAAAACGCAGTGGGACAAGAGTTATGCAAACACCACGATCAATAACCTTTGGTCAGGGCAAACACACATGAGCGCATACACACTAGTGATGCGCAGGTTGACTCATAACTCGCAATACCTGCGGTTATATCCGCGGGGCGAGCGGGTTTAGGGTCCAGAAGTATTGTGTGGATGAAGGGCTGGTGGGCGGTTTTGAATAAAGAGAAAACAATGCATTAAAAAACCATAAATATATCATTCTTGTGCAATTCATATCTATAGGCTACATTTAGGGTTTTCTTTCAAAAATAAAACTGACGTTGGTGCGTAAGCCTAAGCTTTAGGGCCCTAGCTGTACGCACGCCAAATAAACAGCAATTGCCAAATGCTTTTGGGAGCTTGGACAGAAAAAGTTCGGTCCACTGAGGCAAAAAAGACAATGCCGGAGTTTAATTCCATAAGAGAAAAGCTGCGAAATGGAGAGTTGAAAATAAAGAGAAGGGAAGGCCAGAACAGTTGCCTAATGTTTGGGAAAGATGTTTTGTGTGGTGATTGTTGTTGTTTTTTTACATTGGATAAAACTGGATAACTGGATAAAACTAGAAAATGGTATATCATACGCTACAGTTGAGGAACAATGGAAAAGTAATTCTGCTTTGATAAACTTGTAACTCCACTTTTGGAAAATGGCCCTTGAATGTTTTAGTACACCTACTAGAGAGCACTTCTTTGTCTACACCCATTCGGCATCATTCACATCCTCTTTTTTTATATATATATTTTTTATTTAACCTTTATTTAACTAGGCAAGTCAGTTAAGAACAAATTACTATTTACAATGACAGCCTACCCCGGCCAAACTCAGACGACGCTGGGCCAATTGTGCGCCGCCCTATGGGACTCCCAATCACGGCCAGATGTGATACAGCCTGGAATCGAACCAGGGACTGTGGTGACACCTCTTGCACTAAGATGCAGTGCCTTAGACCACTGCGCCACTCTGGAGCTCTTAAGCCTTAGTCCCACCCATCTGTTTAGTTATTCAAATTTGAGGCCATGTGAGTACGGTAGTGTGCTAAATAAATAATGACCATATCATATAGCTGACAACATCTTAACTTTAGCTAATTTGTATTTGTTATAACAGGAAAATAAACTCACAACAAGATCATTATTTGCAAGTTATTGGCGAGCTAATTACAGAAAATTGCTTATGGTTGTAAGTGTGACGAAATAAATGCAGGGCATTCTACCAGAACATTTTAGAACTTGGAAACTGTCACTTTGGCCTAACGTTATATTCTAATTTGACTTTGGTGCAGGTCATGTTTTTCTTCACATTACCATGTCTGTTTATTTGTCACATGCACAGGATACAGAAGGTGTAAATGTTACGCCCCTGAAAAAGGGGAGAAATAATCACGAGAGTGATAGGTGTGGTTTACTCATTGAAACTTTTAGTGCAATTTTTACATAAGTAACACATTTTACAGAATAACAGATCTACAGGAAATAGATCGTTTTGTAGGGTACAAGGCTTATTCAAGTCACAACAGTATACACTGTATATCACTGAAACAAATACTATTTTCAATATAACTGTCAAGCACAAAGCTTTAACTCAGTAAACCATAACTCAATTTATCAACAGGCAATAAAGCGTTTGAAAAACCATTACACAAATAACACCGCAAAATATCTTATTAACAATGCACATGTCCAGTCACAATCGACATTAAATGGCAGCTACGTAGCAGTATGAAGCTATTCTTCGCTGCAACCGAGCAGGGCTCATATTACTCTCTGCAAACTTAACTAACTTCCTCAATATGTTACTAAGACACACCTTAAACACTCTTGACATGTTAGTGAGTTATAACATTTAAATTACTCTTTTTTATCATCAATAACGTACCTGAAAAAGGGGAGAAATAATCACGAGAGTGATAGGTGTTGTTTACTCATTGAAACTTTTAGTGCAATGAGAAAAAGACCGCGATTTCTCCAGGACCTTCAGTGGAGACCCAGAGCAATCGATCTCAGGCTCATAGATTAAGAGCATTTAGTAGATCACAGATTAACACTTTTACCCACGACAAAATAAAGTAATCAACATAACGTTTACACATTCCTCTCACAATTCATACCCTTTGTATGCTTGACGGATTTTAACACAATTATATAAATGTTATCAATCTATCAACTAATACTGAATGCA
Organism: Salvelinus namaycush; assembly: GCF_016432855.1. NCBI lineage: Eukaryota > Metazoa > Chordata > Actinopteri > Salmoniformes > Salmonidae > Salvelinus > Salvelinus namaycush. Next base: position 4,498,161 of record NC_052332.1, on the reverse strand, counting down.
TGATCTTCTTAACCTTAGATGTTTTAAGATCCTCACATACTATGAACTTACTAATACTTTTTAATGTATAACAGGCTATTAGTATTTCCTTTAACCTGTCACATAAACGGTACAATGAAATTGTTACTTGCATAGTGGAGTATTTTTGTTTAGACATGCAGCTAGCTAGCTAAACAATGAACCATAATCCCAACTCATAACGTTACTACCCTGTATGAATCTGCTGGTAGCTAAAACTAACCAAATAGCTAAGTTCAACGTTAGCTAGCTAGCTAACATTAGGCAATAACTAGCAATGCAAATGGCTCTGAGATACAAATAGTATTACTACACAGATCATACACGTAACGTTAGCTAGCGAGTCAATCAGCTAACGTCAGCTAGCTAGCTAACAGTACAATGAGAGCAACTTTCTAACAAAATTAGAAACGTACAATATATGAAAATATAGCTAGCTAGACTTTCCTACCCGTATACATGGATGAATTCTTCTCCCTCTCTTTCACAGATGCCATGGTTGCCCTTAGTTTGAAGATGTAATCCGGAGACAGACAGGTGTTTTATATAACAGTCTTCTATGTGTTCTCTTTTTGACTCCCTCCGCATTATTTGCATTCAAATTCCAGAATTGTATCCATCTCCTTAGCTATCATACTCTGCTTCCACCGGGCATTCCACTGATTTCAAAACTCGGTCCTCCAGAAAGTGGAGAGCATTAGAAACACTTATGCAGTTCTTTGTAATATCTTTCAAAATAGCCACGTTAGAAAAGATTACCTGGGGGGGATAAAATGGCGCCGTAGAGAAAACACAGCATTTCAGAGAGCTCATTAGCATAGCTAACACAATTGTGGATCTGGTGATTCAAAAGATGACTGATAACATTACTAAAGGGATAGGAACGGTCTTGGAGGCAATAGCAGGCCATTCAGTCGAACTACAGAAGGTTGTCAAGCGTGTTGATGAGGCGGAAGGAAGAATTGCTACTGTGGAAACTCTTAACTACATCAATGGACACTAGGATAAAGGCACTCGAGAAACAGGTGCGTGAAATGGCAGAGCACATTGATGACTTGGATAACCGAGGACGCAGATGCAATATCCGTGTGGTGGGACTCTCGGAAATTCTGAAGGGTCACGTTCAGTTAAATTCTTTGAGGAATGGATTCCTGGCTACCTACAAATGGATACTAAGGCTGGTCGTGTGAAGCTGGATAGAGCCCATCGCTCTCAAACATCGATACCCGGTCCCAACCAGCGCCCACGGCCAGTGGCTATAAAGTTCCACAACTTCACCGACAAGCAGCGCATTATGGATGCGGCTAGACGCATCGGATCTGACGGTATTCAACGCCAAGGTCCAAGGGTCTCATTCTTCAATGAATACACACGAAGACGCAAGGTGTTTGAGGTGATTATGCAGACTTAAGAGTCTACATTGGAGATTTGAAATCCCCTGCATGTTAGCTAGCGGGGAAACCCCCTTTTGGAACTTGACATGTATATTTTTCTGTTGTAGTATAGTTCGGGTTCAGGGTTCATATAGTTTGGTTTGGCCCGGTGAGAATGGGGAGAGTTTAATCCATGGGGAAAGGTACCACCCTATCTTTACAGTAGGATTCAGTCTGCATATTGGTTAGTCAAAGTGCAATGGCAGGTAACAGACTGTGTTTATGTACATGGAACATTAGAGGGAGCCATAACCCAATTAAAATGAAAAAAGTACAAATGAAATATTGATATTTCTCTGTTGCAAGAAACTCATTTGGATGATAAGGAGCATCTGAAATTGCAACAAGGGGGGTTTGGCCAAGTGTTTTTCTCATAATTTACATCCAGAAGTAGAGGTGTGGCAATTCTTATGAAAAAGAATCTACCACTTAAGCTGTTGAATTGTGTGAAAAATACATGTGCTTGTTTTGTTATAATTTAAGGTACTTTACAAGGGAAGGACATTTCCATTATGAATATTTACTGCCCACCCACCTGATTTCCTCACTAAGGTATTCCTAGACTTCTCAGAATTAAACTCAGACACTGCAGTGATTGGAGGAGATTTTAATTGTTTTTTGAACCCAGTTATTGACAAGTTTCCCAGCAGCATAGCTTCACCCTCTCCTCAAGCTAGGTCGCTTAAAGGTATTTGTGATGATCTGGGGTATGCTGATGTCTGGAGAACCTTTCATCCCTCCAACAGAGAGTTCACCTTTTACTCTGCACCTCATGGATGTCAGACTAGAATAGATTACTTTTTTATGCCCAGGATGTCTTTGCAGTCTGTTTTATCTGCCGATATAGGAAGCATAATCATATCTGATCATGCTGAGGTGATCCTGGACATAAAACTCAAAGGGGCACCCAATCCATCAAGACATTGTAGATTGAATACAACCATTCTTAAAGACCATACATTTACATCATATTTTATTACAGAGTTTAAAGCATTTTTTTCTATTGACTCTTAATCAACAGATAACGCCTCGCTCTTTTGAGAAATCTGTAAAGCGTACGCCAGGGTTCTGATTATGTCATACTCAGCCACTAAGAGGTGGAAAAACGTGAAAAGCAAAAAAACGTTAGAGGGTGAATTGGCAACTAAAGAGAAGATTACATAAAAATGTCCACTCCTGCTCTATTAAAGGAAATATCAGTCCTTAGTTCAACATTGGACTCTCTCCTAACACAGGATGCTGAAAAGAAAATGAGATTTGTCAGGCAAAAGCTTTATGAACATGGTGATAAACCTGGAAAATATTTGGTGTACCTAGCTAAAAAGAGAGCAGACTCCCAGTCAATTGCTACTATTACTGATTCTGATGGCAACCATTTATATGAAAATAAATGGATAAATGAGCAATTTAAGACATTTTATGCAAATATTTATGCCTCAGAAGTGACAAATGATGGACCCAAACTAATGGAGGACCTATTTTCTAAGATTGAGCTCCCAACTATTTCCAAAGAACAGAGGTCTCTCCTTAATGCCCCTATTACCAAGGAAGAGATAATTTTTGCAATTGAGAAACGGCAAAATGGTAGGGTCCCAGAACCAGACAGGTTTTGTAGTGAGTTCTATAAGAATTCCACGGCCTGATCCTTGAGCCATTGCTTGATATGTTTAGCCACTCATTTTCAAATGACTGCATCCCTCAAACGCTGAGGGAAGCTAACATATCACTTATTCTCAAAAAGGGAAAATGCCCAGAGAATGCCCATGCCCTTGTTCCTCATACAAACCTATTGCTCTTCTGAACGTGGATAGAAAATTGCTTTTTAAAATCCTACCCACATGACTAGAGGACTTATTGCCACTAATTGTGAAATGGGACCAAACTGGCTTCATTAAGGACCGTAACTCATGTAATAATGTCAGGCGGCTTCGTTGGTAGGCTTGAATAACATTAAGAAGTGCTGTGGATGGTCTTGTGCTTTCCCAAGATGCTGAAAAAGCATTTGACCGTGTGGAGTGGTCCTACCTATTCTTTGCTCTAACTAAATTTGGTCTAGGTGACAACTTTATAAAATCCTCAGTCTACTGTCCTTACTAATGGGCTAAGGTCAAAAAGCTACTCCACACACAGAGGTACCAGACAGGGATGTTCTTTGTCCCCTCGCCCTATTTGCGCTCGCTATGGAGGCCATAAGAGTAACACCTGCTATACATGGTCTGCTCATTGGTGACATTAATCATAAAATGAGTTTGAATATCAAAACATCATCAGCATACAAACTGAAAATTTGCATGGAAAATCTTTCCCGTTTCTTTTTTGTTATTGCATTTTCTCACCTGTCCCTAAATGTCTTTGCTGCTCGAGAGAAGTAGATGAAAGAGAACTTGACCAATGTCAAATAGATTGAAGCATTCTATCGATGTGTGACATTTTCTGGTGAGCAAGGGTTTATTTAGTCTACTAGGGCAACAAGTAATGACAGATGAGAAGCTGCATGTATAGTATCTAATTATAGACAAGTTGACTTAACAAATCCAGAGTGGCACAGCAGTCTAAGGTACTGCATCTCAGGGCTAGAGGCGTCACTATTCAGACCCTGGTTTGATTCCAGGCTGTATCACAACCGGCCGTGATTGGGAGTCCCATAGGGGGGCGCACAATTGGCCCAGTATCGTCCGGGTTAGGGTTTGGCCGGGGTAGACCGTCATTGTAAATAAGAATTTGTTCTTAACTGACTTGCCTAGTTTATTAAAAGGTTAAATAAAAAAAATCTAAATAACAAATAGCTTGTGAATAGAATGTCATTCCAGAACAGATTTGTTCCATGTTTTTTGTGAGGTTGTTATTTATTCTCAGTGTCAGGAGGCCAGAGAGATGTTAGAAGAGAAGGTTTCTGATTAGGAACATTAGTTCATGGCAGCGTGTTGTTAGAATGACGTAGCTGTCAAAAGACAATGGACTTCTTTTTGGGATTTGCGTGTATTATTAGGTATTACTGCACTGTTGGAGCTAGGAACATAAGCACTACGCTACACCCGTGATAACATCTGCAAAAATGTGTACGCGGCCAATCACATTTGATTTAGAGGCTGATGGTCTGTGTGCGTGTGTATGCTGAGAGTTGCAATATTGTGTGGTCTATAGGGGCATACGCAGATGTGCATACGCATGCATGCACACACAAGCCCCCCCCCCCCCCCCCCCCCCCCACACACACATACATACATTTGCATTGAAGTTTAGCAGTCGTTGTGGTATTCTAGTGATAACTGCCTAATCTCTAAAGCCCGTAAGCTCATTAGACTTCTCCCAGGTTAGAAACAGTTACACGTATGTGTGTGTGTGTGTGTGTGTGTGTGTGTGTGTCGTTGACCACATGGTTGACCCAGTCTTACTCAATATGCCAAGTCAGAGCCTGGAAGCTTCACCAGTGAACCAACTCAATGCCTGTGTGTCGTCATCATTGAATAGCTGTGTGTGTTTCTGTGTGTGTCTGTCTGTCCGTCTGTGTGTCGTTGACCACATGGTTGACCCAGTCTTACTCAATATGCCAAGTCAGAGCCTGGAAGCTTCACCAGTGAACCAACTCAATGCCTGTGTGTCGTCATCATTGAATAGCTGTGTGTTTCTGTGTGTGTCTGTCTGTCTGTCTGTGTGGGTTTTTACATGTATTTGTGTATATGTGCGTGTGTGGTTGTACATGCCTACATGCATGTCAAATCAATTCCAATCAAATTGTATTTGCCATTATTTTTCAGAATTTGCTTGTGTGTGCGTACGTGCCTGCATACATCCTATGTGTTTGACTGTGTGTGTGATACAGCTGTTCTAACAAATTGTTCTAGTTTATATATCCCAGAACTCTGATTATGAAATGGTGTGTGTTACTGCATCCCAGTATTTAGCCAGCTAAAGAATCCTGGCTGGCCCACTTTTGAAGCATTCTCAGACGCCTGCTCTGTTCAACCAATGCTTAACTTCTCTAGGGTAGGGGGCAGCATTCGGAATTTTGGCTGAAAAGCATGCCCAAATTAAACTGCCAGCTACTCATCCCCAGAAGATAAGATATGCATATTATTAGTATATTTGGATAGACAACACTCTGAAGTTTCTAAAACTGTTTGAATCATGTCTGTGAGTATAACAGAACTTATTTAGCAGGCGAAACCCCGAGGACAAACCATTCAGATTTTTTTTTTGAGGTCACTCTCTTTTCAATTAGTTTTCATTGGGAAACCAGATTTCTAAGGGACCTGCTTGCAGTTCCTACCGCTTCCACTGGATGTCAACAGTCTTGAGAAATTGGTTGAGGTTATTCCTTTCTGTAATGAAGAAGTACGGCCATCTTGAACGAGAGTCACTTGAAGTGTCCTGTTAGATAGAAGCGCGTGACCAGAAAGCTAGCTATAGTTGGTTTTAATCCTGTATTGAACACATATCATCCCGTCTTCAATTTTATCGATTATTAACGTTAAAAAATACCTAAAGTTGTATTACAAAAGTAGTTTGACATTTTTTGGCAAAGTTTACAGGTAAACTTTGAGATATTTTGTAGTCACGTTTGAGCAAGTTGGAACCAGTGTTTTTCTGGATCAAACGCGCCAAATGAATGGACATTTTGGATATATATCGACGGAATTAATCGAACAAAAGGACAATTTGTGATGTTTATGGGACATATTGGAGTGCCAACAACAGAAGCTCGTCAAAGGTAAGGCATTAATTATATTTTTATTTCTGCATTTTGTGTCGCGCCTGCAGGGTTGAAATATGCTTCTCTGTCTTTGTTTACTATTGTGCTATCCTCAGATAATAGCATTGTTTGCTTTTGCCGAAAAGCCTATTTGAATTCTGACATGTTGGCTGGATTCACAACCAGTGTAGCTTTAATTTGGTATCTTTCATGTTTGATTTAATGAAAGTTAGATTTTTATAGTAATTTTCATAGTAATTAATTTGAATTTGGCGTTCTGCATTTTCTCTGGCTTTTTGCCAAGTGAGACAGTAGCGTCCCGCCTAAACTCAGATTTTTTGGATATAAATATGAACTTTACCGAACAAAACATACATGTATTGTGTAACATGAAGTCCTATGAGTGTCATCTGATGAAGATCATCAAAGGTTAGTGATTAATTTTATCTCTGCTTTTTGTTACTCCTCCCTTTGGCTGGAAAATTTTTTTTTTCTGTGACTTGGCTCATACCTAACATAATCGTTTGGTGGGCTTTCGTCGTAAAACCTTTTTGAAATCGGACACTTTGGCTGGATTTACAACAAGTGTATCCTTTAAAATGGTGTAAAATACTTGTATGTTTGAGGAATTTAAATTATGGGATTTCTGTTGTTTTGAATTTGGCGCCCTGCAGTTTCACTGGCTGTTGACGAGGTGGGACGCTACCGTCCCACATACCCTAGAGAGGTTAACATGGCTTACTGACCTAAAAACCAAGCCCTAGAAACTACTGTTCACTCAATGTAATTGTTCATGTTATTGCAAGGTATTTGTCACAAGTGTAGAGAGGAGTAGGCAGGAGGTAGTCGCAGGTTTAGAACTACTGAACTTATTAAAGCACTATATATCTAAAAGTGGGACAAATTCCAAAGTGCAAAATAATAAAGTACTTAGGAAATAGTAGGAGAGATTCCTCGCAGGAAAACAAGCAGCATTTACAATGACCGACAAAAACAAATGACAGAGCGAGTGTATATATACAGTGATAGAGTGGGGATTGGAACCAGGTGTGTAATGATGACGAGACAAGTCCGGGGTTGATGAGTGAAGGGCGTTTGCCAGCAGCAGGTTCGGCAGCAGCTAGCAGCTTGGGGACGACCCCGGAGACGCGGTGCGAGTCGGTCGGGACGACGCCTGTGGAAGGCCTGAATGAGAGAATGGTCCAGGACGTCATGCGCCGGAACCCAGCACCGCTCTTCGGGACCGTACTCCTCCCAGTCGACCAGGTACTGGAGAGACCTCCATGACGCCGTGAGTCCAACAGACTGCGGACGGAGAACTCCGGGGCCCCCTCGACGTCCAAGGGAGGAGGGGTGCATCGTGGGGTCCAGCACTACCCAAGGGACCAGCTGCCACCGGCCTGAGGATAAATACATGAAATGAGGGTGGGATACGGTAATTGACGGTGAGCTGAAATCTGTACGTCACCTCATTGACTCTCCTCAGGTTATTGAACGTCCCCAGAAACCGCGGGCTCAGCTTCCGGCAGGGCAGGCGGAGGGGAACATCCTTCGTAGAAAGCCAGACCCTGTCACCGGGGTGAAAGACCGGGGCCACACTGCGGAGACGATCAGCCTGCACCGTCTCCTGGAGGACGACGCGCTGGAGAAGGGTGTGCGCTGTGTTCCATACCTCCTCGGCGCGCCGGAACCAATCGTCCACCGCATGAGCCTCGATCTGACTCCGGTGCCAGGCCCGGCTGATAGCCTAGAACACATTGAAAGGGTGTGAGGTTAGTGGAGGAGTGACGGAGGGAGTTTTGTGCATATTCTTCCCAAGGCAGAAACGCAGCCCACTCCCCCGGCCGGTCCTGACAGTAACTACGAAGGTACCTACCCAGTTCCTGATTTATCCTTTCCACCTGCCCATTTGATTGGGGACAATACCAGGAGGTGAGCCTGACCATGACACCCAGTCATTCCATAAAGGCCTTCCAGACACGGGAGGTGAACTGAGGATCACGGTCAGACACGATGTTCTCTGGGATCCCGCAGTGCCGGAAGACACCGTAGTCTGCATGGCTGTAGGGAGACCAGGCATAGGAATCAAACGACAGGCTTTGGGAAACCGGTCCACAATGACCAGGATGGTGATGTGCCCCTCCGAGGGGGGAAGATCTGTGACAAAGTCCACGGAGAGATGACACCAGGATCGTTGTGGAACCGACAGCGGGTGGAGTTTGCCATAGGGAAGGTGTCTCGGTGTCTTTCTCTGTGTGCAGGTGGAGCAGGAAGAGACGTAAACCCGGATGTCCTGGGCTAAGGTGGGCCACCAGTACTTGGTGGAGAGACAGTCGATAGTACGGGCTATACCCGGGTGCCCCGACACAGGTGCTGCATGTGCCCAGGCGAGGAGATGGTCCTGCACATCAGAGGGCCTTTAGATATGCCCCTCGGGACAGTGGGCAGGTGAGGGCTCCACAACAGGACCTACAATGCGGGACAGGGGATGAATGGGTGTCACTTTCTCCCTCTGATCCTCTGTGTCATGCACTCGGGACAATGCATCGGCCTTGACATTCTTAGATCCCGACCGGTAGGAGAGGGTAAAGTCAAACCTGGAGAAGAATAGGGCCCACCTGGCCTGACGCGGGTTCAGCCTCTTCGCTGCTCGAATATACTCTAGGTTCCGGTGATACGTCCAAACAAGGAATGGGTGTAGAGCACCCTCCAGCCAGTTGTCGCCATGTTTTCCAGCGCCTTCTTGACGGCCAGCAACTCATGATCCCCCAGGTCGTAATTCCGCTCCGTGGGAGACAGCTTCCGTGAGTAGAAGGCGCATGGATGGAGTTTAGGCAGCGATCCAGTGCGTTGGGAGATAATAGCCCCTACTCCAACCTCTGTGGTGTCCACCTCCAAGATGAAGGGCAGAGATGGGTCAGGATGAGCCAGAACAGGTGAGTTTGTAAAACGTTCCTTGAGCATACAGAAGGCTTCGTTGGCCTCCTCAGTCCAGCGCAGCTGTCTAGGACCTCCCTTCAAGACAGAGGTGAGAGGGGTCACCACTGTGCTGATACCCCTAATGAAGTGCCTGGAATAGTTGGCAAAACCTAGGAAGCTCTGCACCGCCTTTATGTTGGATGGAACAGGCCACGACCGTACCGCACTGATCCTCTGCTCTTCCATCTCCGCTCCCGCGGTGGATATCTGATAACCCAGGTAGGAGACCGCCTGCTGGAAGAATAGGCACTTCTCCGCCTTGGTGTAAAGGTGATGCCCTATCAGCCTATCCAAAACAGACCTGACATGAGAGACATGTTGCTCGCGTGTAGTGGAGTAAACCAAGATGTTGTCTATGTACACCACTATACAGCGACCCAACATGTCTCTAAACAGCTCGTTAACCTCTCTGGGATATGTGGGACGGTAGCGTCCCACCTCGACAACAGCAAGTGAAATTGCAGGGCGCCAAATTCAAACCAACAGAAATCCCATAATTAAAATTCCTCAAACATACAAGTATTTTACACCATTTTAAAGATAAACTTCTTGTAAATCCAGCCACAGTGTCCGATTTCAAATAGGCTTTACGGGCTAAAGCACACCAAACGATTATGTTAGGTCAGCACCATAAAGCCATTTTCCAGCCAAGGAGAGCCCTCACAAAAGTCAGAAATAGCGATTAAATTAATCACTAACCTTTGATCTTCATCAGATGGCACTCACAGGACTTCATGTTACACAATAAATGTGTGTTTTGTTCGATAAAGTTAATCTTTATGTCCAAAAACCTCATTTGAAATTGGTGTGTTATGGTCAGAAATGCATTGTCTCAAACAAACATCCGGTGAAAGTGCAGAGAGCCACATCAAATTACAGAAATCCTCATAATAAACATTGATAAAAGATACAAGTGTTATTCATGGGAATATAGATAAACTTCTCCTTAATGCAACCGCTGTGTCAGATTTCAAAAATGCTTTACGGCGAAAGCACACCTTGCGATTATGTTTGGTAAGCGCCAAGTCACAGAAAAACATACAGCCATTTTCCAAAGAAGGAGAGGTGTCACAAAAGTCAGAAATAGCATTATAAATATTCACTTACCTTTGATGATCTTCATCAGAATGCACTCCCAGGAATCCCAGTTCCACAATAAATGTTTGTTTTGTTCGATAAAGTCCATAATTTATGTCCAAATACCTCCTTTTTGTTTGCGCGTTTAGTTCACAAATCCAAACTCAGGAGGCGCGGGCAAGTCCGGGCAAAAGTTCAGACGAAAAGTCATATTACAGTTCGTAGAAACATGTCAAACAATGTATAGAATCAATCTTTAGGATGTTTTTATCATAAATCTTCAATAATGTTTCAACCGGAGAATTCCTTTGTCTTTAGAAATGCAATGGAACGCAGCTAACTCTCACGGGCGTGCGCGAGACTGAGCTCATGGCACTCTGCTAGACCTCTGGTTGAAACGGCTCTCATTCTCTCCCGCTTCACAGTAGAAGCCCCAAACAAGGTTCTAAAGACTGTTGACATCTAGTGGAAGCCGTAGAAAGTGCAATATGACCCCATAGACACTGTATATTTGATAGGCAATGAGTTGAAAAACTACAAACCTCAGATTTCCCACTTCCTGGTTGGATTTTTTCTCAGGTTTTTGCCTGCCATATGAGTTCTGTTATACTCACAGACATCATTCAAACAGTTTTAGAAACTTCAGAGTGTTTTCTATCCAAATCTACTAATTATATGCATATTCTAGCTTTTGGGCCTGAGTAGCAGGCAGTTTACTCTGGGCACCTTATTATCCAAGCTACTCAATACTGCCCCCCAGTCCCAAAGAAGTTAATGAAGGATTGAAACACTGAGGGTGCATTTGTCAGGCCGTAGGGCAATAGCCTGTATTGGTAGTGCCCGGTACTGGTGCTGAAGGCGGTCTTCCATTCATCCCCCTCTCTGATGCGCACCAGGTTGTAGGCACCGCGTAAATCCAATTTGGTAAAGTACTGAGCACCGTGCATCTGTTCGATCACAGTGGGTATGAGAGGCAGGGGATAACTGAATTTAACAGTTGCCTTATTCAGTGTGCGGTTATCGATACAGGGGCGGAGACCTCCGTCCTTCTTCTTCATGAAAAAGAAGCTGGAGAGGTGGACGGACGGAGGAATCCTTGGGCCAGCACCTGCTGGACGTAGACCACCATGGCTTCTACCCTCTCTCGCATGCAGAGACCGATGTGCCCTTGCGGGAGGGTAGAACCAGGCAGTAGGTCGATAGTGCAGTCCCATGGGCGATGAGGGGGCAGGCACGTGGCACGAGTCTTCGAAAAAGCCATCTGTAGGTCCTTAGATTTCTCTGGGATAGGGACGTGGGTTACCTGTTTTGGACTTTCCACGGAGGTGGCACAGATAGACACAGATAGACACCTCCCCTGACACTCCTGCGACCAACCCAACAACCTCCTCTCTGTCTACGATATCTGGGGTTATGCAACTGTAACCAGGAGAAACCTAAAACTACGGAGTGTGCAGGAGAGTCTAAGATGAGGAAAGTGATGCGTTCATGGTGGTTGTAAGCAACTGTGAGGGAAATGGGATTCGTGATCTGGCACACCAGTCCTGTTCCTAGGGGACGGTTGTCTAGGGCATGAACTGGGATTGGGGGTTGTAAAGAGACTAGAGGAATGCGAAGTGATAAGGCCACTAACCGGTCTAGGAAATTACCTGCAGTACCTGAGTCCATTAGAGCAGGACTCAGTGGGGGACCAGGATAGTCCGGGAAGGTGACAGGAAGGAGGACGGGCTGGGTGGACAGAGAGGAGCAAGGCACATCGAAGGCCTACCTGGGAAGAAGCAGGAGCGCTCCTCGGCCTATCGCTTCCTCACCTGGTTCTCCTTCTGGGACAGGTGTTCCAGGGGTCTGACTCCCTGCAGTAGGAGCAGAGACCCTGTTGATGGCGGCATTGACGTTCCTCTGGGGGAAGGTGCGTCATGCCCACCTCCATGGGCTCAGTCTTGCTGGAGGTTCCGGAGAGAGACCCGAACACCCGGGATGGGCGACGACAGGCACGCAGGAGATTATCCAGGCGGACGGCCATGACGATGAGCTAGTCCAGTGTGATGTCCTCATCGCGACAGGCCAGCTCGGTCTGGATGTCCGCCTGTAGCCTGCAGTGGAAAACCGTCAACAGGGCCTGGTCGTTCCAGCCAGTGGACGCAGCCACCATCCGGAAATCCAGAGCGTACTCAGACGCTGTACTGGACCCCTGGCGTAGACTGAGGAGATGCTCACCTCCCTCTCGGTCCTCTGTAGGGTGGTCGAAAACTGCACTTCTGGACCGCCCCTCTCCCAGATGGCGTGCACGCACTCCAGAGCCCAGGCTGTCAGCCCCAAGATCACCAAGGCCACCTTGTCCCTCTCGGAGGCCATCCTGGCATGACGAGCAAGGTGGAGGTCACACTGCAGGAGAAACCCCCTACAGTGAGCTGGGGTGCCGTCAAACCGCTCTGGGAGGGGCAGGTGGACATTGCTGATCAGACCTGGTGATGTAGATTGTGACTGGAACAACCGTGGGGAGCTGGGAAGGTGGTGGTGTAGCCTGCAGCTGGCGTATGGTCCGGAGCACCACGTCCATGGCAGTCCCGAGGTGCTCCTGGCACGAGTCGTGGTCTCCTATAGCGGAGAGGTCGGGATGTCCTGCTGCTTCCTGTTCTCTTGGGTCGATCATTCTGTCACAAGTGTAGAGAGGAGTAGGCAGGAGGCAGTCGCAGGTTTAGAACTTCTGCATTTATTAAAGCATTATATATATCTAAAAGCAGGACGAAACCCAAAGTACAAAATAATAAACTACTCAGGAAATAGTAGGAAAACAAGAAACATTTACAATGACCGACAAAGACTTCTTCTACTTCTATGAGGTTTAACGGCGGTTAGCATCCAATTTGTTGCATTACCACCACCTACTACACTGGAATACAAGTCCCTTATACTTTGCTTGAAAAATACAAATGTAATAAATAAATACCCTACCGTCTAACACTACACTCACTAATTTCAAAATTATATCAAATAAAATTAACACCACCCTACTCCACTAATTAAATGTATTTATTCCTACCTCATGTCATCATCCTGAAAGGATGGGACATCACCACTTAACACACCCTGTAACTCTTCTGATGTCAAGTCTCGCACAGCAAAATACCATTCTGCAGCTGCCACCACAACCTCAATTTTTTGCGACTTCCGTTCCATCCCTGCAGTACAGTTGATAACCATTACTATAAATTCAAAAAATCCAATCTTACTGAAACTTATATCACTTTTTGGCCTATCCCTCTATACTGGTATATCTCTACTACTCTCACAACTCCTCCCCCTTAACCAATCTTCTTCTACTTTCTTCACTGCCTCAGTATATGACAAATTCTGCACTACTCTAACCCTGGAAACCTCAACCTGCCTTTCTCGCACGAGACATTTCTGATCCCCAGCTCCATGGGCACCCCTACAATTAACACATTCCACTACTTTCACCAATACTACACATTTCTTTGTCTCATGCCCTTCTGCACATTTCTCACACATTGGACCCTCCCTCCTACACACTGCTGCAACATGCCCATAAGCTTGACACCTGTAACATCGTAATGTATTCGGCACATACGCTTGTACAGGATAACTTATATATCCTAACTTCACTTTGTCGGGTAAGGACTCAACTTCAAAACTCAAAAGAACAGACAATGACTCTTCTGTTTCGCCACCCTGTCTCCGTCGCATCAAACGACAAGCATCACATACACCGGGAATCTTTTCCCTCAGCTGGTCAACTTTTATGTTTACTGCTACTCCAGTTATCATTCCTTTCATTGGTGCCCTTTTCTTGAGAGCAAAACAATTCACTTTTCTTGCCCCCATTTTTGTTTTACTCCGAGCGCTTTCTCCCTCTGACCAACAGAAACACAAACAATTATTACTAGACCACTTCTGGTTACCCTCATCGATTCCACTTTACTCAACTCTTTTTTTTCACCCACCTTGAAACCACAAATGGATCAGCCAAATTTTTTTCCATAAACTTCACTCCTACTGTCACAGACTCGTCTTTTTCCTGACCCTCGGTGCATACCTCGGTCTCCGATAACTTCACCACACCTACCACCTCCGATTCACTTCCATTTTTCCTCCTGTCTTCAGCTCCCTCTGCTTACACTTTCTACCATTTCTTCTTTAACAAACCATCTCCATTTTTTCCACCATTTTTATCCGACTCAAGCTCACCCTCTTCTTCCCTCTATCTCTTAGACCTCCTCCCTCTCTTTTTCCAAGGATATGTCTCCTTATGATAATACTGCACTACTCCTGACAATCATCTTGTTCTTTCTTTCTCTAAGGACTCCATTTACACCACCTCGCCACGTCCTTTTGTTTTCGGCATCACCGAGAAAGACAAATGACAGAGGGAGTATATATACAGTGATAGAGGGGAGATTGGAACCAGGGGTGTGTAATGATGACGAGACAAGTCCGGGGTTGATGAGTGAAGGGCGTTCGGCAGCAGCTAGAAAGCAGGCGATGCCGAACGCCTGAGCTGGACAGGAGGGGGAGCCAACGCGAAGGCTGGTGTGACAGTATTGAATGAACGTGTAACTGCATGTAATTGTACATCAAGATTTGTATATTGTAGAGTAGTTTTTGGCTCAATGACAGCGTTTTGATCAGACTAAAACCTGCAGATATTACAAAGCCTATTCAAAAGCACTCACTGTGACTGATATGGCATGGGTCACATCCAAAAGAGAAATGCACTAAATTAATATTGTTTGTTTTCTCCCCTTGTGCTAAATTAGTTTAAAGGGTGACTGCACTTCCTCCTTTGGCCTCATTTTAGATTTGGTTCATTAAGAAATGCTAGCAGCCATGACTGAATTCAAACGTGAGTTGGTTTTGGGGTGTGGTTTGATGTGGGTGTCTCGTGTGTGCTCGCAGGTGGCAGAGTTAGCTAAATGATTTAGCCAATTAGCTTCAGCTAGCTGGTGTGAGACCGTGGCAAAGTTGGTTTGACTTTCGATAGCCTATCTCTGGGGCTAGTTAGGGAAATGAGACGACATTTTGTAAATATTTTAAATGCTTTCAATATTTGTATATGTGTAGTGGAAAAATAAAGACAGTGAACAAATGTGAACGATGATGAAGGCCAGTGATGAAGATGCATCGAGCGACTTGCTGGCGCCAAAGCCCAGCACGATGACAATCACAATTTATGGCATTGGTAGAATGACAGACCATCTGTGGCAATCTCAATGAAGAGACATTCCCACAGAAGTCCTAGGGTCACTGTAGCCAGGAGAGGTGAAGACTTATGAAACTTGAATTGACTAAATTAATGTTGCTGTGTGAATTAAAGTGTCATGTTTGGATTGTTTCAGGAGTTCATAAAGACCTATGAATTTTTATATATTTCATTGTACTGTAAGTGATGTGGATTTATTGTTACAGAGAAACTGTTGTTCTGGTCGTTGGACGGCGCATAGTTCAAAGTGGAGCTATAATTTAGAAAATAGTTATATCCAAGAATGTCAGTGTTGTTTTCATGCCTTTGTTTTAATGTTTTGAGCCATGCAAAGGGATGTGAATTAGATTATGGGAGATACTGGGATTTGGCGCTCTTGGAAAGAATAAAAGCTGGGTTTAAACGTTGATCATGGAGTCATTGGTAAACCGACCTCCTGATATACGCTTGTATGTCAGTGGTGAATTGTCTATGCGGTTAAAGACTTTTATTTTCATTGTGAAGATTTCTGGTATGTACCATTTGTTAACTGTATTCTTATTGCGTAACTGTAATAAATCGGATTATTTTTAAATGGATACAAACCGTAGTCTTCTAACTGTGCATCTCTGAGCTGAGGGTTAACTCAATAATTTAATGCTAGGACAATGATTGCACGATATTAGCTCTTTGTTCCTTAGCCTCTTAATAATTGCATAACGGTAAACCTAGACACATGCGTCTTATAATATTCCGAGGGGTGACGCAAGGCTCTCAACTTTGGCTATACCCACTGGATACAATTATGGGCTTATAGCCTTCAAATAATTATGGAGTCAGATAGTACATATATTATGGGCATAGACCCTCTACACTAATTCTCTGTATTCCTCAGAGGAAGTGAATTTTCACTATTCTACATATGCATTTCAACAATTTATAGTTTGAAGTTTAAGTCATTGAAATTCTGAGCTATTGAAATTGTAACATATTATCCCATGTATATTGTGTAATTGACCTAAGGTCCCTAACTAGCCCAATATGGATATCCAAAGATGATTTCTTGTGTGCTGCCAGCT
This sequence comes from Salvelinus namaycush, assembly GCF_016432855.1. Taxonomy (NCBI): domain Eukaryota; kingdom Metazoa; phylum Chordata; class Actinopteri; order Salmoniformes; family Salmonidae; genus Salvelinus; species Salvelinus namaycush. The sequence continues at coordinate 4,481,682 of NC_052332.1, read as the reverse complement.
GTGGGCAAGATAGAAGCAAACCCAACCTTCATTTGTGTTGTGATGCAGTCACAAACAATGTTTTGGAACGAGACTGACTTTATGACCAAAATTATCCTATTTCTACTTTGTAGTCAATTTTGACAGTAGAATATAAGCTCAGCAAAAAAAGTTATGTCCCTTTTTTAGGACCCTGTCTTTCAAAGATAATTCGTAAAAATCCAAATAACTTCACAGATCTTCATTGTAAAGTGTTTAAACACTGTTTCCCATGCTTGTTCAATAAACCATAAACAATTCATGAACATGCACCTGTGGAACGGTCGTTAAGACACTAACAGCTTACAGACGGTAGGCAATTAAGGTCACAGTTATGAAAACTTAGGACACTAAAGAGGCCTTTCTACTGACTCTGAAAAACACAAAAAGAAAGATGCGCAGGGTTCCTGCTCATCTGCGTGAACGTGCCTTAGGCATGCTGCAAGGAGGCATGAGGACTGCAGATGTGGCCAGGGCAATAAATTGCAATGTCCGACCTGTGAGACGCCTAAGACAGCGCTACAGGGAGACAGGACGGACAGCTGATCATCCTCACAGTGGCAGACCACACCTGCACAGGATCGGTACATCCGAACATCACACCTGCGGGACAGATACAGGATGGCAACAACTGCCCGAGTTACACCAGGAACACACAATCCCTTCATCAGTGCTCAGACTGTCCGCAATAGGCTGAGAGAGATTGGACTGGGTGCTTGTAGGCCTGTTGTAAGGCAGGTCCTCACCAGACATCACTGGCAACAACGTCGCCTATGGGCACAAACCCACCGTCATTGGACCAGACAGGACTGGTAAAAAGTGCTCTTCACTGACAAGTCGCGATTTTGTCTCACCAGGGGTGATGGTCGGACTCGCGTTTATCATTGACGGAATGAGCGTTACACCGAGGCCTGTACTCTATAGCGGGATCGATTTGGAGGTGGAGGGTCCGTCATGGTCTGGGGCGGTGTGTCACAGCATCATCGGACTGAGCTTGTTGTCATTGCAGGCAATCTCAACGCTGTGCATTACAGGGAAGACATCCTCCTCCCTCATGTGTTACCCTTCCTGCAGGCTCATCCTGACATGCCCCTCCAGTATGACAATGCCACCAGCCATACTGCTCGTTCTGTGCATGATTTCCTGCAAGACAGGAATGTCAGTGTTCTGCCATTGCCAGCGAAGAGCCTGGATCTCAATCCCATTGAGCACGTCTGGGACCTATTGGATTGGAGGTTGAGGGCTAGGGCCATTCCCCCCAGAAATGTCCGGGAACTTGCAGGTGCCTTGGTGGAAAAGTGGGGTAACATCTCACAGCAAGAACGGGCAAATCTGGTGCAGTCCATGAGGAGGAGATGCACTGCAGTACTTAATGCAGCTGGTGGCCACACCAGATACTGACTGTTACTTTTGATTTTACCCCCCCCCCCCCTTTGTTCAGGGACACATTAATCCATTTCTGTTAGTCACATGTCTGTGGAACTTGTTCAGTTTATGTCTCAGTTGTTGAATCTTGTTATGTTCATACAAATATTTACACATGTTACGTTTGCTGAAAATAAACGCAGTTGACAGTGAGAGGACGTTTCTATTTTTGCTGAGTTTAGGTTGTTTTCTAAATGAGAAGTTGTTTTTTAGGGTCAGTTGCTCTTTAACGTTGCTCCATGTGGCTTGGCGACCTAAGATCAATAGATAATATTAGGCAATGCAGTTGGTAACCTATTGGTACCAAATGGTGTCTTGTAGTGGTGCTAGGTTTTAAATGAATCCCAAAGAAGCAAAAGTAATTCATAGGTTTTTACAGTGTAATTACCATTTTACCTTGTCATTAATTGGTAAATACCTGGCATACCTGGATTGATGGTTTTCTAACCAAGCCCTCTTTCTGTTCTTTTGTCTCTCTCTCTCTCTCTCTCTCTCTCTCTGCAGTCATGGGATATTTTCTTCCGGAATGCTAACGCGGGGGCGCCACCAGGCGCAGCCTATCAGAGCCCTCCTCCTCTGGGTGGTGCTGCTCTGGGATTGGCTAACGCTCAGGCGATGGTCGGGGTGCAACCTAACGTGGAGAAGCTAGTGGAGGACCATCTGGCTGTACAGTCACTTGTACGAGCATACCAGGTACTGTACACACACACACACACACACACACACACACACACACACAGACACACTGAGTGTAATACCTGTGTTTAGGAGGTTCCTCTGAACACACACACACACACACTTATGCACCTTATATTATATATACACACACACACACACACACTGAGTGTCATTGCCCTGTATGCGTCTAGGTGCGGGGGCACCACATAGCCAAGCTGGACCCTCTGGACATCAGTGTTGTAGACTTTGATGAGGCCCCAGTAATGGTGGGCTTGAAGAAAGTTGGTGAGAAACATGTGCCCGCCTGCCTCGCCTCGCTGCCGTGTGTGTGCCGACTCTGATTAAGCTACTTATTTGTTAACCTTTCTGATTGATTGTCTTACTTTCTTCTTCCTCTGTTCTCCCTTCGTTTGTTCTTTCTCTTTTTCTCTTTTTCCCTCCCTCTTGCTTTCTGGATTTATTTGATCTTCCACCTCTTTTTGATTTTTCTTTCCTCCCCTCTGCTATCTTTTGCGGTTTCGTTTACTTTTAATATTTTAATTTGTCCCCTCCCTTCTTTTGAAATTGCCCCCTGCCCCCCTGTAGATTCGGGGTCACCACGTGGCACAGCTGGACCCTCTGGGCATCATGGCTGCCATCGACCCAGGCCCTCCCCCCTCTGACATCATCACCTCCAATGACAAACTGGGTGAGGAGAGGAGGGGAAGGGTTAAGGGGTAATTGAGACTGACAGGTTTTAGGCCTTAAATATAGTCTGTCGCCACATACTGTATCTAACCCTAACCCACACCCCTATCCTCACCCTTCACATGGTTTAACCCACCTGTCACCCAACTATGTCATTTTCTTAGCGTGTACTATAGCACACATGCTGCTTCTTTTAGCAGTATAGTAAACTATATATTTGGCTGTGCTAGTGTTGCATATGCCATGGGTAAATATTGCATGCCGCCATTTTGTTTCATTCATTCTCACTCACATTTAGGGCACAGAGTCAGATTGTCGCACTATTAAACCATGGGATCTAGTTATGTCTCCAGTAGGGATGCACAATATATCGGTGAACATATCAGAATCAGCCGATATTAGCAAAAATTGACAACATCGGTATAGGCCCGATGTCTAGTATAACGCCGATGTGCAAAACCGATGACAAAGCTGACGTGCATACCTATATAACGTAGGTACATGACGTAATGACGCACATAAAATTTTGCGCTACACGTGCGACACAGCATTCCTAACCTAGCCCACAATGTCTGCTGTGTGGATCGAGCAGTCAACAAGTTGAGCAGTCATTTCAAAGAGTAAGAACATTCCAGTGAGACAACTCAAAGGCGAAATCCATTAACGCCAAGATAATGGGATTCATTGCCCTTGACAATCAACCGTTCTCTGTCGTGGGTGATGTTGGCTTTCGCCGACCAGTCGAGCACCGGTACACGTTGCCCTACCGGAGTTACACAGTAATAGCGTCACTGCTATTAGCTTCACAACATAATATGGAACGCCGTTTGGGTCTTTGCGTGTCAAAAAAGATACACGTCAAATAACACTATTTGACTCGTCGAATAAGCTTTTAATTTGACACGTCAAATAATTAAAGAAATAAATTAAAGAATGGTGTGTGTTCTGAATTTGCACGTGCAAGCCAAGCGCCTCCACTACTATCAGTAGCACTGTCAAGCTGTACAAAAAAGTCTGCAAACAAGCAAACATCAGCCACGAACTATGTGTTTACAATACCGCGTTGGTAATAAAGCATTATTTGTTCGACTGCAACTTTTGGGGTAGCTAGCTTTTGCTTGGTACCTAGCTAGTACCAATACAACCAACCTGAAAACAATGACCAGTAGAAACTGCAATCATTTTCATTTTTCTTAGCAATGATTTAGGACTCCTTGTGAGTAAATATTAGCTAGGTAGCCACTTGTTGTTCACCTATTGAAATTGAACTTCAGTTCATTAAAATAAATAGCTAGCCAGCTACTTAACCCTGTTGCCCAAAGCTAACGTTATAAGCAGCCAGCTAGCTTCATCTGGCTAGTGAAGCTCGACCGGACCGGGGTATGTGTTGTGAAGCTAGCCACAATAAGGATTAGGCACAACAGTGGAATTTGCGGTTTGTCTTCAAAATAAAAGTACCTCTTTGAAAGTGATGCAGAAGGTTACAATTGGTGGAATCATGCCATATTTAGACTAGATAATGTTAAACAAGGTTGGAATGTGAAGCAATGAAATGGGGTGGGTATCAGTCTACTCGGTGACACCCACAGAAGAGTTTACGCAAATATTAGCGTAAATATTAGTAGCTCTTATCGCGGGACTGCGACTGTGTGAAATCACCTCCCCAGTCAGCCTATTGTGTGTATTGACATTCATATTGCACTGTACAGCTTTACCTAAGGATTTGGGGATCAATGAAATGGGGTATCAGTCTACTCAATACCAAAGATATTTTTTCCCAACGTCATCCTCAGAGTTTTCAGACTCCAAAACATCCACGCAGTATTGTTTTTCCTCGGGAATAGTGTTCAATACACATGGGTTGACAATAAATGTTGCTCAATACACAGTTGTTTGAGTCCCGCAATAAGAGCTACGATGCTAATGTTCTCTGGGTGTCATTGAATAGACTGATACCCCATGTCATTGATCCACAATCCATAGGTAAGGCTGTACAGTGAAATAAGTATGCCCCCAATGCAATTCTAAAGTCTAATACATCCAGTGTGATTTCAACAGATTTTTGTCAAATTTACAAATTCTTATTTTTTTGTGGATTTTATATAACAACATTCCAACCTCGTTTAGCATGATCTATTCAATTATGGCATAATTCTACTATTTGTATTAATTTGCATCACTGTCAATGACATACTTTTATGTTGAAGGCTAACCGCAAAGTCCACTATTGTGGCTAATCCATATTGTGGCTAGCTTCACATAGATGGGTCCGCCCACCATTAATCAAATAAGAACTGTCTTATAAATTAGGGTTATTTTAGATGATGACACCTAGCAATATAGTTAGCTAGGTAACTATAGCTACTGAAACAGATTATGTCGTTTTGCTATGTTTTTGTGGAAGAACATTGTTTGCATCCATGAGCTAGCTAGCTTTCTTTATGACCAGCACTGTATGTGCGCGAGACAACTTTACCAGCATCATAGCATACGTATCGATGAATCGTTGTGACATATGAAATACGAGTGATAGTGTAATCAATGTGTAATAACTACGTAAAAAAATTCTGAACGCGTTAAATTATTATGTCATATTCAGGTCCTGATTGGTCAACAAGCATGTTTGGCACGGCATCCAAACGACATTCCATAGTATGAGAAATCCTGGTTGAGAATGAAACGATTGAACAAATGAACAACGAAACAGCACAGCAAGTGAAAGAAATAGGTTTTGATTATGTTTTACTGGTAATGGGGACATACGTAAATGCCAACAAAATAACTATTTGGTCTGTGTGTGTGTGTGTGTGTGTGTGTGTGTGTGTGTGTGTGTGTGTGTGTGTGTGTGTGTGTGTGTGTGTGTGTGTGTGTGTGTGTGTGTGTGTGTGTGTGTGTGTGTGTAACCTTTATTTAACTAGGCAAGTCAGTTAAGAACAAATTCTTATTTACAATGATGGCCTACCCCGACCAAACCCGGACGACGCTGGGCCAAATGTGCGCCACCATATGGGACTCCCAATCACGGCAGGATGTGATAAAGCCTGGATTCGAACCAGGGACTGTAGTGACGCATCTTGCACTGAGATGCAGTGCCTTAGACCGCTGCGTCCATGCGTGTGTGTTAACTATTTAACTGTACTAGAATGCTTAAAAGGCCGCTAAAATGTTAAATATCGGTTATCGGTTCCGGTATCGGGTTTTTTTGGGCAAGGAAAATATCTGATATCAGTATCGGCCAAAAATGTAATATCGGTGCATCACTAGTTTCCAGGCATACTGTTATCTAATCACCCCTTCCTCCTGCCTGGGTAATCTCTAGGTTATGATCTCTGACAGAAAATGGTCACTGAGAGTGTGTGTGCATGTGTGAGTGCATATGCGTGTGTGTGTACTGAAAGGGTTTCATAGTTAAAAAAAAATGTGATTACATGGAATTTACAGTTGGCCTATTGCTAAGTGGTGTTGGGGTCAAAGAGTTCTCTTCTGCACTCTTAGAAAAAGGGTTCCAAAAGGGTTCTTTGGCTGTCCATAGGATAACTCATTTTGGTTCCAGGTAGATCTCTTTTGGGTTCTATGTAGAACCCTCTGTGTAAAGGGTTCTACATGAATCTCAACAGGGTTCTACCTGGAACCGAAAAGGGTTCTTCAAAGAGTTATCCTTTGGTTCTGTGTGTCTCAAACTGGTATTGTTGAGGTTCAGTAGTGTGTCTGACTGGCTGACTGATTGGCTGTCACTTTTAGCTGATGTCAACAGGGAAATATCTGGGTTTGTGTGTGAGTTTGAGAGACATCTGTGGGTGTGCACCAGAATATGTGTGTGTGTTTGTGTGCGTGAGTGCGTGTCACCAACCACTTTGTGTGTACGTTCCACTAACCCATATGTGTGTGTCTCTCTCTGTGTCCCCCAGACCTCTCTGGGTATAAAGAGCGCCTGTATGATCTCACTGCTGAAGGTATGGACACAGCCCCTAGACTACAATATACAGGATCCTCTACCTTTTTAAGCTCTGCTACAACTCTGCTGCTGCTGCGCCCTGGTTCCAAACCCATACCATGGCCCTGTCTCTACGTACTTGTTGTCTATGCCCTTAAGACTACGCTCTCAGATGGAGAAGCAAGGGCCTAGGGATCAGGTCACAGTATTGGTTTCCGAACTGGACGTAAGGATTTCTCTGTAGTGTCAGGTGATGTTTCCCAAGTCCCACTGATGAGTGATGGTAGGATAGTTCCCTAGTTCTTAGCTCTTCTTTTATCTCTCGGTAGCTCTTTGTGCAGTTTATTGTAGAAGTAAAGTAGTCCCAAGTTTGTTTTCCTGAAGTAATCACGGTTAATAGCGTTGGGACAATTGTCGAAAGGTTTCTGGTTCGAATCTCTAAGCCAGCTCGGTGAAAAATCTGCCGATGTGCCCTTGAGTAAGGCACTAAACCCTAATTGCTCCTTTAAATCGCTTTGGATTAGAGCGTCTGCTAAAGGACTAAAATGTAAATGTGTGTCCTCAGGGTCAGTGAGAAGGCTGTGTAGACATGTCTCTCCGGCTGCCTCAACTCTTTAACTTGATTAGATTTCATCTGCTTGGCTGGATTCCCCCCAGTCTCTAGTAAAACAAGTGACAGAGTGTTAGAGAATGCTGCCTTGTTGTATTTTTATTAACACAAGGTCATATTAGGGGATTGTGTGTGTGTGTGTGTGTGTGTGTGTGTGTGTGTGTGTGTGTGTGTGTGTGTGTGTGTGTGTGTGTGTGTGTGTGTGTGTGTGTGTGTGTGTGTGTGTGTGTGTGTGTGTGTGTGTGTGTGTTTTATTAGGTCAAATCCTATTAAGTAATTTCTGTGCTGTGCCGAGTTAATCCATTGAGGTTTGGACTGTTATTCATACACCTACTAGGAAATCAAACACACGCATCTACACGCTATAAGCATTCTTCTGTAATAAGAAGTGTATTATACATGTATTGGCTTAAAGTACAGACTTTGACCTATAGTCGTTCTGTTAAAGTAACTGTCCAGTGAAAATATATCTTCAGAAAATGTATATTCTGTTAACTCATACCCAAATAATGTTGTTGACTCATCCTATACTCACGTTTGTGGCCAAATAATAATAAAGAATAAAAAAACATTTAAAAAAACACACCTCAAACTTGTATCTCAGACAGACCGTTTCAAAAATACTTGCTATTTCCTAATAGAACATGGGTATATGCCTACACCATTCTGTTGTTAGGGGTACACAGTTCGTCCACACCATTCAAACACCTAAATGCTGCTTTTGGAAGGAAAACTATTTAAATCATATTGTAATTAACCATAGGTCATATTTTATAGGAATCTGGAAAGACTGGACAGTTACTTTAACATAACAGAAACAGCTGTTTAGATCATCAGTGCAGCACTGATGCTAGCGCTGCTCCTAGGCTTTACACACTCAAGCATTACATATGGCAGTGGGACATTTCAATAAAAAACAGACATACAGTGCCTTCAGAAAGTATTCACACCCCTTGACTTTTTCCACATTTTGTTGTGTTACAAGTTGGGATTAAAATGGATTTAATTGTAATTTTGTGTCAACGATCTACACAAAATAATCTGTATTGTCAAAGTGGAAGAAAAATTCTAACATTTGTAAAGAAAATTATGAGAAATAAAACACTAATATATCTTGATTACATAAGTATTCAACCCCATTAGTCAATACATGTTAGAATCACCTTGGCAGCGATTACAGCTGTAAGTCTTTCTGGGTAAGAGCTTTCACACCTGGATTGTGCAATATTTGCACATCATTATTTTAAAAATTCTTGAAGCGCTGTCAAGTTGGTTGTTGATCATTGCTACACAGCTGATTTAAGTCAAAACTGTAATTACGCCACTCAGGAATATTCAGTGTTATCTTGATAAGCAATTCCAGTGTATATTTGGCCTTGTGTTTTAGGTTATTGACCTGCTGAAAGGCGAATTTGTCTCCCAGAGTGGTACTTCGTGATGTGTTGTGTCCCTGAGTGGTTTCCTTCCTCTCCGGCAACTGAGCACTACAAAGATACATGTGTTGGGTATGTGCAGGGATTCTCAAACTTGGTCCTAGGGACCACAAGGGGAGCATATTTTGTTTTTTGTCCTAGTACTAAACAGCTGATTCAAATAATCAACTAATCATAAAGCTTTGATCATTTTAAACAGCTGTGTAGTGTTATGGCAAAAACCAAAACGTGCTCCCCTTGTGGTCCCGAGGACCGAGTTTGGGAAACGCTGTATGTAGTGACTGGTTGTATTGATACACCATCCAACGTGTAATTAATAACTTCACCATGCTCAAAGGGATATTCATTGTCTGCTTTTTAAATGTATTTCTACCCATCTACCAATAGGTGCCCTTCTTTGCGAGGCATTGAAAAACCTCCCTGGTCTGTGGTTGAATTTGTGTTTGAAATTCACTGCTCAACTGAGGGACCTTACAGATAATTGTACGAGTGGGGTACAGAGATGAGGTAGTCATTCAAAAATAATGTTAAACACTATTATTGCACACAGAGTCCATGCAATTTATTATGTGACTTGTTAAGCACATTTTTACTCCTGAACCTATTTAGGCTTGCCATAACAAAGGGGTTGAATACTTATTGACTCAAGACATTTCAGCTTTTCATTTTTAATTAATTGTGACCGACCGGTTCGATTCGATCTTATGTAGCAACATTTGAAATTGTTTTTTTTTTTACATTGGATAAAAGTAGAGACTAGAGCATGGTATATCAGACACTACAGATTAGGAACAATTAGGAACAAAGCAGAAGTAATTCTGCTTTTAAAGTTGATAAACTTGTTACCCCACTTTTGAGAAAATGGCCCTTGAATGTTTTGGTACACCGACTGGACAGCTCTTCTTTGTTAACACCCATTCAGCATCATTCACACCCGCTTAAGCCTTAGCCCCACCCATCTCTTTAAGGATTCACATGTGACGCCATATGCTAAACAGAGTGAGTACGGTCGTTGTGTGCTGAACAACCAAAGATTTCAAAACTAAGTTAGCGTTAAGTTAGCTGGCTAGCCAGCTCAAATAATGAGCATATCATATAGCTGACAACGTCTTAACTTTAGCTAATTTGTATTCATTATTTCAGGAAAATAAACTCACAACAAGATCATTATTTACAAGTTAATGGCAAGCTAATTACAGAAAATAGCTTATGGTTGTGAGTGTGATTAAAATAAAATCAGGGCATTCTACCAGAGAACTTGAACACCGTCTCTTTGGCCTAACGGTATATCCTAATTTGTCTTTGGTGCAGGTCATGTTGTTCTTCACATTACTGTCTCTGGTAAACACACACTATATCAAGTAAAATCAAAATGTATTTGTCACATGCACAGGATACAGGAGGTGTAAACGGTACAGTGAAATGGTTGCTTGCATAGTGGAGTATTTTGTTTAGCTAAACAATTAACCATAGTCCCAACTCATAACGTTACTACCCTGCATGAATCGGAAGGTAGCTAAAGCTAACCAACTAGGTTCAGTGTTAGCTAGTTGGCTAACATTCGGCTATTACTAGCAATGCTCTGAGATACGAATAATATTACTACACACACGTAACGTTAGCTAGCGAGCCAGCCAGCTAGCGTTAGCTAGCTAGCTAACAGTACGCTTTAACTTGCAATGAAAACGACTTTCTGACCAAATTAGAAACGTAAAATATCTTAAAATGTATCTAAATAGACTCTCTTAGTCGTATACATGGATGAACGCTTGTCCCTCTCTGTCACAGATAGTTGTTCTTAGTTTGAAGATGTAATCTGGAGACAGGTTTTATACAACAGCCTTCTGTGTGTTCTCTTTTTGACTCCCTCCACATATTTGCAATCAAACACCAGAATCTCCTTAGCTATCATACTCTGCTTCCACCGGGCATTCCACTGATTTCAAGACTCGGTCCTCCAGAAAGTGGAGAGCATTAGCAACACTTATGCAATTCTTTGTGACATCCTTTAAAAAAGCAGCGTTAGAAGGGATTACCTACACTTACTGAGCAGCTCATGTTATAGACAGAAGTGTGCTACATGGCAGACCAATCCAAACTTATCTCTCGGCATGTCCAGCCCATCAATTAACTCAGCCAATCATGGCTAGCGGGAAAGTTCCTGTCTTTGTCCATGGCTAAACCAACTAGGCTTGTAATTTAACTATTTTATTTGTATTTACAGATGGCATACAAGTTTGTTATTAAGGCACATGAAAGTTTATGTTTCAGAAGGCATTTCTGCAAAAAAAATGCATTTTGATAAAAATGTTTACGTTCCAATGCCTCTCCTGTGAAGTAGTGATGCGCGACATATGCCTAGTTTCCTGAAACGAGTCACAATTTCAAAACTTTTTTATAAACATAATTCCACTTTGACATTATGGGCTATTGTGTGTAGGCCGGTGACACAAATTCGCAATTTAATCTATTTTAAATTCAGGCTGTAAGACAACAAAATGTGAAAAAAGTCAGGGGGTATGAGTACTTTCTGAAGGCACTATAGTGGGACTCTGCTGACTCTGAGACAGCCTTTCACGTTCACGCCATTCCCTGCCACCATTTTGTATTTGCATCGTCGCTTAACCCTTCATTCCAGAAAATGAATTGTTTTTGTCACCCCTCCATCTCTCCCCACCACTCTTCTTCATGTTACTGCTGACATTGTTATTTCACCATCACCTCTTGCTGTTTCTTTCTTTCTCTCTCGCTCTACCTCTTTCTCGCTCATATGCTCTGTCTCCCCCGTCTATCTCGTGTAATGCAATAACCCTGCTTGTGGCCATCAAACTAACCAATCAATGTTGCGCTTTTTTGGATGTCTGTATAACTTTGATATTCAAATATAGAGTGGGTTTCTCTAGATATCACATCTGTCATTTTGATGTTTAAATTAGCCTTCCTTCTGTATGCCCCCTCTCTCCCACTAATTCCCTCTCTTTCTGCTTTTTTCCATCTCTCTTTCTCTAACTCTCTGATCACCTCTTCCTCTCTCCATTTGTCTATTATGTTTCTATACCCCCCCCCCCCCCCTCCAATCTACATGGTAACAATGGCAGAGTTCTATGGTCTGGATGAGTCCGACCTGGACAAGGTGTTCCGGCTCCCCACCACAACCTTTATAGGGGGCAGCGAGAGCACTCTGCCCCTCCGAGAGATCATACAGCGCCTCGAGGTAGATCCGACGCGTTGCACGCACTCACTGCTTGCTAAAAACTGCCCACACACATGCGCACACACATACACACAGGCGCACTGACCTCTCCTCTCCTCTAGATGGCGTACTGTCAGTCTATTGGAGTAGAGTTCATGTTCATTAATGACCTGGAGCAGTGCCAGTGGATCAGACAGAAGTTTGAGAGGCCAGGCATCATGCAGTTCACCCTGGAGGAGAAGAGGACCCTGCTAGCCAGAATGGTTCGATCCACCAGGTCTGTCTGTACACCGGTTTCACATAAAAAAAATAGTGTGTGCATATTTACCAATTGTGCAGGTTACAAAAAATGTCACAAAGACAGTTTATTGCATAAGCATATTGCTTTTACTATATTTCTTGTGCTAAGATATGTTTAGTGTGATGCACATAGCTGGACAACATACTACACTTCCACACCTCATCCCCAGATGGCAGCAGCAACCGGTTTAAGTGATGTGCTCTGCCAGGAAGCCTTACATTAGACATTTTTGTAATTTAGCAGACGCTCTTATCCAGAGCGACTTACAGTTAGTGCATTCACCTTAAAAACCTCTTAAGGATCGTACCCCTTTTTTCAATTTTTGCCTAAAATGACTTACCCAAATCTAACTGCCTGTAGCTCAGGACCTGAAGCAAGGATATGCATATTCTTGATACCATTTGAAAGAAAACACTGAAGTTTGTGGAAATGTGAAATGAATGTAGAAGAATATAACACATTAGATCTGGTAAAAGATAATCCAAACAAAAAAAACATGCGTTTCCTATTTGTTATTCTTTTCATAATCTTTGAAATGCAAGAGAAAGGCCATTATATAATATTGGAGTTTAGGTACACTGCTAATCTAAATTGCATGTGCAAAGTTTCAGGTTGATCCAGTGAAGCATTGCAATACTGCACAAAATTTTGTATCAAGTCTGCCCAAATGTGCCGAATTAGTCAATTGATACATTTTCAAGTACATAACTATAGAGAACATACATAAATGGTAATGGAAATAATGGTAATAAAAATAATGTAAGTTTACACACCCCCAGGAAGGTCATACATGATGGAAATTAGCTTCCCTATAGAAAAGACACTAACCTTCACACGTCTAGGTGGCCGGTCGGGATCGGTGTGGGGCCAGAAACAGTAGGGGTTCAAACCTTAGAACCCAGTTCCTACATTTGAATATAGAAATGGATTTAATCAAACAAAGCTATGCTACATTTTATCTCTGGGACCCTCAGGATGACAAATCAGAGCAAGATTACTGAATGTAAATGCATTGTTTATCTTCAGAGGTGCAAGTGTTACTTCACAAAAGCCTTGATAATTACTCAAGTGTCCTCCTCTCAGTGAGAGAGAGTGGGACCGAAGCCTCTCAGACGGCCTTTGTTTGTTTCTTTGTGTTAGTTAACCTCTTTAGTTGGGCATGCCTTTTTGTAGGTTGGTTTTTGTACATCTATTTATTTTGTCACCATGAACATGAATAACCTTCTTGGACTGGCCGACCAAGAGGTTAAGACGGAGCTGGCCCTGAACTCGGTAAGTTTGCTATCTCCTGGGTACATGTACATACAACACGGTCCGGACACTTCTACGTTCACGCTAAAGCACACACCCAGTCAGGTCACAGAACAATTAGGCAAGCCTAGGTCCCCTAGACAAAGTGAGTATAGTGTAACAGAAGGTTGTCTAATCGATTCCGTAACACTTGCACCTATCAAATCCTCTCAGATCTCCACAAATGCATAGAGCGAAAGGGCTATTTGAAATTGGGATTAGGGTTAATTTCTGGACTTGGTGACATATGTTTAACTTCCTGTTTAACTTCCTGTTTCCTGTTGGCAAGGTTTGAGGAGTTCCTGCAGAGGAAATGGTCATCAGAGAAGCGTTTTGGCCTGGAGGGCTGTGAGTCTCTCATCCCGGCCCTGAAGACCATCATCGACAAGTCCAGCATGAACGGAGTGGAGAGCATCATCATGGGCATGCCTCACAGGTATTGTTACCACAGAAACACCAATCACAGGCTGCCCCACAGGCAGCGTTGTCCATGGAAACACCAATCATAGGCCCCCCCATACAGGTACTGTTATCGCATACACACCAATCACAAGCTGCCCAGTGCGTAGCGTAGCTGAAAGTTGTTCTCCCTCTCTCCACCCTTGTCTCTCGCTCCATCTCTCCAGGGGGAGGTTGAATGTGTTGGCTAATGTGATCCGTAAGGAGCTGGATCAGATCTTCTGTCAGTTTGACTCCAAGCTTGAGGCTGCTGATGAGGTAAATCCTACAGCTAGCAGAGAGCAGGGTCCTGTTCATTAACCACCAAACGGGGAAAGAAATAACTGAAGCAGGGAGGGACTTTGTCCAATAAGAAACACTGATTTTCGTTTTCTGTTGCAACATTTTTTCAAACGTTGTCCATTGCGTACCCTAAAGATCACGACCCTGGTAACACAATATGGAAAGTGAATAACATTAAAAAAAATCTTCCATATCAGAAGCTAAAGAAAATGAAGAAGTTATACTCTTACAATTCACCTGCCCTCTCTTTTTCTCCCCCCCTCCCCCCTCAGGGTTCTGGAGATGTGAAGTACCATTTGGGGATGTGGCACCGGAGGATTAACCGGGTCACTGATAGGAACATCACACTGTCACTCATGGCTAACCCTTCCCACCTGGAGGCTGTGGACCCTGTGGTGCAGGGAAAGACCAAGGCTGAGCAGTTCTACTGCGGGGACACAGAAGGCAACAGGGTAAGTACACACACACACAGGCAGACAGACAGACTGTGTATGGATTTGTATGTTTTTTGGTGTCTGTCTGTCTGTCTGTCTGTCTGTCTGTCTCTGTCTGTCTCTGTCTGTCTCTGTCTGTCTGTCTGTCTGTGTATTTATATTTCTGTTTGTGTGTATTTCCAGGTAATGTCCATCCTGCTCCATGGTGATGCAGCGTTTGCAGGCCAGGGGGTTGTCTATGAGACCTTCCACCTCTCTGACCTGCCCTCCTACACCACACATGGCACTATCCATGTGGTGGTCAACAACCAGGTAACACATGCACACACACACACACACCCTTCCCTTAATTTAACTTCCCTCTTTTCTCTCTCCCACCCTGTAGATTGGTTTCACCACCGACCCCAGGGTGGCGAGGTCATCCTCTTACCCTACAGACGTGGCCAAAGTGGTCAACGCCCCCATCTTCCATGTCAACGCTGACGACCCCGAGGCTGTCATGTACGTGTGTAATGTCGCCGCCGAGTGGAGAGCAACCTTTCACAAGGACGTAGTCGTCGACCTGGTGAGTGTGTGTTTCCTGACCAGGGTGGTGTTCATTAGGCATGAAACAGAGGAAAACAGACTGAAACAGGGAGGGACTACTAAAAAATGGTGTGAAAACGTTTGTGACCAATTAGAAACTTGTCCAATAAGAAACGTGTATCAGGTCAGGTGTTTGTAATGGTCATAATGAGATGATAATTATAATAGTGTTATTAAGCAGACACCTTTAGTGACTTACCGAACAGTCATCATTGACACTTTCTATAAATAAAGGGACTAATGTGTGACATCAGGGTAAAAAAAAAAGGCTTCATGTACATTTAAATAGGATTTTCTTGCATCTTCACATGTGTATTTACAGGAATAAGAGTCTAGGTAGGCAAAATGAGACCATAACTCCTAGCAACAACAAAACATCTACAGATCATTCAAAATGTCACATAAAACATGGACACTGCATTTTCTTTGCCATGCCAAGTAGCAGGTCTTTTTGTGTTGTAGTCGCCTTCTCTATCATTTATAGCCATGCTAAACATTCCAGAAGAATGCATTTCTGTATTTTTGTATAGTTTATATAATTTAATGCAATAATATAATAGAATGGCCTCTGTCAACAAATCATTGACAATAATAATTACCAATAATGAAATCATTATAGTCAGTAAACTCTTCAAGTAGTGTGTGTGTGTGCATGCATGTGTGTGAACTAGACGTCACATTCTTGCTTCCTCTGTCCTTGTTTCCTCCACTCCATGCACCTCCTCGAAAGTGGGACGAACCTTCCCTCCTCTCCCCCAATGTGCTTTGAGAGGGAGGTGAGGAATGGAGGAAACAAGAGGAGAATCTCAATTGCATTTCATTCATTCCTCACATCCTCTCCCCTTGCCTCCTTCTCAAAACCCATTGGATAAGAAGGTGACAGAGGGACCTCTGACCTTCTCATCCAATGGGTTTTGAGGCGGAGATGAAGAGAGAGGATGCAACGAATCAAGGAAATGCAATAGAAATTCTCCCAAGGACAGAGGAAGCAAGTATTTGACAGCTATTCAAATGTTTTGACAGTGCCAGACTGGCTGACTGACCGACTGAGCTACCATAATACCCATGACCTGTCCAGAAACAACCCGCATCCCCTACTTCCCAGAGTCTAGACACTTGTGGAGATCTAAGAGGGATTGATGGGTGGTGACATGGTGAGAGCGCCATCTTAACCTCTGATAGGCTTGGTGGAATTTTGGTGGTATTGCTTACACCTGTTCAATTCTCTCAGATCTCCACAAGTGTCTAGGGGTAGGGGCTGGGGAGTGTTTCTGGACAGGACCCCACAACCCTTCGGGTGTGTAGTGGACCGACAGCACAACACTTGAGGCATTGGTTGGATGTTTAATTCCATTGCTATACACACACAGATTTTCACAGGTGTAAGCTGGACACACCCACGGCAACCCTATCAGGCTGATCAGACAGGTCTGGGCAGCTGGAGACCTGCTGTAAACAGGATATATTTACATGTCTACTATTCAAACCCTTCCTTCATTCAAATCAAATGTTATTTGTCACATGCGCCGACTACAACAAGTGTAGACTTTACCGTGAAATGCTTACTTACAAGCCCTTATCCAACAGTGCAGTTCAAGAAAAGTTAAGAAAATATTTATTAAGTAGACTAAAATAAAAAGTAATTATAAAAAGTAACACAATAAGAATAACAATAACTAGGCTATATACAGGGGGCACCGGTACCGAGTCCGTGTGCGGGGGTACAGGTTAGTTGAGGTAATTTGTACATGTAGGTGAGGTGAAGGGACTATGCATAGATAATTAACAGCGAGTAGCAGCAGTGTACAAAAGGGAGGGGGGGTCAATGTAAATTGTCCGGTGGCGATTTTATTAATCGTTCAGCAGTCTTATGGCTTGGGGGTAGAAACTGTTGAGGAGACTTTTGGTCCTAGACTTGGCGTTCTGGTATAACTTGAGTGACTGGCGTCTCTGACAATTTTATGGGCTTTCCTCAGACACCGCCTATTGTATAGGTCCTGGATGGCAGGAAGCTTGGCCCCAGTGATGTACTGGGCTGTTCGCACTACCCTCTACAGATGCCTTACGGTCTGATGCCAAGCAGTTGCCATACCAGGCGGTGATGCAACCGGTCAGGATGCTCTCGATGGTGCAGCGGTAGAACCTTTTGAGGATCTGGGGACCCATGCCAAGTTTTTTCAGTCTCCTGAGGGGGAAAAGGTTTTGTCGTGCCCTCTTCCCGACTGTCTTGGTATGTTTGGACCATGACAGTTAGTTGGTGACGTGGACACCAAGGACGTTGAAACTCTCGACCCGCTCCACTACAGCCCCGTCAATGTTAATGGGAGCCTGTACGGCCCGCCTTTTCCTGTAGTCCACGATCAGCTCCTTTGTCTTGCTCACATTGAAGGAGAGGTTGTTGTCCTGGCACCACACTGCCAGTTCTCTGACATACTCCCTATAAGCCATCTCATTGTAGGTGATCACTCCTACCACTGTTGTGTCGTCAGAGAAAGGGCAGTGTGGAGTGCGATTGAGATTGTGTCATCTGTGGATCTGTTGGGGCGGTATGCGAATTGGAGTGGGTCTAGGGTGGCCGGGAGGATGCTGTTGATGTGAGCCATAACCAGTCTTTAAAAGCACTTCATGGCTACCGACGTGAGTGCCACAGGGCTGTAATCATTTAGGCAGGTTACCTTCGCTTCCTTGGACACAGGTACTATGGTGATCTGTTTGAAACATGTAGGTATTACAGACTTGATCAGGGAGAGGTTGAAAATGTCAGTGAAGACACTTGACAGTTGGTCCGCGCTTGCTTTGAGTACACGTCCTGGTAATCCGTCTGGCTCAGCGGCTTTGTGAATGTTGACCTGTTTTTAAAGGTTTTGTTCACATCGGCTACCAAGAGCATTATCACACAGTCCTCCAGCACAGCTGGTGCTCTCGTGCATGCTTCAGTGTTGATCGCCTCGAAGCGAGCATAAAAGGCATTTAGCTCGTCTGGTCAGCTCGCGTCACTGGGCAGCTCGCGTCTGGGTTTCCCTTTGTAATTCGTAATAGTTTTCAAGCCCTGCCACATCCAACGAGCATCAGAGCCGGTGTAGTAGGATATAGGATCTTAATCCTATATTGACGCTTTGTTTGATGGTTCGTCTGTGGGCATGGTGGGATTTCATATAAACATCCGGTTTAGTCTCCCACTCCTTGCCTGTAATCCATAGCTTCTGGTTGGGATATGTACGTACAGTCACTGTGGGGACGACGTTGATGCACTTATTGATGAAGCCGATGACTGAGGTGGTGTACTCCTCAATGCCATTGGATGAATCCCGGAACATATTCCAGTCTGTGCTGGCAAAACGGTCCTGTAGTGTAGCATCCGCGTCATCTGACCACTTCCGTATTGAACGAGTCACTGGTACTTCCTGCTTTTGTTTTTGCTTGTAAGCAGGAATCAGGAGGATAGAATTATGGTCAAATTTGCCAAATTGAGGGCGGGGAAGAGCTTTGTATGCATCTCTGTGTGTGGAGTAAAGGTGGTCTAGGATTTTTAATTTTTTTATTTGGTAAAACTGATTTAAGTTTGCCTGCATTAAAGTCCCCGGCCACTAGGAGTGCCACTTCTGGGAGAGCATTTTCTTCTTTGCTTATGGCCTTATAGAGTTGGTTGAGAGCGGTCATAGTGCCCGCATCGGTTCTGTGGTGGTAAATAGACGGCTACGAATAATATAGATGAGAACTCTCTCGGTAGATAGTGTGGTCTACAGCTTATCATAAGGTACTCTACCTCAGGCGAGCAATACCTCGAGACTTCTTTAATATTAGACATCGCACACCAGCTGTTATTGACAAATAGACACACACCCCCACCCCTCGTCTTACCAGAGGTAGCGTCTCTGTTCTGCCGGTGCATTTAAAATAGCACTCGCTCTATATTGTTCTGAATGTATTCATGTTTTTCATTCCAGCTAGTTAGATGTACAACCAATGACTAACTATAGCTAGGGCATATCTCTTGTCTAGCAATAGACACTGTTGTTTTGGCTGTATAGCATAATTTAATAAGATTACCAATGATTAGCTTGGTAGCTAGGATATATCAGTCAGCTAACTATTTACAGTAACAGCAGTTCATTAATACGTCAATACACACTCAATTATATGCAGAAATGTCGAAATATTACCTTATCTTGCACAGTGGCTTGGTATGGGCAGCTATTAATCAATTAATTAATTGATAATAGATTCATAGAATGGAGTTAGAAGGATGACCTCTTTATCACTTGACTGTCATTCAGACAGTATCTCCGATGAGATGCATTCAGGGGGGGCATCCATGAATACAATTGTAGCAGCTCCAAACAGTTGTACACTACTAGAGATGCACACTGGTACCCTAATTTATAGAAAGACCCATATATGTAGCCCCTGCAGGTAACATGCCATAACCATGAACGAGCTGACTTCTAGTGTGTGTGTTTGTGTGTGTGTTTGTGTGTGTGTGTGTGTGTGTGTGTGTGTGTGTGTGTGTTTGTGTGTGTGTGTGTGTGTGTGTGTGTGTGTGTGTGTGTGTGTGTGCGCGCGCGTGTGTTACAGGTGTGTTACAGGCGTAACGGCCACAATGAGATGGACGAACCCATGTTCACCCAGCCTCTGATGTACAAGCAGATCAAGAAGCAGAAAGGAGTCCTTCAGAAATACGCTGAGAAACTCATAGCAGAGGGAGCTGTCACCAGACAGGAGTACGAGGTAACATATTTTGCCATATACACTGAGTATACCAAACATTAGGAACACCTTCCTAATATCGAGCTGCACTCCCACTTTTGCCCTCAGAACAGACTAATTTCATCGGGGCATGGACTCTGCAAGGTGTCGAAAGTGTTCCACAGGGATGCTGGCCCATGTTGACTCCAATGCTTCCTGCAGTTGTGTCAAGGTGGCTGGATGTCCTTTGGGTGGTGAACCATTCTTGATACACACGGGAAACTGTTGAGTGTGGAAAAACCCAGCAGTTCCTGACACAAGCAGGTGTACCTGGCACCTATTACCATATCCCGTTCAAAGGCACTTAAATATTTTGTCTTGCCCATTCACCATCTGAATGGCACAAATACACAAACCATGTCTCAATTGTCTAAAGGGTTAAAAACACTTATTTAACCTGTCTCCTCCCCTTAATCTACACTGATTGAAGTGGATTTAACAAGTGACATCAATAAGGGATCATAGCTTTCACCTGGATTCACCTGGTCAGTCTATGTCATGGAAAGAGCAGGTGTTCTTAATGTTTTGTGCACTCAGTGTATACTATACACCATAGACTGCCCATAGACATCATGCAGCATAATCAGCCCTTACAAACCTCTACTTAGATATTATATTCTGTCTTCTGTCTTTATATGAAAGACTGTCCTTATATAGAATGTACTCGCTGATTGATATGAGGTACCAAGGTGTTGTTGTTGAGGATGACTTAATTTAACATTAAATCGATATTAACCCTCTCCCCTCTAGGAGGAGATTGCCAAGTATGACAAGATCTGTGAAGAGGCTCATGCTCGCTCCAAAGACGAGAAGATTCTACACATCAAACACTGGCTAGACTCACCCTGGCCCGGTCAGTGTGTGTGTGTGTGTGAACCTAAGTTTTACAATATATTGTAAGTGCATACAGTACCAGTCAAAAGTTTGGACACACCTACACGTTCAAGGGTTTTTCTTTTTTTGTACTATTTTCTACATTGTAGAATACCAGTGAAGACATCAAAACTATGAAATAACACATGGAATCATGTAGTAGTGTTGTGGCATTTTCCTGTATTACCAAATGAGGAGAGTTACAAACCACACACCAGTCAGAGTTATACTTAAACTTCATCTTTAATAATATGAGCTTTACAATAGCTCTTTGACTTTCAGCAATTCACTATCTATAATGAATTGTTAGAGAGTCCCAACATAATGGCAACTGAGATCTTTTATAGCAAAGATCCACCCCCCTAGTCGACATGACAAACCACAGATAATAGGAACTGTTCACAAAGAAAGACTTTTACTTGAGAGAGGAGTATCCCTTAGCCAGATAGCATTCGCTATAAATTATCGTTCAGTTTGGTCTCTAAGACAAGGTTCTAATCTCGTTCCTGGTACTTCATAGCACAGAACTATTACCTCATCCAATGGCATAACTCAATTGTCAACTCTAGATACTTCCATCTCAAGTAAACCCCCTCTTGAGCCCACTCCTGGACAAGCTCACTGAGGGGAGTGACTTGCGGAGTGACTTGCGCACCGACATTGTGGAGCCAAATAATTGGTTCCCCCTTAATCACGCCATCCCTTCACATGGTTTAACAGATACATTCACATATGGAGACAATGTTCCATCCTGTCCTCTTCCCTTTCTGATATTCTGCATAGCACCAGAGACATGTAAAAGACAAGCCTGACCTCTCCCCTCTCTGGGTCTCAAATGACTGAGTCCCAGCTGAGGGAAGAAATGCAATTGCCAACACTAGAGTCTACTAGAAATACATTCTAATAAAAAGTATATCACATAAGAATATTATGCAGATATGACATCTTAATTACTTATGTTACCCAACTAATTCTGATTCATCCACCACAGTAGCCAAAAAAAGTGTTCAACAAATCAAAATATATTTTAAATTTTAGATTCTTCAAAGTATCCACCCTTTGTC
Source organism: Salvelinus namaycush (assembly GCF_016432855.1). Taxonomy (NCBI): domain Eukaryota; kingdom Metazoa; phylum Chordata; class Actinopteri; order Salmoniformes; family Salmonidae; genus Salvelinus; species Salvelinus namaycush. The sequence goes on along the minus strand of NC_052332.1, from coordinate 4,459,670 downwards.
TTGATGACAGCTTTGCACACTCCTGGAATTCTCTCAACCAGTTTCACCTGGAATGCTTTTCCAACAGTCTTCAACAGTTCCCACATATGCTGAGCACTTGTTGGCTGCTTTTCCTTCACTCTGCGGTCCAACTCATACCAAACCATCTCAATTGGGTTGAGGTCGGGTGATTGTGGAGGCCAGGTCATCTGATGCAGCAGTCCATCACTCTCCTTCTTGGTCATATAGCCCTTACACAGCCTGGAGGTGTGTTGGGTCATTGTACCTGTTGAAAAACAAATGATAGTCCCACCAAGCGCAAACCAGATGGGATGGCGTATTGCTGCAGAATGCTGTGGCAGCCATGCTGGTTAAGTGTGCCTTGAATTTTAAATAAATCACAATGTCACCAGCAAAGCACCCCGACACCATCACACCTCCTCCTCCATGCTTCACGGTGGGAACTACACATGCGGAGAACATCCGTTCACCTACTCTGCGTCTCACAAAGGTTCGAACCAAAAATCTCAAATTTGGACTCATCAGTCCAAAGGACAGATTTCAACTGGTCTAATGTCCATTGGTCATGTTTCTTGGTCCAAGCAAGTCTCTTCTTATTATTGGTGTCCTTTAGTAGTGGTTTCTTTGCTGCAATTCGACAATGAAGGCCTGATTCACGCAGTCTCCTCTGAACAGTTGATGTTGAGATGTGTCTGTTACTTGAACTCTGTGAAGCATTTATTTGGGCTGCAATTTCTGAGGCTGGTAACTCTAATAAACTTATCCTCTGCAGCAGAGGTAACTCTGGGTCTTCCTTTCCTGTAGCAGTCCTCATGAGAGCCACTTTCATCATAGCGCTTGATGGTTTTTACGACTGCACTTGTAGAAACTTTCAAAGTTCTTGAAATTTTCCACATTGACTGACCTTCATGTCTTAAACTAATGATGTACTGTTGTTTCTCTTTGCTTATTTGAGCTGTTCTTGCCATAATATGGACTTGGTATTTTACCAAATACTGTTGTCTTCTGTATAGCACCTCTACCTTGTCACAACACAACTAATTGTCTCAAACGCATTAAGAAGGAAAGAAATTCCACAAATTTACTTTTAACAAGGCACACCTGTTAATTGAAATGCATTCCAGGTGGCTACCTCATGAAGCTGGTTGAGAGAATGCCAAGAGTGTGCAAAGCTGTCATCAAGGCAACGGGTGGCTACTTTGAAGAATCTCAAATATAAAATATACACTACTGGTCAAACGTTTTAGATCACCTACTCATTCAAGGGTTTTTCTTTATTTTTACTATTTTCTACATTGTAGAATAATAGTGAAGACATAAAATCTATGAAATAACACATATGGAATAATGTAGTAACCAAAAAAGTGTTAAACAATGTAGAAAATGTCCACACTTTTGACTGGTAGTGTGTGTGTGTGTGTGTGTGTGTGTGTGTGTGTGTGTGTGTGTGTGTGTGTGTGTGTGTGTGTGTGTGTGTGTGTGTGTGTGTGTGTGTGTGTGTGTGTGTGTGTGTGTGTGTGTGTGTGTGTGTGTTATTCTCTGTGTAAGCATACACTAACAGTGTGTATTTTTTTATCAATGTGTGTGTGTGTGTGTGTGTAGGTTTCTTCAACATGGATGGCCAGCCTAAGAGTATGACCAGTCCGTCTACAGGCCTGACTGAGGAGGAGCTGGGACACATAGGACACATTGCTTCATCTGTCCCTGTGGAAGACTTCACTATACATGGCGGTAGACAACCACGCACATACACTCAAACACACAAGTGCGCGCACAAGCCCGTACACACACACACATACACACGCGTGGACACACACAATACCTGTGGAAGACAAATACAGCGTAACCTATGTACGTGCTCACATATCCTCATATGTGTGTGTGTGTATGTGTGTGTGTGTGTGTGTGTGTGTGTGTCAGGTCTGAGTCGTATACTAAAGGGTCGTGCGGCGATGGTGGGCCAGCGTGTGTGTGACTGGGCTCTAGGAGAGTACATGGCCTTTGGCTCGCTGCTCAAGGAGGGAACACACATACGTCTCAGCGGACAGGACGTGGAGAGAGGAACCTTCAGGTACTAATGTCACCCTTACGACAGCCTATGTCAATGTTACGACTGTATGTCATACTAAAGTCTCTTGTTTGACAGTGTTATGTGTTATTTGTCATTGCTGAATTATATATTTAAGTTTTAATTGGAATTGTACACATTTGCAGCTAAATGCTGAATTACAGCATACGTCTGTAGGCCTACGTAATTCAGTAAAGTATTCAGACCCCTTGACTTTTTCAACATTCTGTTACATCACAGCCTTATTCTAAAATGGATTGAATAGTTTTTCCCCTCATCAATCTACACACAATACCCCACAATGACAAAGTAAAAACAGGTTTTTAGACATTTTTTGAATGAATTTACCACATAACTGAATGTCCCACGGATGGAATCATCTCAAGGATGATTAATGTAAACAGGATGCACCTGAGAGCTCAATTTCAAGTCTCATAGCAAAGGGTTTTCGCTTTGTCATTATGGGGTATTGTGTGTAGGTTGATGAGGAACAACATTCATTGAATCAATTTTAGAATGAGGCTTTAACGTAACACAATGTGGAAAAGGTGAAGGGGTCTGAATACTTTCCGAATGCACTGTAGTATACAATATTACACTTAAGCAGCATTAAGCAGTCTCACACAGTAAGGCATAGGGCTGTTGTAGTATCCGTCAGTCCGAGTAGGGGGAAGGTTCAGTTTGTGACTGGACCGGGTAGATCCGCCACTGACCATGGCCTCTTGTCTGAGGCAGCCATTTGTTGTAATCCTGGGATTTTGCAAGCTTCTGGACAAAGAATCTGCAGAGATGGGTGCGGCGGGACTCCAAGGACTGCAAGCCCATGTCATTGCATGCAGTCGTAGGATGTGTAGGTGGGGCCCGTGATGATTTTGGTTGCACGTGTTGGATCTTCTCAAGTTGGTTGTGTTGGTGGGCTTTGAGACCTGGGTGCCATACTGAAGCACTATTGTCACATCTTGGTGGTATAGTAACTCGTATTTACTCTCTCTCTCTCCATGTCTCTCCCTCGCTTCTTCTACCCACCCCTCTACCTCTCCCCTTCCTCTCTTTTCTCTACCCATAACTCTCTCTCTCCTTCTCCATCTCTCCATCTCCTCCTCTACAGTCACAGACACCATGTTCTCCATGACCAGAATGTAGATAAGAGGATCTGTATTCCCATGAACCACATCGCTCCTAACCAGGCTCCATACACTGTCTGCAACAGCTCTCTGTCAGAGTACGGAGTGTTGGGTTAGTACACACACACACACACACACACACACACACACACACACACACACACACACACACACACACGTACACGTACGCAGACATGCAGATGCAGTCTTTTATTTAGCTGTCTTTACGGTAAGGCATGCCACAGCATTATGAGGAGTTTTTTTTTTTTTTTACTTCCCTCATGCTTTCTGACCTGAACATCTCTCTCCTTTCCTCCCCCCTCTAGGTTTCGAGCTGGGTTTTGCCATGGCTAGTCCCAATGCTCTGGTTCTGTGGGAGGCCCAGTTTGGGGACTTCCACAACACAGCCCAGTGTATCATAGACCAGTTCATCTGCCCAGGACAGGCCAAGTGGGTCAGACAGAACGGAATAGTCCTACTGCTACCCCATGGCATGGAAGGAATGGTAGGAACTACTGCCTGTCCGTCCGTCCATCTGTGAGGCAGAGTATGTGAGTGTAAACCTGTGTGTGTGTGTATCCGTCCGCCCGTCTGTCTGCCACCACTCATCTACAAGTATGTCTTCGCTTTGAAGAACATTGTCTGTTGTCACAAATGGATGATAAACTACATATCCCATGATCCTATACTCAGGGTCCAGAGCACTCGTCGGCCCGACCAGAGAGGTTCCTGCAGATGTGTAACGAAGACCCGGATGCATACCCTGTAAGTATGTGTGTGTGTGTGTGTGTGTGTGTGTGTGTGTGTGTGTGTGTGTGTGTGTGTGTGTGTGTGTGTGTGTGTGTGTGTGTGTGTGTGTGTGTGTGTGTGTGTGTGTGTGTGTGTGTGTGTGTGTGTGTGTGTGTGTGTTTATTTTTTAAATTTCACCTTCATTTAACCAGGTAGGCCAGTTGAGAACAAGTTCTCATTTACAACTGCGACCTGGCCAAGATAAAGCAAAGCAGTGCGACAAAAACAACAACACAGAGTTACACATAAACAAACGTACAGTCAATAACACAATAGAAAAGAAAAATTGAAAAATGTACAGTGTGTGCAAATGTAGAAGAGTAGGGAGGTAGGCAATAAATAGGCCCTAGAGGCGAAAATAATTACAATTTAGCATTAACATTGGAGTGATGGATGTGCAGATGATGATGTGCAAGTAGAGATAATGGGGTGCAAAAGAGCAAGAGGGTAAGTAATAATATGGGGATGAGGTAGTTGTGTGTGTGTGTGTGTGTGTGTGTGTGTGTGTGTGTGTGTGTGTGTGTGTGTGTGTGTGTGTGTGTGTGTGTGTGTGTGTGTGTGTGTGTGTGTGTGTGTGTGTGTGTGTGTGTGTGTGTGTGTGTGTGTGTGTGTGTGTGTGTGTGTGTGACCTGTCCCTTCTCTCTTGCATAGAAATTCTCTGCTGAGGAGTTTGCTGTGCGTCAGCTGTATGACTGTAACTGGATCATAGTCAACTGCTCTACACCGGCTAACTACTTCCACGTCCTCCGCAGACAAATACTACAGCCCTTCAGGAAGCCTGTGAGTGCCACACGCGCACACGTACATTCAGGTTTACAGAAGCACGTCCTTCACATACTCTAAACACACACATCTCTCCTATTTTTCTCTTTTTCTCCCTCTCTCTTTCTCTCTGTTCTCCAGCTGATAGTCTTCACCCCCAAGTCTCTGCTGCGCCACCCTGATGCCAAGTCCAGCTTTGACGACATGCTGCCAGGTGAGGGAGAGATGGAGGGAGATGAGGGAGGATTTAGGTTCGCAAGGCGAGGAGGTCGGAAAGCTAGCTATGGTCACGATGGCTCCTTCTAACATCTGACGTACGGTACTGTGTAGTTAAGTTATTCGGTAGCAAAGCTATCTTCGCTAAGATATCTGGTGGAACGGGATGAGAACGATTGTCTGAAGTGTCTGCTTGTCACCAGACCTGAGTTCAAATGGTATTTGCTTTCAGTCAAATGCGCTGAGCGTTTGACTGAGCCTGAGCGGGGGTTGCACTTTGGGGACTATTCCATTGGGTTCCATTGCACCAGGCAAGTATTAGAAAGAAAACAAATACTATTTAAATACTGCTTATCAGACCAATGAGAGACGAATGAGTGTGTGTGTGTGTGTACCGTACGTGTGTGTGTTTCTATACTGTGTGTTTGTGTGTGTGTCTTTCAGGTACCCACTTCCAGCGTCTGATCCCAGACAGTGGTCCTGTGTGTGAGAAGCCAGATGGGGTGAAGAGGATTGTGTTCTGTACTGGGAAGGTCTACTATGAACTGACCCGAGAACGCAAGAACAGAGGCATGGATAATACTGTGGCCATTGCACGCATAGAGCAGGTATACACACACACACATGCATACACGCACACATGTACAGTGCACACACTCAGGCATACACACACACACACACACACACACACACACACACACACACACACACACACACACACACAAACACTTCCAATCTCATCTCTCTCTCTCCTCCATCTATCTCTCCTCCAGCTCTCTCCCTTCCCGTTTGACCAGGTGAAGGTGGAGACAGGTCGTTATCCTAACGCTGACCTGGTGTGGTGCCAGGAAGAGCACAAGAACCAGGGTTACTATGACTACGTCAAACCCCGCCTCCGCACCACCGTCGACCGCACCCGCCCCGTTTGGTACGACCAGCCTCCTTCACTCACACCTGCTCACAGGGGAAGATATCAATGAATAATTTGATCAAACCTGGTCAAAGAGTTGTGTTTTGTATTAAATGTGTTCTCGCTTCTTTCTCATGTTTGTGTGTGTGTGTGTGTAGGTATGCTGGTCGTGGGCCAGCAGCAGCTCCAGCTACAGGGAACAAAGCAGCTCATCTGGTGGAGTTACAACGCTTCCTAGATACAGCTTTTAACCTGGACGCATTCACTGGGCAGTCCTAACACACTTATACTAGAATCCCTATGCCCTATACCCCTCAAACTCAACTCTGGACCTCGAAACCAGTTCCACTGTGTTTTTCATTTCCCCCTCTAATCAGGGACTGGTTTAGACCTGGGACACCAGGTGGGTGCAATTAATTATCCGGTAGAACAGAAAACCAGCAGGCTCCGGACCTCGTAGGGCAAGAGTTGAATACCACTGACCTATACACCACACACTACCCTTACCTCACCTGCTGAAGTTACACTGTTTTTTAGTCGGGTTTTAACCTGAATGTATACACGTGAGTCTTAGTAGACTTATACCCTAGATTCTAGCCCCAACACCCTTCATCATACTCTTATCCCTAAACCAGCATACACTGGATAGTCTTAACACACATACCCTGAACCCTCATTCAGTTTCTCTATATTATTTATATATCAAGACACACTATGAACTGTCTGCTATGACAGACTTTAGATACATTGATACGCACACTGACTGACCATAGGTCCTCTTGCACTGTTGAGCAATGGAGGGAAATGTCCACGCAGTTTGACCATGGATCCATTTTAAGAGGAATGTATTCAACCATACAAATGCCCTCCATTTTCCTCTCTCTCACGTTCTATCTCTCACTACTCGTTTTCCATCTTCTCCATCCCTCTCCTCCTCTGTGTTTTAACCATCTTTCATTTATTCTTCCCATTCATCATCTCTTTTCATTCCCCTCTTCTTCTTTCTCTCCTCTTGACCACTCACCTCCCTCTCTTTTCTCCTCCTCCCTACTTTTCCCTCTCTTCCACCTCCTGTGCCAAATGTAAACACACTTTTGGGAGATGAGAAATTACTATTATATTATATAAAAATAGTGTATAAGCTTTGCTAGTAACTTATGAAGAGACAAGGTAAAAATGCCTACTGGTCTGGCGGGGATCTCTTTCGGACTAAGTAAAGGATTTATTTATTTTCGTATAGTGTTCTATGTTTATTCTTTAATCATTTATTCATTCAATAAAGACATTGTCGGTGTCATCGTGTGAGCCTTCAAATGCTTTTCAGGTATCTCATATCTTACATATTAATAACTTATTAATAACATATCTTGGGTGTGTCAGCAGTGCTCAGTTAATTCGACTAATAAACATAGTGACGTCATCAAAACTCATTCCGATTAGCTGGGCTCCCCTGTGGGTGGGCCTGGCTCCAAAGTGGGTGGGCATTTGCCTCCCAAGCCATAGATCAGGGCCTAATGAATTTATTTCAATTTGACTGATTTGCCCCTATGTACTGTAAACCAGTAAAATCTTTGAAATCGTTTAACGTTAGGTTTATATTTTTCTTCAGTATATACAGTACCAGTCAAAAGTTTGGACAAACCTACTCATTCAAGGGTTTTTTCTTTATTTTATTATTTTCTACATTGTAAAATAATAGTGATGACATCAAAACTATGAATTAACACGTATGGAATCATGTAGTAACCAAAAAAGTGTTAAACAAATCAAAATATATTTTATATTTTACATTCTTCAAAGTAGCCACCCTTTGCCTTGATGACAGCTTTGCACACCCTTGGCATTCTCTCAACCAGCTTAATCTGGAATGCTTTTCCAACAGTCTTGAAGGAGTTCCCACATATGCTGAGCACTTGGCTGCTTTTCCTTCACTCTGCGGCCCAACTCATCCCAAACCATCTCAATTGGGTTGAGGTAGGGTGATTGTGGAGGCCAGGTCATCTGATGCAGCACTCCGTCACTCTCCTTCTTGGTCAAATAGCCCTTACACAGCCTGGAGGTGTGTTGGGTCATTGTCCTGTTGAAAAACAAATGATAGTCCCACTAAGCGCAAACCAGATGGGATGGCGTATCGCTGCAGACTGCTGTGGAAGCCATGCTGGTTAAGTGTGCCTTGAATTCTAAATAAATCACAGACAGTATCACCAGCAAAGCACCCCCACACCATCACACCTCCTCCTCCATGCTTCATGGTGGGAACCACACATGCGAAGATCATCCGTTCACCTACTCTGCATCTCACAAATACACAGCGGTTGGAACCGAAAATCTCAAATTTGGACTCATCAGACCAAAGGACCGATTTCCACCGGTCTAATGTCCATTGCTCGTGTCCCTTCTTCTTGTTGATGTGCATTAGTAGTGGTTTCTTTGCAGCAATTCGACCACGAAGGCCTGATTTCACGTAGTCTCATCGGAACAGTTGATGTTGAGATGTGTCTGTCACTTGAACACTGCAATTTCTGAGGCCGGTGTCACGTATACTCCCTCTCCGGCCTCGAGGTCATCAGGCTGCTGATTATCCCGCACACCTGTCACCATCGTCTCGCGCACCTGCGCCTCGTGACACTCACCTGGACTCCATCACCTCCTTGGTTATCTTCCCTGTATCTGTCACTCCCCTTGGTTCTTTCCTCAGGTGTTATTGACTCTGTTTTCATGTCGGTGTGTTGTTTGTTTTTCATGTTCATCGTTTCTTTATTTATTCAAACTTGAACTTGCTTCCCGATTCTCAGCGCACTCGTTACAGTAACTCTAATGAACTTTTCCTCTGCAGCAGAGGTAGTGGCGGTCCTCATGAGAGCCAGTTTCCTCATGGCGCTTGGTGGTTTTTTGCGACTGCACTTGAAAAAACTTTCAAAGTTCTTGACATTTTCCAAATTGAAAAGGGGGATGCCAAGTCAGTTGTACAACTGAATGCCTAAAACGGAACTGTGTCTAACGCATTTAACCCATCAGAGAGGTGCGGGGGGCTGCCTTAATCAACATCCACGCCTGGGGAACAGTGGGTTAACTGCCTTGCTCAGGGGCAGAACAACAGACTTTTACCTTGCCAGCTCAAGGATTTCATCCACCAAACTTTCGGTTACTGGCCCAACGCTCTAACCACTAAGCTACCTGCCGCCCCTGACCTTCATGTCTTAAAGTAACGATGGACTGTCATTTTTCTTTGCTTATTTGAACTGTTCTTGCCATAATATGGACTTGGTATTTTACCAAATAGGGCTATCTTCTGTATATCACCCCTACCTTGTCACAACACAACTGATTGGCTCAAATGCAGTGAGAAGGAAAGAAATTCCACAAATTCACTTTTAACAAGGCACACCTGTTACTTGAAATGCATTCCCAGGTTACTGCTTCATGAAGCTGGTTGAGAGAATGCCAAGAGTGTGCAAAGCTGTCATCAAGGCAAAGGGTGGCTACTTTGAAGAATCTCAAATATACAATATATTTTGATTTGTTTAACACTTTTTTGGTTACTACATGATTCCATATGTGTTAATTCATAGTTTTGATGTCTTCACTATTATTCTACAATGTAGAAAACAGTAAAAATAAAGAAAAACCCTTGAATGAGTAGGTGTGTCCAAACTTTTGACTGGTACTGTAAGTCACACAAATATGTGTTTCATTTAAAAGCCGTACTGATGCTGGTACAAAACTGTTAGTGGCTCTCTTGGTTTTAGGTGGTGAAGACCGGAGTCTGCACCCTGATGACGGTACTGCATATTGATTGTTGAGTGGATGTGTTAGATCCAAAATGATTTCTTTACCCCTCTTACTAGTGAGGTCTCGGAGAGCCTTTTGGTTTGGTTTCTCCCTACAATCTTACCACTGGCATGCACAACTTTCTCGAGGGTATTCTGACTTGCCCATGTGAGGGAGCCAAATCAGGCAACTAAACTAAATGTTAAGACAGGCTCAATAAACATCTGTAAAATGACTGTAAAACAGATTGATTAACACTCAGCCTTCTAAGTTGACACAGAAAGCACAGCCTGGAATGAGATTTTGATAACACTGTTGACTCCAAAACGTAGCTTATTATCCGCTATGTGCCGAGCTACTTACAGTGTATTCGGGAAGTATTCAGACCCGTTCCCTTTTTACACATTTTGTTACGTTACAGCCTTATTCTAAAATTGATGAAATAGTTGTTTTCCTTCAACAGTATACATACAATACCCCATAATGACGAAGCGAAAACAGGTTTTTAGAAATGTTAGCAAATTTATTAGAAATACCTTATTTACATAAGTATTCAGACCCTTCCCGATGAGACTCAAAATTGAGCTCATGTGCATCCTGTTTCTGTTGATCATCTTTGAGATGTTTCTACAACTTGATTGGAGTCCACCTGTGGTAAATTCAATTGATTGGACATGATTTGGAAAGGCACCTGTCTATGTAAGGTCACACAGTTGACAGTGCATGTCAGAGCAAAAACCAAGCTATGGGGTCGAGGGAATTGTCCATAGCTCTTCGAGACAGAATTGTGTCGAGACACAGATCTGGGGAAGGGTATCAAAAAATGTCTGCAGCATTGAAGGTCCACAAGAACACAGTGGCCTACCACATTCTTAAATGGATGAAGTTTGGAACCACTAAGACTCTTCCCAGAGCTGGCCGCCCGGCCAAACTGTGCACTCGGGGGAGAAGGGCCTTGGCCAAGAACCCAATGGTCACTCTGATAGAGCTCCAGAGTTCCTCTGTGGAGATGGGAGAACCTTCCAGAAGGACAACCATATCTGCAGCACTCCACCAATCAGGTCTTTATGATAGAGTGGCCAGATGGAAGCCACTCCTCAGTAAAAGGCACATGACAGCCCACTTGGAGTTTGCCAAAAGGCACCTAAAGGACTCAGACCATGAGAAACAAGATTCTCTGGTCTGATGAAACCAAGATTGAACTCTTTGGCCTGAATGCCAAACGTCACGTCTGGAGGAAACCTGGCACTATCCCTACGGTGAAGCATGGTGGTGGCAGCATCATGCTGTGGGGATGATTTTCAGCGGCAGGGACTGGGAGACTAGTCGGGATCCAGGGAAAGATGAACGGAGCAAAGTACCGAGAGATCCTTGACGAAAACCTGCTCCAGAGTGCTCAGGACCCAAATCTGTCATCAAGGCAAAGGGTGGCTACATTCAAGAATCTCAAATATAAAATACAATTTTTGTTTACATCCCTGTTAATTAGCATTTCTCCTTTGCCAAGATAATCCATACACCTGACTGGTGTGGGATATCAAGAAGCTGATTAAACAGCATGATCATTATACGGGTGCACCTTGTGCTGGGGACAATAAAAGGCCACTCTAAAATGTGCAGATTTGTCACACAACAGTTTTGAGGGAGCGTGCAATTTGCATGCAGACTGCAGGAATGTCCATCAGAGCTGTTGCCAGATAATTGAATGTTAATTCTACCATAAGCCGCTTCCAACGTGGTTTTAGAGAATTTGTCAGTACGTCCAACAGGACTCAGAACCGCAGACCAAGCCAGCCCAGGACCTCCACATCCAGCTTCTTCATCTGCGGGATTGTCTGAGACAGCCACTTGGACAGTTGATGAAACTGAGGACTATATCAGTCTGTAATAAAGCCCTTTTGTGGGGAAAACTCATTCTGATTGGCTGGGCCTGGCTCCCCAGTGACAGATTTCCTTATATGAACTGTAACTCAGTACAATCATACAAATTGTTGCATGCTGCGTTTATATTTTTGTTCAGTATATATTTCGTTTGTTTGTCTTTGAAATAACACCAAAATGAAGTCAGATTAATCCAGATTAATCTATTTAATCAAGTTGTCATATTGACACTTTGATAAGTGATAAGAATATATCCAGAAGATAGCCAAAAGATGATGGCAATTGCATCGAAGAAGTAACTTTAGTTGAATGATGGCCGAATGCGCAGTTTATTTCTGAAGAATATAAATAGCCTATGTTTTGTTTCAGAACGCATCTAGAAAGCTTCGCTGACCGAACGTGAAAGAGGAGCAATTGTGAAAATTAAAGTGAAATGTAGTCTTGGTTGATAGGGATTATTTCAAGCACGTCGCCTGTGCATATGACGTATAAAGCATTACATTGACTCACTTTTTGTTCAATGCGTACCTTTGATAATTTATCATTCTCACATTTAGCCAGGGGTGCAACTTTGGTTCCGTTCCGCATGGTCCTAAAACACACCTTTGCCTCTTTTGTATCCCATTCCAATGATACAACTCGGGGGGGAACAAAACAATATCACAACAACATGCAAATTGGCTATGTGAAAGAGTAATCGTCAATTCCGCTCTTGACCAGAAGGTGGCAGTGCGTACAGTAATCCACAGGCCACGCGCTTCCTCATACTGCAGCATACCATTTCCCAGTTGCACTGATCTGAAAACACAGAATATGAGACAAGGAAAGGATGGGCTATTGGGACACAGCATCTGTCTTTCATCAACATGTTTCTGAGCAGATGGAGCGGCTGTGTGTGTGCGTGTGTGTGTGTGAGTGAATGAGTGAGTGAGTGAGTGTGTGTGCGCGTGAGTGAGTGTGTGTGCGAGCATGTGTGGGCGTCTACCTTTATGTGTGTGTGTGTGTGTGTGTGTGTGTGTGTGTGTGTGTGTGTGTGTGTGTGTGTGTGTGTGTGTGTGTGTGTGTGTGCAGTCAGAAAACACCGACACAGGTGTGTAGGGTCAGTAGGGCAGTCTGCAGCAGTGAGTGTAGAGAGGCAGATGGCAGCTGTATCGGCTTACCTTAGGCATGTGGTGTGCAGATATGAGGGGGCAAACCAGGGACTACCCATGTGCTGGAGTGGGATATTGTGTGAGCAGGCAGATATGAGGGGGCAAACCAGGGACTACCCATGTGCTGGAGTGGGATATTGTGTGAGCAGGCAGATATGAGGGGGCAAACCAGGGACTACCCATGTGCTGGAGCGGGATATTGTGTGAGCAGTACTTGTCTGTGTCTTTACATGCACAAATTGAGTGTGTGTGTGTACAGTGCATTTGGAAAGTATTCAGACCCCTTCACTTTTTCCACATTTTGTAACGTTACAGCCTTATTCTAAAATGAATTCAATTGTTGTTGTTTTTTCATCAAAAACTGAAATAATACATTAACATAAGTATTCAGACCCTTTACTCAGTACTTTGTTGAAGCACCTTTGGCAGTGATTACAGCCTTGAGTCTTCCTGGGTATGGCGCTACAAGCTTGGCACACTTGTATTTGGGGAGTTTCTCCCATTCTTCTCTGCAGATCCTCTCTAGCTCTGTCAGGTTGGATGGGGAGCATCGCTGCACAGCTTTTTTCAGGTCTCTCCAGAGATGTTCGATCGGGTTCATGTCCAGGCTCTCGCTGGGCCACTCAAGGACATTGAGACGTGTCCCGAAGCCACTCCTGCATTGTCTTGCCTGTGTGCTTAGGGTCGTTGTCCTATTGGAAGGTGAACATTCGCCCCAGTCTGAGGTCTCATGGCTTGATTTTTGCTCTGACATGCACTATCAACTGTGGGACTTTATATTGACAGGTGTGTGCCTTACCAAATCATGTCCAATCAATAAGATGTATCGCATGTGGACTCCAATCAAGTTGTAGAAGCATCTCAAGGATGATCAATGGAAACAGGATGCACCTGAGCTCAATTTCGAGTATCATAGGGAAGGGTCTGAATACTTATGTAAATAAGGTATTTCTGTTTTTTATTTTTATTACATTTGCAAAAAAATATAAAATACAGTTTTTTCACTTTGTCATTAATGGGGTATTGTGTGTAGATTGATGATTGATTTAATCCATTTTAGAATAAGGCTGTAACGTAACAAAATGACAAAAAATATATAATTTTTACAGCTGTTTGAAGCTGGTGGACCAAAACCACTGTTTGAAGCTGATGGACCAAAAAAGTAACTTTCGTTTTGGTCCACTAGCTTCAAACAGCTTTAAAAACGATATTTGTTGTTATTTAAAAGATATTTCACAGCAATTTAGATGGTACGATGATTCCCTACACTACTCACTGCTTGTTTTCTCACATAAACTGAATTTTATGTGAGAACAGTGTAGAATCTTTGCAGCCAGGAAATAACAGAGCGATTTTCACTAGATAACACAGCCACAAAGTGATTTTGACAACAGACGCCACTCCAGCGGCGAAATCAATAGGCAAATATCACAGCCAATCACAACACTGGCTGGTAAGTAATACTGTGAAACACTACCATTCCACTGATACACAACCATTCCCAAATTTCTGAAAACCTGTTTTCACTTTGTCATTGTGGGGTATTGTGTGTAGATTGATGAGGGAAAAAAAAATATTTAATACATTTTAGAATAAGGCTTTAACATAACTAAATGTGGAAAAAGTCAAGGGGTCTGAATACTTTCCGAATGCACCGTATGTGTGTATTTCTGTATGTAGGCTTACTCTTCCTGCCTTACTCTGTGTGTGCGTGTGTGTTTGTGTGTGTTATTGTGGGTCAGCCATTTCTGTGGAATGTTCCACCCCTGGCTAGAGAGGAGTCACCACAATGGAATGCACTGAGAAACCAGAAAAACACAACACAACACTAAAAAAGGGTAGAAAATGAAGAAATACTTTGTGTGTGTCAATCTATCATTTGAAAAATTATGTTAGAGGGTTTAAGAGACAGAAGCTCAGCACAGGAGAAAGAGAAATGGAAAGAGAGAGAAAGAGAAAGAGAGAAAGAGAGAGGGAGGGAGGGGGGGGGGACCGACTGCTCAAGAGCAGAGCTTTCCTTCCCTTTGTCTCCGTCGTCAGTTCCACCAATAGCAGTGCAGACAGACATCATCACATGCACCCAGTGGCATTCACACGCTCTCTCCTCCTTCTTTTCTCTATTGTCCCCGCTTTTTCTCCCCCACCTCTCTCTGTCTCTCTCTGCCTCCTCTCTCTCTCCTCCCTCTTCTCTCCCTCCCCTCCATCTCTTCTCTGCTTAAAGATTAGCTGGAGGTCCAATTGCCGCAGCAGTGATCCTCATGTCTCAACCACACAACACAAAGGGGTGAGTCAGATCAATGCTGAAGCACTATTTGACCCTGCGCCCTGTTTCAAATCAAATCAAATGTTATTGGGTCGCATACACATATTTTGCAGATGTTATTGCAGTTGTAGCGAAATGCTTGTGTTCCTAGCTCCAACAGTGCAGTAATACTTAGCAATACACAATAATACTTACAAATCTAAAAGTAAAAGAATGGAATTAAGAAATATGGAAATATTAGTACGAGCAATGTCGGAGTCCGGAGTATGTATATATATATATATATATATATATGTGATGGGATGTATAGACATTATGGACAATATGGATAGAATATGTAGTATATCTGTAGAATACGTAGGATAGAATAGTATATGTACAGCAATAGGATGACCTTGACAAGACTACAGTATCATACATATGAAATTTGGAAGTGACCAGTGTTCCATGTCTATGTACATAGGGCAGCAGCCTCTAAGGTGTAGGGTTGAGTAACCGGGTGGGTGCCGGCTAGTGACAGTGACTAAGTTTAGGGCAGGGTACTGGGTGGAAGCTGGCTATGGATGGCTATTTGTCTGATGGCCTTGAGATAGAAGCTGTTTTTCAGTCTCTGGGTCCCAGTTTTGATGCACCTGTGCTGATCTCGCATTCTGGATGATAGCGGGGTGAACAGGCCGTGGCTCGGGTGTCTGAGGTCCTTGATGATCTTTTTGGCCTTCCTGTGACATGGGGTGCTGTAGATGTCCTGGAGTGCAGGCTGTATGCCCCCGGTAATGTGTTTTGCAGACCGCACCACCCTCTGAAGAGCCTTGCGGTTGCAGACGGTGCATTTGCCGTACCAGGCGGTGATACAGCCCGACAGGATGCTCTAAATGGTGCATCTGAAAAAGTGTGTGAGGGTCTTAGGGGCCATTACAAATTTCTTCAACATCCTGAGGTTGAAAAGGCAATGTTGCGTCTTCTTCACCACACTGTCTGTGTGGGTGGACCATTTCAGATTGTGTGTGTGTGTGTGTGTGTGTGTGTGTGTGTGTGTGTGTGTGTGTGTGTGTGTGTGTGTGTGTGTGTGTGTGTGTGTGTGTGTGTGTGTTTGTACATACTCGAGTGTGTGGTTTCAATCCGTGTGTTAGTTTGTGAAGTGGAAGACGGGACGAGTTCCCTGTGACATTGCTAAATTACTGCAGTGGACTGGAATGGTGAGGAGGTGCTGTGTGTGGTGTATGTGTGTGTTCGCGCTGCAGCAGGTTGTGTGGGGAGGGGGCACCGGAGGGAGCTGGAGAAGGGAGTAGGGAGGAATGGAAGGAGGAGGAGGAGGGTGCACTGATATGGATAGCGGAGAGAAATATGAAGAAAAGGAAAGGATTATCTACCTGTTTCCAGGGCAACGGAAAACTGCAGGCCGGAGTGTTTTCTTCACGCTATGCTGCCCTCTAGCAGAATACTGCAGACACTTCTACACACACACACACAGACTTACCTCAGTCAGTGCATACTGAGCAGTGTGTCCTTGCTTCTAAATCTCTCTGCCAGTGATGGGCTATGAACAGTTATGTACCTGCCACTGCCTAACTTTGTGTTGAACATAAGGTTAGGACTGTATACATAAGGTGTGTGTGTGAGCGTGTGTGTGTCTGACCCCCCCCCCCCTTCTCCCCCAGCTTTAGTTTATAACCACTACATGTTTATGAATCATCTATAAGGTGTCTATAAGCAGAGTAGTAATTGTGTACTCAGTCTTGTGTGACGGTCTCATCCGACACCGTCCCCAGATACTTTCTCCCCTCCCCTCCCCTCCCCCCCCCTCCCCCCCTCCCTATTCAATTTCAATTTAAGGGGCTTTATTGGCATGGGAAACAGGTTTACTTGCCAAAGCAAGTGAAATAGATAATAAACAAAAGTCAAATAAACAATAAAAATCATCAGTTAACATTACACTCACAAAAGTTCCCAAATAATGAAGACATTTCAAATGTTATATTATGTATATGTACAGTGTTGTAATGATGTGCAAATAGTTATTAAAGTACAAAAGGGAAAATGAATAAACATAAATATAGGTTGTATTTACACTGGTTTTGTTCTTCACTGGTTGCCCTTTTCTTGTGGCAACAGGTCACAAATCTTGCTGCTGTGATTGCACACTGTGGTATTTCACCCAATAGAGATGGGAGTTTATCAAAATTGGATTTGCTTTTGAATTCTTTGTGAGTCTGTGTAATCTGAGGAAAATATGTGTATCTAATATGGTCATACATTTGGCAGGAGGTTAGGAAGTTCAGCTCAGTTTCCACCTCATTTTGTCGGCAGTGTGCAGGTCTGTCTTTGGCGGCCTTTCTCAATAGCAAGGCTATGCTCACTGAGTCTGTACATAGTCAAAGATGTCCTTCATTTTTGGTCTGTCACAGTGGTCAGATATTCTGCCACTGTGTACTCTCTGTTTAGGGCCAAATAGCATTCTAGTTTGCTCTGTTTCCAATGTGTCAAGTAATTATCTTTTTGTTTTCTCATTATTTGGTTGGGTCTGATTGTGTTGCTGTCCTGGGGCTCTGTGGGGTCTGTTTGTGTTTGTGAACGAAGCCCCAGGACCAGCTTGCTTAGGAGGCTTTTCTCCAGGTTAATTTCTCTGTAGGGGATGGCTTTGTTTTGGACAGTTTGGGAATCGCTTCCGTTTAGGTGGTTGTACAATTTAATGTCTCTTTTCTGGATTTTGATAATTAGCTGGTATCGGCCTTATTCTGCTTTGCATGCTGTCACGGCCGTCGTAAGGAGGAGACCAAGGCGCAGCATGGTAAGCGTACATTCTTCTTTATTAAAAGAACGAACACTGAACAAAACGAACAAAATGAACCGTGACGCTAATATGGATAGTGCAGACAGGCAACTAAACATAGATCAAGAACCCACAAATACCCAAGGGAAATGGCTACCTAAATATGGTCCCCAATCAGAGACAACGATAAACAGCTGCCTCTGATTGGGAACCATAATCAGGCCACCATAGACTTACAAATACCTGGACCTACTAAAACCCCTAGATTTACAAAACCCTAGACAATACAAAACTACCATACCCACCCTAGTCACCCCCTGACCTAACCAAAATACTAAAGAAAACATAGATAACTAAGGTCAGGGCGTGACACATGCATTATTTGGTGTTTTGCGTTGTACACAGAGGATATTTGTGCAGAATTCTGAATGCAAAGTCTCAATTTGATGTTTGACCCATTTAGTGAATTCTTGGTTGGTGAGCGGACCCCAGACCTCACAACCATAAAGGGCAGATAGCCTGGTGGTTAGAGCGTTGGGCCAGTAACCGCATTTATGAAACTACTCATTCCAGTTACTAATAAACACACACCCATTAAGAAAATGACTGTAAAAACTGTTGAATCCCCTTGGATTGATGAGGAACTGAAAAATTGTATGGTTGAGAGGGATGAGGCGAAAGGTATGGCAATTAAGTCTGGCAGCCCAAGATTGGCAAACGTACTGCAAATTAAGAAATCATGTGACTAAACGAAATACAAGAAAAATAAACTACACTATGAAACAAAGATCAATTATATAAAGAATGATAGTAAAAAGCTTTGGGGCACCTTAAATGACATGTTGGGAAAAAAGCCAACTCGGCTCCTTCATTTATTGAATCAGATGGCTCATTCATCACGAAGCCCACTAATATTGCAAACTACTTTAATGACTTTTTCATTGGCAAGATAAACAAACTTAGGGATGACATGCCAGCAACAAACACTGACACTACACATCCAAGTATATCGGACCAAATTATGAAAGACAAGAATTGTACATTTTCAATTCCGTAAAGTCAGTGTGGAAGAGATGAAAAAAATATTGTTGTCTATCAACAATGACAAGCCACCGGGGTCTGACAATCTGGATTTAAAATGACTGAGGATAATAGCAGACGACTTTATCACTACTTTTATTTATGAGAGGTATTAACATGTTGAATGCACTGAGCTGTCTGTCTAAACTACTAGCACACAACTCGGACACCCATGCATACTAGAGGTCGACCGATTATGATTTTTCAACGCCGATACCAATACCGATTATTGGAGGGCCAAAAAAGCTGATACCGATTAATCGGCCGATTTTAAAAATGTATTTGTAATAATGACAATTACAACAATACTGAATGAACACTTATTTTAACTTAATATAATAATCCAATAAAATCAATTTAGCCTCAAATAAATAATGAAACATTTTCAATTTGGATTAAATAATGAAAAAACAAACTGTTGGAGAAGAAAGTAAAAGTGCAATATGTGTCATGTGAGAAAGCTAACGTTTAAGTTCCTTGCTCAGAACATGAGAACATATGAAAGCTGGTGGTTCCTTTTAACATGAGTCTTCAATATTCGCAGGTAGGAAGTTTTAGGTTGTAGTTATTATAGGAATTATAGGACTATTTCTCTCTATACCATTTGTATTTCATATACCTTTGACTATTGGATGTTCTTATAGGCACGTTATTATTGCCAGTGTAACAGTATAGCTTCCGTCCCTCTCCTCGCTCCTACCTGGGCTCGAACCAGGAACACATCGACAACAGCCACCCTCGAAGCAGCGTTACCCATGCAGAGCAAGGGGAACAACTACTCCAAGTCTCAGAGCAAGTGACGTTTGAAACGCTATTAGTGCGCACCCCGCTAACTAGCTAGCCATTTCACATCAGTTACACCAGCCTAATCTTGGGAGTTGATAGGCTTGAATTCATAAACAGCAGAGCTGCTGGCAAAACGCACGAAAGTGCTGTTTGAATGAATGCTTACGAGCCTGCTGGTGCCCACCATCGCTCAGTCAGACTGCTCTATCAAATCATAGACTTAATTATAACATAATAACACACAGAAATACGAGCCTTAGGTCATTAATATGTTCGAATCCGGAAACTATCATCTTGAAAACAAAACATTTATTCTTTCAGTGAAATACGGAACCGTTACGTATTTTATCTAACGGGTGGCATCCTTAAGTCTAAATATTCCTTTTACATTGCACAACCTTCAATGTTATGCCATAATTACGTAAAATTCTTGCAAATTAGTTCGCAATGAGCCAGGCAGCCCAAACTGTTGCATATACCCTGACTCTGCGTGCAATGAACGCAAGAGAAGTGACACAATTTCACCTGGTTAATATTCCCTGCTAACCTGGAATTCTTTTAGCTAAATATGCAGGTTTAAAAATATATACTTCTGTGTATTGATTTTAAGAAAGGCATTGATGTTTATGGTTAGGTACACGTTGGAGCAACGACAGTCCTTTTTCGCGAATGCGCACTGCATCGATTATATGCAACGCAGGACACGCTAGATAAGCTAGTAATATCATCAACCATGTGTAGTTATAACTAGTGATTATGATTGATTGATTGTTTTTTATAAGATAAGTTTAATGCTAGCTAGCAACTTACCTTGGCTTCTTACTGCATTCGCGTAACAGGCAGGCTCCTCGTGGTTAGAGCGTTTTACTAGTTAACTGTAAGGTTGCAAGATTGAATCCCTGAGCTGACAAGGTAAAAATCTGTCGTTCTGCCCCTGAACAAGGCAGTTAACCCACCGTTCCTAGGCCGTCATTGAAAATAAGAATGTGTTCTTAACTGACTTGCCTAGTTAAATAAAGGTGTAAAGAAAACCGGCTTCCAAAAATACCGATTTCCGATTGTTATGAAAACTTGAAATCGGCCATTCCGATTAATCGGTCGACCTCTAATGCATACCCCACAAGACATGCCACAAGAGGTCTCTTCACAGTCCCCAAGTCCAGAACAGACTATGGGGGGCACACAGTACTACATAGAGCCATGACTACATGGAACTCTATTCTACGTCAAGTAACTGTAAAATTAGATTTAAAAAACAGATTAAAAAACACCTTATGGAACAGCGGGGACTGTGAAGCAACACAAACATTGGCACAGACACATGCATACACATACGATAACATACGCACATGCACATGGATTTAGTACTGTAGATATGTGGTAGTGGTGGAGTAGGGGCCTGAGGGCACACAGTGTGTTGTGAATGTATTGTAATGTTTTAAAATGTATAAACTGCCTTAATTTTGCTGGACCCCAGGTAGAGTAGCTGCTGCTCTGGCAGAAGCTAATGGAGATCCATAATAAATACAAATACAAGTACAAAACCGAAAGGGTTCTGGATCGAATCCCTAACCTGACAAGGTAAAAATCTATCATTCTGCCCCTGAGCAAGGCAGTTAACCCACTGTTCCCCAGGTGCCGAAGACGTGGATGTCGATTATGGCAGCCGGCGCACCTCTCTGATTAAGAGAGTTTTGGGTTAAATGCGGAAGACACATTTCAGTTGAATGCATTCAGTTGTACAACTGACTAGGTTTCCCTTTCCCAATAGGCTCTATAATTGATTCAAGTATTTTTTGCCAGATCCTAATTGGTATGTCGAATTTTATGTTCCTTTTGATGACATAGAAGGCCCTTCTTGCCTTGTCTCTCAGATCGTGCAAAGCTTTCTGGAAGTTACCTGTGCCGCTGATGTTTAGGCCGAGGTATGTATAGTTTTGTGTGTGCTCTAGGGCAACAGTGTCTAGATGGAATTTGTATTCGTGGTCCTGGCAACTGGACCTTTTTTGGAACACCGTTATTTTTGTCTTACTGAGATTTACTGTCAGGGCCCAGGTCTGACATAATCTTTTGCAGAAGATCTAGGTGCTGCTGTAGGCCCTCCTTGGTTGGGGACAGAAGAACCAGATGATCTGCAAACAGTAGACATTTGACTTCAGATTTTAGTAGGGTGAGGCTGGGTGCTGCAGACTGTTCTAGTGCCCTCGCCAATTCATTGATATACACCACCGTTCAAAGGTCTGGGGTCACTTTGAAATGCCCTTGTTTTTGAAAGAAAAGCAAATTTTTTGTCCATTAAAATGACATCAAATTGATCTGAAATACAGTGTAGATACTGTTAATGTTGTAAATGACTATTGTAGCTGGAAACGTCAGATTTTTTATGGAATATCTACATAGGCGTACAGACGCCCATTATCAGCAACCATCACTCCTGTGTTCCAATGGCACGCTGTGTTAGTTAATCTAAGTTTATCATGTTAAAAAGCTAATTGATCATTAGAAAACCCTTTTTAAATTATGTTAGCACAGCTGAAACTGTTGTTCTGATTAAAGAAGCAATAAAACTGTCCTTTAGACGTGTTCTGGAGCATCAGCATTTGTGGGTTCGATTACAGGCTCAAAATGGCCAGAAACAAAGAACATTCTCCTGAAACTCAGTCTATTTTTGTTCTGAGAAATAAAGGCTATTCCATGCGAGAAATTGCCAAGAAACTGAAGATCTCGTACAGCACTGTATACTCCCTTCACAGAACAGCGCAAACTGTCTTTAACCAGAATAGAAAGAGGAGCGGGAGGCCAGCTGAGCAAGAGGACAGGTACATTAGAGTATCTAGTTTGAGAAACAGCCCTCACAAGTCCTCAACTGGCAACTTCATTAAATAGTACCCACAAAACACCAGTCTCAATGTCAACAGTGAAGAGGCGACTCCGGAATGCTGGCCTTCTAGGCAGAGTTGCAAAGAAAAAGCCATATCTCAGACTGACCAATAAGAAGAAAAGATTAAGATTGGCAAAAGAACACAAACACTGGACGGAGGAACTCTGCCTAGAAACTAAACTAAACAACTTCTTTGCTCGCTTTAACGATAATACAGTACCACCGACACAGCCCGCTACCAAAACTTCCGGGCTCTCCCTCTCCTTCACTGCAGCCAACGTGAGTAAAGATTTTAAATGTGTTAACCCTCGCAAGGCTGCCGGCCCAGACGGCATCTCTAGCCGCGTCCTCAGAGCATGCGCAGACCAGCTGGGTGGTGTGTTTACGGACATATTCAATCAATTCTTATCCCTGCTGTTCCCACATGCTTCAAGAGGGCCACCGTTGTTCCTGTTCCCAAGAAAGCTAAGGTAACTGAGCTAAATGACTATCGCCCCGTAGCACTCACTTCCGTCATCATGAAGTGCTTTGAGAGACTAGTCAAGGACCATATCACCTCCACCCTACCTGACACTCTAGACCCACTCCAATTTGCTTCCACAAACGACGCATTCACAATCACACTGCACACTGCCATAACCTATCTGTACAAGAGGAATACCTATGTAAGAATGCTGTTCATCGACTACAGCTCAGCATTTAACACCCTAGTACCCTCCAAACTCGTCATTAAGCTCGAGACCCTGGGTCTGAACCCTGCCCTGTGCAACTGGGTCCTGGACTTCCTGATGGGCCGTGAGGTGAGGGTAGGAAACAACATCTCCACCCCGCTGATCCTCAACACTGGGGCCTCACAAGGGTGCGTTCTCAGCCCTCTCCTGTACTCCCTGTTCACCCATGACTGCGTGGCCATGCATGCCTCCAACTCAATAATCAAGTTTGCAGACGACACTACAGTGGTAGGCTTGATTACCAACAACGATGAGACGGCCTACAGGGAGGAGGTGAGGGCCCTCGGAGTGTGGTGTCAGGAAAATAACCTCACACTCGACGTCAACAAAACAAAGGAGATGATCGTGGACTCAGGAAACAGCAGAGGGAGCACCCCCCTATCCACATCAACGGGACAGTAGTGGAGAAGGTGGAAAGTTTTAAGTTCCTCGGCGTACACATCACGGACATACTGAAATGGTCCACCCACACAGACAGTGTGATGAAGGCGCAGCAGCGCCTCTTCAACCTCAAGAGGCTGAAGAAATTTGGCTTGTCAAAAACACTCACAAACTTTTACAGATGCACAATCGAGAGCATCCTGTCGGGCTGTATCACCGCCTGGTACGGCAACTGCTCCGCCCACAATCGTAAGGCTCTCCAGAGGGTAGTGAGGTTTGCACAACGCATCACCGGGGGCAAACTACCTGCCCTCCAGGACACCTTCACCACACAATTTCACAGGAAGGCCATAAAGATCATCAAGGACAACAACCAACCGAGCCACTGCCTGTTCACCCCGCTATCATCCAGAAGGCGAGGTCAGTACAGGTGCATCAAAGCTGGGACCGAAAGACTGAAAAACAGCTTCTATCAGACTGTTAAACAGCCATCACTAACATTGAGTGGCTGCTGCCAACATACTGACTCATCTCTAGCCACTTTAAGAATTAAAAATTGGATGTAATAAATGTATCACTAGCCACTTTAAACAATGCCACTTTATATAATGTTCACATACCTACATTACTCTTCTCATATGTATATACTGTACTCTATACCATCTACTGCATCTTGCCTATGCCATTCGGCCATCGCTCATCCATATATTTTTATGTACATATTCTGTACCTTTTGCCTCTGGCCTGGATTACTGACCTCTGCCTGCCCTGACCTTGAGCCTGCCTGCCACTCTGTACCTTGACGGACTCTGCCCTGGACTACCGACCTCTGCCTGTCCTTTGCCTGCCCCCTGTTTTATAATAAATGCCTGTTATTTGAACTGTCTGCATCTGGGTCTTATCCTGAGTTGATGCCAGTGGGTTCTGGTAGTCTTTAATAGCTGATTCTAAGATTTGTATTTGATCATGTATATGTTTTTGCTGTTTGTTCTTTGCTATAAAGCCAAAAAGATTAGAGAAGTGGTTTATCCATACATCTCCGTTTTGGATAAATAACGTGTTGAAGTTTGTTTCGAGTTTTCCAATTTTTCCTGAAGTGGTTAGATTCTATGGATTCTTTAAATACATTGAGCTGATTTCTGACATGCTGCTCCTTTTTTTCTGTAGTGTATTTCCTTATTGTTTTAGTGATTCACCATAGTGAAGGTGTAGGCTCAGGTTTTCTGGGTCTCTATGTTTTGGTTGGATAGGTTTCAAAAATAAATTCTTTGGTTTTTGCATTCTTCATCAAACCATTGTCACGCCCTGATCTGTTTTCACCTGTTCTTGTGGTTGTCTCCACCCACTTCCAGGTGTCACCTGTTTTCCTCATTGGGTACTTATTCCTGTGCTTCCTGTTTGTCTGTTGCCAGTTCGTCTTGTCAAGTCAACCAGCGTGGTTTTTCAGTGCTCTTGTTTTTTTCCTTTTCTCTTTTTTTGCTAGTCCTCCCAGGTTTGACCCTTGCCTGTCTCTACTCTGAACCCATCTGCCTGACCATACTCCCTGTCCTAACCGAGCCTGCCTGCCACCCTGTACCTCCTGGGCTCTGACCTGGTTATGATCTTTTGCCTGTCCACGACCATTCTCTTGCCTTCCCCTTGAATTATAATAAATATCAGAGACTCAAACCATCTGCCTCCCGTGTCTGAATCTGGGTCTCGCCCTGTGCCCTTATAACCATTTGTCATTGTTGTTAATTTTCTTAGGTTGTCTGCTTGAAAAATATATATTTGATAGGGAAGCTGAGAGGTCAAATATACTGTTTAGATTTTCTACTGCCAAGTTTACACCTTCACTATTACAGTGGAACGTTTTGTCCAGGAAATTGTCAAGAAGGGATTGAATTTGTTGTTGCCTAATTGTTTTTTTGTAGATTTCCACAATATTTTCCATTTATAGCATTTCTTAATATTATTGAGTTCCTTTGGCTTTGATGCCTCATGATTGAGCATAGCTCTGTTCAAGTAGAGTGTGATTTTGCTGTGATCTAATAGCAGTGTCCGTGGACTGACAATGAACGGTCTTAGAGACTCTGGGTTGCGGTCAGTGATACAGTAGTCTACAGTACTACTGCCAAGAGATGAGCTATAGGTGTACCTACCATAGGAGTCCCCTCAAAGCCTACCATTGATTATGTACATACCCAGCGTCCGACAGAGCTGCAGGAGTTGTGTCCTGTTTTTGTTGGTTATGTTGTCGTAGTTGTGTCTAGGGGGCATATGGGGGAGGGAATGATGTCACCTCCAGGTAGGTGTTGGTCCCCCTGCGTGCTGAGTGTATCGGGTTCTTGTCCAGTTCTGGCATTTAGGTCGCCACAGACTAGTACATGTCCCTGAGCCTGGAAATGGTTGATCTCCCCCTCTAGGATGGAGAAGCTGTCTTCATTAAAGTATGGGGATTCTATTGGGGGATATAGGTAGCACACATGAGGATATTTTTCTCTGAGATAATTTCCTTATTAATGTATAGCCAGATGTAAAATTTTCCTGTTTTGTCTAATTTAATAGTGTGGGTTATATCTGCGCTGTACCAAATTAGCATACCCCCTGAGTCTCTTCCCTGTTTCACACCTGGTAGTTTGGTGGATGGGACTACCAGCTCTCTGTAACCTTGAGGACAACCAGTGGGTCTGTCTCCTTTAGACCATGTTTCTTGCAGAATGATAATGTCTGTATTTCCAATTTATTTGAAGTTTGGGTTCCTGCTCTTTAGGCCAAAGGCAGATGACCTCAGACCTTGTATATTCCATGATGAGATAGTAAAAGCTTTTTGTTCCATAGTGTCTAGTGTTGTTTTTGTGTAGTTTAGGCCCGGACCATAACAGTAGGTGTGAGCAGAGCATGTTGAGTATCTGATACATACCTCTTAGGTCGCAGGAGGGGCCCTTGGCAGGTGTAATAGTGGGGGTTGGGCCTGTTGCTCTGCTCATGGCCTGGGCAAATTTCCTGCTGTCATGTTGAGGTCCTTGTCGCAGAGGCAGGGGCATGGGGTGGGCAGAAGGGGCATAGGTCTGATATGGGGGGGGGGCTATATAGGGTGTGGCAAGGTTTTGATTGGGGGGTCTTAGCTGGTTGGGGTGTGGCTAGTGATGCTGTGGTCTGGGAGTAGGTCCTCTTGGCATGGGTTCTCTCTCTGTGCAGGTTGTTTGTGAGGTGGCCTTGCAGGTCTGGGAGGGAGTCTCGCTGGTCTGGGCGGGGTGTCCGTTGCTCTGTTGCTCCTGTGTGAGGTGCTGGGGCTACGGTTGAGGGTGACTTCCTTCAGGGTTCTGGCAAAAGTTGGGATTGTTGCCTTGTAGAGGTGGAACTGGTCGTAAAGGCTGTTCAAGCCCAGGGTTGAGTGGTGGGTGAAAGTGGAAGAAACTTTTTCTATCACTCCCTTGAGTGCTGTTGCCACAATTTCCTGCTGGGTCCTCAGGTCATTTGCGCCTGTGTCAATTATGATGTGGCTAGCGGACCTTAGTCTGTCCTCTGACAACAGCCCCAGGGCATGCCTAGTGTTTTGGCATCAGAGTTAATCCACTTTGTGTTTGGGAAAAAAGTTTATCCTCTTGATAGCAAGATGGCGCCGACAGAGATGGTTGCCTCGCTTTCGAGTCCTTAGGAAACTCTGCAGTATTTAGTTTTTTATGTATTACTTCTTACATCGTTAACCCAGGAAATCTTATGTCTTATTACATACAGCCGGGAAGACCTATTGGATATAAGAGCGATGTCAACTTACCAATATTACGACCAGGAATATGACTATCCCGAAGCAGATCCTCTGTTTGGTCCACCACCCAGGACAATGGATCTAATCCCAGAAGCCGACCCAAGACAACGGCGCCACAGAAGGGGTAGATGGAGCGGCCTCTTGGTCAGGCTCCGTAGACGTGCACATCGCCCACCGCTCCCCGCTCCTGAGTATACTACTCGCCAATGTCCAGTCTCTTGACAACAAGGTAGACAAATTTCGAGCAAGGGTTGCCTTCCAGAGAGACATCAGAGATTGTAACATTCTCTGTTTCACGGAAACATGGCTCTCTCGGGATATGTTGTCGGAATCGGTTCAGCCACCGGGCTTCTCCATGCATCGCGCCGACAGAGATAAACACCTGGGAAGAGGAAGGGCGGGGTGTATGCTTCATGATTAACGACTCATGGTGTAATCATAACAACATACAGGAACAGGAAGTCCTTCTGCTCACCTGACCTAGAATTCCTCACAATCAAATGCCGGCCATATTACCTTCCAAGAGAATTCTCGTCAGTTATCGTCACAGCTGTGTACATTCCCCCTCAAGCAGACACCAAGATGGCCCTAAAGGAACTTCACTGGACTCTATGTAAACTGGAAACCATATATCCTGAGGCTACATTTATTGTAGCTGGGGATTTTAACAAGGCAAAAATCGCTTTATTACAGACAGACTTCTCCCCATCTTAGCTACTACTGTATCAATATGTTTTGACCATGACAGTTTACAATCTAGTGTTACTCCAAGCAGTTTAGTCATCTCAACTTGCTCTATTTCCACATTATTTTTTACAAGATTTAGTTGAGGTTTAGTGAGTGTTATGTTTCAATGCTTTAAGTTTTTGAAATATTTAGGGCTAACTTGTTCTTTGCCACCCACTCTGAAACTAACTGCAGCTCTTTGTTGAGTGTTGCAGTCATTTCAGTCGCTGTAGTAGCTGACGTGTATAGTGTTGAGTCATCTGCATACATAGACACTCTGGCTTTACTCAAAGCCAGTGGCATGTCGTTAGTAAAAAATTTAAAAAGCAAGGGGCCTAAACAGCTACCCTGGGGAATTCCTGATTCTAACTGGATTATATTTGATAGGCTTCCATTAAAGAACACCCTCTGTGACAAGTAACTCTTTATCCACATTAGAGCAGGGGGTGTAAAGCCATAACACATAAATTTTTCCAGCAGCAGACTATGATCGATAATGTCAAATGCTGCACTGAAGTCTAACAAGACCCCACAATCATTTTATCATGAATTTCTCTCAGCCAATCATCAGTCATTTGTGTAAGTGCTGTGCTTGTTGAGTGTCCTTCCCTATAAGCATGTTGAAATTCTGTTTCCAATTTGTTTACTGTGAAATAAAATTGTATCTGGTCAAACCATTTTTTCAATAAGCTAACTAAGGTTTGGTTACAGGCTGATTGGTCGGCTATTTGAGCCAGTAAAGGGAGCTTTACTCTTCTTGGGTAGAGGAATTACTTTAGCTTCCCTCCAGGCCTGAGGGCACACGCTCTCTAGTAGGCTTAAATTGAAGATGTGGCAAATAGGAGTGGCAATATCGTCTGCTATTATCATCAGTCATTTTAAATCCAGATTGTCAGACCCCGGTGGCTTGTCATTGTTGATAGACAAAAATATTTTTTTCACCTCTTCCACACTGACTTTACAGAATTCAAAAGTACAATTCTTGTCTTTCATAATTTGGTCCGATATACTTGGATGTGTAGTGTCAGCATTTGTTGCTGGCATGTCATCCCTAAGTTTGTTTATCTTGCCAATGAAAAAGTCATTATTAAAGTAGTTTGCAATATCAGTGGGCTTTGTGATGAATGAGCCATCTGATTCAATGGACAAAGGAGCTGAGTTGGCTTTTTTCCCCCAAAATGTCATTTAAGGTGCCCAAAGCTTTTTACTATCATTCTTTATATAATTTATCTTTGTTTCATAGTGTAGTTTCTTTTTCTTTAGTTTAGTCACATGATTTCTTAATTTGCAGTACGTTTGCCAATCAGTTGGGCTGCCAGACTTAATTGCCATTCCTTTTGCCTCATCCCTCTCAACCATACAATTTTTCAATTCCTCATCAATCCAAGGGAATTTAACAGTTTTTACAGTAATTTTCTTAATGGGTGCGTGCTTATTAGTAACTGAAATAAGTAGTTTCATAAATGCACTAAGTGCAGAGTCTGGTTGCTCCTCATTACACACTACAGACCAGAAAGTATTCTTTACATCATCAACATATTAATCACTACAAAACGTATTGTATGACCTTTTTTGCACTATATTAGGCCCAGCCTTTGGAACTTTGGTTTTACTAGATATGGCTATTATGTTGTGATCACTACATCAAAACATGTTGATGATTTAATTCCTGTGCTGTTTGTAACTACCCTGGTAGGTTGACTGACAACCTAATCCAGGTTGCAGGCACTGGTTACACCAAGTGCTAACAGTTTGACGAGTGGGCAGCATGATGATAGCCAGTCAATATTTAAATCACCCAGAAAATATAGTTCTCTGTTGATATCACATACATTATCAAGCATTTCACACATATTATCCAGACTTTTCCAGACTGTTAGCACTTGGTGGTCTATAGCAGCTTCCCACAAGAATGGGCTTTAGGTGAGGCAGATGAACCTGTAGCCATATTACTTCAACAGTATTTAACAGTAGATCGTCTCCAAGCTTTACATGAATGTGGTTATGAATATAGACCGCAACACCGCCTCCGTTGGCATCTCTGTCTTTTCGGTAGATGTTTTAATTTTCGGTAGATGTTATAATCATGTATTGCTACCACAGTATCATCAAAGGTATTATCTAAGTGAGTTTCAGAGATAGTCCGAATATGAATGTCATCTGTTACAAGCAAATTATTGACTTAATGAACCTTGTTTCCTAGGCTACATATGTTAATTTGGGCTATTTTTAGCACTTTTCCGGGTTGCTTGATTGGTAGGCTTCCCAGTAAAGCATTAAAAACAGAGGTAGACTTACTCATGTTATTTACATTGGAGCTTATAGTGCAGGGTGAGCTGCATAAAGTGGTCTTCCTACTAGTGCACACCATCTCAGTGCTAACAGTGTAACTCTGGTTTATAGGCTATGATTACTGCTTACAATAGCTGTAGGATAAACAGATGTATTCGGTGCAATTAGGGGTACATAAATTAAATTACTTACATTGTGTCTGCCAATGCCCCTAAGATCATGTACATTTGATTCAGCATTATGACGACTCATTGTCACACTGGTAGGGATTAACTGAGCAGGTCTTGGATAATTTATATCTGGAGTATTTCTCATGTCTTATCCGGTGTCCTGTGTGAATTTAAGTATGCTCCCTCTAATTCTCTCTCTCTCTCTTTCTCTCTCTCTCTTTCTCTCTCGCTTTCTCTCTCTTTCTCTCTCTCTTCTCTCGAAGGACCTGAGCCCTAGGACCGTGCTTCAGGACTATCTGGCCTGATGACTCCTTGCTGTCCCCAGTCTACCTTGTCATGCTGCTGCTCCAGTTTCAACTGTTCTGCCTGTGGCTATGGAACCCTGACCTTTTCACTGTACGTGCTACCTTGTCCTGGATCTGCTGTTTTGGACTCTCTCCACCGCACCTGCTGTCTCTAACTCTGAATGATAGGCTATGAAAAGCCAACTGACATTTACTCCTGAAGTGCTGACCTGTTGCACCCTCTACAACCACTGTGATTATTATCTGACCCTGCTGGTCATCTATGAACGTTTGAACATCATAGCCATGTTCTGTTATAATCTCCACCCGGCACAGCCAGAAGAGGACTGGCCACCGCTCAGAGTCTGGTTCCTCTCTACGTTTCTTCCTGGGTTCTGGCTTTTCTAGGGAGGTTTTCCTAGCCACTGTGCTTCTACATCTGCATTGCTTGCTGTTTGGGGTTTTAGGCTGGGTTTCTGTACAGCACTTTGTGACATCGGCAGATGTAAAAAGGGCTTTATGAATACATTTGATTGATTAATTTTCCAGTCATTGTTTCAACACAGCCTTGAAATGCGTGGACAGGGTCCAGGAGCCAAGATGATTTGGATGGACTAGAACCCTTCAATGCCGGTCTGACCAATCGGAATCAACGCTTCAAGATTGTTTTGATCACGCGGACTGGGAAATGTTCCGGTCAGCCTCAGAGAATAATATCGACCTATACGCTGACTCGATTGAGTGAATTTATAAGGAAGTGCATTGAAAATGTTGTACCCACTGTGACTATTAAAGCCTACCCTAACCAGAAATCGTGGATGGATGGCGGCATTCACTCAAAACTGTAAGCGTGAACCACCACATTTAACTATGGAAAGAGGTCTGGGAATATGGCTGAATATAAACAGTGTAGTTATTCCCTCGGCAAGGCAATCAAACAAGCTAAATGCCGGTACAGGGACAAAGTGGAGTCGCAATTCAACGGCTCAGACATGAGACGCATGTGGCAGGATCTACAGGAAATCACGGACTACAAAAAGAATAACAGCCACGTCACGGACACTGACGTAATGCTTCCAGACAAACTAAACACCTTCTTTGCCCACTTTGAGGATAATACAGTGCCACTGTTGCGGCCCGCTAACAAGAACTGTACCCCCCCTCTCCTTCTCCGTGGCCGACGTGAGTAAAACATTTGAACGTGTTATCCCTCGCAAGGCTGCTGGTCCAGACGGCATCCTTAGCCGCAGCCTCAGAGCATGCGCAGACCAGCTGGCTGGTGTGTTTACAGACATATTCAATCGCTCCCTATCCCAGTCTGCTGTTCCCACATGCTTCAAGATGGCCACCATTGTTCCTGTACCCAAGAAGGCAAAGATAATGGGGGGGGGGGGGGGGGCCCGTCAGGAAGTCCAGGACCCAGTTGCACAGGGCGGGGGTTCAGACCCAGGGCCCCGAGGTTAATGATGAGCTTGGAGGGTACTATGGTGTTGAATGCTGAGCTATGGTCAATGAACAGGACTCTTACATAGGTATTCCTCTTGTCCAGATGGGATAGGGCAGTGTGCAGTGCAATGGCGATTGTATCGTATGTGGACCTATTGGGGCGGTAAGCACATTTAAGTCGGTCTAGGGTGTCAGGTCAGTTAGAGGTGATATGATCCTTAACTGGCCTCTCAAAGCACTTCATGAATACAGAAGTGAGTGCCAAGGGGCGATAGTCATTTAGTTCAGTTACCTTTGCTTTCTTGGGTACAGGAACAATAGCAGACATTTTGAAGCAAGTGGAGATGGCAGACTGGGATAGGGAGAGATTGAATATGTCTGTAAACACTCCACCCAGCTGGTCTGCGCATACTCTGAGGATGCGGCTAGTTCCATTGTCTATCCCATTGTGGTGTTGAGGTTGTGGTCCGAATCTGAGGTGGGCTGTTCTGCTGACTTGTCTGGGGGAGTGTCCTGCTCTCTGTCACACCTCAGCTTTCTGACCTCGTCCTTCAGTGCCATGTGTGCCTCTTTAAGTTCTCAAACTTCAGGCCGTAGAGCAGTCAGCTCTCTCAAACAGCCGTCCATCTCCACCTTCTGCCCTCTGGGTCTTGTTGGCGGGGTGTTGTTGTGCTGGTCTGTTTTGTGGGTTTGTTCTGTCTGGATTGTGTGGACTAGCCCTCTGAGCTCCACCATGTCTCTCTCCAGCTCTGTGAATTTATCCTCGTCTGACTATCCTCGTCTGCAGGACTGTTCTGTCGTAGCAGCTTGGTAGCTTAGTATACTTATTTACTTAGCTTTATATAACAAAATTACCTAGAGATTATTGTCTTTTACTTTTTTGGCTTCAGAAATAGCTTCAGACTGAATATTACTCACTCAGTTTTGTGTTGGATGGTATTTCCAGGTTCCGCTGTGTTTCTTTTTTTTCTGTTTTTTGCAAAAGAACTAAGGAGCCCATGAGCTCACCTCTCTCTCTCTCACACACACGTTCCCTTGTGTTTTAGGGCTTCCGAGTGGCACAGCGGTCTAAGGCACTGCATTTCAGTGCAAGAGGCATCACTACAGTCCCTGGTTTGATTCCAGGCTGTATCACATCTGGCTGTGATTGGGAGTCCCATAAGGCGCCGCATAATTGGCCCAGCGTCTTCCGGGTTTGGCCGGGGTTGGCTGTCATTGTATATAAGAATTTGTTCTTAGCTGACTTGCCTAGATAAAAAATTAAAAAACATAAAAAAATGTGTATTGCTCTGACCTGACATCATGAGGTCAGCTATGCTTAACAGCACCTCATCTATTGTTCTCCTCAGTCCTCACCACCCTTTGTCTCTATTTATCTCTCTCTATTTATCCACACCCCTTCCTGTCGTTCCCTGTCCACCGCACTTTCTCCCTCCCACCCTATCCACCCCCCCCTCTGCCTCTCCACCCCCTTCTCTCTCCATCACCTCTCTTTCTACACCCCTCTGCCCTCTCTCTCCCACTACAACGCTCCTCCCCTCTCTCTCCTGATATATGATTGCCTTAGGGTGGAACTGATGGAACATACCAACCGCACTAGACCAAAGGAAGAGGGAAGGCACAGAAAGGAAGGAAAGACGTTTTGTTTCCATCTTGACACACTTTAAAGCCTGTGTTCTCTACTACAGCAGTGTTTCTCAAAGTAATCGTCAGGAACTCTCAGTCGTTTCACATAACTGTTAACTTCCACCACTAGCACACCTGATTCAGCTAATTTAGGGCTCGCTGATGAGCTCATTCACTGAATCAGACTATGGAATTAAACAGTTATGGGTTTGCGGTCCCTGGGGACAAGTTTGTTGAGAAACAATGATATACAGTTGAAGTCGGAAGTTTACATACACTTAGGTTGAAAACTCGTTTTTCAACCACTCCACAAATTTCTTGTTAACATCTATAGTTTTGGCAAGTCAGTTCGGACATCTACTTTGTGCATGACACAAGTCATTTTTCCAACAATTGTTTACAGACATATTATTTCACTTATAATTCACCGTTTGCATACACTAAGTTGACTGTGCCTTTAAACAGCTTGGAAAATTTCAGAAAATGATGTCATGGCTTTAAAAGCTTTTGATAGGCTAATTGACATAATTTGAGTCAATTGGAAGTGTACCTGTGGATGTATTTCAAGGCCTACCTTCAAACTCAGTGCCTCTGTGCTTGACATCATGGGAAAATCAAAATAAATTAGCCAAGACCTCAGAAAATAAATTGAAGACCTCCACAAGTCTGGTTCTTCATTGGGAGCAATTTCCAAACGCCTGAAGGTACCACGTTCATCTGTACCAACAATAGTATGCAAGTATAAACACCATGGGACCACGCAGATGTCATACCACTCAGGAAGGAGACACGTTCTGTCTCCTAGAGATGAACGCACTTTGGTGCAAAAAGTGCAAATCAATCCCAGAACAACAGCAAAGGACCTTGTGAAGATGCTGGAGGAAACCGGTAGAAAAGTATCTATATCCACAGTAAAACGAGTCCTATATCGACATAACCTGAAAGGCCGCTCAGCATGGAAGAAGCCACTGCTCCAAAACCACCATAAAAAAGCCAGACTACGGTTTGCAACTGCACATGGGGACAAAGACCGTACTTTTCAGTGAAATGTCCTCTGGTCTGATGAAACAAAAATAAGACTGTTTGGCCATAATGACCATAGCTATGTTTGGAGGAAAAAGGGGGTGGCTTGCAAGCCAAAGAACACCATCCCAACCGTGAAGCAGCATCATGTTTTGGGGGTGCTTTGCTGCAGGAGGGACTGGTGCACTTCACAAAATAGATGGCATCATGAGGTAGGAAATTTATGTGGATATATTGAAGCAACATCTCAAGACATCAGTCAGGAAGTTAAAGGTTTGTCGCAAATGAGTCTTCCAAATGGACAATGACCCCAAGCATGCTTCCAATGTTGTGGCAAAATGGCTTAAAAGGACAACAAAGTCAAGGTATTGGAGTGGCCATCACAAAGCCATGACCTCAATCCTATAGAAAATTTGTGGGCAGAACTGAAAAAGCGTGTACGAGCAAGGAGGCCTACAAACCTTACTCAGTTATACCAGCTCTGTCAGGAGGAATGGGCCAAAATTCACCCAACGTAGTGTGGGAAGCTTGTGGAAGGCTACCCGTAACGTTTGACCCAAGTTAAACAATTTAAAGGCAATGCTACCAAATACTAATTGAGTGTATGTAAACTTCTGACCTACTAAGTAATGTGATGAAAGAAATAAAAGCTGAAATAAATCCACTATTATTCTGACATTTCACATTCTTAAAGGAAAGTGGTGATCCTAACTGACCTAAAACAGGGACTTTTTACTAGGATTAAATGTCAGGGATTGTGAAAAACTGAGTTTAAATGTATTTGGCTAAAGTGCATGTAAACTTCGGACTTCAACTGTACAGTACACACTCCCAGTGCCAAATCTCTCTCTGTCACACACACTTTATTCCACATGGTGTTACCCATCTCCACCCTTCTCAATCTGCAGTGGTACGAGCTGATCCTCTTAGCCTGGGGCATGTTCAGTAAGTATAAAATGGGAGAAAGTGTTTTGAAGCACAGAGTAAAACTGAATATGTCCAATAAGAGTACATGTTTTGGTTTTTCGGTTGCAAGACGTGGTGCTAGTGTCATACCGAACACAACTCAGGTAAAGTGTCTGTATGTTTGAGAACTACCTGCTAGACACTGCTAGACAGATACTACCCTTCGCCCCTATCCCGAGAGACACATACAGTATAGTACATGTAAGGGGCATTCCCAGAATACATGAGAACAGGCAGAGTAACGGGATCACACCTGAGAGGGTTAAAACTGACAGGCATTAGCGCCCTCTTCCTCTTTCTGAGCCGGCCCATCTCTCTACCCTTCTCTCGCACTCCTCCCCCTGTTCTCCTACAGCAGGGGGCAGGTCTGTGACTTTGTACTTCCATGAACCCTCTTTCCTGTAGTAAATTGACACACCAATCTATCAAATAGCAAATGAATAACCCACCACTGATGCTTGGAGAACGTTTTCACTGCTGATTTTATTGAGGGCAACAAATTAAGGCCACAGTTTACTAAACAAGTCAGTTTATAATGTATATTCCTTTCAGAGCAGAGGGTGCAACGCGTCAAATAGAAATGTAATGCATAGGACAGATATGCCTCACTTACCACGTGTTGCCCGTCCAACATTTCCTCATCTCCCATTCCTTCTGATGTGACTATCCCCAATGCGCCTCCCTATTTTTCCCTGCCCCGCTACAAAGTTTCTCCCTGCAGGCGGTCACTGAGTCCGAGGTGCTAAAAGAGCTCCTTAAACTTGACCCCAAAAAAACATCTGTGTCAGATGGTTTAGACCCTTTCTTATTTAAGTTTGCTGCCCCTATCATTGCCATCATCTGACATTTTTAACCTGTCTCTCCTCACTGAGGAGGTTCCCATTGCTTGGAAGGCAGCCACGGTGCGTCCTTTATTTAAACGGGGAGATTAAGCTGATCCTAACTGTTAAAGGCCGATTTCCATTTTGCCCTCTTTATCAAAAGTGTTGTAAAAACGTGTTTCCGCTCAGGTATGGATGTGTCACTGCAACCTTAAAGGTCCTAAATGATGTCACCATTGCCCTTGATTCTAAGCAATGTTGTGCTGCTATTTTTATTGACTTGACCAAAGCTTTTGATACGGTAGACCATTCCATTCTTGTGGGCCAGCTAAGGAGTATTGGTGTCTCTGAGGGGTCTTTGGCCTGGTTTGCTAACTACCTCTCTCAACGAGTGCAGTGTATAAAGTCAGAACATCTGCTGTCCCAGCCATTGCCTGTCAGCAAGGGAATACCCCAAGGCTCGATCCTAGGTCCCACGCTCTTCTCAATTTACATCAACAACATAGCTCAAGCAGTAGGAAGCTCGCTCATCCATTTATATGCAGATGATACAGTCTTATACTCAGTTGGCCCTTCCCCAGATTTTGTGTTAAACACTCTACAACAAAGCTTTCTTAGTGTCCAACAAGATTTCTCTGCCCTTAACCTTGTTCTAAACACCTCCAAAACAAAGGTCATGTGGTTTGGTAAGAGGAATGCCCCTCTCCCCATCGGTGTGATTACTACCTGTGAGGGTTTAGAGCTTGAGGTAGTCACCTCATACAAGTACTTGGGAGTATGGCTAGATGGTACACTGTCCTTCTCTCAGCACATATCAAAGCTGCAGGCTAAGGTTAAATCTAGACTTGGTTTCCTCTATCGTAATCGCTCCTCTTTTACCCCAGCTGCCAAACTAACCCTGATTCAGATGACCATCCTATCCATGCTAGATTACAGAGACGTAATGTATAGATCGGCAGGTAAGGGTTCTCTCGAGCAGCTAGATGTTCTTTACCATTCGGCCATCCGATTTGCCACCAATGCTTCTTATAGGACACATCACTGCACTCTATACTCTCCTGTAAACTGGTAATCTCTGTATTCCCTGTTGCAAGACCCACTGGTTGATGCTTATTTATAAAACCCTCTTAGGCCTCACTCCCCCCTATCTGAGATACCTACTGCAGCCCTCATCCTCCACATACAACACCCGTTCTGCCAGTCACATTCTGTTAAAGGTCCCCAAAGCAGACACATCCCTGGATTGCTCCTCTTTTCAGTTCGCTGCAGCTAGCAACTGGAACAAGTTGCAAAAAACCTTGTTTCATCTCCATCTCTTCATTCAAAGACTCAATCATGGACACACTTACGGACAGTTGTGGCTGCTTCGCGTGATGTATTGTTGTCTCTACCTTCTTGCCCCTTGTGCTGTTGTCTGTGCCCAATAATGTTTGTACCATGTTTTGTGCTGCTACCATATTGTTGCTACCATGTTGCTGCCATGTTGTGTTGCTACCATGCTGTGTTTTCATGTGTTGCTGCCATGCTATGTTGTCATTTTAGGTGTCTCTTTATGTAGTGTTGTAGTGTCTCTCTTGTCATGGTGTGTGTTTTGTCCTATATTTTTATTTAATTATATCCCCTGTCCCCGCAGGAGGCCTTTTGCCTTCTGGTGGGCTGTCATTGTAAATAAGAATTTGTTCTTAACTGACTTGCCTAGTTAAATAAAGGTTAAATAAATAAATAAAATCTAACTTTATACAGCTATATTCAATAGAGCAGGGCCTACATTTCTACCTGCAACCTTTAAATTGTTTCCTCTGAATAGAGCCCGCCAGTTTGTACTTCTAAAACCCAGAAATTAGTTACCTCTGCCATCCCTATGGGGGAAATTAATGGGGAAAAAATAGGGTTTTGGGATAAACGCTGAAAATAACTTATACGTTTTGTTCTATGATATAATCAGTCAGTTAACATGACCTTCATGAATATTATGAGAATTCACACAAAAAAATACATTAGCTGATAAAGATTATCTCATAGAACAAATCGTATAAAATCTCATAAACCTGTGTTTACCACAGACCTTATTTTCAGTTTATTCAAAAACCCTTCAAAAGCGCCATTCATTTCCCCATATTCTTTGTCGACGAACTATGGCGGAGGTAGTGCCTACAAAAAGACTCCATTGCTATTTCTCTCTATAAAAAGCATACCATTAGATTATTCTCAAATAGGGATAACATACAATAGGCCTAAACAAAACTAAATCGCCAGTGGGAATCTGATTAACGATCGTTACACAACCGACGTCACCGTGGAGGCAGGGGTGACGTCTCTGTCGATGACTCCTGTAATGATCAGCTACTCTGGTCTAGGGGCGAGAAGTCCGCCCGGAGCGAGCCTTGTGGAGGGTGTGTGAAAAAGGCCTTTCTCCCGTCAGAGAAACCAGACCCGTGATCTCTTGAATATATTATAGCTGGTTGGCCATTGTGCAATAGTCAGGGAGGTATGCAATCCAGTTTCTAGGCGAACACGGCCACTCAGAGCAAGGACTAACTACACAGCGATTCGTCTCAGTTTTGTG
The DNA here is from genome assembly GCF_016432855.1 of Salvelinus namaycush. Taxonomy (NCBI): domain Eukaryota; kingdom Metazoa; phylum Chordata; class Actinopteri; order Salmoniformes; family Salmonidae; genus Salvelinus; species Salvelinus namaycush. The sequence continues at coordinate 4,420,435 of NC_052332.1, read as the reverse complement.
TATGGTTACATACCGAGTAGTGACGATCGGTTCTACGCGGATCAAGTAGTGATACGAATCTTTTTTGAGTTGCATTGGAAGACGCTGCCTGCTACAGTTTTGAAAGGGAAACGATTCGCCACAATTGCAGACATGGGAGCTACAACTTGAAGACAGACTAGGCAAACTGTTGCGGATACAAGGAAAAATAACGAACATAGCCTAATTTTCTTGTTACCCACCGACATTTATTGGAGCTAACGTTATCTAGTAGCTGAAGAACACGGAATCAAGTATACAATTCTAACCACGGGTATTGTCAAAGGTAAGCCCCCAGCATAAAACCAGATGGCTAGGCTAGCATTGTTGAATAGGCTAATTTAGCCACTAACTTAAGCTATTTGCTAATATATCCCAGCCTAAATATGCAGTCAAAAGGTTGTATAATGTTAGAGCAGTGTGAATTTAGGTTGGTTTTTACAAGCGCTCAGTACACGTTACACATCTAAGTTGTTTAGTAATGCCTTGTTAGCTAACGTTACCTACCGTTCATTATTCAAGTTGAACAACACAAATTAGGAAAAATTCGGTGGTTTATTCGATAAGTTTGTATTAAAAGTATGAATTTCAGCACCCCACGGAAGGACCGCTGTTGTACAGGTAAGCGTCTTGAAAATTGACATTTTTATAAGTATCGACTGAATGGTGACCCAATGTTGCTGCAAATAAATCGCGCGACCAATTATCAAAACTCAACTCCGCCTCGATATGAGAGAACGGAGTTGAGCGTTCCTCAGCTAACAAGGCATACGCTAATTTAGCTACAAAGTAGCTAGCCTAATTCCGCTGTTGAGTCCGTTTATCGCATGGAGAAACTATAAATGACAGGAAGATAGAGGCTGGTTGTAGGCCTAAACAAACCGTGTTGCAACACCTCTGGGCAGCCTCTTGATAAAGGAATTGCAAGGTGAAACAAAATGTCTTCCATTGTTACTTCAAGCCGAGCAGCACGTTTAACATGGTGGCTACAATGTAGCACTGACTGCTTTGGAATTCTCTGACATCTGTAACGTTAAGCGATGTACGATTTCAGTAGAAACATGTCTGCGCATTAGCTACGTTGTATCTGTGCAAAGTATAACAACAGTAGGCGAGGTTAGGGTCGATGTTTTTCAAGTGTGTGTGGATTAGGTTGAATGTTTTCGTATTAGGCTACAACAAATAAACTGTCAGTGTGTATCTTGTGATCCATCTCTTGTCATGATAAGATCTGAGATGCTAAGTAGCCTAGCGCCAAAAAGCTTCACCCATCATGAGAATAGTAGTAATTTAGCTAATTTAAAAACACACATTTAACGCAGTCAAAGAAGATTATTAATAAGGAATTTGTATATGTAAATGGTGGTGTTTGCACACTTATACCCAGACCTACAAGCATAACGATACACCAATAACAACACTCGGGAAATTGTTTAAAATCAGTTGTATCCTGTGGACCAGGGGATCTTCCTACCAAACTAGCCTAATAGTTGAAAAACAGACTAAATTGGAGTGAGTCAGACAAGACAACCATCTGACTGGTCAGCACCATCCCAGGGACCAGTGCTGGTTCAGAGACTAAGGGATGCTGCTCCAGGTGATTTGGGGTCCAGCTGCAGCTAGGTGAGGCAGCTGGCTGTCAGAGGTTAAAGGTGAGACTAGGTGACAATCAGTTGACCTGCTAGATGGAGTTCAACCCGGAGGTGGATGAGATTAGGCATATTCCATATACACACATTCTGTACAAGGCTGTGCGGAATATCAGATCTTTACAATGCCTGGATAAGTGTTGAACTCAGGAACCAAGACAATATGATACAATAATTTTGTAATCTGTAGGCCTGTGCTGAATTTATGTATCTGAAATGCACTGTATACCTTTCTGCTCAATGCTAGACTTGGCCTGAAATAAGTGCATGCTCATGGGTGCTGATACTGTTTATATTTAGGTGCAGGAACTCCAGAATATCTATGAGATAATATTATATAAGCAAAAATGGGCAAGTGCCTTTCCGACCTTAAAGGTGCTACACACAAGATTTTTTGAAGAATTCTTGCTTGTAATTTCAGAAAATGTCTAATATATCTGCCGCTAATAGCTGAATTGTAGTGTTTCACAGTATTACTTACCAGCCAGTGTTGTGATTGGCTGTGATATTTGCCTATTGACTTCTCCCGTCGGAGTGGCATCTTATCAAAATGGGAAAGCTGTTCTGACTTTGTGGCTGTGTTATCTAGTGGAATTGGTCATTTCCTGGTTGCAAAAATTCGACACTGTTCGCTCAATTTCAGTCAATGTGAGAAACAAGCATTGAATAGTGTAGGGAATCATACCATCTAAATTGCTGTGAAATATCTTTTCAATAACAAATAATATCGTTTTTTGAAGCTGCTGGACCAAAACGAAAGTTACTTATCGTTTTTGGTCCACCAGCTTCAAACAGCTGTAAAAATGATATTCTTTTTGTTACGTTACAGCCGTGTTCTAAAATTGATTAAATTAAATATGTTCCTCATGAATCGACACACAATACCCCATTATGACAAAGCAAAATCAGGTTTTTATATTGTTTTGCAAATGTATTAAAAATAAACAAATGCCTTATTTACATAAGTATTCAGACCCTTTGCTATGAGACTTGACATTCAGCTCCGGTGCATTCTTTTTTCATTGATCATCCTTGAGATGTTTCTACAACTTGATTGGAGTCCCGCTGTGGTAAATTCAATTGACTAGACTTGATTTGGATAGGTGTGTGCCTATCTAAATAAGATCCCACAGTTGACAGTGCATGGTAGAGTAAAAACCAAGCCATGAGGTTGAAGGATTTGTCCATAGAGCTCCAAGACAGGATTGTGTCGAGGCACAGATCTGGGGAAGGGTACCAAAGCATTTCTGCAGCATTGAAAGTCCCTAAAAATACAGTGGCCTCCATCATTCTTAAATGGATGAAGTTTGGAACCACCAAGACTCTTCCTAGAGCCGGCCAAACTGAGCAATCGGGGGAGAAGGGCCTTGGTCAGGGAGATGACCAAGAAGATGATGGTCACTCTGACAGAGCTCCAGAGTTCCTCTGTGGAGATGGGAGAAACTTCCAGGAGGTCAACCATCTCTGCAGCACTCCACCAATTAGGCCTTTATGGCAGAGTGGCCAGACGGAAGCCACTCCTAAAGTAAAAGGTACATGACAGCCTGCTTGAAGTTTGCCAAAAGGCACCTAAAAGACTCTCAGACCATGAGAAACAAGATTTTCTGGCCTGATGGAACTCTTTGGCCTGAATGCCAAGCGTCACATCTGGAGGGAACCTGGTACCATCCCTACGGTGAAGCATGGTGGCAGCATCATGCTGTGGGGATGTTTTTCAGTGGCAGGGACTGGGAGACTAGTCAGGATTAAGGGAAAAATGAACAGAACAAAGTACAGAGAGCTGCTTGACGAAAACCTGCTCCAGAGCGCTCAGGACCTCAGACTGGGGCGATGGTTCACCTTCCAACAGAACAACGACCCTAAGCACACAGCCAAGACAACGCAGGAGTGGCTTCGGGACAAGTCTCTGAATGGCCCAGCTAGAGCCCGGACTTGAACCCGATCAAACATCTCTGGAGAGACCTGAAAATAGCTGTGCAGCGATGCTCCCCATCCAACCTGACAGAGCTTGAGAGGATCTGCAGAGAACGATGGGAGAAACTCCCCAAAAACAGGTGTGCCAAGCTTGTAGCGTCATACCCAAGAAGACTCAAAGCTGTAATTGCTGCCAAATGTGCTTCAACAAAGTACTGAGTAAAGGGTCTGAATACTTATGTAAATGTGATATTTCTGTTTTTTTAAATTTTCAATAAATTGTGCAAAAATTTCTAAACCTCTTTTTGCTTTGTCATTATGGGGTATTGTGTGTAGATTGAGAGGGGGGGGGGCTAATTTGATCAATTTTAGAATAAGGCTGTAACGTAACAAAGTGGAAAAAGTCAAGGGGTTTGAACACTTTCCGAATGCTGTGTGTGTGTGTGTGTGTACATATAGTACCAGTCAACAGTTTGGACACACCTACTCATTCAAGGGTATGTCTTGAGCTGTTTTGGGATGAGTTGGACTGCACAGTGAGAGAGTGAGCAAAGCTGTCATCAAGGCAAAGGGTGGCTACTTTGAAGAATCTCATAAAATACATTTTGATTTGTTTAACACTTTTTTTGGTTACTAAATAATTCCATATGTGTTATTTAAGAGTGTTTGATGTAATCACTATTGTTCTACAATGTAGAAAATAGTAAAAATAAAGAAAAACCCTTAAATGAGTATGTGTTCCAAAACTTTTGACTGGTATTGTGTTTTTTTTTGTTTTTTTTCTCCATATTTCTCCCTAATGTTATTAGCCTACCTCCTTTCCTTTCTAGTTTTGCTACATTCTTTCCTCGCTTTCAACATTGGTGAAGATAATCTCATGACATGCTTGAATAATATAGGACTTGAATTAGATGCAGAAGGCTTTCACTTCATGAAGATTGAATGGTTTTGGGTTTGAATAAATAACTGCTATAGCCGACCACCATCGCGCATTTGCTCTTTCAGGCGACCTGTGAGTTCTGTTGGCTGCTGTATTTAGCAAAACAAGGGCTGGTGTCCCTCTTCAAATAGTCTTTTGGTATAAGAAATGCAAAGAAAATAATGTCCAGCAAGCTATTCGTGTCGCTTTTCCTGCATGAGACTCTAAGAGCTAAGGAGAGGCAAGCAGAGCACGGTTGCATCCGTGTTGCGCAAGAGACGGAGGCTTATTATGTATAACCCATAATAACCCTAAATATAAGGCTAGTACTGCATTGAATTTATTACTTGAAAGAAGCTAGGACATCTTTTTTATATATGACCGTGCCTATCAGTCTTGAAGAGGATGATCTATTTTGGATGCAATTTGAGTGGCATTGATGGAGACAGAGTGCACGGTCGTGCACTGATTTAAAGCAACAATATTTGAGTGATGGGCTGTTTTAAAACTGCAGCTGCAATAAATAAAAAAGCAATTTACAATAAAAAAATGTGACCCCTGAAAGCCAGATATAGATGTGTAAAGACGTGCATTCGGTCTTTATATTATTGTCGTGTCTTTGGCATCATTAAAGTGAAGATTTATTTTATCAAATCAATTTTCTGTAATTATTATTGCGTGATGAAACTAATCATGTAAATGTAATTAACCAGGAAGTCGGGGCACCAAGGAAAATCTTCAGATTAAAGTTATAATTTTCCTAATATATCTTTTCAGATATTAAAATATCTGACCAATTAGTCTTCTAATTAATGAATCATTCTTTACCTCACGTTAGTCTCATTCCAAACGTCGAAGTTGTTGGTTATCTGCACGAACCCAGTCTTTGCTATGAATCATCCATACATCAATTGTCTTAATCATTTATTACTAACTACATAATCACAGAAATGCATAAACAAACAACAATATACAGTGGGGAGAACAAGTATTTGATACACTGCCGATTTTGCAGGTTTTCCTACTTACAAAGCATGTAGAGGTCTGTCATTTTTATCATAGGTACACTTCAACTGTGAGAGACGGAATCTAAAAAAAAAAATCCAGAAAATCACATTGTATGATTTTTAGGTAATTCGTTTGCATTTTATTGCATGACATAAGTATTTGATACATCAGAAAAGCAGAACTTAATATTTGGTACAGAAACCTTTGTTTGCAATTATAGAGATCATACGTTTCCTGTAGTTCTTGACCAGGTTTGCACACACTGCAGCAGGGATTTTGGCCCACTCCTCCATACAGACCTACTCCAGATCCTTCAGGTTTCGGGGCTGTCGCTGGGCAATACGGACTTTCAGCTCCCTCCAAAGATTTTCTATTGGGTTCAGGTCTGGAGACTGGCTAGGCCACTCCAGGACCTTGAGATGCTTCTTACGGAGCCACTCCTTAGTTTCCCTGGCTGTGTGTTTCGGGTCGTTGTCATGCTGGAAGACCCAGCCACGACCCATCTTCAATGCTCTTACTGAGGGAAGGAGGTTGTTGGCCAAGATCTCCTGTCCCCTTTGCAGAAAAGCATCCCCAAAGAATGATGTTTCCACCTCCACGCTTCACGGTTGGGATGGTGTTCTTGGGGTTGTACTCTTCCGTCTTATTCCTCCAAACACGGCGAGTGGAGTTTAGACCAAAAAGCTCTATTTTTGTCTCATCAGACCACATGACCTTCTCCCATTCCTCCTCTGGATCATCCAGATGGTCATTGGCAAACTTCAGACGGGCCTGGACATGCGCTGGCTTGAGCAGGGGGAACTTGCGTGCGCTGCAGGATCGGCAGTGTCTCAAATACTTGTTCTCCCCACTGGATATACACACACACCTTTTATTTAACTAGGCAAGTCAGTTAAGAACACATTCTTATTTTCAATGACGGCCTAGGAACGGTGGGTTAACTGCCTCGTTCAGGGGCAGAACGACAGATTTTTACCTTGTCAGCTCAGGGATTCAATCTTGCAACCTTACGGTTAACTAGTCCAAAGCTCTAACCGCCTGCCTGTTACGCGAATGCAGTAAGAAGCCAAGGTAAGTTGCTAGCCAGCATTAAACTTATCTTATAAAAAAACAATCATAATCACTAGTTAACTACACATGGTTGATGATATTACTAGATTATCTAGCGTGTCCTGCGTTGCATATAATCGATGCGGTGCGCATTCGCGAAAAAGGACTGTCGTTGCTCCAATGTGTACCTAAACATCAATGCCTTTCTTAAAATCAATACACAGAAGTATATATTTTTAAACCTGTATATTTAGCTAAAAGAAATCCAGGTTAGCAGGCAATATTAACCTGGTGAAATTGTGTCACGTCTCTTGCGTTCATTGCACGCAGAGTCAGGGTATATGCAACAGTTTGGGCTGCCTGGCTCATTGCGAACTAATTTGCCAGACTTTTACGTAATTATGACACAACATTGAAGGTTGTGCAATGTAAAAGGAATATTTAGACTTAAGGATGCCACCTGTTAGATAAAATACGGAACGGTTCCGTATTTCACTGAAAGAATAAACGTTTTGTTTTCGAGATGATAGTTTCCGGATTTGACCATATTAATGAGCTAAGGCTCGTATTTCTGTGTGTTATAATTAAGTCTATGATTTGATAGAGCAGTCTGAGCGATGGTAGGCAGCAGCAGGCTCGTAAGCATTCATTCAAACAGCACTTTAGTGCGTTTTGCCAGCAGCTTTTCGCAATGCTTCAAGCATTGAGCTGTTTGATTTCAAGCCTATCAACTCCCGAGATTAGGCTGGTGTAACCGATGTGAAATGGCTAGCTAGTTAGCGGGGTGCGCGCTAATAGCGTTTCAAACGTCACTCGCTCTGAGACTTGGAGAAGTTGTTCCCCTTGCTCTGCATGGGTAACGCTGCTTCGAGGGTGGCTGTTGTCGATGTGTTCCTGGTTCGAGCCCAGGTTGGAGCGAGGAGAGGGACGGAAGCTATACTGTTACACTGGCAATACTAAAGTGCCTATAAGAACATCCAATAGTCAAAGGTATACGAAATACAAATGGTATAGAGAGAAATAGTCCTATAATTCCTATAATAACTACAACCTAAAACTTCCTACCTGGGAATATTGAAGACTCATGTTAAAAGGAACCACCAGCTTTCATATGTTCTCATGTTCTGAGCAAGGAACTTAAACGTTAGCTTTCTTACATGGCACATATTGCACTTTTACTTTCTTCACCAACACTTTGTTTTTGCATTATTTAAACCCAATTGAACATGTTTAATTATTTATTTGAGGCTAAATTGATTTTATTGATGTATTATATTAAGTTAAAATAAGTGTTCATTCAGTATTGTTGTAATTGTCATTACTACAAAAAAATAAAATAAAAATTGATCGGCCGATTTAATCGGTATCGGCTTTTTTGGTCCTCCAATAATCGGTATCAGTATCGGCGTTGAAAAATCATAATCGGTCGACCTCTAGTCATGACAGTAGCATAGGCCTAACTGGCACAAAGTTACCATGATGAGATGATGGGTCTACATGAATTGTGAACTGTGCTCCATACTGAGATGGGCTGTCTGTCCCCACCCTGAGTGTTGATGATTCATCACGTAGAGAGAAGGCAGAAGAAAAGCTACATTTAAACATTGCATACAATAACTTTTCCATTCCATTTGACCTCATGCTGTTCACATAATTTATTCGAATTGACCGATTTTTCTCAGTTATTTATCCCGGGTAAGGGAGTGGTTTTGGGTGGTAAATCTTGCTAACCAGGTTCCTGACAGTGTTCTGAGGTCATTTCTGATTGCCTTTCCACCGGCTGCATACCCATAGATACGTAATGACATAAGATACCCAATTTTAAATTCTCCTGACAAGTGAATGAATTGTGTATGGAGGACTTACTGCTGCTAGTAGCTCTACTCGCACTGAGTAACATAGACAGGATATTATAGATATTGAAACCTGTGTGTGCGGCTCGGTCAGTGAGTCAGAAATGTGGGTGGGACTCCCTCTGACACACATAGCTGTTCTGTCTCCATGCAAAACCCCCTCAGAAAGCAGTGACGCAGCTGACGGAGGCACACGTGTTGTCTATGTAAGAGGGAAAACGAGGTAGTGGTTGGACAGTCAGGTGGTGTTTTGGTCTGGGAGAGATGGTAGTGCGAGGAGAGGGGGAATGAGAGGGAACAGTGTGTTCTGTTCATCACATCACTGGAACAGTCTGAGCTACTATTCCCTCACAAGCGCACTGACACAAGGTTGAAGGGGGGCAATTCCATGGTAGCGTAATTGCTCTGAGACTCATTCTTAAAATGTGTGCCAAACAAACATTGATTTAAAAGTTTAACGAACATACAACTCTATGCAGAAGTACACTTAACAATTTTTTTAATTGAAAATGTTAAACATTTACTGGAATTTCGGTCAAATACTTTTTTTTTTCGTGGACACAATGTAACATCTTTTAATAATTCGTAGTAGATATTTAGCGGTTAAGTTTCAATGATGTCTGCAGTAAGAATGGGGTGTCGGCTATGACATGACACATTGACTCTCTCTTGATCTCTCTTGATTATTGAACTACAGTAATGGAATTTGTGGTAATGGAATTTCATCATGGGTCCCTGATCTGTACGACACACAAATACATAATTATTGATATGAATGTAATTCTCTTCGTGGTGATGTACCCTAAATATGTACACAAGGTAGAAATATGCAATATCTTCCTTAGTATATTTGGGTGTTCTACTACAAACTGGCTATTATTTTAATGAGCTCTGCCCCTAAAAAAGACCCAATTTGGTTGGTCCAGACCAAATCTGAAACAATCGTAGATGTCTGATTCACAAATTTGGACATCAAAGTACAGCATAACACAATACTGAACAGTAGTGTACAGTAACGTATAGTTTAGGGCTGACCCCATTTAGTCGATTGTTTGGTCATTAGGCTGTTGGTTGACCGAGAATTTCTTTAGTCAGAGCAGTTGCAAAAAAAATTGTCTTGATTGACACATGTCTCAGTGGACTAATCCATTGCGGAGGCCGAAGGGATGGCACACCAGTATCAGCAGTAGTACATTTACCATGAATTCCCACTTGTAATCAACAATGTTTGTTTGATTACCATAATTTCTGTTAATGCATTCAATCTGGGGCACAACTTTGGTTTTTGAAGTGGGGGTGGGGGGACATTATTTTTTATATAAGTACAAAAGTGTGTATATTTTATTTATTAGGGATGCACGATATATCGGTGAACATATCGGAATCGGCCGACATTAGCTAAAAATGCCAACATCGGTATCGGACCGATGTTAAAAACCGATGTCAAAGCTACAGTGCATACCTATATAACGTAGGTACATGACGTACACGTGCAACACTGCATTCCTAGCCTAGCCCATGATGTTTGCTGTGTGGATCTAGCAGTCAACACGTTGAGCAGTCATTTCAAAGAGTAAGAACATTTCAGCGAGGCAACTCAAAGGCGATTAACGCCAAGATAATGGGATTTATTGCCCTTGACAGTCAACCGTTCTGTCGTGGGTGATGTTGTCTTTCGCCGACTGGTCGAGGACCGGTATACACTACCAAGTGCACTATTTTTCAGATGTTGCCTTACCAGAGTTACACAGTAATAGCGGCACTGCTATTAGCTTCACGACATACGGAATGCCGTTTGGGTCTTTCGTGTCAAAAATGATACAGTAGCACTGTAAAAGCTGTACAAAAATGTCTGCAAACAGCCACGGACGATGTGTTTACAATACTGCGTTGGTAATAAAGCATTATTTGTTCGACCGCAACTTCTGGGGTAGCTAGCTTTAGCTTGGTACCTAGCCAGCACCAATACAACCAGCCTGAAAACAATGACCAGTAGAAACTGCAGTCATTTTCATTATACTTAGCAATGATTTAGGAATCCTTGTGAGTAAATATTAGCTAGGTTTCTACTTGTTGTTAGCCTATTGAAATTGAACAGCTAGCCAGCTACTTAAACCCGTTGCCCAAAGTTAAAGTTATAAGCAGCCAGCTTGCTTCATCTGGCTAGTGAGGCTCGACCGGACCGGGTTATGTATTGTGAAGCTAGCCACAATAAGGATTAGACACAACAGTGGACTTTGCGGTTTGCCTTCAAAATAAAAGTATGTCATTGACAGTGACGCAAATTATTACAAATAGTAGAATTATGCCATACTTTTATTTTGAAGGCTAACCGAAAAATCCACTATTGTGGCTAATACTTGTGGCAAGCTTCATATAGATGGGTCCGACCACCATTTATCAAATAAGAACTGTCTTATAAATTAGGGTTATTTTAGATGACACCAAGCTATGTAGTTAGCTGGGTAACTATAGCTACTGAAACAGATTATGTTGTTTTGCTATGTTTTTGTGGAAGAACATTGTTTGCATCCATGCGCTAGCTAGCTTTCTTTATGACCAGCACTGTAGGTGCAAGAGAACTTTACCAGCATCATAGCATACGTATCGATGAATCATTGTGACATATGAAATACGAGTGGCTGTGTAATAACTACGTAAAGAAAATGTATGAATCGCGTTAAACTATTTGTATTTATTATAGATCCCCCATTAGCTGCTGCCTACATTCACAGATTTCACAACACTGTGCCCTCAGGCCCCTACTCCACCACTACCACATATCTACAGTACTAAATCCGTGTGTGTGTGTGCGCATGTCTGTGCCAATGTTTGTGTTTCTTCACAGTCCATGCTGTTCCATAAGGTGTTTTTTAAAATCTAATTTTACTGCTTGTGTCAGTTACTTAATCTGGAATAGAGTTCCATGTAGTCATGGCTCTATATAGTACTGTGTGCCTCCCATAGTCTGTTCTGGACTTGGGGACTGTGAAGAGACCTCTTGTGGCATGTCTTGTGGGGTATGCATGGGTGTCCGAGCCTTGTGCCAGTAGTTTAGACAGACAGCTCGGTTCATTCAACATGTCAATACCTCTCATAAATAAAAGTAGTGATGAAGTCAATCTCTCCTCCACTTTCAGCCAGGAGAAATGTACATGTATATTATTAATATTAGCTCTCTGTGTACGTCTAAGGGCCAGCCGTGCTGCCCTGTTCTTAGGCAATTGCAATTTTCCTTAGTCTTTTTTTGTGGCACCTGACCACACGACTGAACAGTAGTCAAGGTGCGACAACTAGGGCCTGTAGGACCTGCCTTGATGATAGCTTTGTTAAGAAGGCAGAGCATCGCTTTATTATAGACAGACTTCTCCCCATCTTAGCTACTACAGCATCAATATGTTTTGACTGTGACAGTTTACAATCTAGTGTTACTCCAAGCAGTTTAGTCATTTCAACTTGCTCAATTTCCACATTTTATTTATTACAAGATTTAGTTGAGGGTTAAGGTTTAGTGAGTGTTTTGTTCCAACTACAACTAAAAGCATTGTATAAATATTTATGGCTAACTTGTTCCTTGCCACCCACTCTGAAACTAACTGCAGCTCTTTGTTGGGTGTTGCAGTCATTTCAGTCGCTGTAGTAGCTGATGTGTATAGTGTTGAGTCATCTGCATACATAGACACTCTGGCTTTACTCAGTCAGTGGCATGTCGTTAGTAAAAAGCAAGAGGCCTACACAGCAACCCTGGGGAATTCCTGATTCGAACAGGATTATATTTGATAGACTTCCATTAAAGGACACCCTCTGTGTTCTGTTAGACATGTAACTATTTATTCACATTATAGCAGGGGGTGTAAAGCCATAACATATACATTTTTCCAGCAGCAGACTATGATCAATAATGTCAAAAGCCACACTGAAGTCTAACAGTAAGTTTTACTGGTATTATGTGACTTGCAGTCATATTCAGGTCCTGATCGGTCAAGAAACTTATTTGACACGTCACATTATGTTATTTGATGTGTGTCTTTGTTGACATGCAAAGATCCAAACGGCGTTCCAAAGAAATCCTGGTTAAGAATTAAACGACTGAACAAATGAACAACAAAACAGCAGAGCAAGTTAGTGAAAGATGGGTTTTGATTATGTTTTACTGGTAGTGTGTGTGTAACCTTTATTTAACTAGGCAAGTCGGTTAAGAACAAATTCTTATTTACAATGAAGGCCCCGACGACGCTGGGCAAATTGTGCGCCGCCCTATAGGACACCCAATCACGTCCAGATGTGATACAGCCTGAATTCGAACCAGGGACTGTAATGACACCTCTTGCACTGAGATGTAGTGCCTTAGACCGCTGCGCCTGTGTGTGTGTGTGTGTGTGTTAACTATTTAATTGTACAAGAATGCTTAAAAGGTCGCAAAAATGTTAAATATTGGTTATCGGTATAATTTTTTGGGGGCAAGGAAAATATTGGGTATCGGTATCAGCAAAAAAATTCATATCGGTGCATCACAAATATACATACACTTACTTCACCTGGAATACTTTCCCAACATTCTTGAAGGAGTTCCCACTTATGCTGAGCACTTTTGGGCTGCTTTTACTTCACTTTGCGGTCCAACTCATCCCAAACCAGCACAATTGGGTTGAGGTCGGGTGATTGAGAGGCCAGGTCATCTGATGCAGCACTCCATCACTCTCCTTCTAGGTCAAATAGTTTTTACACAGCCTGGAGGTGTGTTGGGTCATTATCCGGTTGAAAATCAAATGTTAGTCCCACTAAGCGCAAACCAGTTGGAATGGTGTTTCGCTATAGAATGCTATGGTAGCCATGCTGTTTAAAACTTCTTGACGCACGGATCCCGTTACCGGGATCATTTATCAACAACAACCGCTAAACTGCAGAGCGCAAAATAAAAAAATAAATACAAATAAAGTATTTATAATCATGAAATCACAAGTGAAATATACCAAAACACAGCTTAGCTTGTTGTTAATCCACCTATCGTGTCAGATTTTGAAAATATGCTTTACAGCGAAAGCAATCCAAGCGTTTGAGTTTATCAATCACTAGACAAAACACTAAGAACAGCTAGCCTTAAATTAGCTTGGTAACGAAAGTCAGAAAAGCAATAAAATTAATCGCTTACCTTTGATAATCTTCAGATGTTTGTACTCACGAGACGCACAGTTACACAATAAATGTTATTTTTGTTCGATAAAGATTAGTTTTATAACCAAAAACCGCCATTTGGTTTGGCGCGTTATGTTCAGAAAACCACAGGCTCGTTCCGGTCCTGAAGGGCAGACAAATTCCAAAAAGTATCCGTAATGTTCGTAGAAACATGTCAAAGGTTTTTTATAATCAATCCTCAGGTTGTTTTTAACATACATAATCGATAATATTTCAACCGGACGGTAACCTATTCAATACTACAGAGAAAGAAAATGTTGAGCTACATCTGTCGCGAGCAGGAACTAATCAAAGGACACCTGACGTGTTTTGAAAAATGTCGCTCATTTTTCAAAATTAAAGCTTGAAACTATGTCTAAAGCCTGGTCACAGCCTGAGGAAGCCATTGGAAAATGAATCTGGTTGATACCCCTTTAAATGGAGGAGGGGCAGGCAACGGAACAGGGATTTTTCCAAATAAAAAGCACTTCCGGGTTGGATTTCCTCAGATTTTCGCCTGCAAAATCAGTTCTGTTATACTCACAGACAATGTTTTGACAGTTTTGGAAACTTTAGAGTGTTTTCTATCCTAATCTGTCAATTATATGCATATTCTAGCATCCGCACCTGAGAAATAGTCCGTTTACCTTGGGAAAATTTGGACTCGTCAGACCAAAGGACAGATTTCCACCGGTCTAATGTCCATTGCTCATGTTTCTTGCCCCAAGCAAGTCTCTTATTATTGGTGTCCTTTTAGTAGTGGTTTCTTTTCAGCAATTCGACCATGAAGGCCTGATTTCACGCAGTCTCCTCTGGACAGTTTATGTTGATGTGTCTGTTACTTGAACTCTGTATTTGGGCTGCAATTTCTGAGGCTGGTAACTCTAATGAACTTATCCTCTGCAGCAGTGGTAACTCTGGGTCTTCCTTTCCTGTGGCGGTCCTCATTAGAGCAAGTTTCATCAAAGCGTTTGATGGATTTTGCGACTGCGCAGTTCTTGAAATGTTCCGCATTGACTGACCAAGTCTTAAATTAATAATGGAGTGTCGTTTCTCTTTGCTTATTTTAGCTGTTCTTGCCATAATATGGACTTGGTCTTTTACCAAATACAGAACTTATGTTTCACTGTTGGATTACTCCAATATATTGGTATCACTCCACGGCCACGGCGGAGGGATACACCCGAGGTGAGGATTTATAGATTTACTCCCGTGTACACCTGTGTCACGGCTGGGGTCAACTCCTATATATTAAATTTTTTATTTCACCTTTATTTAACCAGGTAGGCTAGTTGAGAACAAGTTCTCATTTACAACTGCGACCTGGCCAAGATAAAGCAAAGCAGTGCGACACAACAACAGAGTTACACGTAGAATAAACAAACTTTCCCCTGCAGAATGTAAGAGTATCGTGGTGGGCTTCCATTATTGGAGGACCCAAAAAAACGGATACCGAATAATCTGCCGTTAAAAAAACAACATATTTGTAATAATGACAATTACAACAATACTGAATGAACAATGAACACTTATTTTAACTTCATATAATACATCAATAAAATTAATTATGAAACATGTTCAATTTGGTTTAAATAAAGCAAAAACAAAGTGTTGGAGAAGAAATTAAAAGTGCAATATGTGCCATGTAAAAAAGCTAATGTTTAAGTTCCTTGCTCAGAACATATGAAATCTGGTGGTTCCTTTTAACATGAGTCTTCAATATTCCCAGGTAAGACGTTTTAGGTTGTAGTTATTATAGGACTATTTCTCGCTATACCATTTGTATTTCATATACCTTTGACTATTGGATGTTCTAATAGTTACTTTAGTATTGCCAGCCTAATCTCGGGAGTTGATAGGCTTGAAGTCATAAACAGCACAATGCTTGAAGCATTGCGAAGAGCTGCTGGCAAACGCAGTAAAGTGCTGTTTGAATGAATGCTTACGAGCCTGCTGCTGCCTACCACTGCTCAGACTGCTCTATCAAATCATAGATTTAATTATAATATAATAACACACAAAGAAAGATGCGCAGGGTCCCTGCTCATCTGCGTGAACGTGCCTTAGGCATGCTGCAAGGAGGCATGAGGACTGCAGATGTGGCCAGGGCAATAAATTGCAATGTCTGTACTGTGAGACGCCTAAAACAGCACTACAGGGAGACAGGACGGACAGCTGATCGTTCTCGCAGTGGCAGACCACGTGTAACAACACCTGCACAGGATCGGTACATCTGAACATCACACCTGCGGGACAGGTACAGGATGGCAACAACGACTGCCCGAGTTACACCAGGAACGCACAATCCCTCCATCAGTGCTCAGATTGTCCGCAATAGGCTGAGAGTGGCTGGACCCTAACCCTCACCAGACATCACAGGCAACAACGTCGCCTATGGGCACAAACCCAATGTCGCTGGACCAGACAGGACTGGCAAAAAGTGCTCTTCACTGACGAGTCGCGGTTTTGAGGTGGAGGGTCCGTCATGGTCTGGGGCGGTGTGTCACAGCATCATCGGACTGAGCTTGTTGTCATTGTAGGCAATTTCAACGCCCTGCGTTACACGGAAGACATCCTCCTCCCTCATGTGTTACCCTTCCTACAGGCTCATCCTGACATGACCTTCCAGCATGACAATGCCACCAGCCATACTGCTCGTTCTGTGCGTGATTTCCTACAAGACAGGAATGTCAGTGTTCTGCCATGGCCAGCGAAGAGCCCGAGTCTCAATCCCATTGAGCACGTCTGGGACCTGTTGGATCGGAGGGTGAGGGCTTGGGCCATTCCCCCCCAGAAATGTCCGGGAACTTGCAGGTGCCTTGGTGGAAGAGTGGGATAACATCTCCCAGCAAGAACTGGCAAATCTGGTGCAGTCCATGAGAAGGAGATGCACTGCAGTACTTAATGCAGCTGGTGGCCACACCAGATACTTTTTAAAAGCATTCCAGGTGACTACCTCATGAAGCTGGTTGAGAGAATGCCAAGAGTGTGCAAAGCTGTCATCAAGTCAAAGGGTGGCTACTTTGAAAAACTTTTTTTGGGGGGGTTACTACATTATTCCATATGTGTTATTTCATAGTTTTGATGTCTTCACTATTGTTCTACAATGTAGAAAATAGTAGTAAAAAAAAAAAAAAAAAAACCTTGAATGAGTAGGTGTGTCAACTTTTGTGTGTATAGATATTTTTGGGGATCCAGTCGGATAAACACTCCAAACAACCTCCCTGGCCACCCTGAGGCGTCTGCATGGTCGTAAAGCACACTATTGCCTCGTTTTGTATCACATTCAATGATAACTGGGGGGGACAAAAATGCAAAATCAGAATGTGGTGGGGGGAGTTATTAGTCTTTTACAGTTCTCATTGTTGTAGTGGACACATTGTTTGCAGAGCGCACAACCTAGGCTACACTTGTGAGAAACAAGTTTTGGTTTATTTCATTCCATTTACAAGTTGTCAATTTATTCGTTGTGTTTTTTGTTTTGAGCGCGCCTGTCGATGTTGAGTATGGAGGACGCACATCTGATTACGCATAGAAGTAAGGCTACCTGGCCTGCGCGCAAATGTAGGCTTATAAATGTGCCCATTTGATGGGGATCTGATAGTATTGTATTTCTGATTTTCTTAACTCACCACCGAAAATTAGCCGTGGAGTTTCTCCGGAGTCATTTTTTCTTCACCTCAAATAGCAAGTAAATGAACTCTGTTTTTACATCCATTGCATGACAATAGTTCCTCAATGTAGCCTATTAGAACTATATTTCAGAGCTCTCTCCCTTTCGATAACCACTCCTTTTGAAAGGGGGAAAAAATGTCATGCTCTGATCAGGTGGAAATGTCATAAAATAGGCCTACTTGAATACTTCTCATCCCTTGCTCAAATACAGCTGTGTCTGTCTGGAGCACTGTGGTGCAGAAAACTGAGGGTCCAGAATATTTTCTACAATGTTGCAAGTTTGTTAGCATAAGCTGGCTGGACCAAATTGATAGTTTCATGTTCTTTGCAGACAGGCCATGCGTAGCCAATGTGATTTGTTTTATCAGGATATTGTCTACCTGCAGGCTTCATGTCTTTATTTGTTTGCTTTGTAGGCTATTTGACATAGTTGGCAATAGCAATAGAAGTTACTTTTAGATTTGTATAATTTTAATTCAGATATATTTAGTATTAATTACATGACAATGATTTTGAGATACGAAGACTATTTTAAAATAAATGAATGTGCATATGAAAATCATAAATGGCACGCAGATTGGTAGATAAAGAAAATTGGCACTCCAAATGGAAAAGGTTGCCGACCCCAGGTGTAGTCTATTACCGTCAACTTCTGGAGCGTAAGAGACAATTTATGCTTGATCTGAAAATGTGGTCAGAGGCACCATATGGATGGTGTGACGAAATAGCGGAGCCTCTGACGGCAGGCAGAGGCCAAATTGAGCTCCGTACCGCATCATCATGTGCCTCTCAAATTTTGTAACAATGCAGAGGGCTCTGAATAGCTCCGCATTGACATGATTGGTGGGCGGGAGGTCTTGTATAAACACAAACTCACTTCCTTGACAACTTCCTTTACAACGGCTCTGTTTTTCTCTGCGAAATGTAAAAAGTATGTATACCCTGACTTCTGTAGAGGCCATATCACCATAAATGCTGCATGGCCAATGCAGACATTGGATGGACCACGCAGAACCTTTAATGTCAGTATCTGTGAAGACACATAGGGTGTGTCTATATATGGAAAAATACGTTTTAAAATTTCGATTCGTCGATAGAACAGACTACTCTTGGTCGACCAATATTTTATTTTTTTGTCCGCGACAACCCTAGTATAGTTAAGTACATTCTGGTGTACTCAACTATACATTACTTTACTCTGTGCTGTACTGTACTAAACTATACTTTTCTTTACTGTCCAAACTTGTGAACCTAACTGTAGTTTTACTATGATTTCCAGTTGTAGCGAATTCTAAATTGCACAAATTCGGTTACCATGTCGTCCAGTTTAGGTCCGTAGGCAGCTTCCTCATTTGCTGTTCTCTTAAATTCTCTTAGCTTTCAATTTGTCACCAAATTTAACATGCTCCTATGAACTTCATGTTGGGTCCTTCACGGAAATGGCCAGGGAACTAATATCGATATAGAAGGTGTCTGTTTGGTAACTGTCACTCTACATAGGGCGGCAGGTAGCCTAGTGGTTAGAGCGTTGGGCCAGTAACCGAAAGATTGCTAGATCGAATTCCCGAGTTGACAAGGTAAAAATCTGTTCTGCCCCTGAAAAATGCAGTCAACCCACTGTTCCTAGGCCGTCATTGTAAATAAGAATTTGTTCTTAACGGACTTGCTTAGTTCAATAAAGGTTAATTAAAAATAATATCCCCCCCCACACACACACACACACAATCAAATATTATTTGTCACATGCATCGTATACAGCAGGTTTGGAATTTAGTGAAATGCTTACTTACAAGCCCTTAACCAACAATGCAGTTTAAAGAAAATACCTAAAAAAAAGTAACATAATTAAAGCGCAACAGTAAAATAACAATAGCGAGGCTAATATACACACACTGCTCCATCTGCGGGGTGTCTGACCCAATTCTGTGAGGAGAGTAACACTGACGTTGGCAACAAATTGGGGAAAGGGGATATCTAGTCTGCATAACTGAATGCATTCAACCGAAATGTGTCTTCCGCATTTAACCCAGCCCCGCTGAATCAGAGGTGCGGGGGTGCTGCCTTAATCCACATCCACGTAACTGTCCCAATGCTCTAACTGCTAGGCTACCTGCCGCCACTTTAGCCTGTCAATTAGCGGAGTGTCGTGGAAATTCACAACTATGGACTTTTCCCTCACAGGAGTTTACTCTGAGATTAAGCGTAATTTACTGCGAAAGAGAGAGATCGGGATGGAGAGGGTGATTAAGGGGAAATTGTATTGAAAGCCTGCTCTCTCGGCAGTTAACGAGCTTGTATGTGTTTCAGGGTTTCTATGAGTAAAATGTTGCGCCAGACACACGCAACGTGTGCATTTAACGAGTTCTGTTGCGCAATTTTAGAGATTAGAATATCTTTCCACGTTTACTTTTCCTCAGCCAACAAGAGTAAGGAACAGCAAAATCACTAGCCGATGTCAATGTAGGCCTACCATCCCCCATAGGTGAAACGTGGATATATTCTATTGGTTAGCTTGCTGTTCTGTGCGAGGAAGAAATTACCCATTCAAACAAACTGGACAGTTGTGGGACGATAGAGCCCATATTCATGCAACCAGTGAGCTAAGAAAAACAAAAACGTAAGAAGCAATGAGGCTCATGCAACAGATCAGAACATTTAGCTTCAAATGTTGATAAACTATTATTTATTCACATTATAAGCGCAGCAGTGTAAGGCAGTAAATTGGCTACGCATAAATGTTAGTTCCATAATGCAATTAGCCGGGAAACATTGTCAAAAGCGAACCGCACCATGCGAGCGGTTTCATGAGACTGAGATTAAAATATCTGTTTAGAAATTTGGATAAAGGGGAGCTCTAAAGGTGCGACAACTAGCATGGGTTTCTAATATTACTAGGATTGTGCCTTTGGCTACTGGACAATGGAAGTTTGATTTGAAAACCAATAGAACATGAGAGAAATAGGCTATACTGGTTTTAATGGCATTCTCCAGCCTATAAAATAATTGCCTGCACGTTTGGTTGTATTTTGTCTAGGCTACTTTGTGAAGCAAGGTAAGCCATGCCTCATATGTAGTAAAACGTTCAGGTTTCAAACAAGTATGCTTTGAAAATGCATACTTCCTCCAGCTCATTGCAAAGTGTTGTGTGATGAGCTGAAGCCTGCCTGCCTACTTTTGCCTAAGTACTTGAATGGCAAATGGGAAGCGAGCTTCAATTACCAGTTGAGAAATAAAACTAGTAGCTCTTTTCAATCATGGCCATCAGTGTTTTTAACACGCGATTGCATTTAGAATTGTTGCGCAATGATGGGGCTAATAAAAGCACGTTTCACGACAGCAGCAACAAACTGTAGCTCTCGCGCTACATCGACTGGTATTTCAATCAATTAATAGGCAAAAATCTATTTTCGCAATGGGATTTATTTTCTTCTCCCTGGCAATTGGCGGTGGCAATTTTATTTATCAGCTCTTCATATATTTTTTGGGCCCAAAAGACGGCTATTAGGGTGTGTAAGGCAGCCGCCTCATTTGCTGTTCTCTTGAATTCCTGTAGAAATCAAAGAGCTAAATTTAGACCCTGCTGCCTGCCCCTCCCTTCTATGAGAACCATTATGCCAGGCAGTAATAGGCTAACTCTTTCTCTCTCTCTCACACAGACCAACAGACAGACCGAGATACACACAGAGCAGAAGCTAAAGGGGAGAGGAAGGTAAGCGTGTGTGTGTGTGTGGCTATGATGGTGGTGAAGTTACTGCTTCAGTTCAATGCGATGAGTCGATTCGATCAGCTTTATTTACATGATATTGTTGATAACAAGAACACGATAATACATGGCATAATGAATAATTACACGATTGAAAAGAACAAGAACACAACAACACATAACATACCGTTTCAATACTTCTCTCTCTCTTAGGCTGCCTGTCAGGGTCTCATTGATCTCCCCCCGTTCCTCCGATGAACCCCCTCAACTCCATGAAACCCGGTCTGCCTCCCACTCCGCACAGGTACACACACACACACTCTGAATGTCTCAGAGAGGAAGTGCTGAGTGCATTGTCCTCAGACAAACCGTTAGTTGTCTTCTGGTTGGCTTTCACCGCTCCCGCTATTGGCTGGGCTCTGAGACTCATTGGCTGCTGCTGGCGCTGGAGCGCTGGTTTCCTGTACCAGCGAGATCACGTCCTGTGATTTCAGTTGAGGGAGTGGAGGGTAACCTCAGCCACACACACACACACACACTCAGGGGCCTCTTGTCAGCAGGGCTACCCTTACCAGTTTCTACGTGACTGCTTTGTTGTTGTTATGGATATGTTGTGTAGTGCCTCTTGAGTATGTGCTGTGGCACAAGTTATTCAACTCTTACAAAGACTCCCACTAGTTTTCCTCTTCAACAAACAAATAGTCTAATGCAGGGGTTCCTAAAGTTTTTCATAACTTTCAATCTGGAAATCTAAGTTCGTTCTAACTGCACTAATCTGAAAAGAACTGTATAGGTGAGAGTACTATGGTATGTATACTTCCACCTACCAGGTATTTGCTTCCCCCTGTCCAGTGTCTGTCTGTATCGAGCGTCTCAGAGTATGAGTGCTGATCTAGGATCAGCCCCCCCCCCCCCATCTTATTCATTTTGATTTAAAACGCAAAACTGATCCTAAATCAGCACCCGGATTCTGACATGCTTGATGCACAAGGCCCAGGTCTTTCACGATCTCAGTGCAGATGGAGAGGAAGCCACATTCACTATTGAGATGCACCCTACTGCTGTACATGAATCCATCCCATAATGCCTTTGCTTCCTGGCTCTATCTTCCTTAGTGACGGTAACTTCCTGTATGACTCTGCCTCCTGGCAACAAGGCACCAATCAACAGCCAGGAGCACTCTCCGTGGTAACTACCGTCTGGGGCGTGACCAATCCCTCGCACAGCCAGGTAACAACCAGCCAATCATGGCTCTCCTCCTTCCTTTCTCTCACCCATCCTTCTTAACTGTCTCTAATCCATCATTCTATCATCCCCTCCTTTCAACCAGTCCATCTATTTATTTAAACTTAATTTATCAAGGAGAGCAAATATCTTTTGCCACGTTCCAGGTTGCCTACATAGCAGCTGTGCACCAAAACTCACAAGGCCTGAATGAAGTGTATAACTATCAGAATCCGCATCAATGGTATTGCAATATATGACATGACAGTCATTAATTGTTTAATATGTAAAGCAGACAGTCTGGGATGTCACATGGCCTTTTTCTTCTTCTCTAACACTTTACTGTTTCCACTACCTCACTTCCTGTGTATCCCCGTCTAGGTGTTTGGAGCGCCCATGGGTCCGGGCGGGAACTCTGGAGGTCACATGATGCAGAGCAGCAGTGGAGGTGGGGGGATGAGTCCCGGTATGAGCCACCAGTACCAGAGCTATGGTGATAAGGGCTACGGACAACCAGGCCTTTACGGCCGCCCCAACACCGCCTATAACCAAGCACCGCCATATGGACAGAGGTAAACATCTTTTGACTTGTTTTTATGGTATATGTTCACCAGGGTCTTGTTTATTGGGCACCAAACATAGTGAAATGTAGACGTACTACCTGGGAAGTGTTCACTAGGCACGAAATGGAAGTAAATAGACTGAAAGAGGGTATGACTACTTGAACATACAGTTGAAGTCGGAAGTTTACATACACCTTAGCCAAATACATTTAAACTCAGTTTTTCACAATTCCTGACATTTAATCAGAGTAAAAATTCCCTGTCTTAGGTCATTTATGATCACCACTTTTATTTTAAGAATGTGAAATGTCAGAATAATAGTAGTGATTTATTTCAGCTTTTATTTCTTTCATCACATTCCCAGTGGGTCAGAAGTTACACTCAATTAGTGTTTGGTAGCATTGCCTTAAACAATTTAAATTTGGGTCAAATGTTACGGGTAGCCTTCCACAAGCTTCCCACAATAAGTTGGGTGAATTTTGGCCCATTCCTCCTGACAGAGCTGGTGTAACTGAGTCAAATTTGTAGGCCTCCTTGTTCGCAAACGCTTTTTCAGTTCTGCCCACAAATGTTCTATAGGATTGAGGTCAGGGCTTTGTGATGGCCACTCCAATATAGAGGTCGACCGATTTATGATTTTTCAATACCGATTATTGGAGGACTAAAAAAAGCCGATGCCGTTTATTTTTATTTATTTATTTATTGATTACAATTTATTTGTAATAATGACAATTACAACAATACTGAATGAACACTTATTTTAACTTAATATAATACATAAATAAAATAAATTTAGCCTGAAATAAATGCAAAAACTAAGTGTTGGAGAAGAAAGTAAAAGTGCAATATGTGTCATGTGAGAAAGCTAACGTTTAAGTTCCTTGCTCAGAACATGAGAACATATGAAAGCTGGTGGTTCCTTTTTAACATGAGTCTTCAATATTCCCAGGTAAGAAGTTTTAGGTTGTAGTTATTATAGGAATTATAGGACTATTTCTCTCTATACCATTTGTATTTCATTAACCTTTGACTATTGGATGTTCTTACAGGCACTTTAGTATTGCCAGTGTAACAGTATAGCTTCCATCCCTCTCCTTGCTCCTGTAACGGATGTGAAATGGCTAGCTAGTTAGCGGGTACGCGCTAATAGCATTTCAATCGGTTACGTCACTTGCTCTGAGACCTGAAGTAGGGTTTCCCCTTGCTCTGCAAGGGCCGCGGCTTTTGTGGAGCGATGGGTAACGACGCTTTGTGGGTGACTGTTGTTGATGTGTTCAGAGGGTCCCTGGTTCGCGTCGGGGCGAGGGGACGTATTAAAGTTATACTGTTACACTCCTTCCTACCAGGGCTCGAACCAGGAACACAACGACAACAGCCACCCTCGAAGCAGCGTTACCCATGCAGAGCAAGGGGAATTTGACGTTTGAAACACTTAGCGCGCATCCCGCTAACTAGCTAGCCATTTCACATCGGTTACACCAGCCTAATCTCGGGAGTTGATAGGCTTGAAGCACAGCGAAGAGCTTCTGGCAAAACGCAGGAAATTGCTGTTTGATTGAATTCTTACGAGCCTGCTGCTGCCTACCACCGCTCAGTTAGACTGCTCTATCAAATCATAGACTTAGTTGTAACATAATAACACACAGAAATACGAGCCTTAGGTCATTAAAATGGTAGATTCCAGAAAGTATCATCTCGAAAACAAGACGTTTATTCTATCAGTGAAATACGGAACCGTTCCGTATTTTATCTAACGGGTGGCATCCATAAGTCTAAATATTCCTGTTACATTGCACAACCTTCAATGTTATGTCATAATTACGTAAAATTCTGGCAAATTAGGCGGCCCAAACTGTTGCATATACACTGACTCTGCGTGCAATGAACGCAAGAAGTGACACAATTTCACCTGGTTAATATTGCCTGCTAACCTGGATTTCTTTTAACTAAATATGCAGGTTTAAAAATATATACTTCTGTGTATTGATTTTAAGAAAGGCATTGATGTTTATGGTTAGGTACACATTGGAGCAACGATACGCACCGCATCGATTATATGCAACGCAGGACACGCTAGATAAACTAGTAATATCATCAATCATGTGTAGTTAACTAGTGATTTATGATTGATTGATCGTTTTTTATAAGATACGTTTAATGCTAGCTAGCAACTTACCTTGGCTTCTACTGCATTCACGTAACAGGCAGGCTCCTAGGGGAGTGCAATGTAATCAGGTGGTTAGAGCGTTGGACTAGTTAACTGTAAGGTTGCAAGATTGAAGGCCGTCATTGAAAATAAGAATGTGTTCTTAATTGACTTGCCTAGTTAAATAAATATTAAATAAAGTTGTAAAAAAATAAAAAAATATCGGCCAAATCGGTCTCCAAAAATACAGATTTCCGATTGTTATGAAAACTTGAAATCGGCCCTAATTAATCGGCCATTCCGATTAATCGGTCAACCTCTACTCCAATACCTTGACTTTGTTGTCCTTAAGCCATTTTGCCACAACTTTGGAAGTATTCTTGGGGTCATTGTCCATTTGGAAGACCCATTTGCAAGCAAGCTTTAACTTCCTGACTGATGTCTTGAGATGTTGCTTCAATATATCCACATAAATTTCCTACCTCATGATGCCATTTATTTTGTGAAGTGTACCAGTCCCTCCTGCAGCAAAGCACCCCCACAACATGATTCTGCCACCCACGTGCTTTACGGTTGGGATGGTGTTCTTCGGCTTGCAAGCCTCCCCCTTTTTCCCCCAAACATAACGATGGTCGTTATGGCCAAACAGTTCAATTTTTTTTCTCCATCAGACCAGAGGACATTTCTCCAAAAAGTACGATCTTTGTCCCCATGTGCAGTTGCAAACCGTAGTCTGGCTTTTTTTAATGACAGTTTTGGAGCAGTGGCTTCTTCCTTGCTGAAAGGCCTTTCAGGTTATGTCGATATAGGACTCATTTTACTGTGGATATAGTGCACTTTTCGCACCAAAGTACGTTCATCTCTAGGAGACAGAACGTGTCTCCTTCCTGAGTGCTATGACATCTGCGTGGTCCCATGGTGTTTATACTTGCATACTATTGTTGGTACATATGAACG
The DNA here is from genome assembly GCF_016432855.1 of Salvelinus namaycush. Classification (NCBI taxonomy): domain Eukaryota; kingdom Metazoa; phylum Chordata; class Actinopteri; order Salmoniformes; family Salmonidae; genus Salvelinus; species Salvelinus namaycush. The sequence continues at coordinate 4,394,581 of NC_052332.1, read as the reverse complement.
TGGTACCTTCAGGCATTTGGAGATTGCTCCCAAGGATGAACCAGACTTGTGGAGGTCTACAATTTTTTTTCTGAGGACTTGGCTGTTTTCTTTTGTTTTTCCCATGATGTCAAGCAAAGAGGCACTGAGTTTGAAGGTAGGCCTTGAAATACATCCAAAGGTACACCTCCAATTGACTCAAATGATGTCAATTAACCTATCAGAAGCTTCTAAAGCCATGACAGCATTTTCTGGAATTTTCCAAGCTGTTTAAAGGCACAGTCAACTTAGTGCATGTAAACTTCTGAGCCACTGGAATTGTGATACAGTGAAATAATCTGTCTGTAAACAATTGTTGGAAAAATGACTTGTGTCATGCACAAAGTAGATGTCCTAATCGATTTGCCAAAACTATAGTTTGTTAACAAGAAATTTGTGGAGTGGTTGAAAAACTAGTTTTAATGACTCCAACCTAAGTGTATATACACTTCTGACTTCAACTGTATATAAGAAACACTAATTTTCGTTTGCAAACTATTTTGCGAAAGTTGTTAATTTTCATTGCCCGAATGAAAACAACCCAGGGCTCCATTCAGTCGGTCAAACACATGGGGATAATGTCAATTGCGTTTCATTAAGTCCTTACGTTCTCTCAATTTGCCTCCTTTTCCAAAACCAGTCGTTGAGAAGCTCAGAGGTCTTTCCCCTCTGACCTTCTCATCCAATGGGTTTGGAGAAGGAGGTGAGGAGAGAGGAATCAAGGAAATGCCATTGTTTATAGTGCTTGACCTTGGGAGTGAGTTCCAAATAATTCTATCTCTCTGTCTCTGTCTGTGTTTCTTAGTTACTCTAATAATGGTGGTGGCGGAGGGGGTATGGGCCAACGCCCTCCCTCTGACTTCACCCAGGCTGCTGCCGCCGCGGTTGCCGCTGCTGCTGCCACGGCGACCGCCACTGCTACGGCTACTGTTGCTGCCATCCAGGAGAAGCAGAATCAGGAACTGAACTATGGCCAGGTATGCGGCTAAGCCTCCTCGTGTGTGCTCACGCGTGTTATAGTTGGGACGATAAACCCCAAATTATCGACACAATGACAACGTGGACATTTTGCTGATATCATTCACTAGCTCTGCCACACACACACACACACACACACACACACACACACACACACACACACACACACACACACTTACTCCAGACTCCAGAGACATGGCTTTGATTAGAGAGAGAACATAAGTCTTTTCTAGCAGACTGTTTACACGTCTACACTCTGTCTCTAGGGAGAAGCCGCACTGTAAATCCTACAGGGAGTCTTCCATCTTTTCCTCTGTCTTCTGCCACAGTATTGTGTATCAGGGTTGGTGTCAAATCGAATTGAAGTCACACATGATTTTCATTTAAAAATGCTAACACATTTCAAATAAATAGTTTCTCCTTTTCAGTTTGAGAATTCATTGAAAATATATGCCCTTTTTTCTATATTTGAATTGGAATTTCTGTTTACTTCCTGAATTAACTGACTTCAATTCGAACCCCAATTCTGCCACTAGGTGTGTGTGCTCTGCGTTTTTATAGCATCTAGCCTCCCTCCCCTCTTGTTCTCCTCCTCTTCTCTCTCTTTAGATGGGTGGAGGCCCCTCCTACAGTACCCAGTTCCTGTCCCACCAGGGCCCGCAGCAGGGTGGCCCCCGTGGCCCCCCGGGCATGAGCCCCAGTGGGATGGTCCAGTCCCGGCCCGGGCAGCACCCCTCCATGGGGGGCATGGTGTACCCCTCGCACCCCTCCCAGGGTCAGGGCCAGAGGATGCCCCAGCAACACCCAGGCTACCCAGGAGTCCAACAACAAGGGCTCAAACGCCCCTACCAATCAGAGGTACAAAGCTGGAAAACACATGGGTGCTTGCAGACACACTAACACACTTCACATAAATTGTTTACTAGTTGCCACACACTCATCCCTTCCATCTCTCCTCCGTCCCTCCCCCAGGGTTTCCCAGGGCAGCAGCAGTATGGTTCAGGGGGGATGTCTCCGTACCACAGTGGCCAGCCCCTCCAGTATCCCCCTGGCCCCCAGCAGCACCAGCCCCAGTCCCCCTCCTACCACCCCAGCCAGCGTATGCCCCCAATGGGGCAGTACCAGCAAGGTCCACCCAATCCTGCACAGTACTACAAGGTAAGCAGTGAGACCACACACACAAACACTAGTTAAAGGAGCAATCAACAGTTGCTAAATTTTTTTATATTTTTTATATGCTATGTACACATTTGATTCTTGGAAGAACATGACTTTTAAATGCCCCACGGTCTTAGTTCAACTTGTACCCCATCAAAACTCAAAATATTAACTTGTTTTACTCCAATGTCTGTAAACAAAGTAAATGTAAACAAACATTAATATAGCTTCAAAACTTGGTTAAAACTAATTTTGATGTCATGGATGGTCAGTCCTTGCATCTATAGCGCTGTCTGTGAATTTGAGTGGTTACATTTCTCCAGCCCTCAGCTTTTAACAAAACGGGCAGGGAAAAGTGCTTTGTTATTTTGTTTCTACTGCTGATTGCCGCGTTAAGCTATGAATGTGTATTTCAAAGGATTCGAGCCTTTTTAACACACTGCCAGTATGAACCTGGCCCCGAAGAGACTTTTCCTTGACATGTTTGTAGTGTAGAGACAGGATCTAGCATCAAATCTGACCAGGGCCTGCATTCACAATGCGTCTCAGAATAGGAGAGCTGATCTAGGATCAGTTTTGCCTGTTAATGTTTGTTTGTGTGTGTTTTCAGCAGGAGCAGCAGTATAACGGGCAGCAGGGTAACATGCCACCAGGAGCATCAGGAGGCTACAATGCCTTCACACAGGCTGCTGTCACCGCGGTAAGCCAACCTTGGTGTGTGTGTGTGCCTTGGCAGTGTGGAGGAGATGGTGCTTTTTGTTTCCATGACATTGTCCAGGCTTCCGTATGACCTTTGTAATTTTTTGGGTCCTTTGCAAATGTAATGTGATTTGTGGACCCAAATTAAGTACATTTATTAATTAGGCTATGGCCACACAGGGTTTTTGTGTCGGCAAATTACGGATTGATACAAATGTTTTTCAATGCGAGTCATCCGTTGACATATAATGGACGGAGATGATTGTCCGTCAAACAAACAATATGTCTGCCCTCGTGCCGTATGTAACAGGTTCGAAAATGGTTAATTGGAGTTGAACTTTTGACGGACAAAAACCGACAATTGATTAATTCGTGTACAATTTGATGTGTCCGTACGTCTTTGTGGCCCTAGCCTTATATGATGTTATGTTTCAAATTCTCTCTCCCTCCCTCTTTCAGCAGGGTAGCCGGGTGATGCCAGGGTACCCCAGTTCTCCTCTGGGTGGTAACCCCACCCCTCCCATGACTCCGGGCAGCATGCCCCCCTACCTCTCCCCCGGTGGGCCAGGACCAGACACCAAGCCCCCCTACCTCCCCCAAGGCCCCGACGTCAAGCCCAACATCAACTCCCTTCAGCCCCCCACTGGTGAGACCCACTTACTTCAACACTCCTTTATTAAGGGCTCTATTCAATCTGTATCGCTGAAGCGTTACAGGTTGCGCTGGAGAATAGTAAAGGTCATTTCCCCCCCCGCTTGAGATGACATATGCAGCGTTTACCGTGAATGCAGTATCTACTAACGCTGGAACATTGTATTTAAATTTCAATGGCGCTGTAACGCTGAACTTCCGCGATACGGATTGAATAGAGCCCTAACTCATTGGATTGATGGAAATGTATATAGAGATCAGACCTGAGTCGTGTTCATTAGCCAGCAAATGGAAGAAAAAAGGACTGAAACGGGAAGGGACTTGTCCAATAAGAAAAACATTTTGTTGTCGCATTCCCTAATGTAGAGGACCCTGGGCCGAATGCGTACTTTAAATACTCTCATCTCCCCTCCCCCTCCAGGTAACCCTAGCGACGACCTGCGGCTGACCTTCCCGGTGCGCGACGGCGTGGTGCTTGAGCCGTTCCGATTGGAGCACAACCTGGCGGTCAGCAACCACGCCTTCCAGCTGCGAGACTCCGTCTACAAGACCCTCATGATGAGGTCCGAGCCCACCGCCTCTCAGCAAATCAAAGCAGCAGTTACTGTGACGTGATCCAGTGTTTTAATACCATAGTTTGGATTTTTTCCCACATTTATTAATTGATGATTTTGGTGTGTTTGTGTGTGTGTGTTCATGTGTCTGCCTGTGTGGATCTGTTGACTGCATGTGTGTCCTCTAGGCCTGACCTGGAGCTGCAGTTTAAGTGTTATCACCATGAGGACAGACAGATGAACACTAACTGGCCCGCCTCCGTACAGGTACAATCACACTTACAGGTACCCACTCACACACACACACACACACACACACACAGATGTAAATGCGACATCAAACAAAACACAATATTACAGACCTTTCCCAAGATAAGTGTTTTGTGTGTTTTAGATTTTTTTTTTTTTGACATACAACCTGATCTTTGTGCATTAACACACACCCCTATCACAATGGGTTAGGCTGGGTTTACACTCCCCCAAGTGCTCCCACTGCTCTCTTGCGTAAAGTCACAAATTCTACCATGCACTGACATCTCTGTGTGGAGCCCTCCATACAGGTGGTGAAGTCATGAAGCCTTTACGGGAAAACTGGTGGAGTGGAGATCCAGCCTTATATCTGGGTTAGCAAGGTGATGACTATGAACTTGATTGGCTAGCCAGTTGAGTACTTCATTGGCTAGACAGGGTTGCGTTCAGGAGGGCGCAACATACTGAACGTTTTAGGTAGAAATCAAATTTAATCATACAGCCCTTCTTACATCAGCTGATATATCAAAGTGCTGTTCAGAGGATCAATACCATCGATAGAACTGATGATTCCTTACTCTACATCTCTATTCTGCATGTCTTTTCTACACAACGTATTTCTACACAACGTATTGCTATCTGAACATTCCACAGTATTGCACCCTATACTAAAGGTGGCCCAGGGCCTGTATTCATAAAGCGTCTCAAGTAGAAGTGCTGATCTAGGATTAATTGTGCCTTTTGAATCATAAATACGATTATATGGACGGGGGGGGGGGGCTGATCCTAGGTCAGAACTCCTACTCTGAGCCCAGTGTGACGACTGTGACTAGCGTGTTAGCCGATCCTCCATTCACCTGTCTGTCATGTAGGTGTCTGGTCCTTGCTTACAGGTGAGTGTGAACGCCACACCGCTCACCATCGAGAGGGGCGACAACAAGACGTCCCACAAGCCCCTCTACCTCAAGCAGGTGTGTCAGCCGGGACGCAACACCATCCAGATCACCGTCACCGCCTGCTGCTGCGTAAGTAGTACGGTACAGGCAAAAATGCTTTATGAAGTCCGGTTTCGTGCTGGTTGTATAAGGATGTTTTGTTAAGTCTTCATCTGGTTCTGATCTTTGATAGCAACCAAAATAAGACCTCTTTCCCATATCTTTATCTTGTCATGAAAAGGACATATTTACTTGTTTGTAATCCAATTTCTCTCTCTCTCTCTCTCTCTCTCTCTCTCTCACCCTCTCTCTCTAGTCCCACCTGTTTGTGTTGCAGCTGGTCCACAGGCCGTCAGTACGCTCGGTTCTTCAGGGATTAATGAAGAAGAGACTACTGCCCGCAGAGCACTGTGTCACTAAGAGTGAGTGGAACACACACACACGCCTGACTGGCTGGTTGGTTCTCAGAAAAACATAGACTTCTTCTCACTGCAATTCTCACCTGTTCTCTTCCCTGTTCTCTTCCTCTCCCTCTCTCTTCCTCTCCCTCTCCTCAGTTAAGAGGAACTTCAGTAGTGGGACCATCCCCGGGACCCCAGGGCTGAACGGAGAGGACGGTGTGGAACAGACGGCAATCAAAGTCTCCCTGAAATGTCCTATCACCTTCAGGCGCATCCAGCTGCCTGCACGCGGACACGACTGTAGACACATACAGGTGAGTGACTAGGCACACGCACGAATACAGGTGAAAGCACGTACTCGCATACACACGCGCATATCATCACTCTTAACATATTGTGAGAGACACACGTGCGCGCACACACCCTAAACCTCTTTCTGTCTCTCTCTCTTGGCAGTGTTTTGACCTGGAGTCGTACCTGCAGTTGAACTGTGAGAGAGGGACCTGGAGATGCCCTGTGTGCAAGTATGTTAACGCAACAATTTACATATAATCTTTTAGCATGCCTTATCTTTCCCATAGACAAAGACCTGTTGTTTTTCTAGTCATCCGGACCATGTGTATCTCTCCACCACAGTAAGACGGCGCTACTGGAGGGCCTAGAAGTGGACCAGTACATGCTGGGCATTCTAATATACATACAGAAGTAAGTGTCTGTCTGCAAATCCCCTACTACATGGGTATTTAAATCTGAGCCTGGAGGTCCGGAGTACTGCTCGCTGGTTTTCTGTTCTACCTGATAATTCATTGAACCCACCTGGTGTCCATTTAGAGGGGAAGAATGAAAATCCACAGAATTTGCCTGCCCTACTACGTTCATATTTAGTTTTTCTTTAGCTTAACCATAATTAGGTCTACAGCTTGCCTTATCTTGCTCTTCCTTCTCTAACCTCTTCCCTCAGTTCGGACTATGAGGAGATCACCATTGACCCAGTGTGTGGCTGGAGGCCGGTGCCAGTCAAACCAGATATCCACATAAAGGAGGAAGCAGACGGGCCGGTGTTAAAACGCTGCCGGACGGTCAGCCCCAGTCACATGATGATGCCCAGCGTCATGGAGATGATCGCTGCCCTGGGACCAGCCTCACCCTACCAGGGTCAACCACCAGGGGGCAGGAACACACCTGACTACAACAGCCAAGGTAGGGAGGAGACGGACAGACGCACACACACACGCACACACACGCACACAAAAGTGTCCTTATATTTGTGGTGTTCATCCAGCAGGCACAGGATACTCTAGCCAGTCAGGCTTCTCTGACTTCCCCAACACCCCTGGAACTCCCACCCTGAGAGACTTCACCTCCCCCGGACCCCCTAACATCTACCAACAGGACCAGGTAACACACCCACAGATAGGCACACACTAATGAACAGACACACAGGAAAACACTCACAGCGATAAACAGGCAGTAGTGCTGAGCGATTAGTACTTTTTGAGGTCGGTTCATTATAAAAAAAAATGTGCACTTTAAAAATAAAATAAAATATGTGGATTGAATGCTGTTACAACACAGAATAAAACAATGAATACAAGTCCCATGATGGTAGTGACTGCCCATTACTGCTTATTAACCATCATTTATTCACATTACTTTAATAAAATATTTCAGTTACATTTGAGCTGACGCCTGACAATCACTTCAATGTAAGGCCCACGTTATGACTGCTGAATACCAACTATCAATCACTTAGATCGTGTATTTTCAGGTAGAGATGCCTCCCGAATCAACTGATCTCTATCTGCTGTATATCCAACAATCTTCTCTCTTTTACGTAGCAGGCGTAAAAGAAACACAGACGGGACAAGTAGGCGGGCAATGGATTATGGTCATTATATATACACTGAACAAAAATATAAACGCAACAATTTCAAAGATTTTACTGTAAATAAGAATTTGTTCTTAACTGACTTGCTTAGTTAAATAAAATAAACATAAATTACACAGGTGCACCTTATGCTGGGGACAAATCAGTCAATTTAAATAAATTCATTAGGCCCTAATTGACTTCTTTTTTTTTTAAGAAGGGGCGTGGATCAGAAAACCAGTCAGTATCTGGTGTGACCACCATTTTCCTCATGCAGCATGACATCTCCTTCGCATAGAATTGATCAGGCTTTTGATTGTTGCCTGTGGAATGTTGTCCCACTCCTCTTCAATGGCTGTGCGAAGTTGCAGGATATTGGCGGGAACTGGAACACGCTGTCGTGTTCCAGAGCGTACCAAACATGCTTAATGGGTGACTTTGCAGGCCATGGAAGAATTGGGACTTTTTCAGCTTCAGGAATTGTGTACAGATCCTTGCGACATGGGCCATGCTGAAACATGAGGTGATGGCGGTGGATGAATGGCATGACACTGGTCCTCAGGATCTCGTCACGGTATCTCTGGGCATTCAAATTGCCATCGATAAACTGCAATTGTGTTCGTTGTCCGTAGCTTATGCCTGCCCATACCCTAACCCCACCGCCACCATGGGGCACTCTGTTCACAACGTTGAAACCCGGATGTATCCATGAGCACACTTCTCTAGCGTGCCAGTGGCCATCAATGGTGAGCATTTGCCCACTGTAGTCAGTTATGACGCTGAACTGCAGGTCAAGACCCTGGTGAGGACTACGAGCATGCAGATGAGCTTCCCTGAGATGGTTTCTGACAGATGGTGCAGAGATTCTTCGGTTGTGCAAACCCACAGTTTAAAGAGCTGTCCCGGTGGCTGGTCTCAGACGATCCCGCAGGTGAAGAAGCTGGATGTGGAGGTCCTGGCCTGGCGTGGTTACACTTGGTCTGAGGTTGTGAGGCCGGTTGGACGTACTGTCAAATTCTCTAAAATTATGTTGCTTATGGTAGAGAAATGAACATTCAATTCTCTGGCAACAACTGGTGGACCATCCTGCAGTCGACCTTGCCAATTTGAGCACTCCCTTAACTCGAGACATCTGTGGCATTGTGTTGTGACAACGTAATATTTTAGTGGCCTTTTACTGTCCCCAGCGCAAGGTGCACCTGTGTAATTTATTTTATTTAACTAGCCATGTCAGTTAAGAACAAATTCTTATTTACAAAGGCCTACCAAAAGGGAAAAGGCCTCCTGCGGGACGGGGGCTGGGATTAAAAATGTATTAAATATAAATTTAGGACAAAACACACATCACGACAAGAGACAATACTACATAAAGAGAGACCAAAGACAACAACATAGCATGGCAGCAAACATGACAACACAGCATGGTAGCAACAACATGGTAGCAGCACAAATCAGGGTACAAACATTATTGGGCACAGACATCAGCACAAAGGGCAAGAAGGTAGAGACAACAATACGTCATGCAAAGCAGCCACAACTGTCAGGAAGAGTGTCCATGATTGTCTTTGAATGATCATGCTGCCTAATCAGCTTCTTGATATGCCACACCTGTCAGGTGGATAGATTATTTTGGCAAAGTAGAAATGCTCACTAACAAGGATGTGCACAAAATTTGAGAAATTTGCTTTTTGTGCGTATGGAACATTTCTGCTGTCTTTTTTTAAATTTCAGCTCATGAAACATGGAACCAAGACTTTACATGTTGCATTAATATGTTTGTTCAGTGTAGTTAATTACCACCCTTTCTGCGCTATGCTATGTAGAATACAACTCCCTATTACATTGCAAAGATGGGGCTTGATCTGATTTATGACTAGAGAAACTGCAGTTTTAGCTCACATAAAAAAATCTAGATGGAATTCAAATAATTGAACAGACATTGGTCAATTAGTTGTTCAAAAAACAAGAAATAACTGAAATGGAGTTCAGCTCACCACGAACACATACAGGGACACAGTGACTAGGTTCGGGGGTCAATTCCATTTCTAGTCAGTCAGGGTCAGAGAAAGGGAGGGAATGAGCACACATACAGGGCCAAAGTACACACCTGATGTTCTTACATCAGGCTTCTCTCGTCTCTATAAAGAGATCTATCACAGGCTCCACGTAGGTCACTTAATGGTGAACATGCATGTGCAAATGGACTCTTGAGTACTCGGAAAGCATTGGCTACATTTTCATCCTCGAACAAGCACTTGAAATCTTTTTATTTATTTATCCATCGTGATCTGCTCAGGTAATGGAATTAGTTAACTTTATTTGCATTTGAAATGTATCAAATAAAATTATTTCAGTACAGATAAGTAAAACATACACATTTGTTCCTGTGTTGGGACTGTGAACCACAATATTTTGGGTACCTCAGCTTCATTTTACGGTACTATTTTGATTCTTTACCTGATATTTTAAATCATGTGCATAATAAACCCTAGTGATACATTCACTTAACCGAAGCATATAGATATACAGACGCATGAAAGAATATATTTGCATGGATACTGGCACACTACCGAAAACCTCATTGGAATGTTCCCTTATCAGATGCACACTTGTTAGGGCTTAGGAATCCTCTATACTTTATATTTGCATCGTACACTTTTTAAAATATGAACATATTGGGCATCTTGAAGTGCCTAACAGTCAATGAGTAAAAGTGGCACTTCACATAGGGTAGACACACGCTAGTATAGTAATGGAGTTACTCCTAGGAATGTGTCCCATATCAGATTACCATCTCGTGCTTCCAATTACGCACATTGTGTATGTCCCAAATGGCACCCTATTCCCTATAGTACACTGCTTTTGACCAGAGGTCTATGGCCCTGGTCAAAAGTAGTGCACTATATAGGGAAAAGGGTGCCATTTGGGATACAGATATTGACTGTCCTTGACACTAGAGTAGTCAGAGACATTTTGTCTTACTTTGGTTCAAGTGGCACAGTTGGTTAGAGCAACACCAGTTGGGTGGATTTCTGAGTAGGGTGAAGATTGTGTGTCTGTTCACCATAAGTGACTTTGAATAAAAGCATCAGCTGATTGACCATGTTATTACATTCGTTTTTCCTGAAGCCACTTACTGTGGTGTTTTATATAAAGTGCTGTGTTCATCTATGTTAGCTATGTAAGAGTGACTGTCACTGTCATGCCTTTTGACTGGGCCTGGAGGAGACAGCATTTACACTCATACACACACAGGCGCTCAGTTGTCCAAGAAAGATTTTTAGAGGAACACAAAATGTCCACCATTCCCTTTCTTCACTTCTCTCACACACACACACACACACACACACACACACACACACACACACACTGTGGAGTCGAACAGGATTGCACTTTGTTGGACCATTTTGAACGCGTTCACAACTGTTCAGCGATCGTGAACTTAACCTCCATGTAGCGTCATACAATGTGAAACTCGATATCGTCTCTTTTTCTTCCCTTTATTTTTCCCTCTTCCTATCACTCTCTTGTCTCTCTCCCTCTTTCTCTCTCATTCTTTCTCTCACCATCAGATGTCCCATTCTGGCCGTATGGACCCTTCCCATAATGCCCTGCAGCAACAACAGCAGCACCAGCAGGGTCTCCACGGTAACCAGAGTCTCGGAAGCGGCGTTGGCGGACAGATGCAGCAGCGGAACTCCAATACCCAGAATGCCCGGCTACAGGCGGAGGGCTCGTTCGGCCAGGGGGGTCCAGGAGGAACGGGGGTAGCGGGAGGAGGAGAGGGAGCGGATCACGCCTTGGATGTAAGTCACCACCTCAGCCCTGTCTAGACACACCCATATGGAAATGCGGTCCGATACTGATATGTTCTTGACCATGGTAGCTAATACAGATATGGCAAAACCACGTTTTTTTCCTTGTGTAATTCGGGCAACAGCCGCGATAGCAAACAGTCACTTTTGCAAATTTACACAAACAGTTTGAAGATTCAACACCAATGACGAAGTGGTGATTATTCATGCAGGTGTGAGTTAAGTGTACATATGATGCATGCGATGCCATTATGATTTTTAGCCGTGGGCTCCGTTCCAATATCCACTCTAGCAATATCACTTAGACTGAAGTCCTATATTGGGCATGTTGCGCATGCATCCTAAGTGATATTACTAGTGTGGATATTGGACTGTGGCCCTGGGCCCATGTGGGTGGTCTTATACTAACCCCCACCCTCCCTCTTTTACTGGGGACGGGGCGAACCGGGTGCAGGGGAGGAACTTCCACAGATCAATCTACTACGACAACCGTAAGACAACCATAAGACAACCGTTAGACAACTGTAAGGCAACCACACAGAGCCAGCTAGCTGCTCGTTCAGCGATAATGTGGATTGAGTGATATTGGGCATGTGGAACTGAAGCTATCTGAAGCTACCTTCACTCTTGGAAAGAGCTTGTTTTTTGCCACATCCATGTGCCACAAACAAACCTTCCTCTCTTGTTTTCCCTCTCTACCCCTTTCTCTCTGCTTTTCTAAAATGAATTCATTTCAATTCTAGAGGCTTTATTGGCATGAAAAGCGAAGGAACATGTCAAAGCAAACAATGACAACAATAACACTTTCTCTCCCTCTTCTCTTTCCCCATTTCCAGCTTCTCCCTGAGCTGACCAATCCAGATGAGCTGCTGTCCTACCTAGGTCCTCCAGATCTACCTAGCAACAACAACGATGACCTGCTCTCTCTGTTCGAGAACAACTGAAGACTCCCTTCTCGTTAAGGGACAGCTTCATCCTTCTAGAGGGGGAAGGGCAGAGGAGAGGGGGGCAAAAAGAAGAGAGCGGGTACAGACCGAGGGATCCATGTTTGTATACTCTCTGTGGACCAGACCAACAGGCTTTCCCAAGGGAAGGTGCAGAGGGTAGGTAGTGAGAGAGACATGACTGTTTCTGTCTGGGAACTCTGTCAAGACTATAGTGTTTTTAGACTTAATGTAAAGCGTCCCATTGCACTCTGGATCCATCAAGTACGTTTAAAAAAATTTCTGAGAAAGAGAATGACTCTGTCCAAGACTGACTGACACTTGGGACTGCCTGCACAGGCCAGCCGCTATAATTGTAATTCAATGTTCTCAAAAAATCACAAGCCGAAGGATTTAACTTTTTTAAGGATATTTTTAGAAACGAGAAAAAGAAAGTGTGTTATGTTGACTTTCTATTGTGTATTTATGATTGTGGAACTTGTCAATACACGTGGAATAGGCATAGTGGATCTCTGTTGACATGACTTAGTGTCATAAAGAAAGTAAGAGTGGTGTTCATCCTAAAGGGGAGTTGTGAATCAGGATATGCAGCCTCACACCTGGGCAATACATACAGTACTCAGCTTATTGTATCTATACTTAGATCATACAAAGCCAGCACACACAAGGAGATGGGAGGGAATTTTCTCACGTACACTGATCTAGACTTGTAGAGCAAGAGAGATACAGAGAGAGAGGTGTTATTTTTGTACTGGGTAGGGCACAAAGAGAGGGTAAGGGGGGGTGGGAGGAGAAGGGTTAGTCGGATGAGTTCGAAGCCAGATGGGGAACTCTCACCTCCATTCACACCCTGTCTCTGGTAATCCTCCCTTCTCTCTTGCTCTCCCTCCTTCAAGATAACAACTATACTGCTGAGACGTTTAAACATGCACAATTGTACACACATACACTTTCAAGAAGGGATCCCCAGTAAAGTCCTGTGCATTGATGGAGAGGGGGAGAAGTTGTTTCCCTTATGTCAGGGAGTGAATGTGTATTCTCTCTCTTCCTCCTCTCCAGGCCATCTCTAAAACAATACCAAGGTTTAAACAGCCTTTCTGCTTCCTCTCTCTTGGTCTTTAGCCTGAGGGGACTATCTACCTGTCCCCACTCCTTTCCGAGGTTGTCATTGGTTTGTAAAGTGTTTGTATGATAGGCCTTACTGTTCATGGCACCAGAAGTTGGATGTGCAATGTTTTTTGGGGGGAAAAATCTGTATGATATAAATTGTTTTATAATCATGACCATATTGCTATTAGAGTAATTCCAGAGTTGGTGAAGCTGTGCACATCTGTCCTATATTTGTTTAAACTAGCAGAGGTCATGAGTTCAGAAATATGTCAAATTCATGATGTCAGTAGACTTACGGGGGCCTGCATTCACAAAATGTCTCAAGGTCCTGATCTAGGATCAGTTTTCCTTTTCAGACTATAATTAATACAATTATATGGGTGGGTGGGGGTGGCTAGGTCCTAGATCAGCACTCCTATTCTGAGATGCTTTGTGAATATGGGCCCTGGTTACTATATATGAGTGACTGTACAAAGAATTTCAGAGACAACACCAGCATCTGCTAGGTAACCATTTTTCATGTTTTATTGTCTAGATGATGATGCTTAAGAGGCCCATGTCAGTGAATACAATTAATACACTGTTAAATTGTCCTATTAACTGCACACCAGTTTTTCTAAAAATGTTAAATATTTCCATTGTTTTATAAGTAAAAAATGTCACTTCTGATCATGTTTCCCTAGTTCTTTACTGTATTTGGTCCCCCTAGCTAGCAGGTGTAAGCTACAGGAAAGAACACCCTGACTTATCCCATGTGCCGCAGGAACCAGAGAGCAGAAACCAGGTTGTCTAGATAGGATGCAGCAGTGACATTTCGTAGCAGGTTATGAGAATTAGGTTAGGAAAAGGTTTAGGGTTTGCTAAAATTGACTGACGCGACTCGAACCTTTGACATTACCAGCATCCCTTTTTTTTTATATTACAATACAAAACAGGACATCGCTACAAATATTTTCTTATGAAGCATAAAATAAATTAAGCAAAAAAATAATACAAAATACAAATGCCTACACGTGAATTGCCAGCGACATCCGTTTCACAAAAGTAAAAAGCAAACAAAAAACCTTCTAGCCAATATGACGGTCATGGCTAGAAAGGATACAGCTTTTGTCATAATTTAATTTCCACTGCAGGTTTAGAATTTACGCGGCATGTTAAGGTTAGCTAAAATGCAAATACGTTTAAAAAAAAAAAATCAACCTTGGACATAAATTTGATAAGCTGCATCCCATCTAGATATTACCAACCATGACCCAGGGTCGAGTTAGCAACATTTTAAGCGTGCACCCCGCTCCTCGCACCGTAGTTTACCCAGGCACACACACAACACTTGCTAATCCGGCATACATACAAGATAGCGGTGTATTTTATTAGGCCTACAATAATTCGTGATCATGCCGCATACATTCCACGAGCGCTTTGTCCAGTGGTGAAAGACAAGCACTTGCCAGTTCGTATCCGTTGCGCCATACAATTGCCATTGGTAACTCATTTTTATATTTGAGCCATAATGGCGATTTTATTCAGCGGGAGACGCCCTGTACAATCCAGCCAGCGACAGTACACGCCTAGACTTTCCCTGGCAGAACATTGGGCAGTATGTGTTATCGTCATTTGTATGCACCATAATGAGCCAATCACGAGTACGTCCCCCAAACCTCGCTGATCAAACCGGCGTGCATGGTAGGGACCATTGTTCTAAAGTATTCCCCCCGAGACATCTAATTGGTTTAAACTCATGTCACTCAATGGTCCCAGTCTTCTAATTGGTTTGCATTGGCTCCATAGGCTTCCCTGGGGTGCGCATATATATTTTGTGTACACAGCAGTGTTTCTGTTCCGAGTCAGCTGCGGAACGGTCCAGTAAACTTGGCCTGTACTCGTGTGTTTTCACGAAAATAAAAACCTTTAATCCCAATCATGCCTAACCCCAGAGTTTTCTTCGACATCACTATCGGTGATTCCGCCGCCGGCAGGATTGAAATTGAGGTAAGGAGCAGAGCAAATCGTCTTGTTTGGGAATAAATGTGCTTTTTAACTTTAAAAGGATTGCTTTATTCTCGTTAGGGTCTGCTTTAACTAGCTGCACGGTAGTTGCATGCAACCGGGATGCTGTCACACTCGGGTCCACGTGCTTTCATCTTTGACATGTTGATTTCGTTTCATTGAAAGCTCCTCAATTTTGCTCCAACCTCAGTTGATCTGCATAATTTTTCCACAATGATTGAGATTGGTTTGTTTTTGCTGTTCTTACGTTTACTTTGGCATTGTTTTCTTATCGGTATCTAAATCGTAATGTAAAACGGTCTTGTCCATAGTTTTTGTAGTAGCATTCGATAATTACTGCGATCTTGGAACTCCAAAATGGGCGCGTAAATGGTCAGTTGCGTTGTTTTAACATAGCTAGATAACGTTAGTATCTGTTTCACTTACGTTTTACTGACATGTAATTTTTAACCAGTCGCCATTTTCAGCATATTTTTTTTCATAGCGCCAGATGCCATTTTGAGAAAGAAGGGATGTGGGGTTGGAAGGCCGCGAACGCAATGTACCTAAAAGCACATTGCACCAAATCAAAGTATTGGCTGCGATCAATTAATTGATTAATCTGGTAATTTACCCATCCCCATTAGCATTCTAAGGCACCAAGGAGAATGTGGACCATGGTCCCTCTGCAATCCAATGTACTGCGGTGTAACGTTATGCTAACTGTTTATTGTTATGAAATATATTGTAAAGGTCATAGATTTTCAGCTGCCTGGCCTTTCTCTCTATGCGGTAAAATCTTGCTGCTGTTAGCTGCTGCAATCATGTTTTCCATTCAAACAGCACGTGGCACTAGAGAGCCTGGATGCCCATTCCCTCCTAAATAATGAGGATATTGTGATTAGTATTACTTTTCAGATTTTGTTGACTAGGTGCAGTGGCGCACACAAATAATTTAAGGCCAGAGATCCGCGCGAAATCCAGGAGGATAAGACGCTAACCTGCCTTTCCCTTTTTAAGATGAAACATTACACAGTAGCTTCCAAATGGCAAAATGGACTAGTACTTGGTGATTATTGTAGCATATCCTATTTGACAATTTGATCTTCAAACCTTTTGTCATCACGTGGGAGGAAGCACGTGACCGTGCAGTTGATTCCATTGTTTATGAACCATAGGTCATGATGCCAGTAGCTCTGGTGCTGCTTGCTAAGATGAACATTGTAGCCTATCCAGCCTAGTGTAGTACAGGGGTTGGTCAAAATCACAGATCCAGGAGAAGTCTATGCTCCCTGAATCTTTACCTTCCACATTAGGGCACGTGCGACTCAAAACTGACCTCAGACCAGCCTCTACAGCGTTGGCCCAACGACAGCAGCGGTGACTTCATTTTTCCTGAACTTGTTACTCATCTAAGGAGTGGAAAAGTACTGGGGTGTGTCTGGGGCTGGAGGAGGGAGGGAAGTGAGACGAGTGGCTGGAACCTGGTGGAGGGAAAGGCATGTTGTAAAGGGCCTAAACATTCATGTTTCACAGGTGTTTGACACTTCGCAGGAGTAGAATATAGCCCAATTGGCTCTAGACATTGATCTACCATAATCCCATTCCTCCTAATGCATTTAAAAGGATTTTGTGTGAACTGATCATTGCCTTAAGGGAAGAGTAATTTACTGTTATACCAGTGGTTAGCTGGTAGTGTAATGTGAGATTGTACACACTACAGTTGACATGTGTCATGCTGTGGAATTCAGTGAAGTCATTACCTGTCGCTAGTGTTCTAGGTGACTAGTTGGTTACCCCTGACTGTCACGTGATGGGTTGGAAATGATGTCTGTAGAGATGCACCTCTGTCTCACACAATCAGTAGCTGTTTCCATTAACTTGTCTAGTGAGATTTTGCTCTTTTGGGGGGGGTTGACATTTAAATAGATCACATGAATTTTTGTAGATGAAACAATTGCCTGCTAGGTTATGTTTCCATTTAACTGTCTTGTGTCAATTTTAAAAACTTTTGTAAGTAATGGCATGACGCCAACAAAGCGTCTGCTAAAATGTAGTGGTTGAAGTGTTTCCTTTACCCATTTAGGCAAATTGTGCCATAATAAATTGGTGGTAGCCTGTATGCCCTGCCACCTATGTTTCATACCTCTGGTAGCCTGAGAAAGCCAGCATAGAATGCAATAATCTACTAATATTTGTGGCAACATATCAAGGTCTGTGCTATGGGTGAAACTTGTAGATCTGAAATAATTGGTTTAAACTTGCCAGCTTACCAGGAAAGTAAGCAATTCAGTCATTCGTGAAAGGCAGCGCAATCCTCGTCCTGCAAATAACTTTTTATAGTTGGATTTTTCAAATTTTGCAAGCAGTAGGCATTTAGAATAAAATGTGGAGTAGAGCTTCTAGTTAGTTACGTGATGGCAATCATCGTTTATTGGAGCCACACTTTCATTTGTCAGAATTATGTTGGTCAAAAGATCCATCCCTTTTGAACAGATAGAAATTGTCGCTCTTTAGAATTTCTATCTGCTGTTTCCATTACACACGTCACAATTTGTTGCGTTTGTCTAATAAACCTTAGGCAATGGAAACCTGCCTACTGTCTCGTGTTTCTCACATGGGAGTTCTAGATTGGAACAGAACAGGTCTAGAAGCAACACCTAGAACCGAAGAGGCTTAGACGCCGTCTGCTTTGGGTCCTGTGGTCAACGCTTTAGCGGTAGTCTTTTATTACCCTGATTTTATAATTATCACGTTATTCATTAGTGACAACTTGAGCTCTACCTCCATTGATCTGTGTGCTGTTTCCCCTTCATTGATTTGAGTATACTAATGAAAAGCCCTCTCTCCTCGTCTTACAGCTTTTTGCTGATGTGGTCCCCAAGACTGCAGGTAAGATGGCTTCAATGATTGACAATTCCTGAATTATTAACAAAAACACACTCTGCAAGTGATTCTCACGATAGTCTTCCAAGCCTTGTGGTTGGAATGACACCTAATGGCAACAACTGATGCTGTCCAACCTTCCCCACACTCCTCACCCCCTTCAATGGCACCTTTTCTGTCATCGGTGAGCCCTGGTCCCCAAAGGCCAGCAGCATGCATTTAGATCCATCTACGCTACATGACAAAAATGCGTCGCTGCATGATCAGATATCATATACAATGCAACAGCTGATGCAAGGCTGCTTCCTGTTTGTAATTAAGTAGCATTGAGCAGCCCATGTCTACCTTGTCAGTCTTCATAGATTTCAGTGATCAGGAGCAGAACCACTATTTTGACTTCATGTAGCCTTTAAAGGGATACTTTGCCAAAATCTCAATGAGGCCCTTAAACTTACTTCCCCAGAGTCGGCTGAACTTGTGGATACCAGTTTTGTCTCTGTTCAGCATTAGTCATTGTGCTAATGCTAGTCATAGTGGACACTGAGATGTCATTTTTTTAAATCCAAGTTCATCTGACTCTGGGGAAGTTGCTAAAGGGCCTCAATGGCAACATTTGGAAATATCTCTTTAAGCAGCTATGCACACATCGCTGATAATAACAGGATGCCTGTGTCGTCCCCCCCCCCCCAGAAAACTTCCGTGTCCTGTGCACCGGGGACAAGGGGTTCGGCTACAAGGGCTCCAGCTTCCATCGCATCATCCCCGGTTTCATGTGCCAGGTGAGTGGGGGGGTTGGGTGGTTGGCAGCAGAATCTGGGTTGCTGTTTCCAGACTATACTCAATAGTCCCGAAGGCTGTTTCTCCTCCTCAATCTGCACTGATATTCATACGGTCTCAGACAAGGAGTGCTGATCTAGGATCAGTTGTTTCCTTTTAGATCATAATGAATTATATGGGGGGGGGGGGACTGACCCTAGATTGGTACTTATCCTCTGAGACTCTCTGAATATGGGCCCTGATCTGATTTACATCTGACTGGTGCAACCAGGCCCAATGCTGGGCCCCTACCAGCCATATTATTAATTTACACGCATTCACTACAAGTGACCTTTTTTCTCACAATGTTTTTCTGAGCCTTGTGGTTGTGATGACACTGCCTAATGGCAACCACACTGATGCAGTCCCCAACATGCCTCAAAGTTGGGGGTTCTTGTAGAATACAGGAGCCTTGTCAGTGGCCTTGTTAGAGAAAGGGGAAAGCGATACAAAATAAATGATGTCCCTTATGCTTTGCCTTCCCCTAGGGCGGTGACTTCACCAACCACAATGGAACCGGTGGCAAGTCCATCTACGGCAACAAGTTTCCCGACGAGAACTTTAAACTGAAGCACACAGGCATGGGCTGTATGTCCATGGCCAACGCTGGTCCCAACACCAATGGATCCCAGTTCTTCATCTGCACTGCTAACACCGACTGGTGAGGGGTGACCACACACACACACACACATAGTTGACACTAATTGGTGAGACTGGTTCATTTGAAATTTAGTGAATAATTTACATGCATACTCTGCAAGTGATGTTTATCTCACGACGGTCTTCCTAACATGCTGACTAGACCGGACACGTCGCGGGCGTCGCAAAATAAATTTAGAAATCCACGTTATTCAATTATTGCACCCAACACTGCTCGTGCGCGCCAACGAGCGTCTGCGATGCGAAGGGTTAAAATAGAACTCCTTTCTATTTCTGATGCAGATCGTGCTGAAAGTCCTGCCTCTCCCATCTCCTCATTGGTTTATGGCAGGTACCCACGTGCCATCTCCTAATTGGTTATACCCACGTGGGTGATTGAAAGAAACTGTTTTGCCGGTTGTCATGGTAATACTATGAAAGTTTAGATGCCAATCACCATATAAGTTCAAAGATGGAAAAAGCCTGGAAGGAGGAGAGATGACTAGAAACGATTCGGTTGGCTGTTTTATGTGTGGATTACTTGTCGGAGTAGCGGAGCTTGTGCATTTCATGTAAAATAACAACTCAATGTTTATATCCCAGGACAAATTAGCTAGCAACAGCAAGCTAGCTAAATAGGACAAATTACCTAGCAAGCTAACTAGCTAATTTGCCATGCATGTTTAATGCTTTTCAACCTGTCCCCAAATTAATGTCATTGGTTCGCTATTTTAACCTCCGTGTCGTGATCGCGGACAAAAATACATCTATGCACGATGGCGCACGCGCAGCCGGTTTGGGTTCCGTGTAACCTTGTGGTTGTGACGACACTGCCTAATGGTAACAACTAATGCTGTCCACCTTTCCCAACACGCCTCAGACCCTTCAATGGTTCCTCTCTAATACATGCGCACACAAACTGCAGAAACTAAGACGCATCCTCACTAGTGATGTGGCCAACAACTGTAAAGTAGTGTCCTTCAGGGCAGTGCACCACTGGTCCGTGAATATGTTCTTACCAGTGGTGGGGCTGGTACAGTAATTGTGTAGCTGATCATGGATGAAGACCGTTAAGAAAATAAAATAACTATCATCTCTTTAAGTAGATATACACTGAACAAAAAAATATAAACGCAACATGTAAAATGTTGGTTTCATGCGCTGAAATAAAATGTCCCAGAAATTCAATATGCACAAAAAGCTTCTCTCCAATTTTATCAAAAATTACATCCTTGTTAGTGAGCATTTCTCCTTTGCAGGTTAATCCATCCACCTGACGGGTGTGGCATATCAAGAAGCGGATTTAAACAGTATGATCATTACACAGGTGCACCTTGTGCTGGGGACAAAAGGCCACTATAAAATGTGAAGTTTTGTCAACACAATGCCTCAGTGGTCTCAAATTGAGGGAGCATGTAATTTGCATGCTGACTGCAGTAATGTCCTCCAGAGCTGTTGCCAGATAATTGAATGCCCCGATCAAAGCCCCGATCAACTCGATGCGAAGGAGATGTTGTGCTGCATGAGGCAAATGGTCACACCGTCTACTGACTGCTTTTCTGATCCTCACCTACTTAAAAAAAATAATAATAATAAATAGTTATCTGTCCAACCGATGCAGTGAAATAGATTAATTTAGGCCCTAATCTATGGATTTCAATTGAATGATTTCCTTATGAACTATAACTCAGTAATATCTTTGAAATGGTTGCATGCTGCTTTATAAAATATATTTGTTCAGTATACTTTACCTAATGGCCCTGTTGCAGTGCCTACTGCTAGTGCCAGGCAGAAGGACAGGAGAAAGTGTATTTTGAACGGTTAAAGCGATGCCGGTCATTTGACTGACAAATAATCCTTACCTATAAATCCATGATTGTCACAGCCTGTGACTACAAACATATTTGTGTGTTCCTGGTTGCCATAAGCCTCAGGATTACTTCTCTCTGTTAGGAACTACTTCTTAGAGGCGCTGATCTTGCTCTCTCCCTTTGTAGGCTGAACGACAAGCACGTTGTGTTCGGCAAGGTGGTGGAGGGGCTCAGCATTGTCGCTAACATGGAGAAGAAGGGTTCCAGCAGTGGCAAATGCTCCGCCAAGGTCGTCATCACTGACTGTGGAGAGCTCTGAGCACCCTGTCTCTCGCTCTTTCCGCTTTCATCCCTCCTTCCCACCCTGCCTTTTTTCACCCAGCGTTGAGCTTTTCATCCCTTGGTCCCTCCCTCCACACAGCTCTAAGCATCAACCTCTCCTTCCTTCTATCCCTCCCTTAAGCTCTCCCCTCCCCCATAATCGGAAACATTCCCTTTAAGTGAGATTTGTTTTTTTTATGAACCATTCCTCTCCCTTACCGAAAGGTTTGTCCTGTCTGAACTAGTTTCATTTGGCTTGCTTTTTTTATTTAATTTTTTGGATTGTTCCATCAGGACCACATTTGTTTAGCAAATTCTGAATAAAGTGGCAAATGATTCCTTAACTGTGTGTGTCATTGAGTAAGAGTGGATGAAATGTGTATGTTTTTAAGTGTTTGTATAAAAAAAAAAATTTTTTTTTTTGGACTGCATCTCCTGGACTGGGCCACAGCAATTAAAATCACTGCAATGCCTAACAAATAGATGCAGTCAGTTTTAGAATGGGTGGCAAGTAAGAAGCTATTTCTAAATATTTGTATTGGGGACAAACCGTTTACTAACCTAAATCTTGTAATGTGGAACTTGAGCAAGTTGAGTCTAAACTGCTTGGTATAACCCTGGATTGTAAGCTGTCATGGTCAACATATTGCTACAATGGTAGCTATGATGGGGAGAGATTTGTCCGTAATAAAGCACTGCTCTGCTTTCTTGACATTGCTATCAACAAAACCAGTCCTACAGTCCTTAGTTTTGTCGCACCTGGACTACTGTCCAGTCATATCTTAGCGACAGAATTTAGGCCATTTTCATAGATGGAGTTAAATCAGAATTTCTTGAGATTCAAAAAGGTGTTCCTCAGGGTTCGATTTTGGGTCCATTATTGTTCACTTTGTATATTAAGAACATAGGAAACAGTGTTAATTCTTGTAGCATTCTTCTCTATGCAGATGACACAGTTTTGTATTCCTGTGCCACCTCAGTGTAGCAGGCCATTTGTGTACTTCAGCATGACTGATTCAATTCAGAAATCACATACAGATCTTAAATTAGTGTTAAATACAAGTAAAACCAAGCTCATGCTGTTCCCTAGGTCACAGAATGTTGACCCTGAGGACCTGCATATTTACGCTATAAATGGAGCCCAAATTGAGCTTGTTTCTCAGTATAAGTACCTGGGTGTCTGGATTGATGACATGTTATCCTTCGTAACGCATATAAAAAAAATCTGACTAAGATAAAAAAAAAAATGTATAGCGAAATAAATTATGCCTTAGTATTAAAAATAGGAGAAAGATTGTTCAAGCAACGCATCTCCCTGTATTGGATTTTGGTGATATTGTTTACATGCATGCGGCAACCTCCGTTTTCAAACCCTTGGACTACCATTCCGAAATACGTTTTATCACAGGGGACAATTTTAGGACTCATCGTAGTCTGTAAAAAATGTGGGAAGGATCTTTCTGTAAGAAGAGAGCTGCATTCTCTTATTTATTTACCAAGCAATCTTACAGGAACTCCCTCTGTATGAAACTTCATTAATTAAGATAAGAATAATAAGTTACCAAACCCGTTCACAGGAATGGATAACACTAGAGATCCCTTCAGTCTCCACAGATTTAGGAAAATCTGCGTTTAGTTTCTTTGCCCTAAATTTGTGGAATATGCAGAGTTCACTGCAGTTAGATGTACTGCTGCCACTCAGGCAGTTCAAATTATTGATTGAGGACCTCTATGTAGTTGAATGTGATTGCTTTTATTAAATGTTTATTTTTGTTAATTTTGTGCTGAATTATATTGTTTTATACACGTATATTTTCATATTCTGTTTTTATTGTAATGTGTACAGGGCTCTCTAATCTCATTGTGACTCAGTTTAAATAATGGTTAAATATAAAAAATATAGTGACTGGGCAGTAGTGCCACAGAGGGACATAGGCAAATTACAGGCCCTTAAATGTACACAAATAGCTAACATCAATGACATACATACATGTCAATCTCTCCTGGTTTAAGGTTGGGGAAAGATTGACTTCATCACGACTTAGTGAGAGGTATTGTCATGTTGAAAGCACTGAGCTCTCTGTGCACACAGCTCCGACACCCATGCATACCCCACAAGACATACCATCAGGGGTCTCTTCACTGTCCAAGTCCACAACACTCTGGGAAACGCACAGTACTACACAGAGCAATGACTAAATGGAACTATTCCACATCAAGCAAGTCATTCAATCAGTAAAATCAGAAACAAAACTAAACCTTATGGAACAAAGCGCACTGAAGAGACATGCTAGCACATGCCCTCTATACACACACACACTGTAATATTGTTGTATGGTGGTATGTAAGCAATGAGACACGAGGGGTGTGGTATATGGCCAATATGCCACGTCTAAGGGCTGTTCTTATGCACGACGCATCGTGGAGTGCCTGGCCGCAGCCCTTAGCTGTGGTATATTGGCAATATAACACAACCCCCCCCCCGAGGTGGTTTGTCATACCCGTGGTATACGGTCCGATATGCCACAGCTGTCAGCCAATCAGCATTCAGGGCTCGAACCACCCAGTTTATAATACATTTTGTTGTTGAAATGTTATTGATGTACAATTTTTTACAAAAAATGTGTGCCTTAATGTGTTTGGACCCAAGGAAGAGTAGCTAATGGGGATCCCTAATAAATACAGTACAAATGTCACAACTCATTTCAATGCACTGCTATCAAGGCAGGCAAATCAAATGGTGTAGACTACTGTGAAATGCTTGCTTTACGAGCCCTTCCCAATGATGCAGAGTTATGCAAATGTTTTTCCTTTGACAGCTTTTCACATTTGAACTCTTCAACCCGTAGACTGTTATTTGGTGACGTACCATTGTCTAGATTAATACATTACAAGAATCTGTAGGCTAAACTAGATAAACTAGATGAGCTGAGCGTCATTGACATTGCTTTTTGTGTGCAACTTTGTAGCAATTCACACCTTTCACCACCAGAGGTCAGCATAGTCTTACTATTTATAGAGTTACTATTTAGTGTGAGTGCATTTAGTATCTAGGAATGGGTGTATCGTGCCTGTGCAAGTCTGGCAGCGTGTGGTGATGGCGGCGAACAGTGTGATGCGGAGATCGAGGATTTGGAGTAGCAACAGCTGCGCTGGAATGCGATCAATATGGTTGATAGTGCTGACGATATGGGTGGGGAGGACCTGAATGGTCTGTAGTGGAAAGTAATAGGAAAAAGAGACCATGATGCTACTGAAAGCAGTGGCGCTTCTAGTGCAGGGTGTGAAGGAAGGGAACGAATAATGATGTGTTGGAGTCGAAAGTTGTGAAGGTGTTTGATGTGACCACTGGGACGCAGCTACACCCTATCTAAGAGGTGAAGTTAAACTAACCTGGTTCATTGGAAATGGTCGAATGCTAATATTCTGTGCTAGCCATGCACTGCATGGGAAGAAAATCAAAAGCCGTGTCCCCAGAGCTTATGCTAAATTGAAGGGCGCCATTTCTGGGGACACACTACGTCCATAGATGATATTAAAGAAAACGTGAAGGGAGGCAGAGTGATTGAGGCCAAAAGGTTGATCAGTAGGAAAGAGGGTCAAAGAAATGAAAGCTTATCAGTACTGCTGAGGTTGGAGAAGGTTTTGCTTGTAAAAGTACAGGATGTTAGTTTGACTGAGAATTGCAGTGTTTTAAATGACAAAGATTGGGACATGTATCTGTTCAGGGTAAAGAAAATAAAAGATGTGCCAAGTGTGGAGGGGAACATGATCATGGTTACTATAGGAACAATGTGAAGGCAAAGTGTTGTAATTGTGGGGGGGAACACAATGCAGCATTTGGTGGGATGCCAGGTGCAGAGCGAGGCTAGAGAGGCCCAGAGACATAGAGTAAATCATGATGTCTCATATGCAGAGGCTGTAAACCAGATTGGTGGAACTACTAGGCGGACTGATGGAGCTACCATGGCTGCTCCCGTAGTAAGTAGATGTACTGGTGCTTCTACTAATCCTGACATGATTTTGAGGCATGTTCAGAACTTGCTCCCATGAATGTGCTGTGTCAAAGGACACTTTGATAGTAAATAAAATGTACGTTATAGCTTTCATTGGAAAGGGTCTCAACACAACCCGGATTGTGGAAAGCAGAAATGCCAGGTTGAAGATTATTGTGGATACGGCAACAGAGTAATTAGGGGTAACAGACGTTACTGTCGAATAATCCTTTGTCTCAGCATGGTAGAGATGAAGTTGTTGGGGAGGAGGAGGGTTTGGGGAGGAGGAGGGTTTGTTAGAAGTACAGAATTTAGGCAAACCGTAAATGATTGCACACACCTGCAGAGTAGATGGCGGCATGCACCTTAAACGTTTGTTTGCGGACCGCCATTGTACCGAAGAAGTGTCTAGACTGGTAGCCACATTCTCATGACGGACACCCCTGCTGCTTTTACACCATACTGAGAAAGGATGAGGAGATATGAAAATGTGAAGACGCTTCCTCGTTTACAAGCCACTGGTAACAACCAAAGATTTGTCAATTTTCTGTTTAATAACCTTATTTGGTGAGGTGTTAACAAACACACAGGCATTTGCAAATGTTAGGCACTTTACATACAGGGATGGTCGTTCTGCGGCATGTCCATTGCACCAGACACTGAAGGGCGGCCTGTCCCTGTCCTGTCTGATCTGTATATTCTGTCATTGTTATGTGAGATGTGAAGCTCCTCTAGGCTACTGCTCACAATTGATCAACTTCATTAATACTTATAACAGTCGTTTCAGAGGATCATATCACTGTTTTTTTTTTTATAGAGTTTTGATTGTTGCTAATGGGATATTTCCACAATGAAGACTGTTTCCTTGACGCTGTTCCACTCCATTTTCTCTACATTGCTCCAAACGTTGGCCAATTTCAGTTCTAGCTAATGAGTTTCAGCCCTTCACATTTGAGCGACAGCTAGCAAGAGGCCTGCCCAACGTTAGGTTGCAGGGCCGGCCCAACGGCTCAGCAGACACGAGAGAGAGCAATGACATGGTGCACATATCTGCACATACGGTATGTGACGTAGTACGCAATTTTCTGGGACCACTTTTCGCTCACGACTGCCGGCTTAAAAGTATACAAAAGTACCAGAGAATCTCTTTAAGAGTAAAGGTTTAGGCCAAATGGTTCAAATCATTGCATTTGAAAAGCGCTGTCCTCGCCAGCATGACCAGATAGTCACGTCCACCCCAGTCCCACATCTCTCTCGAGCTGCTGTCCTGTTGTAGCCGACCTCAAGACTGCGTCTGAAAGAGGGCGCGTCTAAAATGCATTCTATTTCTTTGTGTACTATAGGGAATAGGGTGCCATTTCTGACGCATTTTCCACATTCATTGATTTTTGGTGCTCAGTGTTCTAATCTTAAACCCCCGAATTAATCAGATGACTCATACACACGTTACTAGGCTACTGTCTGTGCATCAATAGGCCTATCCTCTTGCGACACTTTCGCAAGCCACAGGAAAGTACAACTCACTATCTGGTTATGAAGTAAAGAGCTTACTGTAATTGTAAACCCTTACACTCTATAGGGCTAAATTGAAATGTTTCTTACGGAAGAAATATGTAAAGCGTATGCATAACCATGGTAGCAATTAAAAGGGAACAGTTTGGAGATTATCGGAAAATGATTAGACTAAAGGTGAGGACACGACAGTTCACCTGACACAAGCCCGAATCCAAACATTACACTGTTGTTTTTATGTGCTTTTTACATTTACTGTACTTTCGCCGCATTTGTTGACAATGAAACCTGAAAATACGATGGATACATTCAGTAACATAGGAACTGTGCACACTTTCGAGAATATTCCTAAGTCATTTCAATTCACTTTTAAGACTCAAAGAAGTTACTGTTGTTTATGCAATTCAAAAAATGGTGCATTATAAATCCAAATCTGGTTCAGGTGGGCATAATTTGAAAGCTTGTTCTATTGCCAACATGACTAGCTAAATTATAAAATATGAATATACAGTGTTAGGCTTTCACAAGGCAATTCAAAGAAGCAGATCGTAATTTTGGTGCGCAAAGAATAGAATCATGAGTGCATTCGGATGCAAGGTCCTCGGCAATCTTTCTTCGTAATACAACAAACATAGGCATCAAAGCGGTATTTACATAGAGTCCTCATAATTTACAGCATTTCCCTCACTCAGACAACAAAAAAAGAACTAAATTGCCAAACGGTGGGAAGGATGGGGGCAACTCAAACAGGAAGTACCAGAACAAAAACTCAAACAGGACGGTTTCACTAGCACAGACTGGAAGCCTATAGGGATGAGGTCACAGATCTGGTAAGGGGTGCCAGGACAACAACCTCTCCCTCAACTTCAGCAAGACAAAGGACTTGATTGTGGACTACAGGAAACAAAGGGGCGAGTACGACCCCATCCACATCAATGGTGCTGTCGTGGAGCGGATCGAGAGCTTCAAGTTCCTCGGTGTTTACATCACTAAGGAATTAGCATGGCCCTCACAGTCGTGAAGAGGGCCCATCAGCATCTCTTCCCCCCTCAGGAGGCAGAAAACATCCTCCTACTAACCCTCTTGCACTATGCACGTACACACACTGGACTCTACTCACACACTCAACACGCCAATACACACACATGAATACTGACACCACACACACATTTACACTCACCACATACGCTGCTGCTACTGTGTCTTATCTATCCTGTTGCCTAGTCACTTTACCCCTACCTACACTGAATGTTCCATACATTAGGAACACCTTCCTTATATTGAGTTGCACCCCCTTTTGCCCTCAGAATAGCCTCAATTTGTCGGGGCATGGACTCTACAAGGTGCCGAAAGCGTTCCACAGGGATGCTGGCCCATGTTGACTCCAATGCTTCCCACAGTTCAATTTTGCTGGACCCCAGGAAGAGTATCTGCTGCGTTGGCTAATGAGGATCCATAATAAATACAGCTGTGTCAAGTCGGCTGGCTGTCCTTTGGGTGGTGGACCATTCTTGATACACAGGGAAAACTGTTGAGTGCGAAAGACCCAGCAGCGTTGCAGTTCTTGATACACTCAAACCGGTGAGCCTGGCGCCTACTACCATACCCTGTTCAAAGGCAAAATCATTTATCTTGCCCATTCACCCTCTGAATGGCCCTTCTTCACAATCCATGTCTCAATTGTCTCGATGCTTAAAAATCCTTATTTAACCTGTCACCTCCCCTTCATCTACACTGATTGAAGTGGATTTAACAAGTGACATCAAGAAGGGCTCTTAGCTTTCACCTGGATTAACCTGGTCATTCTATGTCATGGAAAGAGCAGGTATTCCTTATGCTTTGTACACTTAGTGTATATGTACAAAGCTACCTCAATTATCTTGTACCCCTGCACATCGACCTGGTACTGGTACACCCTGCATAAATCCATGTTACTTTGACTCATTATTCGTTATTCAGTGTGTATTTATTCCTCATGTCACTATTTCATTTTTTTTTTAATGAATTTTTGATCTTTATCTTAACTTGTTGGAATCCATAATTAAGCGGGACCCATAAGTAACCATTTCACTGTTAGTCTACACCTGTTCTATGAAAAAAGTATGAAAATGTATGCACTCACTACTGCAAGTCGCTCTGGATAAGGGCGTCTGCTAAAAGACTCAAATGTAAACGTTTACGAAGCACGTGACAAATACAATTTGATTTGGATTTGTACTTCTTGTCGAGCGCAGCGGGTCAAGTTCAGAACCGCTGTCAGTCAAAACCCATGCAGCGCTGTGAAGTGGAGACCCAGAGCTCTGATGTCATGTATAGCAAGTTACTGTACAGCCACTGCGTTCCAATTTAGGCACTTATCAGTGTCCAAATACTCACTTTTCAACCGGTATACGGGTACGAGTGTAAAGGGTTAACCCCTAACAGATGGCACAGAAATTTGTTTGTCAGTTCTCATTAAATATTGTCACTTGTTCGCTCTGGCCTGGCCACTTAGTAGCTTGGGTGCCTGCTTCAGCCAACTCCTTTGTAATTGTCATGTCAAGTACGGTAAAAGCAGAGACCGACTGGCCCTCTAGTGACTATGGTCTAGTGACCCTTCCAGGTTTCGTGGTGTAACTGTTCGTATGAGGGCAGTCCATAATAACACTCTGTGATGAAGAGATGGACGGTGTTGAGAAGTGACCGACCCCTGAAACATTCACAGGGGCACAAACATGGCAACTGAAACAGGACTGTGAAATCCATGGACCTGTTCCAATACTTAAAAAATGCACCCTTTCAACCTCTTTTACTAAATATTCACAGATCCGACCTGACTGTATTGATGGAAGCTATATGGTGGAACGTCTTTTACCCATCCAGTAAGGTCAGTGATTACTTTGCGGAAGGGGAAGGGTTGAAGTATTGGGTCATGGCCCGTGTCGTATCTCAGAGCAGACCCAGAGGTGAGAGGGGGTTTAAGGCAGATGAGTTGTGTTTCTATTCCTCCTGCCTCTACATACACAGTAGAGGACTGTTCGTTCACACACCACAAACACGGTAGGACATAGAACAAATCAGGGCCCTTGGACTTTTTCCTCATATTTACAAAAGCAGATATTGTCTTACGATTTCCATTTCAATAGAAAAATCTTTGCGGTGTACACGTAGGGAAGGTCGACTTAGCTATTGGGTCAGTGTTTCAGTTTACCATACATGAAGGAATGCGTCCCAATCTCTCTTCATTCTAAATACAATACTGCATAGGCTTGTTTGGCAAATCTATAGGAAATACTGGTCAGAATAAATACATTGTCGTCGTCGGTTCCTCCTACAGGTCAAAACAGGAGTGTGTCACACCCACTTAATATAAGCAGGATGCAGATCTGACAGACACGCATGCACACACACACACACACGGTGTAGTCGGCAGGAAACGTGTCACAATAATAATAAATGTATGTCATCATCCCCAGGGTGCAACATACTGGATGTTGCAGATAGAAATGCCACAACTAGAGCTGACATGATTCCTCACTCTACATTTCAGAGAGGCATGTCTGTTCTACATCATATTTTTTTTTATCTGGGCGTTCTGCAATGTGGCCCATGAGTTACCTGAAGTTCTCCCTCAACAGGTAGCCCCTCGTCCAGACAGTGACTGCGGGTTGAGAGGGACATTTTAGTCCCAGAGTTTGGTTTGGGAATCCTGCACTCATTCCTGAAACTGGTTGAGTGAGCACTGTAGAGGTTTGGGCAGTCAGACTCCACTTGATAAGGTGTAGTATGATATACTACAGTACCCATAATACTCTGTGTCCCGTCTCGTTATCAATACACGAGGGTCTGAAATCTGAATCTTTTTTTTCTCCATTGTTGTGGTTTTCTCCCTGGACCTTCAGAACAGTTTGTCCAGTAAATTCACTTTAACGACGTGTAGTCTGTTAGACCAGTCTATTCCAACTGTGCTGTCATAGCAACATGTTACACCACTCCGTTCGAACTGTATCGCCATAGCAATGCGCTACACCAGTTCATCCAGTAGTGTGCCCAGGCTGTGGTGATGTTCAGGTGGTCCAGTGATGGGCTTGTTACACATGGGACACACACAGCGCACCTCCAGCCACTTCACCAGGCAACTGCAGGGGCAAACAACAATTCAGTGACACATATATGCACGCATATATACACACACACACACACACACATATGCACGTACAGATACACACGCACACACAGACACACACATCTGACACACAAATTCCATCTGCTTGGTGTGAGGTGAGGTGACACTTGCCTCCGGTGAAAGGCGTGTTGGCATGGCAACACTCCTAGCTCATCTTTCACTCTGAAGTCCTCCAAGCACACGGCGCATGTCTGCTGTGATGGAGAGAAGTAGAGGGAGAGCAATGGAGAGAGAAACCAGGGGAGAGAGAGAAGGTGGTTGGAGAGTGTAAAAAGAGTCTGCACTAAACAGAAGCATAATGGAAAGAGGAATAACAAACATACCCCGTGTAGATTCAGTTTCTTTGTATCCCCTTTGAATACCACCTGTGAAAAAGCATCAGTGATTACCGCTAGAGTTGTGGGACAAACATGGAAATGAAACAGGTTTCCTATTCACAAGATGAAGGGGTGTTTAAAAAGATCATTGGAACGTTTTTGCTCTCAACACTAGGGGGCCGGAGACACTGTGAGGATTGATGTGGGGCGGTCTTCATTGCAGTTACAATATATTTCTGTCACGTATTCCTGAGATTTTAAACAACTCTCCAGGCATTGTGCTTCTGATTTATGTGGACAGCACGACTGCAAAAAAAGGTGACCTGGAAGGCACCCTGAGTTTGTATGCAAACGTCTCATGAAGCAATTGTGTCATATGTGCAGTGTGTTGAATATGACTGACTTATAGATGACTGACTTCAGGAACGTGACTTTTTTGTGGCGTTGTGACGCGACTTACCGCTTTGTATCCAAACCTCTCTCGCTGAGCCTGGTGCCTCAGTTTACTGGGAGGGAGGAGAGCAGAAAGAGAGGAGAGACTTTTAGTACAATTGAGTAAGAAGACAGGCAGACAGAGGGACAGACAGTGGTTTCATCAATGAACCTGTCTGTAATCACCCTAGAGGTACATAAGCTGAAACGATTGGCCCTAGTCAAAATTGTATTTTTACTTTTGAAATGCACTGATCGCCAAATAATAATTCTGTGTAAAAATGACCATATACGGTAGCATGTTTTCATCAAACAGATGTAGTAAAGGGACTCGTGCCCGCTGTGCCCACTCAGTTTCAATGGGCATAATGCCTCTCCTTTCCTCTCCTCTCTGCCACTTTGAAAGGACCACATTGTGGAGCAAAGAGGGTCATACCCTGGACACAGTGCGATGTTGTTCACACTGAACACAATCTCACTTCATTAAGGCTCAATAACTCTTCAGACCCAGAGCAGTCTCCAGTTACCACTGTGCTATATCCTCTTTGTCACAACACAGATGAAAACAAGACATTCATCCTTCTATTCATGTCTTAAAATGTGCATGTGTGTGTGTTTTGTTTGTGTGAGTGTGTGTGAATGTGCATTTGTCTACTGTGTGTGTTTGTATAAGTGTGTGTAGGGCCCTATAAAATCAGTTTTATTTTTTGCCTGATTCCATTTCGTTTTTCCCCAAATTCTGTTTTCTCCATTTAGTTATTTCAGGTTTCCATTTTCCAGTTTTTCTTTGGTTTTCGCTCTCAAAATCGCACTTTTTAAAATAGACCATCCAATTTAGTTGTTTTGTGAGTCTACAACAATGCTTAAACCACATCAGGAGACCACTTTTTGAGGTCTGGGATAAATAGAGAAATTTAGATTTTTGTGTGTAGTTACCCTTTAATTGCAGTGTGCAACTAGCAAGAGGCTGTTGTCTATTTTTTTTGTATTGGTAGAGTTTGCAAAACAAATACCCACTGGATTGATGCAAATAATAATGTTATAATTCTGCCAGGTAAGCATAGGTTACTTTGTAGTTAACATTTGATTGAGAAGGTTTTTGGGAAAGGCAAATTTCTATCGACCAGAAGACTTTTCATTAGCATCATTGCTAAAGGCTACACAATGTGGTAGACACGCGCACCGCGCATTCACAGACCAGAGCAATTCTCGTTGACTCTTCAGAAAGTTGCAGGAAATACGAATCACTATTTATAGTCTTATGATAAACTTAGGCAAATTAATTAATTTTCAATACATTTAGTTGATTCCCTACTAAGTTCAATACATTTTTGAAAATTGTTGAATTCCGTTTTAATGTCTGGATTCCGTGATCCCGTCCGCGTTCTCTGCATCTCGGATTTTATAGGGCCCTATGTGTGGGAGATTCAGGATAGGAGGAGGACCCTACGTTTACTTCCAACTGTGGGGCTGCTGCCTGAGGCCTTAAATAGACTCAGGGACAAACCAGGCTGATAATCATCTGCAGCTGATTGTTTGAGTTGGGAAATACTTAAGGACAGAGGAAACAGAGGGACGGGTGAGGAGTCCCCCATGACAACAATAGCCTGGACCTGATTCTAAAGAGCTTTTTAGAGAAGCCTTAGTCACAGTAACAGTAATAACAGTCACACACACACACACTCATGCAAACACATTGCTGACGTTTCAATCTACACTGAACAAAAATATAAACGCAACATGTAACAATTTCTAAGATTTTACTGAGTTACAGTTCATATAAGGAAATCTATGGATTTCACATGACTGGGAATACAGATTTTGTTGGTCACAGATACCTTTAAAAAAAGGTAGTGGCATGGATCAGAAAACCAGTCAGTATCTGGTGTGACCACCATTTGCCTCATGCAGCGCGACACATCTCCTCTGCATAGAGTTGATCAGGCTGTTGATTGTGGCCTATGGAATGTTGTCACACTCCTCTTCAATGGCTGTGCGAAGTTGCTGGATATTGGTGGGAACTGGAACACTGTCGTACATGTGGATCAAGAGCATCCCAAACATGCTCAATGGGTGACCTGTCTGATGAGTATACAGGCCATGGAAGAACTGGGATATTTTCAGCTTCCAGGAATTGTGTAGAGATCCTTGCGACATGGGGCCGTGCATTATCATGCTGAAACATGAGGGGTTGGCGGTAGATGAATGGCACGACAATGGGCCTCAGAGTCTCGTCACGGTATCTCTGTGCATTCAAATTGTCATCGATACAATGCAATTGTGCTCGTTGTCCGTAGCTTATGCCTGCCCATACCATAACCCCACCACCACCATGGGGCACTCTGTTCACAACTTTGACATCAGCAACCGCTCGCCCACACAACGCCATACACACTGTCTGCCATCTGCCTGGTACAGTTGAAACCCAGATTCATCCACGAAGAGCACACTTCTCCAGTGTGCCAATGGCCATCGAAGGTGAGCATTTACCCACTGAAGTCGGTTACAACGCCGAACTGCAGTCAGGTCAAGACCCTGGTGAGGATGACGAGCATGCAAATGAGCTTCCCTGAGATGGTTTCTGACAGTTTGTGCAGAAATTATTTGATTGTGCAAACCCACAGTTTCATCAGCTGTCCGGGTGGCTGGTCTCAGACAATTCTGCAGTGAAGAAGCCTGATGTGGTCTGAGGTTGTGAAGCTGATTAGATGTACTGCCAAATTCTCTAAAACAACATTGGAAGTGGCTTATGGTAGAGAACTGAACAATAAATTATCTGGCAACAGCTCTGGGGGACATTCCTGCAGTCAGCATGCCAATTGCACGTTCCCTCAATACTTGAGACATCTGTGGCATTGTGATGTGTGACAAAACTGCACATTTTAGAGTGGTCTATTATTGTCCCCAGCACAAGGTGCACCTGTGTAATGATCATGCTGTTTAATCAGTTTCTTGATATGCCACACCTGTCAGATGGATGGATTTGATTACAAAATGATACCACGGCAAAAAAAGTAGGCATATTAGCCAAAGTCACAGAATGGCACTTGATCCAGAATGAGAAACTCAGCGACTGCTCTATTCAATCACTGGGCATCTTTTGAGGTCAATATCATCATGTTTGAAATGTTTTACGTCAGTATTTTTTGATCGTTAGTATGTATGCTTCAATGCATACTGCATGCTTTAATTAACCAATTATACAATCATGTTATCAATTTGAATTTGTCTTTACCAATCTAACTACATAACAACATAATGATTATAATGTATTTGAATGGTAAATCTCTATTGATAAACTGGTAAAATCAAGATGTACCCTAGGCCTAATTCCACCTCAAAAAGCACAAGAAAGAATATTTTGACACCCACCGTCTCATATTGTTCTGAAATCATTTCTGTAGTAAGAAACTGATAAGATTATCATTCCTGAAACATTATTTTGTTTAAATATAATTTGATCTCTTATAAATTAAGCTAATTGTTTGCACCCCAATTTGGCAATTTTAATTTATAAGATTCGTATATCAAAAGTGTTGGAAAAACTTGTCAATAATCAACAACGACTGGCTTTCTTGATGTCTATAGTATTCTCTCGGGTATGCAAACCAGTTTCCACTCAGGATAAGGATGGGTCACTGCAACCTTAAAGATCCTCAATGATGTCACCATTGCCCTTGATTATAAGCAATATTGTGCTGCTATTTTTATTGACTTGGCCAAAGCTTTTGATACGGTAGACCATTCCATTCTTGTGGGCCGGGCTAAGGAGTATTGGTGTCTCTGAGGGGTCTTCGTGCTGGTTTGCTAATTACCTCTCTCAAAGAATCGAGTGTATAAAGTCAGAAAATCAGCTGTCTCAGCCATTGAGAGCCCCACGCTCTTCTCAATTTACATCAACAACATAGCTCAGGCAGTAGGAAGCGCTCTCATCCATTTATATGCAGATGTACAGTCTTATACTCAGCTGGCCCCTCCTTGGATTTTGTGTTAAACACTCTACAACAAAGCTTTCTTAGTGTCCAACAAGATTTCTCTAATCTTAACCTTGTTCTGAAAACCTCCAAAACAAAGGTCATGTGGTTTGGTAAGAAGAATGCCCCTCTTCCCACAGGTGTTATAACCCTGACCTCTGAGGGTTTAGAACTTGAGGTAGTCACCTCATACAAGTACTTGGGAGTATGGCTAGACGGTGCACTGTCGTTCTCTCAGCACATATCAAAGCTGCAAGTTAAATCTAGACTTGGTTTCCTCTATCGTAATCGCTCCACTTTCACTCCAGCTGCCAAACTAACCCTGATTCAGATGACCATCCTACCCATGCTAGATTACGGCGACATAATTTATAGATCGGCAGGTAAGGGTTCTCTCGAGCGGCTAGATGTTCTTTACCGTTCTTTACCATTCGGCCACCAATGCTCCTTATAGGACACATCCCTGCACTCTATACTCCTCTGTAAACTGGTCATCTCTGCA
This sequence comes from Salvelinus namaycush, assembly GCF_016432855.1. NCBI lineage: Eukaryota > Metazoa > Chordata > Actinopteri > Salmoniformes > Salmonidae > Salvelinus > Salvelinus namaycush. Next base: position 4,357,846 of record NC_052332.1, on the reverse strand, counting down.
TACCCGTCGCAAGACCCACTGGTTGATGCTTATTTTTAAAACCCTCTTAGGCCTCCTCCCCCCTATCTGAGATATCTACTGCAGCCCTCATCCTCCTTCTGCCAGTCACATAAAGGTTCCCAAAGTACACACATCCCTGGGTCGCTCCTCTTTTCAGTTCGCTGCAGCTAGTGACTGGAACGAGCTGCAACAAACACTCAAACTGGACAGTTTTATCTCAATCTCTTCATTCAGACTCAATCATGGACACTCTTACTGACAGTTGTGGCTGCTTTGCATGGTGTATTGTTGTCTCTACCTTCTTGCCCTTTGTGCTGTTGTCTGTGCCCAATAATGTTTGTATCATGTTTTGTGCTGCTACCATGTTGTGTTGCTACCATGTTGTTGTTATGTTGTGTTGCTACCATGCTGTGTTGTCATGTGTTGCTGCCTTGCTATGTTGTTGTCTTTATGTAGTGTTGTGTTGTCTCTCTTGTTGTGATGTGTGTTTTGTCCTATATTTATATTGAACAGTCGTGGCCAAAAGTTTGGAGAATGACACAAATATTAATTTTTACAAAGTCTGCTGCCTCAGTTTGTATGATGGCAATTTGCATATACTCCAGAATGTTATGAAGAGTGATCAGATGAATTGCAATTAATTGCAAAGTCCCTCTTTGCCATGCAAATGAACTAAATCCCCCCCAAAAAATTCCACTGCATTTCAGCCCTGCCACAAAAGGACCAGCTGACAACATGTCAGTGATTCAATCATTAACACAGGTGGAGTGTTGACGAGGACAAGGCTGGAGATCACTCTGTCATGCTGATTGAGTTTGAGTAACAGACTCAATCAGTAACAGTAACAGCTTCAAAAGGAGGGTGGTGCTTGGAATCTTTGTTCTTCCTCTGTCAACGATGGTTACCTGCAAGGAAACACGTGCCATCATCATTGCTTTGCACAAAAAGGGCTTCACAGGCAAGGATATTGCTGCCAGTAAGATTGCACCTAAAGCAACCATTTATCGGATCTTCAAGGAGAGCGGTTCAATTGTTGTGAAGAAGGCTTCAGGGCGCCCAAGAAAGTCCAGCAAGCGCCAGGACCGTCTCCTAAAGTTGATTCAGCTGCGGGATCGGGGCACCACCAGTACAGAGCTTGCTCAGGAATGGCAGCAGGCAGGTGAGTGTATCAGCACGCACAGTGCGGTGAAGACTTTTGGAGGATGTCCTGGTGTCAAGAAGGGAAGCAAAGAAGCCACTTCTCTCCAGGATAAACATCAGGGACAGACTGATATTCTGCAAAAAGTACAGGGATTGGACTGCTGAGGACTGGGGTAAAGTCATTTTCTCTGATGAATCCCTTTTTCCGATTGTTTGGGGCATCCGGAAAAAAGCTTGTCCGAAGAAGACAAGGTGAGCGCTACCATCAAAGCATCCTGAGACCATTCATGTGTGGGGTTGCTTCTCAGCCAAGGGAGTGGGCTCACTCACAATTTTGCCTAAGAACACAGCCATGAATAAAGAATGGTACCAACACATCCCCCGAGAGCAACTTCTCCCAACCATCCAGGAACAGTTTGGTGACGAACAATGCCTTTTCCAGCATGATGGAGCACCTTGCCATAAGGCAAAAGTGATAACTAAGTGGCTCGGGGAACAAACCATGGCCAAGAAACTCCCCAGACCTTAATCCCATTGAGAACTTGTGGTCAATCCTCAAGAGGCGGGTGGACAAACAAAAACCCACATATTCTGACAAACTCCAAGCATTGATTATGCAAGAATGGGCTGTCATCAGTCAGGATGTGGCCCAGAAGTTAATTGACAGCATGCCAGGGCGGATTGCAGAGGTCTTGAAAAAGAAGGGTCAACACTGCAAATATTGACTCTTTGCATCAACTTCATGTAATTGTCAATAAAAGCCTTTGACACTTATGAAATGCTTGTAATTATACTTCAGTATTCCATAGTAACATCTGACAAAAATATCTAAAGACACTGAAGAAGCAAACTTTGTGGAAATTAATATTTGTGTCATTCTCAAAACTTTTGGCCACGACTGTATTTCTTTTTTATATTTAATCCCAGGTCCCCGTCCCCGCAGGAGGCCTTTTGCTAGGCCATCATTGTAAATAAGAATTTGTTCCTAACTGACTTGCCTAGTTAAATAAAATTAATAAAAATATAGTGGTCCATAAATACAGTACCTAACATTCGATTTGGACCATCATTCCTCCTAACAATGAGTAAGACATGAGGAATCCTATAAAAGTATCAAAAGCCACCCACACCCAACGCCTATCCCACACCAACAACCAGTATACAGTATCAGTTCTCTATATCTGACAAGTATATGCAGCTGCTGCTTGGAGTATTGCTTCTTCATCCTTTATACTGTAACGCATTCCATGTGAATCTGGTGTTGTTTTTTCCCCCTGTTCAGAGAAATTAGCCATTGAAGTCACTTGCGTTATTTACCATAAATGTGTATGCGCATGCATTGAGTTATTGTGCTTATTTTAACGGATTTCATGGGATTGATTTCCGTGTGGCATTTATTTCATTGCACTGATCAACAACATTTGCATAGAAGTGGCTTATTTTATAATGTAACGAGTATTACCGAAGGTGGCTTCCCTTCCTGTTCGAGTGGCGCTCGGCGGTCGTCGTCGCCGGTCTACTAGCTGCCACCAATCCCTTTTTCCTTTTCGTTTGGTTTTGACTAATTGTTTTCACCTGTTTATTGTTTGGTTGTTAGGGTGGTGCTATTTAAGTTCGTTTAGCCCGCTTCTGTTTGTGCGGGCTTGTCTTTCTGTTTTGTATGAGGTTGTTCGTTTGATTTTGGGGTTTTCCACAGTCTGGATTTATTTTTCCAGTGTGTACTTTATTCAAGTGGATTTTTACGCCAATGTTTTGATGTTACCAGTTGTTCTTCTGGTTGGACATTAAAGAGTGGTTTTTCCCCATATCTTTGCTCTCTGCGCCTGACTCCTCACAATTTTCCTCATTGTTCGTAACATATAAAAGTGTGCGCTGTCTCTTTAACCAGTAATGACTCATTCATGAGCCAAGATGCGGCCTGCCAGAGCCCTCAGCCTCAGTTCGCTGAGGGAGAGATGTGAAGGAGACCGATTAAGTGAATGAATAAAGTTTTTGGTGGCAATCAGCTTTGAAATCAACATATTTTGCGGTATGGTTTGCATATTATCACCAAAAAGTACAAGGGTAGTGAACTGATGTTAGTTTCAGCTGTAAGCTTGCAAGGAAAGGGTCAGTGCAATCCTGGATCCTTGGGACGTCCCTACCCTAAACCCTAACCTTAACGCTTACCCTAAACTTAGCCCTTTTTAATTTAAACTTCAATGGGGTAGGTGACGTCCAAAGGATCCTGGATTTCACGGACTGCAAGGAAAGTTAGCCTACAAAGCTGGAAGTTATTGTCACGCCCTGACCTTAGAGATCCATATTATTCTCTATGTTTGGTTAGGTCAGGGTGTGACTCGGGGGTGAAATTCTATGTTTTCTGTTTCTTTGTTTTTGGCCGAGTGTGATTCCCAATCAGAGGCAGCTGTCTATCGTTGTCTCTGATTGGGGATCATACTTAGGCAGCCCTTTTCCCACCATTAGGTTGTGGGATCTTGTTTTCTGTTTAGTTACTGTTGCCTGACAGAACTGTGCGTTTTCGATTTTGTTATTTTGTTTGAGTGTTTAAAAAAAAAAATCATGAACACTTTCCACGCTGCGCCTTGGTCTACTTTTTTGACCACCAACGAGAGCCGCTACAGTTACCGGTGTCTTCTTGCATTGTAAAGTTATTCTAGCCTATATGGAAATTGTTTTGCGAACAGTAATTAACAGTTTCTACATTTTTACATGCCATGTCACATTATTCAAGTGTGTTAACTTCTGTTCAGCACGAGTGGGGAGCTAAAAATGATGCAGCTCAGACTCCCAGTGCAGACTATCAATAATTTTGTAGAGTAGACACAGTGTGCTCCGTGGGGGACATCGGCTGACTCATAGACAGACTTGATCCGTGAGACACATTTGGCACAATTACTGAGTAACCACAATTCTAGTACCCAACCGTTTTTCACATTTTAGTATAAAAAAGGTATGGAAGTTTCGGTATACCGTGCAACACTAGCAGGCAGGCGGGCAGGCGGGCAGGCGGGCGGGCGGACGGGCGGACGGACGGACGGACGGACGGACGGACGGACGGACGGACGGATATGTTTACCTGATGAAGTAGCAGCAGAAGATGAGGCTGAGGACAAAGACGAAGACTCCGGTCCCGAAGATGACCATGTAGATGTTGAGAGGAAGGTCCTGGAACGCCACGGCAGACATGATCCCTAACCTCTAGCCCCCGACCTACTGTGACCTCTGATCTTTCCCCTCTGACAGTGAACCAGACACACACACCCTGGAGGGAGACACACACAAACATTCAATAATTTCAGAAAAGTGTGCATGTTAAGAATGTTGATTACAAAAAAAGAATGCAAGCATGCAAACAAATGCACGGCACTCACACCAGAATAACACAACACACACACACACACACTAACACATTAACAGTAAGAAACTCAGCCCGTCTCTGTTGTGGGTGAGGGAGAAGACAACAGGCGCTGACAAAGCAGGAAGTGATGCAGTCTGTGGCGAGACATACTGTAGCTCAGGTGCTGTGAAGCTGGCAGGATATTGTAGACCCCAAAGACTTGAAGTTACCAATAGACACTGATCTAATGGCAGTAATGTTAGGTGGGATTGGGGGAGGTGAGCTGATCCAAATCTGTGACTATTGTCTATATGGGCTTACTGATGCCCTAGTCTTCTGATGTACGACTGTACAGCATGAACGCCTGTACAGCATGAATACAGAATAGCTGTATTTTCAGTACAACAACCTGCTCACATGCGTGAACACACGCATGCACACGGTACACACTGCCCTAGGTAATCCCTTGCCTACAGACTGTTTATATTCCTAAACTCTATTGGTCAAGCAGCACGTGTTCAGTTTATTGGCTGAGAGAACAGAGATCACACTGCAGGTGTGTGTGTGCGCAGTGTGCGTGTGCTTGTGCGTGCACTCTGAAGGACAGATGTTGGTGTGGGTCACTGTTAGAAGAGCCACTGGATATGAGACTGTGATTTCCAAACACTTACTTCACTTTTTTCCCAAGATAATTTGAAGGCAAATGTATAAGTGTGTGTAATATAAAGGATATAATCAATAAGTTTACTCTTGTCTGTTGTCTCAACTTACCATAAAACAGACTTGGATATCAAGAACTGTCTGCGCACAAAGGAGAAGTTGCGCACACTGCATACCAAGGGACAATGACATACCATCACCGACGATCATATAATTTATTTTCAACGGAGGATGTGTGTCGTCAAAATGTCCAATGTGTTAGTAAAAGAAACGATTCTATAAAGTTATGCAAGTAGACCTGGAGTTATGAGCGAAAATTGCGCATCTCATACAGTAAAATAAAAAAGTCACACAGCTCATAACTTGTTCTTGCAAAACCATCAAAACAATGCAATATCACACAGTGATGAAGTAAATCCAATTGAAAAACAAGAAACGTGAACAGAAACAAATGTGTTATGCGTAAAATTCTTACCGTTATAACGAAGAAGGCTCACAGACTGCCCCTCGATGGTAGAACGTGTTCATTCTTCATAAACACCAGTGGTTCGTCGTGAATGGATGCGGCTCACAGCTGGACTATACATTCTTCCTTCGGTAGGAATCTCTCTCTCTCAAATGTTGCCATGAGATATACTGTACATATGCGACTTAAAAAAAAAGACAAAGAAAAAAGTTATGCAAAAGGAGTCGACCGTGGCTCGTACCTTACCACATCTGTAGGCAATTTTACTTCTGGAATCTACATCTGTTGTTATTTTCGTAACGCGAGAAGTCCTGCCTTGGTATTGTCATACACAACATTACCGTTACAGCTAATTCCGTGAGAGAGGCCTATTAATTTAAGGATCCGCCCCTTTCTTTTTCAATTTTCGCCTAAAATGACATACCCAAATATAGCTGCCTGTAGCTCAGGACATGAAGCAAATATATGCATATTCTTGATACCATTTGAAAGGAAACACTTTGAAGTTTGTGGAAATGTGAAATGAATGTAGGAGAATATATCACATTCGATCTTGTAAAAGATAATACAAAGAAAAAAACATGCGTTTTTTTTGTTCCATCATCTTTGAAATGCAAAAGAAAGGCCAATATATGATTTAGGAATCCAGGTGCAATGTAGATTTTGGCCACTAAATGGCAGCAGTGTATGGCCAATGTTTTAGACTGATCCAATGAACCATTGCATTGCTGTTAAAAAAATTGTATCAAGACTGCCCAAATGTGCCTAATTGGTTTATGAATAACATTTCAAGTTCATAACTGTGCACTCTCCTCAAATAATACCATGGCATTATTTCACTGTAATAGCTATTGTAAATTGGACAGTGCAGTTAGATTAACAAGAATTTAAGCTTTCTGCTAATATCAGATATGTCTATGTCCTGGGAAATGTTCTTGTTACTTATGTAACGGATGTGAAATGGCTAGCTAGTTAGCGGTGGTGCGCGCTAATAGCCTTTCAATCGGTGACGTCACTTGCTCTGAGACCTTGAAGTAGTGGTTCCCCTTGCTCTGCAAGGGCCGCGGCTTTTGGGGAGCGATGGGTAACGATGCTTCGTGGGTGACTGTTGTTGATGTGTGCAGAGGGTCCCTGGTTCGCGCCCGGGTCGGGGCGAGGGGACGGACTAAAGTTCTACTGTTACACTTACAACCTCATTGTAACGGCTGTCGTAGTCGTTCTCCTCCTCAGACGAGGAGGAGCATGGATCGGACCAAGATGCGGATTGGTAAGTATTCATGTTTTAATGGGAAAACAACAAACACTACAAAATACAACAACCAACAACCGTGACTAACCTGAAACAGTCCTGTGTGGCCCAAACACTGACACAGGAACAAACACCCACAAAACACAAGTGAAACCCTGGCTGCCTTTGTATGATTCTCAATCAGGGACAACGATTCACAGCTGTCTCTGATTGAGAATCATACCAGGCCGAACACAAAATCCCAACATAGAAAATCAAACCTAGACCAACCCACCCAACTCACGCCCTGACCAACTAAAACAAATACATGACAAAGGAAAACAGGTCAGGAACGTGACAGAACCCCCCCCTTAAGGTGCGAACTCCGGGCGCACCAGCACAAAGTCTAGGGGAGGGTCTGGGTGGGCGTCTGTCCACGATGGCGGCTCTGGCGCTGGTCGTGGTCCCCACCCCACCATAGTCAACCCCCGCTTCCGTGGCCTCCTCCCAATATTCACCCTCCATGTCAATCCCACTATTCCAAAGGGCAGTAACAGACTGAGGGGTAGCAGCTGACTGAGGGGTAGCACCTGACCGAGGGGTAGCACCTGACCGAGGGGTAGCACCTGACCGAGGGGTAGCACCTGACTAAGGGGTAGCACCTGACTAAGGGGCAGCACCAGGATAAGGGGCAGCACCAGGATAAGGGGCAGCACCAGGATAAGGGGCAGCACCAGGATAAGGGGCAGCACCAGGATAAGGGGCAGCACCAGGATAAGGGGCGGCAGCTCCGGACTGAGGGACGGCAGCTCCGGACTGAGGGACGGCAGCTCCGGACTGGGTGGCAGCTCCGGACTGGGTGGCAGCTCCGGACTGGGTGGCAGCTCCGGACTGGAGGGCAGCTCATGACTGGAGGGCAGCTCATGACTGGAGGGCAGCTCATGACTGGAGGGCAGCTCATGACTGGAGGGCAGCTCATGACTGTAGGGCAGCTCATGACTGTAGGGCAGCTCATGACTGTAGGGCAGCTCTGGCAGCTCCTGACTGGCTGGCGGCTCTGGCAGCTCCTGACTGTCTGGCGGCTCTGGCAACTCCTGACTGGCTGGCGGCTCTGGCAGCTCCTGACTGGCTGGCGTCTCTGGCAGCTCCTGACTGGCTGGCGTCTCTGGCAGCTCCTGACTGGCTGGCGTCTCTGGCGGCTCCTGACTGGCTGGCGGCTCTGGCGGCTCCTGACTGACGGACGGCTCTAGCGGCTCCTGACTGACGGACGGCTCTAATGGCTCGGGACAGACGGGCGGCTCTAATGGCTCGTGGCAGACGGATGGCTCAGATGGCGCTGGGCAGACGGATGGCTCAGACGGCGCTGGGCAGACGGATGGCTCAGACGGCGCTGGGCAGACGGATGGCTCAGACGGCGCTGGGCAGACGGATGGCTCAGACGGCGCTGGGCAGACGGATGGCTCAGACGGCGCTGGGCAGACGGATGGCTCAGACGGCGCTGGGCAGACGGATGGCTCAGACGGCGCTGGACAGACGAGCAGTGCAGGCGGCGTTGGGCAGACGGACGACTCTGACCCGCTGAGGCGCACAGTAGGCCTGGTGCGTGGTGCCGGAACTGGTGGTACCGGACTGGAGACACGCACCTCAAGGCTAGTGCGGGGAGCAGGAACAGGGCACACTGGACTCTCGATGCGCACTATAGGCCTGGTGCGTGGTACCGGCACTGGTGGTACCGGGCTGAGGGCACGCACCTCAGGGCGAGTGCGGGGAGAAGGAACAGTGCGTACAGGGCTCTCAGGACGCACAGGAGGCTTGGTGCGTGGTGCCGGAACTGGTGGTACCGGACTGGAGACACGCACCTCAAGGCTAGTGCGGGGAGCAGGAACAGGGCTCTGGAAACGCACTGGAAGCCTGGTGCGTGGAGTAGGCACTGGTGGTACTGGGCTGGGGCGGGGAGGTGGCGCCTGAAATACCGGACCGTGCAGGCGTACTGGCTCCCTTGAGCATTGAGCCTGCCCAACCTTACCTGGCTGAATGCTCCCCGTCGCCCGACCAGTGCGGGGAGGTGGAATAACCCGCACCGGGCTATGTAGGCGAACCGGGGACACCATGCGTAAAGCTGGTGCCATGTAAGCCGGCCCAAGGAGACGTACTGGAGGCCATATATGAAGAGCCGGCTTCATGGCACTTGGCTCAATGCCCAATCTAGCCCTACCAGTGCGGGGAGGTGGAATAACCCGCACCGGGCTATGAACACGTACAGGAGACACCGTGCGCTCTACTGCGTAACACGGTGTCTGCCCGTACTCCCGCTCTCCACGGTTAGCCTGGGAAGTGGGCGCAGGTCTCCTACCTGCCCTCGGCCCACTACCTCTTAGCCACCCCCCAAGAAATTTTTGGGTGAGCCTCTCGGGCTTCCAGCCGCTCTGCCTTGCTTTCGCCTCATAATACCTCCTCTCCGCTTTCGCTGCCTCCAGCTCCGCTTTGGGGCGGCGACACTCCACTGGCTCTGCCCAGGGTCCTTTACCGTCTAGGATTTCCTCCCAAGTCCATTCCTCTTTTCCCCATTGCTGTTGTTCTTGCCTTCCTTCTCCAATCCGCTTGGTCCTGTTATGGTGGGTGTTTCTGTAACGGCTGTCGTAGTCGTTCTCCTCCTCAGACGAGGAGGAGCATGGATCGGACCAAGATGCGGATTGGTAAGTATTCATGTTTTAATGGGAAAACAACAAACACTACAAAATACAACAACCGTGACTAACCTGAAACAGTCCTGTGTGGCCCAAACACTGACACAGGAACAAACACCCACAAAACACAAGTGAAACCCTGGCTGCCTTTGTATGATTCTCAATCAGGGACAACGATTCACAGCTGTCTCTGATTGAGAATCATACCAGGCCGAACACAAAATCCCAACATAGAAAATCAAACCTAGACCAACCCACCCAACTCACGCCCTGACCAACTAAAACAAATACATGACAAAGGAAAACAGGTCAGGAACGTGACACTCATGCTAATCGCATTAACCTACATTAGCTCAAGCCACCAACCCTGTAGAGGTATAAAGTGGAAACAATTCATTTTTCCCCGCCTTCTCTTATCGAGCCAATTTGAGTTCAAAATAATTGTACCAAAATAAAAATAAATGTAAATGTATAAACATTATTTAAAGTGAAAGTGTAGTAATGCAAGTAAAAAAAAAAAAGATAAACAAAATATATTGAATGTATGACAATATGAAGAATTCAAACCTATTAAAAATGGTTTTGAAATCATTCAGTTGAAATCATTCAGTTGATGTTTGCATATACACCTTACCTGTTGCAAATACACCTTATGGAACAGCAGGGACTGTAAAAAGACACACACACAGGTACAGGCACAAGTATACACATACAGGCACTAGCACACACACTCTACACATGTACATTGTAATATTGTTGCATAGTGGTATCATACATTTTGTGTTGTGGATATGTGGTGGTGTGACAGTGTTTGCTGTTTTATATTTTTTGTTTTGTGTGTAATATAAGTGTCTCAATGTGTTTGGACCCCAGGAAGAAGATAGCAGCTAATGGGGATCCCTACTAAAATATCAATTCAAATACAAATATGGTGTGTGGTCCTCCCACTACGACTCGGGAAACCATGAAGTTTATTAGGGTGCCGATGAAAGAAGTTATGATGAACTTCACAGGGTGTGAAAGTGCCAGGTGAACGGTGTTTCCTCCGACACATTGGTGCGGCTGGCTTCCGGGTTAAGCGGGCATTGTGTCAAGAAGCACAATGCCCGCTCTCGACCTTCGCCTCTCCCGAGTCCTTACGGGAGTTGCAGCGATGAGACAAGACTGTAACTACCAATTGGATACCATGAAATTAGGGAGAAAAAGGGGTAAAAGTTAAAAAATAATTAAAACAAAATAACAAAAGAAAGTGCACGGTGATCATCTTGATGCTGCTTTCCAATAAATACTGAGGGTCTCATGACGATCGATGCTTGACTGCCGTTTGACAAATAAAAATATTCTCGCTCTTATCCTTATCATGTAGATTAGTCAACTCGCACAACATACTCAGACACCTGTGTCTGTGAGCTGTTGGCTAGAACTCATGTGCGAAAACCAGACTAGGCACATTTGCTATTTAATGCAATCGTTTTTGTGACAAAACTATCGATAGAGGTGAAACTGTGATGGAAACACATTGAACTTTAGATTTTTATTCGATACACGATACAAATATGGTGTGTGGTCCTCCCACTACGACTCGGGAAACTCTGCACGGCAAGCGGTACCGGTTCACCAAGTCTAGGTCCAAAAGGCTCCTTAAACAGCTTCTACCCCCAAGCCATAAGACTGCTGAACAATTAATAAAATGGCCACCCGGACTATTTACATTGACCCCCCCCCCCCCCCCCCCCCCTTTGTTTTTACACTGCTCATACGCACTGTTTATTATCTATGCATAGTCACTTTACCCCTACCTACATGTACAAGTTACCTCGACTAACATGTACCCCCGAACATTGACTCGGTACTGGCACCCCATGCATATAGCCTTGTTAATGTTATTTTATTGTGTTACTTTTTATGACATTTTTTACTTTAGTTTATTTAGTAAATATTTACTTAACTCTATTTATTGAACTGCATTGTTGGTTTAAGGGCTTGTAATTAAGCATTTACTAATCATTTGTTAAACCTGCACTGCATGACGTGTGTACACGGTTGTTGACCTGTGTACCGTGTACACATGACGTGTGTACACGGTACACAGGTTTAGAGACCTCTCTGGCAAGAATGGAGTATTTCTTCTAGAGTTGAATACGATATCCCAAAAACCCCAGTTCTCATTCGTTGTCGCTCCCATAGGGCGGCTCACAATTGGCCCAACGTCGTCCGGATTGGGGTTTTCCCGGAGTAGGTCGTCGTTGTAAATAAGAATTTGTTCTTAACTGATTTGCCATGTTAAATAAAAAACGAATGGTGTCGCATCAACAAACGCTCTGAGACTTTGTAGCTGTGGTAATTAGTGACTACTCAACAAAGTTGGTACATTTGTGACTTTGGATTGAAGATAACTCAATCGCATTTGAGCAACAATAGCTAGGTTTCCATCCGATTGGCAACAGATTTTCATAAGAATATTTTTTCAAAAACGTGCATATTTTAGTTGTCGCTACTGACGTAGCATCTTCAGACGCTCTGAGATGTGTGGCTGTGTTATCTAGTGGAAACCCAGTGTACCAATTTTGATTTTGTAGCTGTGGATTTCATGTACATTTTTCCACCAAACTGACTTTTTGCAGAAAATAAATATGTGTGTGAAGACTGTATTGCACACGAAAGTTGTCATGTAAGTTGTCATGTACTGAAAACAAATCAAGTTCAATGTATTTCCATCGCAATTTCAACTCTGAGTTAACTGAGTTAAATTAAAATGTGCCTACTCTGGTCTTGACACATGTGCTCTAGCCAACAGTTGGCAGATAGAATGCAGGTATGCTGTGCGGGTAGGCTAGTCTACATAATGAGATTATTATGGATAAGAACGAGAATATTTTTAATCGTCAAACGGCAGTCAAGCATTGATCATCATGTCACCAGAATCAAACCCTCGATATTTATTGGAAAGGCGCAACAAGATCACCGTGCACTTTCACCACCCTGTGAACCTCATCGTAAATTATTTCATCTGTAGTCTAATAAACTGCATGGTTTTTCCATTCGTAGTGGGGACGACAATCCCAGGTGAAGCAGTAGACAGATGCGCAGTGACGTTGGAGAAAACCCACTATAGGCTACCCCACCTCTGTACTCGAGTGTATCTTCTCTTGACGTAGATTCGGATTCTAGCTATGATTCCCAAGGGAGTGGATATTGTTTTAGGACTCAAGCGAGGGGGAAGAGGAAACCCTCAATGGCCCAAGAGGGCTCAGCAGCACCGTGGACATGGACGAAGTGTCGTAGGGGAAAGAAGAACAGATCAAGGCCACTATTGGACATGCAGTCAGAATGCTTCTTCATGTCCCATAAGCACTTCATTTGAGCTGGCCTTGAGTGAAGGCTTGTCTTTCGAACCCCAATGCGTCATGTAATGACTTTGACTCAACAATACAGTTTCAAAATGTAATTCGTACATTGAGACTTAGGGAGGTCTTCTGCTCCATTATTGATACGAGTCCAAATGTGGATGTGTCAAGTATGGGTGATAAGGGTGTTCAGGCTATGGGTGACACAATAGAGAATTGCATTTCCCACAGAATGAAAAACCCCTTTCAGGCCAAGTCCACCTTTTGTACGCCCAGACACAGAAATCCGTCCCTCGAAGCATACTGCAGATTGCTGGAAAAAGATGTCTCGGATTCTGAATAAGAAACGAGGGTACAGAGTCTACAATAATCTCCCTAAAGAACAGAGACAAGCATTGGATGAAAAAAAAAGACTCCAGTTTGATAGCGCTTAATGCTGATAAGGGTGGAGCTGTAGTTTTGTTAAAAATATTATGTAAATGAGATCCGGGGACAATTTAACAACACCACTTTCTATCAGAATATGCAAGATCTGTAGCACACAGAATGACTAGGACGAACAAGCCGACGGGATCGTTACAAAAATATGACCCAGGATGACAGCCTTACGCTCAAACCACCCTGCCCCCCCTGACCAACGAGTGCCATGCTTCCTTCAATACTCCCCACTTACCAAACAGTTCAACCATATCATTAAAAAAACACTGCCACCTCTTCCATACCCTCAAGAGCATCAGCCCAGTCTCATACATACTAAAACTAGTATGATATCTTTCGTTTGGTATGGTTACATAAGACAGAAGGTTACTTAAGGCAAAAACAAAAGGAGGGTGGGTAGGCGTATAATGCGAACATCTAGCAACCCAATGGTTGCGTGTTCTAATCTCTTCACGGACAACTTTAGCATTTTAGCTAATTAGCAACTTTTCAACTACTTACTACTTTAACTAAAAGCACTGTATTTGTAACAAAACACTCACTAAACCCTAAACCTCAACTAAATCTTGTAATAAATAATGTGGAAATTGAGCAAGTTGAGATGACTAAACTGCTTGGAGCAACCCTAGATTGTAAACTGTCATGGTCAAAACATATTGATGCAGTAGTAGCTAAGACGGGGAGAAGTCTGTCTATAATAAAGCGTTGCTCTGCCTTCTTAACAACACTATTAACAAGGCAGGTTCTACAGGCCCTAGTTTTGTCGCACATTGGCTACTGTTCAGTCGTGTGGTCAGGTGCCCCAAAAAAGGACTTTGCAATTGGCTCAGAACAGGGCAGCACGGCTGTGTCACGTTCCTGACCTGTTTTTCCTTTTTTCTTGTATTTATTTAGTTGGTCAGGGCGTGAGTTGGGGTGGGTTGTCGATGTGTTATTTTCTGTGTTCGGCCGGGTATGATTCTCAATCAGAGACAGCTGTCAATCGTTGTCCCTGATTGAGAATCATACTTAGGCAGCCGGGGTTCACGTGTGTGTTTGTGGGTGTTTGTATCTCGTGTCAGTGTTAGTACCACACGGGACTGTTTGCGGTTTTGTCACGTTTGTTGTTTTGTATATTAAGTGTTCAGTCTACGTGAATTAAAAGATGACCACTTTCCACTCTGCATATTGGTCTGATCCTTCTCGCCTCTCCTCCTCGTCCGAGGAGGAGGATTACGACGACCGTTACAGGCTGGCCCTTGGACGTACACAGAGAGCTAATATTAGTAATATGTATGTCAATCTCTCCTGGCTGAAAGTGGAGGAGAGATTGACTTCATCACTACTTTTATTTATGAGAAGTATTGACATGTTGAATGCACCGTGCTGTCTGTCTAAACTACTTGGACACCCATGCATACCCCACAAGACATGCCACAAGAGGTCTCTTCACAGTCCCCAAGTCCAGAACAGACTCTGTGTCATGTCCGTTGATGGAACGAGGAGACCAAGGTGCAGCGTGGTAGGCGAACATCTTACTTTTATTAAAATGAACACCGAAAAACAACAAAATACAAAACGAACGTAAAGTTCTGCAGGCTACACAGCAACTATACAAAATCAAGATCCCACAAACTAAAGGTGGAAAAAAGGCTGCCTAAGTATGATCCCCAATCAGAGACAACGATAGACAGCTGCCTCTGATTGGGAATCATACCCGGCCAACAAAGAAATAGAAAAACTAGAATGCCCACCCAAATCAAACCCTAACCTAACCAAATAGAGAAATAAAAAGGTTCTCTAAGGTCAGGGCGTGACACTATGGGAGGCACACACAGTACCACATAGAGCCATGACTACATGGAACTCTGTTCCACATCAAGTAACAAGCAGTACAATTAGATTTTTAAAAAACAGATTAAAAAAAACACCTTATGGAACAGCGGAGACTGTGAAAAAACACAAACATTGGCACAGACACATGCATTCACACACACACACACACACACACACACACACACACACACACACACACACACACACACACACACACACACACACACACACACACACACACACACACACACACACACACACACACACACACACACACACACACACACACACACACACGATAACATACGCACTACACATACCCATGGATTTAGTACTGTAGATATGTGGTAGTGGTGGAGTAGGGGCCTGAGGGCACACAGTGTGTTGTGAAATCTGTGAATGTATTGTATTGTTTTAAAATTGTATAAAATGCCTTAATTTTGCTGGACCCCAGGAAGAGTAGCTAATGGGGATCCATAATAAATACAAATACAAAATATAGTTACTTTACCCTTCCCCTAACCCTTCTAACGAACCCTTCCCCTAACCTTAACACTTTAACCTAACTCCTAACCTTAACCCCTAACCCTTAGCCTAGCTAACATGAACCAGGTAGCTAATGTTAGCATTAGCCACCTAGCTAACATTAACAACAGCAAATTTAAATTTGTAACATATTGCATATTTTGAAAATTCAGAACTTATTTACTTTTGCAAATTTGTAACATATCATAATTATTATTTCTCACACAAGTTTATTGTTGCCGACACAAAAGTCCCTTATTTGTATGATTTATATGATCGGTTGTAGGCCCACCTAGTTCAACAGCAATTCTGAGTACTCTGTCCCTTACAAAAAATATATCAGTTTTGAAACTGCAGTAAAAGTGCAGTAACTGCAGTCGACTGTGGTGTTTTGGACGCAGCGTAATTGCAGAATAACTGCAGTGTACTGCAGTTGAACTGCAGTTATTTTGCACTCTATCTGCAGTTATACTGCAAAATTATTTTGGAGCATACTGCAGTTATACTGCACTCTAACTGCAATCTTTTTTCGTAAGCGGTAGGTTTCACATTTCCCGGGAACCACCAAGTCTGACAAAAGGGAAAGCTTTGGTTGTTCCAAGGCTCAAAGGAGTGATGACTGCACCCTATGTTGCCTCACCCTCCTTGCAACAGCCCAGCCGTTGTTGCTGGTGACACTTCAGGGATTCTTGGGTCATCTGATTAAACTGATTGCAATCTAAACTGAAGATCACGATTAAATGATTATTGGAGCCATGTGTTAGCTGGGGCTGGGGAAAAAGTGTGTCATCAATCAAGCCCCCGAGGTCTGGAGTTGATCATCCCTGACCTAGATCAGAGATAAAACTAGCTTTTTTTTAGAATGTCTTGTACAACAGCTGATTAAAGACGGGACATTCAGATCAAGAACACGAGATGTGCAGTTGAGAACGTTTCCACGATAATGGTGCCGTGATGAAACTTTGAAACAAAGTTGACCCTTGTTGTAGCAAATGAGTGTCATTAAATACTTGCACCAGAAACAGGGTAGGGTACAGTTTTTGACTTGTAAGAAACGTCAACAAGCCAGGCTAGCTACAGTTGAAGTCGGAAGTTTACATACACCTACAGCTTTAACTTCTTGACTGATGTCTTGAGATGTTGCTTCAATATATCCACATCATTTTCCTCCCCATGATGCCATCTATTTTGTGAAGTGCACCAGTCCCTCCTGCAGCAAAGCACCCCCACAAAATGATGCTGCCACCCCCGTGCTTCATGGTTGGGATGGTGTTCTTCGGCATGCAAGCATACCCCTTTTTCCTCTAAAAAATAAAGATGGTCATTACGGCCAAACAGTTTTATCTTTGTTTCATCAGACCAAAGGACATTTCTCCAAAAAGTACGATCTTTGTCCCCATGTGCAATTGCAAACCGTAGTCTGGCTTTTTTATGGCGGTTTTGGAGCAGTGGCTTCTTCCTTGCTGAACGGCCTTTCAGGTTATGTCGATATAGGACTTGTTTTACTGTAGATATACATACTTTTGTATGATAGAATATGGAATGGGGATAGGGCCGGCAATTGCATTAGGGAACGTTCCTCCATGGCTTTTTCTGAAAACCAAGTGTAGATGTGGATATGATTGAGGGCAGGAGAGAATGGGGTGAGGACGTTAGACGGTGTGTGGAGAGATATAAAGATAATAAGTATGTAGGAGCATGTTAGAAGTTAACTGATTATGTGTCAGTGTATGCGGCCGAGTTGATGGCCATGATTATAGGTTTGAGATGGGCGGAGGAGGTGAAACCACTCAGAGTGGTGATCTGCTCTGATTCGGTACAGTGTTGAGTGGTGTGGAGACGGGCACGTCGGATAGGGGAGACTTGTTTGTGGAGATGATGGTGCTGTTAATGGGATTGAAGAGGAAGGGAGTGGTGGTAAGCTTTTGCTGGGTTCTCGCCCATCTGGGTGTGGTGGTTAATGAGAAGGCTGATGTGGTCGCTAAGAGTACGGTGAGGAGAGAGGGTGTAGACATTCAGGTCCTGCTGGGCTGCAGGGAAGTCAAGTCCTTGATCCGAGCAAAAGGGCTCGATCTTTGGCAAAGGGAGTGGGATTCTAGTAGTAAGGGGAGGCAATTTTATCGTGAACCAGTTAGTTAAGGAAGAGGTGGGGAGTATGGGAAGTATGTGTGAGGAAGTTGTGTGGAGTAGACTACGGTTTGGACACACAGGTTGGAATGCCACGTGTTGGATGATAGGGAGACATGAAACAGGTTTGTGTGATGAGTGTTTAGTGGAGGAAACAGTGGAGCATGTGTTGATATTTTGTTCATAGTATGATATAGATAGGGAGAGATTGTGTGAAAGGGTTAAGCAGAAATTCTTATTTACAATGACGGCCTACCACGGCCAAACCCGGATGACGCTGGGCGAATTGTGCACCGCCCTATGGGACTCCCAATCACGGCCGGATGTGATACAGCCTGGATCCGAACTAGGGACTGTAGTGACGCCTATTGCACTGAGATGCAGTACCTTAGACAGCTGCCCCACTCAGGAGCCCAAAAGTAGGTGGTGGTGTACGATTATATTGGCTAGCTAGCTACTTCAGTTTACACAAGTGTACTGGCATGGAATAGCCATAAAGCCCAGTTCAGATACATAAGATGAGAAACGACGCAACGTTTTTTTTGATCTGAACGGTCTAGTTTTAGAACGTCTCATGTCATTGCCTGGGGTATTGAAGAAGTCAATTTTAGCCAAAAAGTTGAGACAAGACGGATCCATTAGACTTGTTGTCTTAGCTAGCTCTAACCAAACAATACCTGTTATTACTTTATGCCTTGTATACTGTTGTTCAGGTTAGTTATCATTGTTTTAGTTTACAATGGAGCCCCCAGTTCCACTCTTCATACCTCTGACACCTCCTTTGTCCCACCACCCACTCATGCGTTGACCTCACCCATTATAACCAGCATGTCCAGAGATACAATCTCTCTTATCATCACCCGGTGCCTGGGCTTACCTCCGCTGTACCCGCACCCCACCATACCCCTGTCTGCACATTATGCCCTGAATCTATTCTACCACGCCCAGAAATCTGCTCCTTTTATTCCTTGTCCCCAACGCTCTAGGCGACCAGTTTTGATAGCCTTTAGCCGTACCCTCATCCTACTCCTCCTCTGTTCCTCGGGTGATGTGGAGGTAAACCCAGGCTCTGCATGTCCCCAGGCACCCTCATTTGTTGACTTCTGTGATCGAAAAAGCCTTGGTTTCATGCATGTCAACATCAGAAGCCTCCTCCCTAAGTTTGTTTTACTCACTGCTTTAGCACACTCTGCCAACCCTGATGTCCTTGCCATGTCCTTGTGGTCCCGTGTGGCTCAGTTGGTAGAGCATGGCGCTTGCAACGCCAGGGTTGTGGGTTCATTCCCCACGGGGGGACCAGGATGAATATGTATGAACTTTCCAATTTGTAAGTCGCTCTGGATAAGAGCGTCTGCTAAATGACTTAAATGTAAATGTAATCCCCAGACAGTTTACTTTTTTTTTTGTCAAGACCAGAATGCGAGGGATCTAGTTTCTTGTTTCTTTGACGCCTGCCACTTTCGATAACTAGGGAGTGACTTAGAAAAGTCACTGCCAAGAAACACTTACTTTAGCATTTATGGACAAAATACATTTTACTCAGCATAGAGTATGTCTGAAGCTACACATCACACTATTACAACAATGAGACTGTCTTGGAATAAAATGTTCAATATATTTTCTTAAACATCCTCTGTATTGTTTGCTTATTGTTTTAAGCATTGGTATCCAAGACAGTACAGTATGAAGATGGGCAGAATCTGCTTCTCCAATAAAAATCCCCGATCACACTTGTAGGCAATGTCATGGTGACCTTGGCTAGCCAAGCTCATGCGCAGAAACATGTCATCAGGTCTAACGGTCGTTTCACGCCAAACTGCGCATTTGCAACCCCTCAAATCAAAGGCACTGTTGCTGGATGTCTCTGTGCTGAAGCTAGAAGAGACCTACAGGGATTTCCACATGCTGGTTTGCTCTAGAATGCATAATGAGACGGAAGCAAAGATTTAGAAAAACCTAGAAAATCCTAAGCCGGCCTTTATTCACAAATGGTAAATGGTAATCAAACTTTGGCACTGAATTTTAGCTCTGCTGAACATAGGTATTAGCCAGACTAGTAGGGTAACTCAAAGTCCTCCTGACTTCAGAGTCAGGAAAGCCTATTTTGACGTCGGCACGATGCGGCGATAAGGAAGGGGATGTGCTTTTTTAATCAAGGTTTAACCTGTTAGTGTGTAGGGGGCGCTATTTTCACTTTGGGAAAAAATCGTGCCCAAATGAAACGGCCTTGTACTCTATTCTAGATCGTACAATATGCATATTACTATTACTATTGGATAGAAAACACTCTCAAGTTTCTAAAACTGTTTGAATTATATCTGTGAGTAAAACAGAACTCATTTTGCAGCAAACTTCCAGACAGGAAGTGAAAAATCTGAAATCAAGGCTCTGTTCCAGGGCCTGCCTATTCAACTGGCTTATATCTATCGATATACATGCACTTCATACGCCTTCCACTAGATGTCAACAGGCAGTGGGAGGTGAAATGGGGTGTCTAGCTTGATCTGAGGTCGAACAAGAGCTTTTGGAGTGACAGGTCTGGAAATGTCATTGTCTTCGAAGGCGCGAGAAGGAACCCCAGATTGCCTTCTGAAAAGCGTTCGGTATACACGGCTAATATCTCCGGCTCTGATTTTATTTGATACATGTGATAATATCATCGTAAAGTATGTTTTTTCAACCGAGTTTTATCAGATTATTCAACGTTTATCGGGACTTTTGGAGTTTTTCGTTGTTTGCGTCGAGAGAAGATGGACATGTTCGCGCCACTTGGCTAGCTAAGGTTGCTAATTCGACAGGAGAAAAGGACATTCTAAAACCAAACAACGATTTATTCTAGACAAAGGACTCCTCAGCAAAAGTAAGAAAACATTTATGATGTTATTTCGTATTTTTGTGTAAAATGTTTAGTCCTATTCTCCGCCCTTTTAGCGGGCGCTGTCTCGCAATAACGCAAGCTGTATGTCGTACTAAAGTTATTTAAAAAAATCTAACACAGCGGTTGCATTAAGAACCAGTGTATCTTTCATTTGCCATACAACAAGTATTTTTATGTAAAGTTTATGATGAGTTATTTGGTCAGATTAGGTGAGTGTCAGAAATATATCCGGACATTCTGGGAAAAAGTTGCTACATTTTCACAATGTATAACCACGGTTTCAGCTCTAAATATGCACATTTTCGAACAAAACATAAATGTTTTGTGTAACATGATGTTATAAGACTGTCATCTGATGAAGTTGTCCAAAGGTTAGTGATTTATTTTATATTTATTGCTGGTTTTTGCTAAAGCTATCTTTGCGGTGAATAAATGCGGTTGTTTGTTTGGCTATTGTGGTAAGCTAATATATTTCTATATTGTGTTTTCGCTGTAAAACACTTAAAAAATCGGAAATATTGGCTGGATTCACAAGATGTTTATCTTTCATTTGCTGTACACCATGTATTTTTCATAAATGTTTTATGATGAGTATTTATGTATTTCACGTTGCTCTCTGTAATTATTCTGGCTGCTTCGGTGCTATTTGTGATTGTAGCTGCAATGTAAAACTATGATTTATACCTCAAATATGCACATTTTTCGAACAAAACATAAATGTATTGTGTAACATGTTATAAGACTGTCATCTGATGAAGTTGTTTCTTGGTTAGTGACTAATTATATCTATATTTTGTCGGTTTTTTGAAAGCTACCTATGCGGTGGATAAATAGCGTTGTGTGTTTGGCTATTGTGGTGAGCTAACATAAATATATATTGTGTTTTCGCTGTAAAACATTTTAAAAATCGGACATGTTTGCTGGATTCACAAGATGTTTATCTATCTTTTGCTGTATTGGAATTGTTAATGTGTTGAAGTTAAATATTTAAAAAATATATTTTTTGAATTTCGCGCTCTGCGAAGGCAGCGGAATGTTGTGGGTGTTCCGCTAGCGGAACCCCGGGGCGAGAAAGGTTAAAATAGTATGTCAATGTCAGTATCACAAATAATTAATCAGCATCAATATGAACGACAAATAGTCAGATTTCGTAAGAGTGAAGCAGCTTCAATCGTAAACTTGACCCGCACTTATAAATCAAAATCAAATATTACAGGCAGAGCGTATCACGTTATTAGCCTACCACAGAGATGAGAAGAATTTTGAATTTTGACAGCTCTAACGCAGTTTGACAGCTCTAATGCAGTTACACCTCCAACACCGCCAAAAACACCAGTAATGCGGGTGTTGGCTATTGCATGTTTATGCTTGATCTAATTGAAACCCAAAGGAGTCGTACATAACCGCTCAGAGGCTTTCCATAGCCCCCCTACACACACGTCGCACGCCATGTCCATTGTGCTGACACACAGTGTTTGGTTTTCGGGAGACATAATGGGACCCGACCCATCTGGTCCAAAAAGTTGACTCAAGTTTGCCAAAAAGCACCTGTATGATCATCAAGACTCTTGGAAGAATGTTCTATGGACAGATGAGTCAAAAGTATAACCTTTTGGACGACATGGGTACCATTGTGCCTGGCGAAAACCAAATACTGCATTCCACAGTAAGAACCTTATACCAACGTTCATGCATGGTGGTGGTAATGTGATGGTTTGGGGATGCTTTGCTGCCTCAGGACCTGGACAACTTCCTTAGAAGGAACCATGAATTCTGCTCCGTTTCAGAGAATTCATCAGGAGAATGTCAGGCCATCCGTCTGTGAGCTGAAGCTGAAGCGCAGCTGGGTCATGCAGTAAGACGATCCAAAACACACAATTAAGTCCACATGAAAATGTCTAAAAAGCAACAAATATGAAGTTTTGGAATGGCCAAGTTAAAGTCTTAAAGTCCAGACCTAATCCCAATTGAGATGTTGTGGCAAGACTTAAAATGAGTAGTTCATGCTTGAAAACCCACAAACATTGCTGAGTTAAACCAGTTCTACATGGAAGAGTGAGCCAAGAAAAACTGCTACGTAAAAGTAATTTACAGTCATAGCTGTATCGAAGTGTCATGAAAAGAGTGTTTCTCAATATAGGCAACCAACAGCTAAAAACAGGAAGTAGTTAGCTGGAAGCAGATCACCATGACCTTTATTACCAGGAAGCTGTTTTATGACGTGCATAATCTATTGATTATGCAGTCCCACGTGGCTCAGTGGACACACCCATCCCCCTAACTCCACCTCCACGTCAATGGAGTACCCAAACTCGGTGGAGAGAAAAGATGACTTGAAGGAAGGTGGATAAAGGAAGGACAAGAAGGAACCACAAGAACCGAGAGTGAAAATAAGTTGTTTGACCAAATAAACTTTAAGATTGGATGCAAACATCAATTGAATGCATTCAAAACCATTTTCAATACGTTTCATACAATTCAATATTTATTTGATTTGTTTTATTATTATTTTCATTTTCAACTTGCATTACTTCGCTCTCACAATATATATATTTTTTCATTTATGTGCTTTTTCTTCTGGGCCAATTTTTTTGATCCCAAATTATCTTCATATCCTCTCTCCACCCCCACCCTTAAACGATAAGAGATGCGGGCATGTACCAATCTGAGCCAGCTTGAAGTTCAGACAGCGGATTCTATATATTCAGTGTGCAGCTGTTATAAATTAAGACAGACTTGTATATTAGGCATATTAACCTGCTGTACATATAAAACAAACACACAGTGTAAATGACTGTAATTTACTAACCTCATGACACATCAAAGAACTTGAACCACCATGAAGACCAAACACTGCTGTCCAGTACCAACTATGTACCAGTTATGAACAGGAAATTATCCTTAGTCTTATGAGCAGGAAATGATCATTGGCCTTGTACTACTGTCTGCTACATGTCAGAAAGAGGAACACAAATATCATTGACAACAAAAACATGAATCAGGATGTTTGAGAGTTGCTTGTCTGGTTCCTGCATGGCTGAATGTTTTAACCCCCTGCTTCCCAGACTGTTTTTGTGCTGCTAAATGAATCCATTTACAACTTATTGACCTATAATGTCAACCAGACATCAGTATCTGTGTACAATCTATTCTTACATTGTAGCCCGTGACAAAGAGTGGTGTCCAATCTTATGCGCAAAGGACTGGTGTAGGTGCAGACTCTTGCTCCAGCCCAAGCAGTAGAATATGTCACGCCCTGGCCTTAGTTATCTTTGTTTTCTGTATTATTTTAGTTAGGTCAGGGTGTGACATGGGGGATGTTTGTGTGTATTTGTCTCGTCTTGGGTGGTTGTATTGTATAGGGGGTTTTGTAGAGTGTATGGGGTTGTGTTCAGTGTAGGTATTTAGGAAAGTCTATGGTTGCCTGGTTTGGGTTCTCAATCAGAGACAGCTGTTTATTGTTGTCTCTGATTGGGACCCATATTTAGGCAGCCATAGGCATTAGGCTGTGGGGGGTAATTGTCTATGTCTAAACGTTAGTAGCTTGTGTGTGCGCACTTTCGTTTTGTAGCTTCACGGTCGTTTGTTGTTTTGTTTAGTTTGAAAGTGTTTCGGTTCGTGTTCATCTTCTTCGTAAATAAAAAGAGGATGTATTTATATCACGCTGCGCCTTGGTCCACTCATTCACCAGAAGACGATCGTGACAGAATACCTGTTTCAAAGTATCATATTCTTCAATCAAGATGTTTATCCGTTGAATCAAGTGTGTTACCGGCACTGTTTGGTCTGGAGCAAAAGCCTGCACCCACACAGGCCCTCACAGGGTACGATTATCCAGCCAGGATTATTAGACTTCATAAAATGGGTTGTTTGGATCCTGGATGCTGATTGGTTGATAGCAGGGAGTTACAGCACCATAATCCCCGCATTCCACAGGTAATATCTGTTAACAATTCCACTGTCCCACAGCCCAGCCAGGCAATTTATACATGACCTTGGCACCAAAAAATAACCATTATACACAACACAAACTGCAGGATAAAGCTGCAACCATCCATACAATACAATTTTAATCATGAACAATAGAGCCATACACACATTCTGTGTAGTGGTGATGTAAGCATACAGTATGTGCCATCCTGTGACAGGAAGTGTGAATTGTGGAAGGAAACACAAATCTGTCATGTCCTATTTTTCCTCTAACTGGGATACAAATAATGACAGCTGCATGTGGCTCAACCCTGCCACATCTGGATGTCACTGGGCAGGGTTGTCTTCAATGAGGTCAGGAAGAGAGAAGCAACTTGGAGAGAGCCATGAAATAGTATCACTTCCCAACTCTGGCCTCGATCCGGCACTGTAATCCATCCCACGCCACACACACACACACACACACACACACACACACACACACACACACACACACACACACACACACACACACACACACACACACACACACACACACACACACACACACACACACACACACAGGAAACAGGAGTGGAGTAGAATAGATTGGAATAGCTTTAAACACACATTCCATAACCAGGTTATAACCAGAGCCAAATCATTCTCATGAAACAGGGTATTTGAGTAAATTGTATTGTTCTAATATTGCTTTGACAAGGTTTCTGTGTGCAGTAGTCTTTTGACGAATCAGATCGGCTAGTTTGCCAAACATTGGCCAAAATATCAGAATTGGGCTGCCTGTGTAAATGCAGCCAAAGAGTATGAGAGGAGACCACACATTACAGAGCATGTGTCACACACATATAGGCTACTTGAGGTATTCGTTATCATATAACAGGAATATTTTCAGAATTGGTGTAAATATAAGCATTAAACAATCAATCATTCTTACTTGTCATCAATTCCATACAAAATTCCATACACTAGCCTTCTTATAATAATGGCGCCGGAGGAGATGTCTGCGGTTTTAAGGGCTCCTAACCAATTGTGCTATTGTGTGTGTTTTTTCGTCTTATTTGTTACTTATTTTGTACATAATGTTTCTGCCACTGTCTCTTATGACCGAAAAGAGCTTCTGAATATCAGAACAGCGATTGCTCACCTCGTACTGGACGAAGATTTTTTATTTAACGAGTCGGACGCAAAGGATTTACTTCAGACACCGGACAAGGCCCAAATCCCAGTCATTCGCATGAAGAAGAGGTGGAGATATAGGGGTAGTAGGTCAGGGTGCCTTGTAAGAATCTGACGGCGAGTGGGTAACCCGCCTCTACCATCAGTCCTATTAGCCAGCATGCAGTCATTGGAGAATAAACTGGATGGCCTCCGATCTAGACTATCCTACCAACAGGACATTCAAATTTTTGAATATCTTCTGTTTCACCGAGTCGTGGCTGAAGGACGACATGGATAACATACAGCTGGCTGGGTTTAAGACAAGGGGTGGCGG
The DNA here is from genome assembly GCF_016432855.1 of Salvelinus namaycush. Classification (NCBI taxonomy): domain Eukaryota; kingdom Metazoa; phylum Chordata; class Actinopteri; order Salmoniformes; family Salmonidae; genus Salvelinus; species Salvelinus namaycush. The sequence continues at coordinate 4,331,773 of NC_052332.1, read as the reverse complement.
TCTGTGTCTATTTGTCAAAATCTAATATTAATGAAGTCTTGAGGTTTTGCTCACCTGAGGTAGAGTATCTCATGATAAGCTGTAGACCACACTATTTACCAAGAAAGTTTTCATCTACATTTTTCATAGCTGTCTATTTACCACCACAAACCGATGCTGGTACTAAGGCCATAAGCAAACAAGACTTTAATGCTGGGAAACTTACATCCGTTTTACCTCAAAAGGTTCTACAGCTGCAACATCGAGAGCATCCTGACTGGTTGCATCACTGCCTGGCACAGCAACTGCTTGGCCCCCGACTGCAAGGCACTACAGAGGGTAGTGCGTACGGCCTAGTACATCACTGGGGCTAAGCTGCCTGCCATCAAGGACCTCTACACCAGGCGGTGTCAGAGGAAGGCCCTAAAAATTGTCAAAGACCCCAGCTACCCCAGTCATGAACTGTTCTCTCTACTACCGCATGGCAAGTGGTACCGGAGCGCCAAGTCTAGGACCAAAAGGCTTCTCAACAGTTTTTACCCCCAAGCCATAAGACTCCTGAACAGGTAATCAAATGGCTACCCGGACTATTTACATTGTGTGCTCCCCCAACCCAACCCCTATTTTTACGCTGGTGCTACTCTCTGTTTATCATATATGCATAGCCTTGTTCAGGGGCAGAACGACATATTTTTACCTTGTCAGCTCAGGGATTCAATCTTACAACCTTTCGGTTACTAGTCCAACGCTCTAACCACTAGGCTACCTGCCGCCCCAGACTAACCGGTGCCCCCGCACATTGGCTACCCGGACTATCTGTATTGTGTACCGCCATCCCACACCCGCCAACCCCTCTTTTACGCTACTGCTACTCTCTGTTTATCATATATGCATAGTCACTTTAACCATACCTACATGTACATACTACCTCAATCAGCCCGACTAACCGGCGCCTGTATATAGCCTCGCTACTGTTATGGCCTCGCTACTGTATATAGCCTCGCCACCGTATATAGCCTTGCTACTGTTATTTTTCACTGTCTTTTTTACTGTTGTTTTTATTTCTTTACTTATCCATTGTTCACCGAAAAATTTTTTTTTTTACCAAAAAATTGCGTTGTTGGTTAGTAAGCATTTAGTAAGCATTTCACTGTAAGGTTTCACCTGTTGTATTCCACACCCCCTCGTGCCTTATTGCTTAATGATGGTAGTAGTACATTGTGGTGGGAGGATGGGAAATGATCAATCAATCTGGACCACATTTGACCATCAACAAGTTCACATTAACAGTTTATTTCTCAGGCAACCTATTTCTTTTCAATAATGAAACAGAGCTATATTACTGTATTGTGTTTATTTGGCCTCTGTAAGGGTAGTCTATTATCTGAAACATTGTTTTGATAGCAGCTAATTTGATTATTGGATCGTGTTTCAGAAATGAGTTGACCTTTTCAATAATGTTACTGACCAATAAAACACTTTGTGAAGCCTAATAATATTACTCTAAAGGCTGCTCACACTGGGTGTATAGCGGATAGAAAACACGACAGTTAGACCAAAAAGGACCATGACAGCCACCATGTAAAGCATTTTTAAAGAAAAATCTCATATTTTCAAAGACGGTTTTATCAGAGTGAAATAATTTAGTGTGTGTGAGTTGAACACAATTGCATTCTGTTTCTATTTCAGGATGAAATCATACTGTATGCCCATTGAAGGTCCATTTCTCCATCTTGTGTTTAGATAAGGTACTGCGTTTACACAGACGACTGCAAAGTAGTTGCTAGTTCGTTAGTTAGTTATAGTAGTCAGTTAGTTAGAGGATAACGATGACAATGTCCCTGTTCAGAGCAGGCCTACGCTCCAGTATTACAAAACAAGCCTTGGATCAGAAGGTAACTAGATGTGATCTGACTTGCTATGTTATACCTATAAAATATGCAATGTTGGTCAGAGGTTCAACAATTTTTATTACAATTCCGTCTTAATCTGGAAAAATCATGAACTGATTGCTGAGGAAAATATGATTGACATAACTAGCCATGATAGTGCTGTAGGCTACTGCACCTCAACACATTTAGCTTGTCACTTTAAAAACAAAAAATCCAGCTCTTCAGGACAGCCCTGACTTTGTCCTGTCAGACCCCAACATGCAGCTGTTGGATGGGGCTTACAACAGCCTTCACAACCCCCACCTATGGTCCTTCTACAGCCAGCATGACAGGCAGGCGAGGCTGGTTAAGGTCAAATTGATAGGTTTACCAAACGTTTAAGTGATCATCAATTAAGAGCATGTTGAGGTACCTTGATATGAAACACTGATTAAGTCTGGTGAAAAAGTGACTATGATTTTGTGTGTTGTACTTTGTCAATTGTAAATGTGCTTAGAGTTTTGAAACAACTGCCTTTTTGAGGATCTGTTTTGAGTTTTGTACAAAGAGGGGGGAAAAAACAGTATGTTACACATAGATGTGCTTTGTAATGGGATAAAATAACAGAACGTCTGACGTTTTGAGGCCTCCTCTGTTCCCAGAGTGTACATTTATTGGAAAAAGAAATGAAATAAAATTTAAGTAAAAAAAATAAAGGAAATTGAGGTGACTGCGAGCCTTGGGTTTACAACTAGCCCATATAATGCATTACTTTCTGCCGATGAGGGAAGAAGGTGCAGACAAACAGAAGCATGAAAAGATTTACAGACAGTGATGTATAAGAAAAGTCATTGTCTTTGGTGCCTTGGTCCTTGACACACGCATTTGTGCACAGGTAATACATAGCACACAGACACAAACCTACACATGGCTCCTCATCTCTCCTCCCTCCTAATCCTCATCTTCTCAGGTAAGGGTAACATATTTCTCTGAAGTGATTGTGCTCCATGAAGTTAGGGACATGCTGACGTTGAAAAATGATTTAATGAGCCATTCGCAGTTTCACTGTACTGGCAGTGTGTACTTAGACTTGCATGGCTTAATCTTTGAGAAAAGCATATGCTACTGGCAGGATCAACCAGGTAGCCACTCACAACATAGCAGGAGGTGGCTTCTCTTGGTTTCATACAAGGGAGTTGTACACTGTGGCCCTTCCCGACAATACCCCCGGACAGAGCCGACCAGGCAGGATATAACCCCACCCACTTTGCCAAAGCACAGCCCCCACACCACCAAAGGGATATCAGCAGACCACCAACTTACTACCCTGAAACAAGGCTGAGTATAGCCCAAGAAGATTTCCTCCACGGCACAAGCCCGAGGGGGCGAAAGACCGGATGGGAAGTTCACGTCAGTGACTCAACCCACTCATGTCGAGTATAGCGAAAAAAGCCTGGTACAACATGATGCACCCCTCCTAGGGAGGGCATTGGAAAAGTACTAGTAAAGCCAGTGACTCAGCCCCCGTAATAGGGTCAGAGGCAGAGAATCCCACTTGAAAAAAGGGAGCTAGCCAGGCAGAGACAGCAAGGGTTGTAACATCACTCCAGTGCCTTGCTGTTCACCTTTGCACCTCGGGCCGGACTACACTCAATCATAGGACCTACTGAAGCATCTCTTCAGATAAGACTTAAAGGTCGAGATCAACATGGATAGGCAGACCATTCCATAAAAAATAGAGCTCTGTCGTGATGCTGGTACCATGAATACGATGACGATTATTTTATCAAATCAATTAACTATGTTTAATTATTACGATGATTAAATTGCTCATGTAACAATTAACTCATTAGTAATCTTGGGGCACCATGGAAAAAGTTTGTTTAATGAGTTACCGTTTCCTGAATGAATGATTATTACCTCTGTCTCATTCTGAACGTTGTTGACTTCAAATCTGCACGAACGCTAGTCTCCATGATGAAGCAGCCATACACAAATTGGTACAATTATTTATTTACTAACTAAATAATCACACAGAATTACATAAACACACACACAGGATACATTGGTTACTAACATGATGCAATGGAAAGTCCCTATTGGACTAACCCAATATGACAGCTTGCTACACAATATAAGGGGGGAGAAAGAGCGGCAGGAGGAGAGACAAAGGAATTCAACTATCGTACATACAGTTGAATAATACGTTCATCGTAAATATGGATATTTAGCATCCTAGCAACGGCTCATTCGGATCGAGAAATGCAATATGCATATTTACGCTTGTATGTTTTTGTCATTGAAATCGCTTGATTAGTCTATGGAGAGTAGTTCATCAGAAAGTCTCTGGTTGTGTAAGTCTCTGGTTGTCCACCAGAGGTCGCCATGTTGCTGAATGGGCTGGTTTGCTGGCTCGACTGGTGGTAGAGTATCCTCCGCTAGTTGAAGTCAACGCCTCTCGGGTGTGTTCGAGACGTTGAACCTCTTCCATAGCCGTCCCCAGTTGCGCCAGCTGGTCGCGGTGTTGACAAAGTAGGTATCCCTGCTCGTCGACCATCTGGGAGATGTTCTGATTTCCTGGTGCTTCCATTTGCTGAGGCAGTATTCTGTAACGTAGATGCCGGGAGCCGAGAAGCGGGTGGTACGTTTAACACAACAAAGAACATGGAACGATACAACATAGGAGTAGCGTCTTGACATGAACCACAGAAACAGTATTGCCTGGGGAAGGAACCTAAGGGAGTGCCAGATAAAGGGGAGGTAATGAGAGAGGTAATGGAGTCTAGGAGTGCCTCATGATGAAGCACAGGTACCTGTCTATGTTGATAGATTAGATGAGAGCACCCCTCCAGCTAGGGTGGAGTCCGTCACTCCTCAGCAGGCCAGGCTTGGTCCCGTTTGTGGGGGAGTCCAAAAAAGAGGGCCAGTTATTTCCGAATTCTATCTTTTGGGAGGGGCAGAAAACAGTTTTCAACCAGCGATTGAGTTGTGCGAGTCTGCTGTAGAGCTCATCACTCCCCCTAACTGAGCTTGCAACTCGGTTATCCTCACCATAAGGTGATAGTTCGCCTGTATATTAAGAGTACAGCGACTGAAAGGAGAAGGCATCATTTCACCTAGCTATTTTTTTTCGGCCAGAGGAGGTCCTGCAGGTCTGTGTCCAGATAAAGTGTCCGAGGTGAAAAAGTTACATTAAAAAAGTTGTGTGAGGACAGAACTAAGACCTTCTAATAGTTGAAAGGAAACTCACAGTCGTCGTCTTATTCTGTGTGTGTGTTGCCAACCTGGTGCTGCAGCAGACATTGGAGACGATCCATGCGTGGAAGCGGTATGGAGACATCGCCTGAGGAATCTTCATCATCATGGGAGAAAACGTTGTCATCCTGTGGGAAATTGTAAGTATACCACACACACACACGCGCACACACACACACACACACACACACACACACACACACACACACACACACACACACACACACACACACACACACACACACACACACACACACACACACACACACACACACACACACACACACACACAGTTTTTAAACTAATATCCTTATATTTTCCTTTCAAAACTATCAATATGAGTACTGAGTGAGAGTGAGTAACACAATCAATGGGGGCCCCCTGTAGGCCTGGGCCCCTGGGCACATGCCCTTCATGTCTAGTTGATCATTCGACCATGAATACTACAAGTTGTAGTTGTGTAACCTCGGGACTCTGACTCTCTATTGGTTGAATCTGACTTTTGGCCTCCATCAGCACCGGCCTGTACCTTACCTGCCCCAAGCTCTCTCCTGGCCCCTTACACTAAGTCTGAATTTGTACGGCTAGGTGACTTAAACTGGGACATGCTTAAACCACCTGACCAAGTCGTAAAGCAATCGGACTCCCTAATTCTTTTGCCGATTATTACCAATCCCACAAGTTATGACTCCAAACACCCAGAAAAGGCTACTCTCCCGATGTTATCCTCACAAATAATCCTGATAGGTATCAGTCTGGTGTTTTCTTTAATTACCTTTAATTTTAATTTTAATTTTATTTCACCTTTATTTAACCAGGTAGGCAAGTTGAGAACAAGTTATCATTTACAATTGCGACCTGGCCAAGATAAAGCAAAGCAGTTCGACACATACAACAACACAAAGTTACACATGGAGTAAAGTAGAAATAGAAATAATGGGGTGCAAAGGAGCAAAATAAATAAATACAGTAGGGGAAGAGGTAGTTGTTTGGGCTAAATTATAGATGGGCTATGTACAGGTGCAGTAATCTGTGAGCTGCTCTGACAGCTGGTGCTGTCAGATCACCTTAGTGATCACTGTTTTACAGCCTGTGTTCGTAACGGCTGCTCAGTGAAACGACCTGTCCTGATTTGTCATAGACGTTAAAAAACATTACAGTTTTCCCCAATTGCTAAAACACAATTTTGCAAACTAGGCTGGTTTTATCAAAATACTTAACACAATTCACAAAACCACACACCAAAACTGCAAAATACCTCATATATCCTGCAAAATGAAGCACTGCAACCAAAACTATATATAGCATTATCAAAATCAAACGTTTGCACGAAATGGCACACACTTCATTCATATTACCAGATTTTTGTCTAACCAACTACAAACTGTTGGGCATAATGAAAAGCACTCTCATCTTTAGTATGCTTTGTCATAATACTAAAATAGTTCAAATTGTAGAAAATTCTTCAGATGCACAGAAATATTTGCAGATACACACACATGCTGTTGAAACATTTTATTTTTTATTTTTCACCAAACAAGTCAGTGCAACATATGCACAGCAGATATATTTACATTGGACTGAACAAAAATATGCTCACAAAAAAACAGTAAACTGAAAAAGAAAATTGCAGAAAAAATATATATAAAAAAAGAGCCAAGAAAAATAATTAGGCAGCATCTTGCCGCACAGCTGGGTCTGGCCACAACGCCGCGTCCACATCACAGGTCACAGCTGGGTCTGGCCACAACGCCTCGTCCACATCACAGGTCACAGCTGGGTCTGGCCACAACGCCGCGTCCACATCACAGGTCACAGCTGGGTCTGGCCACAACGCCTCGTCCACATCACAGGCAATATCTTCCCTTGCCAGACATCGAGGGAAGAAGCGCCTTGAGTCCCTTATCCATCCCTGAATCGCACCCACATCAATCTCATCACATGCCTCTTCCATAGCCTGCACAAGAGGCATGCGCACAAAGGGCTGCCGGTCGTATACCTTCCACCGCCATGCCGAAAAGAACTCTTCTATGGGGTTCAGAAATGGTGAGTATGGTGGGAGGTATTGCACGAGAAATGGTGGGTGGTCAGCAAACCAGTTTTGGACTGGGGCTGCACGATGAAAGCTCACGTTGTCCCATACTACAACGTACCGGGTTCTTTGATGGTCTGCATCATTCATACGCTCTAGTGGTATGAGAATGTTGTGAAGTCTGTCCAGAAATGTGAGAATATGACCTGTGTTGTATGGTCCAAGGTTGGCATGACGGTGGAGGACACCATGCGTATTGGAGATGGCAGCGCACATTGTGATGTTCCCACCACGTTGGCCAGGAGCATCTATAATGGCTCTGTGGCCAATGACGTTTCTCCCCCTTCTTCTGGTCTTTGCTAGGTTGAACCCAGCCTCATCTATAAAGATGAACTCATGTGGGATTGCATGAGCATCCATTTCCAGTACTCCCTGAAAACAAAGAACAAAAGCAGTCAATATGGTGTTATCCAGTACACTGGGAAACAATGTTGCATGTAGTGTACTGCAGTCAATATTGTACTTACATCCACATATGCTCGTCTGACCTCTTTGTTTCTTTGAGAGTTTCTCTCAAACGGCACCTTATAAAGTTGTTTCATTCTGATTTGGTTTCGCTTGAGAATGCGAGCCAATGTGGACAGACTGACTCGTTGAATGTTGTTGAATATGGTGTTGTCTTGGATGATGTGGCTTTGAATTTCTTGTAATCTGATTTCATTATTTTCCAAAACCAAGTTTACAATGGCAGCTTCCTGTACCCCGGTGAACATTTGGCCCCTTCCTCCACCATGGTTGCGTCTCTCAATCCTTTAGAAAAACAAAAATATAGGGCTTGGACAATGCAGCCTAAAGATATTTCCCCCACAGTAGAGTAAATTCTACAGGAAATTTGTGCAGTTAGTGTATGACATCAGCCATTCATGAAGTAAACAGGTGTCACCCAACTGATACACTATGACATGGGGTGTACTACATAGTGTGAAATACAATTTGGTTAGATACCTGTACTCAAGTCTAAATGTCCGGATGACACAGGCGACAGTAAAACGGCTCAAGTTGGGCTGCACTCTCTGTCCAGCCTCTCGCATTGTCAGCCCATGGTTGATGACATGATCAACTAAGGTTGCTCTGATTTCATTTGAAAGTTGTTGTCTTCTTTGGCAATGAACTCCTCTACCAGCTCTACCCCTACGTCTCACTCTTCCTCCCCCTCTCATTCTCACCCTCCCTCGTCCTCTTCCCCTTCCTCTCTCTGCAACGGCTTCCATTGTTGTTGTAAAACAAAAGGTGCTCACCTGTGGTCTTTTCATAGTGCTTACTTCCTGATTGAAGTGGTAACAATTAACCATTGAGGTGTTTGGCCAGGTGGCACATGTATTGGCCAATTAGCTCATGTAGTGTCATTTTGAATGGCAGTGTTTTGAAATGGCAAACATATGACTTTATGTCAGATTGTTGTGTCTTATGCAGAGAACTGTGTGCAGTGCATTTAAAAAGTGCCATTTTGAATTGCAAAATGTGTGTAAAGTAGAAAATGTGTTTAGACTTTTGGAGACTTGAGAACAGGTTTTGCTCTCTGTGTGTCAGTTTAAATAATTGTGCTGTGCATGTCATTTTAGTGTGTTAGCAATTGGAAAAAACTGTAATGAGCAAGCCTTCCTTCATGAACTGGCCTCTGTAAAATGCTATAGAATCAGCTTGATCCCCTCTTTCGAAGACGCTTGGACCTTATTTTTTTATATTTTCAGTGGTATTGTTAACATGCCCCCATAAAGAAAATGAGAATTAAAAACAGGTACAGCCCCTGGTTCGACTGTTATCTGGCAGAGTTATTCCACCTCAAGAATTGCATTTGGCGAAAGGCTCAGCACATGCATACTCAGGCTGACTGGCTCTCGTTCAGGCAAATGAGAAATAAGTGCACAAAGGCTAAATGAAAGGCCAAAGTTACTTACTTTAAGGAGCAGTTCTCTCTCTATGGGTCTAACCCCAAGACGTTCTGTAAAACAGTTAAAGACCTGGAGAATAAACCCTCCTCCTCACAGCTGCCCATGTACCTTAATGTTGATGATGTGGTTGTTACTGACAAGAAGCACATGGCTGAGCTCTAAACCTTTCAGTGATACCCATCCCGGATCCGGGAGCATCCTCATCAAAAAAGCTGACTAGCATAGCCTAGCCTAACGCGATAGGGATATCATATAATATAATTTTCATGAAATCACAAGTCCAATACAGCAAATGAAAGATAAACATCTTGTGAATCCAGCCATCATTTCCGATTTTTAAAATGTTTTACAGCGAAAACACAATATGTATTTCTATTAGCTAACCACAATAGCAAAAGACTCAACCGCATATTTTCACCATTTTTCTACCGCATAGGTAGATATCACAAAACCGACCAAATAGAGATATAATTAGTCACTAACCAAGAAACAACTTCATCAGATGACAGTCTTATAACATGTTATACAATAAATTTATGTTTTGTTCGAAAATGTGCATATTTGAGGTATAAATCATAGTTTTACATTGCAGCTACCATCAAAAATATCACCAAAGCAGCCAGAATAATTACAGAGAGCAACGTGAAATACCTAAATACTCATCATAAAACATTTATGAAAAATACATGGTATACAGCAAATGAAAGATAAACATCTTGTGAATCCAGCCAATATTTCCGATTTTTTAAGTGTTTTACAGCGAAAACACAATACAGCATTATATTAGCTTACCACAATAGCCAAACACACAAATGCATTTATTAGCAGCAAAAGGTAGCGATCGCAAAAACCAGCAAAAGATATAAAATTAATCACTAACCCTGACCAACTTCATCAGATGACAGTCTTATAACATCAGGTTATACAATACACTTATGTTTTGTTCGAAAATGTGCATATTTAGAGCTGCAAACCGTGGTTATACATTGTGAATATGTAGCATCGATTCACCAGAATGTCCGGAGCTAGTTTGGATACTCGCCTAATCTGACCAAAGAACTCATCATAAACTTTACTAAAAAATACATGTTGGACAGCAAATGAAAGATACACTGGTTCTTAATGCAACTGCCGTGTTAGATTTTTAAAAATAACTTTACCATAACAAACAGCTTACGTTATAGCGAGACAGCGCCCGCCAAAACCGCGGATAATAGGACTCAACATTTTACACAGAAATACGAAATAACATCATAAATTGTTCTTACTTTTGCTGAGCTTCCATCAGAATCTTGTACAAGGAGTCCTAGGTCCAGAATAAATCATTGTTTGGTTTTAGAATGTCCTTCTCTCCTGTCGAATTTGCTCCACAAGGCTAGCCAATGTTGATGACGTTCCCAATTTCTCTCGACGCAGAGAACGGAAAACTCCAAAAGTCCCATTAAACGTTGAATAAACTGATGAAACTCGGTTGAAAAAAACTACTTTATGATGTTTTTCTAATATGTATCAAATAAAAACAAAGCCGGAGATATTAGCCGTGTATACCGAACGCTTATCATAAGACAATATGGAGGTGCTTCCCGCGCCTAGGTAGAGAAAGGAAATTCTGGACACGTCATTCCAAGAGCTCTTGTTCGACATCAGATCAAGCTAGACACCCCATTCCACCTTCCACTGCCTGTTGACATCTAGTGGAAGGCGTATGCAGTGCATGCATATCCATAAATATAAGGCAATTCAATAGGCAGGCCCTGGAACAGAGCATCGTTTTCAGATTTTTCACTTCCTATCTGGAAGTTTGCTGCAAAATGAGTTCTGTTTTACTCACAGATATAATTCAAACAGTTTTAGAAACTTGAGAGTGTTTTCTATCCAATAGTAATAATAATATGCATATTGTACGATCTAGAATAGAGTACGAGGCCGTTTAATTTGGGCCCGATTTTTTCCAAAGTGGAAACAGCGCCCCCATATTGACAAGAATTAATCACCACTTAATTAAGTCAGGATTCCTATTTGACTCAGCCATGTCTCCTTGCCCGTCCAACATTTACTTATCTCCCACCCCTTCTAATGCTATTAGCCCCGACACTCCTCCCTCTTTTTCCCCTGCCCTGCTATAAAGTTTCTCTCTGCAGGCGGTCAGAGTCTGAGGTGCTAAAGGAGCTCCTTAAACTTCACCCCCAAAAAAACATCTGGGTCAGATTTCTTCTTTAAAATGAGGGAGGACAATATATATATATTTTTATGAGCCTTATTTCTATTGCAGCATATTTGATGACTGTCATCCATATTCCTTCCACCCAGCTCAATGTAACATCAATAGATTTAGGGTAATATATGATACTCAAATGTTCCTATACCCATCATGAGGTTGCTACAACCTAGCTTATGAATGAAAGTTTACAACGTAGGTGCACGTCGAGATAATTTTTAGTAATGAAGGTGACAGACAGTGACACATTCAATACCACCTTGCTCACTCTTGCCTGCATTTTAGCTGAGCTAGGGTGTAATCATTAGTCCAACAGTTGCAAATGAGAGTTTCGATTGGACAAATTCAGGTATGTTTATCCACATTTTGTTTCCTTTTGCTTCCGTTTAAGAAACATTTTTCAATAGAATCGGCTGAATGAACACACCCCTGATCACACGCAAACACAATTCATATTCATAGCAGCCACTTAAACAACTTGATCACTTTGCTGGTTGTAATTGCTTCTCGCATTTACACGCTCTCCTCCTCTCTCACCTTTTTCGTTTGCTTGTGGACTTCAGTGCACAACACATCAGCTGTTGAAAAAAACCTTCCCAAGCCAAACCTTCATATCATAACCACTACACACAGCCTACATCGTTGTCACCATCTAACATCATAGTAAACATAGCTAATAGAACTAACGCATTAGTAAACCCGCTACAATTATGCTGTACAGTGTACAGTTAGCAAGCATCTTAATAGTTACACAGGTGGGCCCTAGTGGCGATAAATTAATTAAACCAAAAGCTAACTTTGACTTGGAAGAGTTCCAGTGTTGGATAGCCATAGCAAGCTAGCTAACATAGTGTCCCTCTCTATTTGAGCCGGGTGTTTGAGTAGGCTAAACTAGCTAGCTAGCTAAGTAAGTGAAAGTGAAAAAGATACAATTAAATATACCTAGCTCTCTCTCTCTCTCTCTCCCTCGCTCTCTTGCTTCTCCTTCATTTTTAAATGTATTTGTTCAACTATTGAGGCTCCTCAGAAGAGGAAGGGGTGGACCATCCTACTCAGTGATTTTCATAAAAATAAACATTTTAAAAACATTTTAAAACCTCTCTTTCTAAATAAAACTATACTAAATATAACCAAATAATGTATCAAAACATACTATTTTGCAATGAAGGTCTACAGTAACCTCAACAGCACTCTGGAGGGTAGCACCATGGTGTAGCTGGAGGACAGCTAACTTCCGTCCTCCTCTGGGTACATTGACTTCAATACAAAACCTAGGAGTCTCATGGTTCTCATCCATTTCCATAGATTTACACAGTAATTATGACAACTTCCGGAGCACGTCCTCCAACCTTTCAGAGCTCTTGCAGCATTAACTGACATGTTGTCCACCCAATCAAAGTATCAGAGAATGAATCTAGTACTGAAAGCATAAGATACAGCTAGCTAGCACTGTAGTGCATAAAATATGGTGAGTAGTTGACTCAGAGAGAGAGAAAGACAATAGTTGAACAGTTTTGAACCAAATAATTTCTTCCAAAATGAAGGAGAAGCAAGAGAGAGAGAGAGCGATTTCGTAATTTTTCCCCCGTTTTTTTTCAGTCAACTAGCTAGTTTAGCAACTCAAACACCCTGCTTAAACAGAGGGATGCTATGTTAGCTAGCTGGCTATGACTAGCCAACACAACACTGGAACTCTTCCAAGTCAAGGTAAGCTTTTGGTTTTACTAATTTATAGCCACCGGGGCCCACCGGTGTAAGTGCTAAACTGTAACGTTACTGCATGATTGTAGAAGGTTTACTAACCTGTTAGTTCTATTAGCTATGTTCAGTATGATGTTACTTTAGCTAATATGGTGACAACGATGTAGGCTGTGTGTAGCAGTTATGGTATGGTTTGGCTTGTAAAAGTTTTTTCGCCTGGTCACATACAGCAGATGTGTGTTGCATTGACGTCCACAAGCGACGAAGGGAAAAGGTGAGAGGAGGAGAGGGCATAGATGCGAGAAGGAATACAATGTGGCTGTTATGAATGTGAAATGTGTTTATGCGAGATCAGGGGTGTATTCATTCTGCCGATTCTGTTGAAAAACATTTCTTAAATGGAACAAAACGGGGATAAACATAGCTGAATTTGTCCAATAGAAACCCACGTTTGCAACTTTTGGACTAATGATTGCACTCTCATTTGCAACTGTTGGACTAATAACTACACCCTATTTCAGCTAGATGTGTCACACCCTGGTCTGTTTCACCTGTCCTTGTGATTGTCTCCACCCGCCTCCAGGTGTCGCCCATCTTCCCCATTATCCCCTGTGTATTTATACCTGTGTTCTCTGTTTGTCCGTTGCCAGTTCGTCTTGTTTGTCAAGTCAACCAGTGTTTGTGTTCTCAGCTCCTGCTTTTCCCAGTCTCTCTTTTTCTCGCCCTCCTGGTTTTGACCCTTGCCTGTCCTTACTCTGAGCTCGCCTGTCTGACCACTCTGCCTGCCGCTGAGCCTGCCTGCCGACCTGTACCTTTGCCCCACCTCTGGATTGTTGATCTCTGCCTACCCTGACCCCGAGCCTGCCTGCCATCCGGTACCGTTGCCCCACCTCTGGTTTACTGACCCCTGCCTGCCTTGAGCTGTCTATTGCCTGCCCCTGTTGGAATATTAAACCATTGTCAATTCGACGTGTCTGCATCTGGGTCTTACATTGATTCCTAATAAGATGCAGGCAAGAGTGTGTAAGGCGATATTGAATGTCCATGTGTCACTGTCTGTCACCTCAAAACTTTCCATCATAGGCTAGGTTGTAGGGAAAATTCTAGTATCATGTAGTAGCCTAAACCTATCACTGTTACATTGAACTGGGCGAATGGAATATGAATGATAGTCATCCAATATGCAGTAAAAGAAATAAGGCCATGCTCATGAAAAAACAAATCGTCCTCATCTTAAATGGCACTGACCGCCACTGCTACATGTGTGTGTGTGCATGTGTGTGATCAGGTGGGTCGGCCTAAGTGTGTGAGTTATGCTACTCCAAGTCACACATTCAGTGTGAATGCCTCTGCTTGGACTATTGCCCAAGGCTCTCATATCAAGAGACATCAAAGTCTCAAAAGACATCAAAAGATCATCAAGGACAACAACCACCCGAGCCACTGCCTGTTCACCGCGCTAGCATCCAGAAGGCGAGGTCAGTACAGGTGCATCAAAGCTGGGACCGAGAGACTGAAATACAGCTTATATCTCAAGGCCATCAGACTGTTAAACAGCCATCACTAACATTGGGTGGCTGCTGCCAACATGTTCACTCATCTCTAGCCACTTTAATAATACAAAAATGGATGTAATAAATGTATCACTAGCCACTAGCCACACTTTAAACAATGCCACTTTATATAATGTTTACTTACCCTACATTACTCATCTCATATGTATATACTGTACTCTATACCATCTACTGCATCTTGCCTATGCCGTTCGGCCATCGCTCATCAATATATTTTTATGTACATATTCTTATTCATTCCTTTACACTTGTGTGTATAAGGTAGTTGTTGTGAAATTGTTAGATTACTTGTTAGAAGCACAAGCATTTCATTACACTCGCATTGACATCTGCTAACCATGTGTATGTGACTAATACAATTGGATGTGATTTGATTTGAAGTAATTGTCTGCCTGCATCTCACACTACTCTTCAAAACTATTGCAAACTCCTTACACAACCGCAGGACTCTCTCATAGCTTTTCATGTTCTTTGTCAGACACCTCCTGCAGCCTGTTTCTGTTTCGATTCACTAGCAGAACGCTGAACGCTAACGATAACACAACTAACAGCTCATGCTAACACCTAGAGCTAGCTAGAGCAGAGCTAGCTAGAGCTAGAGAGTAGGCGAGGACAAATGTGTTCTCTCTCGGTTCAACATGTTATGGAAAACATCATTCACCAGAGCCTGGAACACAGTAGGGGCATTGGTGAGGCCAAAGGGCATGACCAGATAGTCGTAGTGGCCGATGGCCATGTTGAAGGCGGTCTTACACGTGTCCCCCTCTCGTGTCCGCACCAGGTGGTATGCGTTACGTAGTATGGTATGCGTTACACTAGGATAACACTATGGGGTTCTTGACGTAATCGAAGTAGCTTTCGTGCCCCCTCTTTCCTGGACACCGGAGAATTGAATACCTTCCTCACCTCCGCCATGAATTCCTCCAAGCGAAGGCAAATGGCGGCCTGTTGCTCCCAAACCGCCGTAGCCCAGGAGAGCGCCCTACCAGACGTGAGCATTATAAGATACTCTATTCTCGAACGGTCCGAAAGGGAATGAAGAGGGCTGCAGCTCAAAGATAAGGGAGCACTGGGAAGGAAACGCCCGACAGGTTCCAGGGTCGCCAACATAGCACTCAGGAGGAGGGAAGCGGGGTTCCCGGGAATCTGGGGTAGGCTGTACAAAATCATCACTGGCAGGGGAATTACTAAGCGTCTGGGAGATCTCCGTTGTGGCATGCTGCCACAGAATTGCTCTAGTAATTTTCCAAACCCTGGTCATGGTGTCCCGACAGCGTATGGAGGGCTAGAAAAACAGCGACTAGGGAAACAGGAGCACGGAAAAACTGTAAGCTTAACAAGACAAGACAAACTGGCAACAGACAAACAGAGAACACAGATATAAATACACAGGGGATAATGAGGAAGATGGGCAAGACCTGGAGGGGGTGAAGACAAGCACGGAGACAGGTGAAACAGATCAGGGTGTGACAATCACAGGGATGGGGACAAGGACAGATGGCTACTTTATTATGGGAATGACTGATGGTGGTTCATTCCTAAACCAGGGTCATATGCATTATGTCACATCATAGCAAAACATTTCAACACATGTTTTTTTACATTTAGTCTAGGACTAGGTAGTTCCTCCCTGTTTCAGTCTGTTTTCTTTCATTCAGTGCCTAATGAACACCACCCAGGAATCAGGGAATAGGAAATCCCAAGGAAATGTGAACCTGTGTCAGTGTTGGTTAGGTTATATTTACATTTACATTTTAGTCATTTAGCAGACGCTCTTATCCAGAGCGACTTACAGTAGAGTGCATACATTTTTATTACATTTTTACATACTGAGACAAGGATATCCCTACCGGCCAAACCCTCCCTAACCCGGACGACGCTATGCCAATTGTGCATCGCCCCACGGACCTCCCGGTTGCGGCCGGCTGCGACAGAGCCTGGGCGTGAACCCAGAGACCCTGGTCTAGACCACTGCGCCACCCGGGAGGTCTATATATATAGGTTATATAATTGTTATATTGACTCTTAAACAATGCATAAATGACACATCATTTGATTATGAAGACATCTATGTAGTGTCAAAAGGTCTCTCTCGTAGGTCTCTCTCTTAAAATGCACACCGGTATCAACTTAAGGGAGCTGACAAAATAAAATAAACACTTGAGTAATGAGGAACACAAAGCATCTTGAGAGCAGGTTCTTCCTCACAGGTGTGGTTCCTGCGTTAATGATTGCAGTTAATAACCCATCATTCTTAGGGTCATGTATACAAATGCCCAGTTGCCCATTATCTTAGCTACCATGATTAGAAGAAGAGATCTCAGTGACTTTGAAAGAGGCTTGTCAAAGGAACAAAGTGTGTGTGTGTGTGTGTCAGTCACCAGATCTCAACCCAATTGAACACTTATGGGAGATTTTTGAGCGGCGCCTGAGACAGCTTTTCCCACCACCATCAACAAAACACCAACTTATGAAATGTATTGTTGGAAGAGTGGTGTCACATCCCTCCAATAAAGAGGGACAGCAGCCAATCAAATTGTGCCAGCTGAGAAAAAGTTGTGCATGGCAGTGCAGAGGAACGTTGGCGGGTGAATTCAGATGGAGCACTTGGAAAGATGATACCCAAAAGTATTATAAAGGATATAAAGACTACGCTGTATCAACAAAAAATGGATTGCAACTTGCAAAACATGCGGGAAGAAAATGACAGACGGAGGCGCAACAATTTCCAACTTTGTTCGACATTTGAAGCTGCACAAAGAATGGTAAGTCGTGGCTAATATAGCCGACAACTATATAATTTATAACTTTGCTAGTGTAGCTAACGTAACGTTAAATCAATGAGCCTCCACACAGTCAGTCAGTGCGGGAACGTGATCATTGCACCCAAAATTGAGCTACAACTGGCTTGGCAGTTGGTAGCCTAAATCCTGCCTGATGTTACTGCTGTTCCTAAAACCATTGACATACGTTAGCCACACAGAGAGTTTGTGTGTGTGTGTGTGTGTGTGTGTGTGTGTGTTAAGGTTGGGCGATTGTGTACAAGCCTACATCGCCCGATTGCGCCCCATAGCGATCCTCGATAGTCGATCACTGCTGGGGGGAGGGTCTTTCTCATGGCTACTCATGTATTTCCATTGAAATGTAACATTTATTTGGAAAGTAAAAACATATAGATATTTTTAAAAGCATTCATGATTTGCGTAAATGTAATATACTAACTGTTACTCTAGTTAAAAATATGAAACGGTATTACATTTGGAGAAGAGCACATTATGACTTGTTTAGGACTCGAAACTCAAAGTTTAGGACTTGAGACCTGCCTTGATACTTGTCGGTCTTGACTTGGGACTTGACTTGGGACTTGAGTGCTAAGACTTGAGACTTACTTGGGACTTGTAAAACAATGACTTGGTCCCACCTCTGGTAGTTTCCCTGTGGCAGTGTCTAGCTAAGGCAGATCTATGCTGTGGTTTCCCTGCGGCAGTGGATTTACCCCCTAATGCTGAGTCATGTCCTAGCCCTATTTCTAGCCTATGCGCACACACACACACACACACACACACACACACACACACACACACACACACACACACACACACACACACACACACACACACACACACACACACACATATATGATGGCGTGTCGCTCTGATAGAGGTAGAGAATGTTCCCCTACATTACAGGACTGTGTGAACACAAGCCTACGTTCATCCACTTACCCTAGTACCGAAGAGACTAACCAGACGAGTGGTGCTGTCCTGTCAGAACTATCTCTGTTTGCCATAGAAATAGAATAAGGTGGCCTGGAGTGGTCTAGACTAGAGTCAGTAGTGGTCTAGACTAGAGTCTGTAGTGGTCTAGACTAGAGTCTGTAGTGGTCTAAGCCGCATACCGTTACAGCGTAGGTCCAAATCCGGCCCCACTGCTATTTTAGCACTCTCTCTCCTCTATCTTTCCTTTCTACCTCTGTCCTGTCCGATAAACAAAAAGTACTACACCCCTCCTTTAAAAAGAAAACAAGAGAGAAATAGAATGAGAAGTATTATATGGCACTCGAGTTAGAGTAGACCATTATTGAGCTTTATGGCTTCTTCTCAGAAGAGAGGGAGATAGCGGGACGAAGGAGGTAGAATGAGTGAGAGACATCAGAGGGAGAGAGAAAGGGAGTGCAGAGAACAACAGTAGGGAGTGTCTGACAACCTCAGCACTTGTGACACAGCAGCCAACTGGCGTAGCACAGAGAGAGAGAGATCGAGCGACTCAACTCGTGTCAACCCCATGCCCCTGTCAGCGCCAACCAACTCCCCGTGCCAACCTGATATCCGGCGTGACACAGCAACTAGACTGGCATTTAGAGAAGGAGTGGTCTAAGGGAAGGAATTTACCTTTTGGTGCCCTCTCAGAGCTCTCCTGTCTTCCTTCTTTCTTCTCTCTTCTCTCTCCTTTCCTCTCTCTTTCTTTTGCCCTTTTTTTCCCCCTCTCTCTTTCACGGTCCTCTCTCCAGTCCCAGTCTGCCATCTTTCATCAACAATAACTACTTCTACTGCTCATTTTATGTCGGAAGAGCATTTCAAACACCCTCAAAGCATGCAACTAACTGGCACAGGACTCTTAGGATTAAGGCTCAGTGCAGACACATTCACTATCTTTATTCCCATCTCTCTCTCTCTCTCTCTCTCTCTCTCTCTCTCTCTCTCTCTCTCTCTCTCTCTCTCTCTCTTCTTTGCAGCATGCACTGCATTCAAGCACTGTCTCTACCCTCCCTCTAGTGGTGAAATGTGACTGGTACACTTTCAAGGGCACTACAAAGCGTTAATTTTCAGTTGGGTACTTGGGGTTGTATTAGCCAGTTATTATTCTTAGTGTATTACAGCAATGTTTGAAGATCTGAAAATACATATTGGTATATATTTGAGCATGTCATCTAAATGTACTGTTTCTGTATGTTTACCTGTGTCTGTATAAGGAGTATTTTCCTTTCCCTTTTGAGGAAATTAGCATGATGCCCTGTAACGATCCACATAAATACATGTTAACACTGCCTTGGAGAATGCTGTATTTAGACCCACTCACACTAAGACACACACACACACACACACACACACACACACACACACACACACACACACACACACACACACACACACACACACACACACACACAGTCCCAGCTGTTATCTATCTGTAGTCCTGATGTCTGGTCAGTGTGGCACAGCTATCCACCTCTGTATTTACAACATCACATTCACAAGGTCACACACTATACCAGTGGTCCTGTGTGGTTCAATTGGTAAGAGCATGGCGCTAGCAGCGCAAGGGTATTGGGTTTGATACCCACTAGGGTCCCCAATATGAAAATGTGTGCACTCATTATTTTAAGTTGCTGTGGTTAAAAGCATCTGATAAATGAGATATATTATACTTACAAATGTAGAAAGGTTATTTCAGGTCATGCACTGTTCACATATAGTGCACACTGCACCAACCCAGTCCTAGTCAGTACTGAAGTCAAACTGAAGTGCCATGGCCGACTGACTGACTGGCTGGCTGGCTTAATGACTAAGTCATGTGCCTCATTTGGCGCCATTGTTGTCTGTCTGTCTGCTGCTGGACCACTAGGGGGCACTGCCATCAAAGCTATGTAAGGACACAAACACACACCTAGACAAATGCATTTCTGTGCACATACACTTGCAGTGCATTCGGAAGTCCTCAGACCCCTTGAATTTTTCCACATTTTGTTGCGTTACAGCCTTATTCAAACATTTATTAAATAACAATTTTCCCTCATCAATCTAAACACAATACCTCAGGAAAACAAAGTGAAAACAGGTTTTTAGAAATTTTGACAAATGTAGAAATACCTTATTTACATAAGTATTCAGACCCTTTGATATGAGACTCGAAATTGAGCTCAGGTGCATCCTGTTTCCATTGATCATCCTTGAGATGTTTCTACAACTTGATTGGAGTCCACCTGTGGTAAATTCAATTGATTGGACATGATTTGGAAAGGCACACACCGGTCTATATAAAAGGTCCCACAGTTGACAGTGCATGTCAGAGCAAAAACAAGCCATGAGGTGGAAGGAATTGTCTGTAGAGCTCCGAGACAGGATTGTGTCGAAGGCACAGATCTGGGGAAAAGGGTAGCAAAACATTTCTGCAGCATTGAAGGTCCCCAAAGATAAAGTGGCCTCCATCATTCATAAATGGAAGAAGTTTGGAATCACCAAGACTCTTCCTAGAGCTGGCCACCTGGCCAAACTGAGCAATTGGGGGAGAAGGGCCTTGGTCAGGGAGGTGACCAAGATTGCTATGGTCACTCTGAAGGAGCTCCAGAGTTCCTCTGTGGAGATGGGGGAACCTTCCAGAAGGACAACAATCTCTGCAGCACTCCACCAATCAGGCCTTTATGTTAGAGTGGCCAGAAGGAGTCCATTCCTCAGTAAAAGGCACAATACAGCCCGCTTGGAGTTTGCCAAAAGGTACCTAAAGGACTCTCAGACCATGAGAAACAAGATTCTCTGGTCTGATGTAACCAAGATTGAGCTATTTGGCCTGAACGCCAAGCGTCACGTCTGGAGGAAACCTGGCACCATCCCTACTGTGAAGCATGTTGGTGGCAGCATCATGTTGTGGGGATGTTTTTCAGTGGCAGGGATTGGGAGACTAGTCAGGATTGAGGGAAAGACGAACAGATCAAAGTACAGAGAGGTCCTTGATGAAAACCTGCTCCAGAGAGCTCAGGACATCAGACTGGGGCGATGGGTCACCTTCCAACAGGACAACAAGCCGAAGCACAAAGCCAAGACAACACTGGAGTGGCTTCGGGGCAAGCATCTGATTGTCCATGAGCCCAGCCAGAACCCAAACTTGAATCCGATTGAACATCTCTGGAGAGACCTGAAAATAGCTGTGCAGCAACGCTCCCCATCCAAGCTGACAGAACTTGAGAGGATCTGCAGAGAAGAATGGGAGAAACTCCCCAAATACAGTTGTGCCAAGCTTTTAGCGTCATACCCAAGAAGACTCAAGGCAGTAATCACTGTCACAGGTGCTTCAACAAAGTTATGATTGAAGGGTCTGAATACTTAAGTAAATGTGACATTTCATTATTACATTTTTTTTTATAGATTTGCAAACATTTCATTATGGGGTATTGTGTGTAGGTTGATGAAGAAAAACAAACAATTTAATCAATTTTTAGAATAAGGCTGTAACGAAAGAGAAAGTCAATGGGTCTTAATACTTCCCGAATGCACTGCACACATGCGTGTACAGATGCACACAACACAAACACACACACACACACACACACACAAACACACACTTGCCGCCACACAGAATAATAGTAGAGAGAATTATTTATTTAAACTTTTATTTCTTTCATCGCATTCCCAGTGGGTCAGAAGTTTACATACACTCAATTAGTATCTCGTAGCATTGCCTTTAAATTGTTTAACTTGGGTCAAACGTTTCGGGTAGCCTTCCACGAGCTTCCCACAATAAGTTGGGTGAATTTTCACATGCTTTTCACATGCTTTTTCAGTTCTGCCCACAAATTTTCTTTTGGATTGAGGTCAGAGCTTTGTGATGGCCACTCCAATAACTTGACTTTGATGTCCTTAAGCCATTTTGCCACCACTTTGGAACTATGCTTGGGGTCATTGTCCATTTGGAAGACCCATTTGCGACCAAGCTTTAACTTCCTGACTGATTTCTGGAGATGTTGCTTCAATATATCCACATCATTTTCCTACCTCATGATGCCATCTATTTTGTGAAGTGCACCAGTTCCTCCTGCAGCAAAGCACCCCCACAACATGATGCTGCTAACCCCATGCTTCACGGTTGGGATGGTGTTCTTCGGCTTGCAAGCATCCCCCTTTTTCCTCGAAACATAACGATGGTCATTAGGGCCAAACAGTTCTATTTTTGTTTCATCAGACCAGAGGACATTTCTCCAAAAAGTATGTTCTTTGTCCCCATGTGCAGTTGCAAATCGTAGTCTGACTTTTTTATGGAGGTTATGGAGCAGTGGCTTCTTCCTCGCTAAGTGGCCTTTCAGGTTATGTCGATATAGGACTCATTTTTCTGTGGATATAGATACTTTTGTACCTGTTTCCTCCAGCTTCTTCACAAGGTCCTTTGCTGTTGTTCTGGGATTCATTTGCACTTTTCGCACCAAAGTACGTTCATCTCCAGGAGACAGAAAGCGTCTCCTTCCTGAGCGGTATGACGGCTGCGTGGTCCCATGGTGTTTATACTTGCGTACTATTGTTTGTACAGATAAACGTGGTACCTTCAGGCGTTTGGAAATTGCTCCCAAGGATGAATCAGACTTGTGGAGGTCTACAATTTTTTTTCTGAGGTCTTGGCTGATTTCTTTTGATTTTCCCATGATGTCAAGCAAAGAGGCACTGAGTTTGAAGGTAGGCCTTGAAATACATCCACAGGTACACCTCCAATTGACTCAAATGATGTGAATTAGCCTATCAGAAGCTTCTAAAGCCATGACATAATTTTCTGGACTTTTCCAAGCTGTTTAAAGGCACAGTCAACTTAGTCTATGTAAACTTCTGACCCACTGGAATTGTGATACAGTGAATTATAAGTGAAATAATCTGCCTGTAAACAATTGTTGGAAAAATACTTGTGTCATGCACAAAGTAGATGTCCTAACCGACTTGCCAAAACTATAGTTTGTTAACAAGAAATTTGCTGAGTGGTTGAAAAAAAGAGTAAGTGTATGTAAACTTCCGACTTCAACTGTATATGTTTTATTTTATTTGCGAGTCGTTCGCCGACGTGCAGGCGCCGGACTCTAATGCGCTCATCATGAAATATGTAAAGAAATAATAGTGGCAACCGTTATTTTCAATTTCGGGGAATAGGAATTCCAATCATCTAATTAGATTTTCAACTGCAATCTCTTGGATGATCACTCTGGGAGGGGAGTCTAAGGGTGAGACTGTAGCATAACATTTAAAATTGAATTCTTCAAACACACACACACACACACACACACACACACACACACTCGGAAGTCAGGGAGATAAGGAGTCTTTTAGACACAAACAAACTCATAAAGACTAAAAGGTGGAGTCTGCCTGCGTGTGACGGAAGGGAACACTGTTTAGACCTGCAGAACACATTGCTATAAACATAGATGCGGGTGTGCGCTCACACACACACACGTGCACACGCACACGCACACACACAACCATCCTCCTTCACCCCATCTCCCCGTCATTATCAGTCCCACAAGGCCCAGTTCTGATCCCCCCTCTTTCCTACTCCTCTCCCCCACTCAGGTGCAGCTCCTGAAGGATCAGATGTCAGCGGAGACCGCAACTCGTATAGAGGCCCAGGCCCGAACCCACCAGCTGCTACTACAGAACAGAGACCTGCTCCAGCACCTGGCCCCTCTGGTCACACAGCCCAAAGACCTGGAGAGCAGGGCACCTGGACTGGGACAGGGGGAGAGACACACACCGGGAGAGGGGCACAGTAAGTCACCTGCACTACCTATGTGTATACTGGCTAACCCGAACAATAGAGGAAGATCACGCAGTTACAACACAAGTCAATCTCCATTGAGCATACTTTTTAATCCAGGACTAAGCTTCATCTGTGTCTGGGAAACCAACCCTACACGTAAACACTTCATCAACTAGGACAGAAGACACTTGCATAACAAGAGAACATGAACATTGAACACTGAACATTGTCAACTTAGAGCAGAAGTCATAGACACACACACACACACACACACACACACACACACACACACACACACACACACAGACTGTATGTGTACTGAGAAAGCTTCTCTGCTTCTCTTTGCCATGAGATCTGCCAGCTCAGATAACACCATTATTGCTCATGGAAAGTTCCAGACACACTCATACACGTGCGCGCACACACACACACACACACACACGCACACAGGAGGAGTACTGTATGGGGGTGTATTCGTAAAAACTGTTCGACAAGGAATGCTGAGTTCTGCCAAAATAATAATTGAACACAATAAAGAGTTGGCTTGAGGTGTGTGTGTGTGTATGTGCATGCCTGCATACTTCTTTGTGTGCCTGCATGTGTGTCTGTGTTTGTGTTTATGTGGGGGTGACATGTCGTGTTTAGGGCTAGCTTCAATCACGCTAGCCCAGTACTAGGGGATGCCAATCTAGCTAATCTAAGAGACAGTCCAAAACCTCTCTCTCTCTCTAGAAAGGCAGCACACATACAGGCCTGGGAGAAGGAAGGGAGAGAAACATAGGAAGAAAGGAGAGAGAAACAACCTGATAATAAGATGATCGTTATATAATTAGAAAGAGAGAGAGAGGAGAGGCATTGATGGACAATCGGGCATGTGCATGTGCATACCTGTTTTTGGGGTTGTTTGTTGATTGAAGTTATTTTTGTCTGAGAGAAAGAGACAGAGAAAGTGGAGTGAGAAACTGACTGACAACTAGAGAAACTGAGAGTGTGGGTCAAGGATAACCTGATTTGTTTGCTCCGATGTGTCAATTTGAGACGTTTCTCTTCCTTCCCCTGTAGATGATCAGGAGTTGTCATGGACGACCAGGTCCCTGTCACTCAACCTGAAGAACCACTACAGTTTCCAACACGGATCAGCCCATCACCTCCACCCCCACAGGGCCGTTTCAAAACACCACCTTCTCCGTCGCCCAAGTGGACTGTGCCGAGTCCTACCTCAACCTCCTCAACCTGGAAAACAGGACCAAACCACCAGGTTCTCAAAACGGGAATTCTACAAACCTGGATGAAAGGTATGATACGTTAGCTAAAAACAACTCTGAACACAGCTTACATCACACTGTACAAACCTTTCTTGAAGACCAACGAGCCATATGCCAGGGGTCCTACTCAATCATGCACACACCCACACACCAGACACACACGTTGGGCGGCAGGTGGCCGAGCAGTTAGAGAGGCGAGCCAGCAACCAAGTCAGTTCGAATCCCCGGCCCAACGGGAAAACACCTGGTGGGAAGTGAGTTGGCCACCAGAGGGTTGCTGGTATCAAATCATAGATGCCACTGCCTGCCATTGTGCCCTTTATCAAGGCACTTAACCCCACAGCTCCCAGTGTGACAACACACACATACACACACCACTGCCTGGGCATGATAATACACAATGTGTTGGAGCTCCTATGTGGGCAGTCGCAGACAGTCCAGTCCCTCTCTTTCATTTAAAAGAGAAGGAACCAGGAGCTGCTAGCCCCCTCTCATCCTCACAGAACAGAACAAAGAGCCTAGTCAGCAGAAAGAGCCTGGCCTAATGGAAGTGCGACTCTAATCAAGAGATTACGTAAGACAGAAAAAGAGAGGGAAGAAGGGGGCGGTAGAAATGGAGGGGAGAAAGAGGGAGAGAGACCCTTTATACTGTATGTACTGTATATATTGTATTCTAGTCATGGTTCATCCTATACAACTACTACTATACACATATTCTATATTCATAGACTGTCTATACTGACAGTATGGACAGTCTATGAATATAGAATATGTGTATAGTAGTAGTATGGACAGTCTATGAACAGAAAATGTGTGTCTAGCAGTATGTGTAGGATGAGCAATGGCTATATATATATATATATTTATGTTCTGGATTCTGACATTGCTCATTCTGATATTTCTTCATTTCTTTCTTTTAACTTTTTGAATTATGCGCGTATTGCTTTGTATTGCTAGGTATTATTACTGCCCTGTCGGAACTAGAAACACAAACCTTCTGCTGCACCTGCAGAAGCAAATCTGTGTACACGACCCATAAACTTTGATTTGATTTAGAAAGAGAGAAAGAGAGCGGAGGAGGGAGAGGCATGGGAGTTAAAGAGAGAGAATAGAGAGAGGGAAGGAGAGAGAAAGCAGACTCATCATATTCTCGCTGCCGATCCATTAAACTCAATTTGAATGGGCATTCTGAAATTACTCAGTCCCTAGCCATTTCACATAGCTCCGGTCAGGGTTTGGAAGTAAAGGATTACATGTAAAAAAAAAAAAACTGTAACTATAATCCGTTATGTTACCAGCAAAGATATTGTAATCAGATTACAGATACTTTTGAAAAACGAGATGATTACTTCTAGTATTACATTTCATTCAGAAAGGATGTTTGCGAACAAAATTCTTGTTTGCACCTTTTTGTTTTCTCAATTACATTAAAATCAGCTTTGAATAAAGGCTCAAATGTATGTTTGTTTCGCCTGAGAGAGTTTGACCAAAAGTCAGAGACCACTATGATACGTTTGATGGACCAATGGTGCGACTGCTGTCTAAACGCTCCATTCTAAACTCCTCCTTGATGTTGTGCTCCTTGCCGTCAAAAACAAGTACAATTTTATCGCTCAATCTCATTTCTGCTGATAGAAAAAAAAAATCCACTTATCAAAGTGTCCCCATCAAAACATAAACAATAGGCCTATAACAAATGCAGCATATGGCATACATTTTCCACATGCAAATAGCACTTTTCAGTAGTGCTCAAAGCATGCCATTCCATGAGAGTAGCGTTTATTTTTCAACTCGACACAATGAGCCCAATCTG
The DNA here is from genome assembly GCF_016432855.1 of Salvelinus namaycush. NCBI lineage: Eukaryota > Metazoa > Chordata > Actinopteri > Salmoniformes > Salmonidae > Salvelinus > Salvelinus namaycush. The sequence goes on along the minus strand of NC_052332.1, from coordinate 4,304,603 downwards.
TCCTCCAGGACAACACAACTATAAACAACAGAGTAGGCTAATAAACCCTTTGTTTTGGGGTTTGTGCTCAGGTAAAACAATTTGACCAATTCATATTTCCATATTTATTTCCAAGTCCTATTCTTGAAGATCAAGGAGTATTAAATTAATTGGAATGACTGGAAATCTGACTTTGGCTTTTAATGTAAAGATATATCACAATCGTATTATTATCTGTATAGAAAATAATTTGTTAGAAGAAGCCTACGTAACCAACCCATAAATTAAAAAGCAACATCCATTTATGGCCAGCTATGTAAACTCTAACATTGATTTATCAGCCTGCAATAGATGTCGTTCAATTGCTAATATTCATTTTTGTCTTCATCTAATGCCTCTTAAGGGGAAAGTAATCTAATTAATCAAAAAGTTACATTACTGATTACAATTTTGGACAGGTAACTAGTAACTGTAATGGATTACATTTAGAAATTAACCTAACCAGCCCTGGCCACAGTACTACATCATATAGAGTCAGAGACAGAGAGAGAGTAGCAAAGGAGAGAGTGGTAGCATGCTCTCTGCTTTGGAAGCTCCAGCAGAAACTCTGTTAGTTTCTGACATTACATTTTTCTGTGCCACCTTGAGTTATTCCTCCCTTAGCTCTGATGTAGTCACACACACACACACACACAAACACACAGTCCCCATCATGCACGCGCACACATGCACGTGCACACACACGCACGAACACGGTCCCCTTCACACACACACCACCCACGCACACCTCTTACCCATACACTTCTAATGCTCTGTATAATTGCCCGTTAACGGGAGTGTAAATCTCTAGTGGTATCTCACTCTACCATCACTAAGAGCAGCATGGAACATTAACTCTTAAAACACCGGTCTAAAAGTAAAAAACCTGGGCGTTTATCACAATGTACGATGAGAGGACCTACTGGGCACACACTGGATGAATCAATGTTGTTTCCGTGTCATTTCAATGAATTTGAATAGATGTTGAATTGACGTCTGTGCTCGGTTTTCTTCCCGCCTCTTTCTTTCTTTCTTTCGTTCTTCTCCTTTTTGTCTCTTTCTCTTATGTTTGCTTTGTATCTTGATTTCCAAGATAGCGTTCATCTTGTCGTGTCCTGTGTATATATCTGTTTGTGTCTTTTTATATATTTTTAGCTAGCTGCTATCCGATTGGCTTCTCCTGGCTAACGTCTCTGTCCCGAAGCAAGCACCAATTAGCCTAGAGCTAACCTATGCTATGCCCATCTCCCGGCTAGCTGAAGAGGTTCATAAGCCACTCCTTGAGCTACAATACCTATTTTCTACTACACGGAGCCCTGCTGATCCATCATGACTGATCTGCCGACGTAACCGCACGAAGGGGTTGCAACTGACTTCTTCCATCGTGATGTCCCTCTAAGGCCCTCCTGCTAGCCTGCTAGCCCCGGCCCGCTAGCATGTCTGAATCGCCGTGTCTCCAGCTCGCCCAGCTACTCACTGGACCCACTGGATGCATGTTAACTTCTTATGGCTGCAGGGGCAGTATTGAGTAGCTCTGATAAAAGGTGCCCATTTCAAACGGCCTCGTACTCAATTCTTGCTCGTACAATATGCATATTATTATTACTATTGGATAGAAAACACTCTCTAGTTTCTAAAACCGTTTGAATTATATCTGTGAGTAAAACAGAACTCATTTGGCACAAACTTCCTGACCAGGAAGTGGAAAATCTGAAATCGATGCTCTGTTCTAGGTCCTGCCTATAAATGGGCATGATACGTATTAGTATACATGCACGTCATACACCTTCCCCTAGATGTCAAGAGGCAGTGAGAGAAGAAATGGAGTGTTTATCTTGGTCTGAGGTGGAATAAATCCTCTTGGAATGACGTGTCACCCATTTCCTGTTTTCTGGAAAGCGCGAGGTTGGACCTGGAATTGCCTTCTGAAAAGCTGTCGTTATAGGCGACTACTATCTCCGGCTTTGATTTTATTTGATACATGTGACAATATCATCGTAAAGTATGTTTTTTCAATATAGTTTTATTAGACTATTGAAATTTATTCGGGACGTTAGGCGTGTTGCGTTGTGTGCCTTTGTTCAGGAAGGAGAGCTTCGCGCCACTTGGCTAGTGCGCTTGCTAATTCAAGAGGGAAAAAGGACGTTCTAAATCCAAACAACGATTGTTCTTGACAAAGGACCTCTTGTACAACATTCTGATGGAAGCTCATCAAAAGTAGGACCCATTTTATGATGCTATTTCATATATCTGTCGAACTGTGTACTATTAGTTTTGCGCCCAGGTTTTGGGCACTCGCTCGCCATAACGTAAGCCTTATGTCGTAATGAAGTTATTTTTAGAATTCTAACACGGCGATTGCATTAAGAACTAGTGTATCTATAATTTCCTATACAACATGTATTTTTTAGTTATGTTTATGAATAGCTATTTGGTCAGAATATGTGTGTCAGAAAAAGTGTCAGAAAAATATCCGGACGTTGTGGGAAAAAGTAGCTACGTTAGCACAATGTATAACCACTGATTTCAGCTCTAAATATGCACATTTTCGAACAAAACATAAGTGTATGTATAACCTGATGTTATAGGACTGTCATCTGATGAAGCATATCAAGGTTAGTCAAAAATTATATATCTTTTGCTGGTTTGTTACGATCGCTAACTTTTGCTGCTGGGAAATGGCTTGTGTTTCTGGCTATTGTGGTAAGCTAATATAACGCTATATTGTGTTTTCGCTGTAAAACACTTAAGAAATCGGAAATATTGTCTGGATTCACAAGATGCCTGTCTTTCATTTGCTGTACACTATGTATTTTTCAGAAATGTTTTATGATGAGTATTTAGGTATTTGACGTTGGTGTCTGTAGTTATTCTGGCTGCTTTCGGTGCAATTTCTGATTGTAGCTGCAATGTAAACTATGATTTATACCTGAAATATGCACATTTTTTGAACAAAACAGATTTATTGAATAACATGTTATAAGACTGTCATCTGATGAAGTTGTTTGTTGGTTAGTTTGGTTGGTTCTTGGTTAGTTTGGTTGGTTTTGTGCATGCTACCTGTGCTGTGAAAATTGTTAGTGCTTTTTTTTATTTGGTGGTGAGCTAACATAAATATACGTGCTGTTTTCGCTGTAAAACATTTTAAAAATCGGACATGTTGGCTGGATTCACAAGATGTGTACCTTTCATTTTCTGTATTGGACTTGTTAATGTGTGAAAGTTAAATATTTCTAAAAAATATCTTTTGAATTTCGCGCCCTGCACTTGAGCTGGCTGTTGTCATAAGTGTACCGACACCGGGCTGCAGCCAGAAGAAGTTAACATTAGAAGCCTCCTCCCTAAGTTTGTTATATTCACTGCTTTAGCACACTCTGCCAACCCGGATGTCCTAGCCATGTCTGAATCCTGGCTTAGGAAGACCACCAAAAACCCTGAAATTTCCATCCCTAACTATAATATCTTCCGACAAGATAGAACTGCTAAAGGGGGCGGAGTTGCAATCTACTGCAGAGATAGCCTGCAGAGTTCTGTCTTACTTTCCAGGTCTGTGCCCAAACAATTTGAGCTGCTACTTTTAAAAATCCACCTTTCCAGAAACAAGTCTCTCACCATTGCCGCTTGCTATAGACCACCTTCTGCCCCCAGCTGTGCCCTGGACACCATATGTGAATTGTTTGCCCTCCATCTATCTTCAGAGCTCGTGCTGTTAAGTGACCTAAACTGGGACATGCTTAACACCCCGGCCATCCTATAATCTAAGCTTGATGCCCTCAATCTCACACAAATTATCAATGAACCTACCAGGTACAACCCCAAATCCATAAACATGGGCACCCTCATAGATATCATCCTAACCAACCTGCCCTCCAAATACACCTCTGCTGTCTTCAACCAGGATCTCAGCGATCACTGCCTCATTGCCTGCGGTCAAACGACCATCCCTCATCACTGTCAAACGCTCACTAAAACACTTCAGCGAGCAGGCCTTTCTAATCGACCTGTCCCGGGTATCCTGGAAGGATATTGACCTCATTCCGGCAGCAGAGAATGCCTGGTTATTCTTTAAAAGTGCTTTCCTCACCATCTTAAATAAGCATGCCTCAATCCAAAAATGTAGAACCAGGAACAGATATAGCCCTTGCTTCACTCCAGACCTGACTGCCCTTAACCAACACAAAAACATCCTGTGGCGTACTGCATTAGCATCAAACAGCCCCCGCGATATGCAACTTTTCAGGGAAGTTAGGAACCAATATACACAGGCAGTTTGAAAGCTAAGGCTAGCTTTTTTAAGCAGAAATTTGCATCCTGTAGCACAAACTCCAAAAAGTTCTGGGACACTGTAAAGTCCATGGAGATTAAGAGCACCTCCTCCCAGCTGCCCACTGCACTGAGGCTAGGAAACACTGTCACCAATGATTAATCCAAGATAATTGAGAATTTAAATAAGCATTTTTCTACGGCTGGCTATGCTTTCCACCTAGCTACCCCTACCCCGGGTCAGCAGCCCTGCACCCACCACAGCAACTTGCCCAAGCCTCCCCCATGTCTCTTTCACCCAAATCCAGATAGCTGATGTTCTGAAGAGCTGCAAAATCTGGACCTGTACAAATCAGCCTGGCTAGACAATCTGGACCCTCTCTTTCTAAAATTATCTGCCGAAATTGTTGCAACCCCTATTACTAGCCTGTTCAACTTCTCTTTCGTATCGTCTGAGATCCCCAAAGATTGGAAAGCCTCTTCAAAGGGCCACAGGGTTCAATCCTTGGGCCAACTCTTTTCTCTGTATACATCAATGATGTCGCTCTTGTTGCTGGTGATTCTCTGATTCACCTCTACACAGACAACACTATTCTGTATACTTCTGGCCCTTCTTTGGACACTGTGTTAACTACCCTCCAGACGAGCTTCAATGCCATACAACTCTCCTTCCGTGGCCTCCAACTGCTCTTAAATGCAAGTAAAACTAAATGCATACTCTTCAATCGATCGCTGCCCACACCTGCCCGCCTATCCAGCATCACTACTCTGGACGGTTCTGACTTAGAATATGTGGACAACTACAAATACCTTGGTGTCTGGTTAGACTGTAAATTCTCCTTCCAGACTCACATTAAGCATCTCCAATCCAAAATTAAATCTAGAATCAGCTTCCTATTTTGCAACAAAGCATCCTTCACTCATGCTGCCAAACATACCCTTGTAAAACTGACTATCCTACTGACTATCCTACCGATCCTTGACTTCGGCGATGTCATTTACAAAATAGCCTCCAAAATAGCCTCCAACACTCTAAATTTGATTCAGTCTATCACAGTGCCATCCGTTTTGTCACCAAAGCCCCATATACTACCCACCACTTCGACCTGTATGCTCTCGTTGGCTGGCCCATATTCATATTCGTCGCCAAACCCACTGGCTCCAGGTCATCTATAAGTCTTTGCTAGGTAAAGCCCTGCCTTATCTCAGCTCAATGGTCACCATAGCAGCACCTACCCGTAGCACGTGCTCCAGCAGGTATATCTCACTGGTCACCCCCAAAGCCAATTCCTCCTTTGGCTGCCTTTCCTTCCAGTTCTCTGCTGCCAATGACTGGAACGAACTGCAAAAATCACCGAAGCTGGAGACTCATATCTCCCTCACTAACTTTAAGCATAAGCTGTCAGAGCAGCTCACAGATCACTGCAGCTGTACATAGCCCATCTGTAAATAGTCCATCCAACTACCTCATCCCCCATACTGTTATTTATATAATTTGTTTTGCTCTTTTGCACCCCAGTATCTCTACTTGCACACTCATCTTCTGCACATCTATAACTCCAGTGTTTAATTGCTATATTGTAATTATCTCGCCAGTATGGCCTATTTAGTGCCTTACCTCCCTTATCCTACCTCATTTGCACACACTGTATATATACTTTTTCTATTGTATTATTGACTGCATGTTTGTTTATTCCTTGTGTAACTCTGTGTTGTTGTTTGTGTCTGTGCTTTGCTTTATCTTGGCCAGGTCGCAGTTGTAAATGAGAACTTGTTCTCAAATAGCCTACCTGGTTAAATAAAGGTGAACATTTTTTTTATTTTTTAAATTTTAAATAAAAAAATGTATTGCATTGTATGTATGTAATGTAGTGTTAAGGTTTGGCAGTATGTGATGTGTTTTAAGGCAGGGGGACACAAAAAGGCTCTCTCTCTCACTCTCTCTTCCTCCAACCTCTTCCCACCTTGCTTTCTCCTTTCCTATCTTTCTCTCTCCTCTACTTTCTTCTTCTCTCTCTTTCTGCCTCATTCCCTCCCATATTTTCCCTTTCCTCTCTCATGTCCCCCATCCTCTCCAGCTCCCTCCCTGTCTCCTATCTCTCTCTATCCCCTCCTTTCTCTCTCTATCCCTTCATCTCTCTCGATCCTCCTCCCCTCTCTCTCTCCCCTCTCCTCGTGGTACCGTTCAGACCCACAGAGCCGTAACACCTTCCAGGGTGTGTATGTTGAAGCTGAATAGCAGCAGGCGGAATAAAGAGTTGTGATTGGCTCTGCAGCGCGTATAGGTGGTCTGCGTGTATGTGTGTGCGCGCGTGTGTGTTTGTGTGTGTGTCTGCGTGCATGTGTAAGTATACAGACTGTGTGTGTCACTGCGTGCATATGTACATATGTGTGTGTGTGAACGCTTTTCTCGCTGTCTCTGTATGACAGGGTCAGGCCGAAACAAAGCCCTCAGAGACTGTGTTTGAATATCTGCAGCCAAACCCCCAAACCAATCGCACACACACACACACACACACACACACACACACACACACACACACACACACACACACACACACACACACACACACACACACACACACACACACACACACACACACACACACACACACACAAACCTTGCTTGTTTTTTCCCAAGCAGCAGTGTTGTACTGTAACAGCCCAAGTTTACATCGAAGCCAGCTGGAGAGTGCTGTGCCTGAGAGAGAACAGTGGAGCTTTTTTAAACACTTTTCTTTTTAGTTTATAATCAGTGGTCTCTCTAGTCTAGAAGTACTCTATACCCAACCACCACATACCCCCCTCCTCCTCCTCCTCCTCCTCCTCCTCTTTCTCTCTCTCCTCTCAATCTCTCTGTTTTGATTCTCACTAGGTTTTCTTTGCTTCTCTGTGTCGGAGCAATTGTATTCTCTACCATTCCTTTCTCTCTCTTTTTCCTCCCGCTCTTTCTCTCCGCCCCTCTCTCCCCCCGCTCTCCTTCCCTACTCCCCCCATCTCTCTCAACTATCTCTCCCTCTCTCTCTTTCCTCCCTCTCTCTCTCTCCTCCCTCATAGTGACTGCATGGTAATGTAAATGATAATCATCTGATTTAATACTTTGCCTCTCCTACAGTGGGAAAATAAAAGTAATGAAAGTGAGTGAGGAGGACCGCACCAGGTTATTGCTGCACAGGGAGCGATATCCACATAACTATCCTACACACACACACACACACACACACACACACACACACACACACACACACACACACACACAGGGCATTCTGGTCCTGATAAGGAAAGGAAACATGTACACACACACTCCAATCAGGTCAAATGAATAGTGACTGCAATGTGGTGTGTGTGCGTGCCTGCGTGCATGTGCGTGCCTGCGTGCATGTGAGCGTGTGAGTGCAATATACCTTGTTAGACAGTGAGCCTCATTCTCTGAGCTGGATGTGTTTAACAGACAAGGTTTGCTACAGCTGTCTCAAAGCCTATGGTTGCGTTTCAAAGGCAACCCTATCCCTATGTAGCGCAATACAATTAGTGTACCATATAGGCAATAGAGTGCCATTTGGGATGCAGTGTATGTCCTGCCACCATTCCTACTTCCCTTTACCTCTTGCCAATAAAGGATGGAGAGGGAGAGAGAGAGAGAGTGATAGAAAGGTAGAGAAAGTAGGATAAATAATGGATGGAGACTGGAGAGAGAGGGAGAGTTGGACAAGGGCGGGCGATATGGCAAAAATATGTCACTGTATTTTTCTCATTTTTGACGGTATGATGTATTTTATGTTTCTGAATAATACAAGTTCTAAATATGCTTTATGGGTAGTGCATGACACTAGGATGGCAACCAATGAATTCTAATACATTTTGATTGCTTTATACTATTCAACCAAACTTCAACCAAAAATAAAAGGAGGATGAAATTGACAGTGAAGTAGGCCTATTTCTTAAACATTGCATAGGAATCAAAATCCTCTTTTTGTAACATCTAACTCTGGTACTCGACCAATGGTTTCCATTTGCCCAGTTAGTTAGTTCAATTCCATCATTCACTCAGAGCATTTTAATCAATTTCTTAATTTTCTACACTAATTAGTTATAATTTGCATACTGTGTCACGTTTATTTTGTGTTAGTATGCCACTATAAAAAAATATTTAGAAAATTTGTACTTTTCACTGTGAATTTTTTGCTTCAATTATAAAAGGTAAAGTAAAAATACACTTTATGGTAGTAATATCTTATTCTCAGTTCTCTCTCTCTCTCTCTCTCTCTCTCTCTCTCTCTCTCTCTCTCTCTCTCTCTCTCTCTCTCTCTCTCTCTCTCTCTCTCTCTCTCTCACACATCCATGGTAAAAAGCTTTCTCTGCTCCCCAGTCCTACCCTCATCAAATAATCCTTTATTATAGCTTGTATTTCATGTGGTGGGGTTCAACAGATCTCCTCACCAGGGTAACGGGGTATCCAGGGGCCCATATCCATGGGCCACCTTGCCAGCCCCCATGAACGGCGCCATCTCAAGGCAGCCAATTAGCTGAGAAAGCTAATCAGAGTCTGCGTGGTGTCCGTCCAGTGGGGACTCTGTCTGTCCATTCATCCATTTTTCTGACTGTCTGTCTGTCCCGCAGGCCCCCCGAACAAGCCCGACTGTAATGCTCGTCGTTAGGAGAAAGAGAGGAGGACCAAACTGCAGCGTGGTGAGTATTCATATTCCTTTTAATGAAAACCGAAATACTCGAACAAAACAACAAAATAACGATAAACGAGAATAAACCGAAACGAAACAGTCATGTCTGGTGACATACACAAAGACACAGGAAACAAACACCCACAAACCAAAAGTGAAACCCAGGCTACCTAAGTATGATTCTCAATCAGGGACAACGATTGACAGCTGCCTCTGATTAAGAATCATACCAGGCCGAACACAAAACCCCAACATAGAAAAACACACAGACTGCCCACCCCAACTCACGCCCTGACCATACTAAATAAAGACAAAACAAAGGAAATAAAGGTCAGAACGTGACACCGACTCTATTATGAGATTAATTCTGTAAAACAATGATCAAAGGTTGCAGATTGTCTAGCCCTTAACTTTTTTTTTATTGATCTCTTCTTTCTTTATAGATTCTGTCTCTTTCCTGTGCTTGGGAGAAAATAGTGTTTGGTGGCGGAGTCTCGGTTGTTTGTTTGGTAATAAGAGATTGAGTGGGATCGATGTGTTGATGAGTTATTTTGTTGAGTGGGCTATTGATTAGTGGGGTCAAAAGCTAGATGTGACTGGGGCAGTGCATTGTGCTGAGTATCTCTATGTATGTCAAGCTAACATATGGATTTTTTTTAAGATGGTCATATCGTGGATGATTTAGCTATTTGATTTAGAATTTTAGGACCCCTTTAGGTATAACATTTTTTTTTTTACAAATGATTTGATAAACTTGGAATTTGACCCTTACTACTGTAGCTTGCTTGCTGTTTGGGGTTTTAGGCTGGGTTTGTTTCTGTATAGCACTTTGTAACATCGGCCGATGTAAAAAGGGCTTTATAAATACATTTGATTGATTGATTGATAGCCCATAGAAACGCATTGAATAACACATTCATAAATGGCAAAAAAAGACCTTCAAAAAATAAATCGCAAAGAATAAGGTTTTGAAGTGTCTGTCCTATCTAGGAGCTATAAGAAAGCTCAGGAAATATATAAAAAAAGAGACAGATATATTAAACCCCTTATTTTGTTGGCACAAAACTACCTCCATACTTCCATTCATTTGTATGGGTTACCATAAGACAAGTCCCATGACACTTGTGGGGGTCATAGAGCAAAACAGAGAACACCGTCGTGTTTGCGAGAGTCTCATCTTTCCACAGAGACATTAGTTTCTTGGCTAAACCGTTCAGACGCTACAGACGTCGCTGTAGCTCGGCCACCTTCCGACGCAGATGCGGAAGGCCGACATAGGCGTACGCCAACGATTGAGACGCAGCCCTTGCAAAAGATATCTCAATTTTAAACTCACTGATTTTGATTAGGTCTCTTTTATTATGTTACTTAGATTGATGCGTGATTTTGAAACATTATTAACATCATCATATCATATTTTCCCATGAAGGTAGATGTTAAATTCTCACATTGGCTCTGGCTCCTGGCAGGAGAAGTAACAGTTTCGTGTCTGTCCTACCTATGAGAATAACCCATATATTGCATATGTGACTGGATTCGAACCCGGTCTTCGTGTTAGCCTGCTGAGCTAAAGCCTGTACTTGAGGTCTTCAGGTCCCCAGGCAAGGTTACTCATCACGTGAGCGTGGTACACCACCTCACAATACACAGAGATAGAAAGGAAACCATTTCAGCCAGTAGTTAATGTAGTCTCAGAGAAGAGAGTAGTAGCCTGCGGTCCCTGTGCTCTGTATGCAACAGACATACTGCAGACTTATTAGTCTAATTGTTCCCGCTCTGGCACAGGTGTGAGGACCCCCTCTTGCTCATCCTCATCTAACCCCCGCACCCCATCATCCTGCCCTCCTTTTCTATTTCTATCCAATACTCGCCTCTCCCATCCCTAACCTGTAACCTCCCCCATTACTGATTCCTGTGGTGCGCCAGCCTATCTCTCCCTGGCAGCCTTGGGGGCACACTGATAACTGAGCCATACCCAGCCTAGCTCCACACTCCTCTCCTCCTTCCCTTTCCGCTCCTCCTCTCTGTGGATGTGGTTATACAGTCCTCAAGCATGCAAAATAAACCGGTGTCTGTGGCACAAGCATGGGATTGTGTTGTACATGGGCATGTGTGGGCAGTGGTGCCCCTCTCAAAGTACCTCTGTGCATGTTTACTTGTGTGTTGTGTGTGTCTCACTACGGTGACCGTATTACCACCACACCGGCGATCACGAGTCATGACGGCAGTCAAATTCCACGTTTAGTCACCGTAATTAGGCTTCTCCAGGCTCTGATGCTGCTGATGGTCGTTAGTAGCCTGCCAAACTTGCTAACTGCCTGATACTCAGCACTCTATTGTCCCTCTAATCACTCTGACATTAATGCAAATGTGATCAAAAATCTAATCAAAGACTTCATGAGTGAACATGAGCTCATGTTGCGCAACATTTCTATAGGCTATTCAATTGCCTGAGAAAACAGAGCGATGGCCTCTATTAAAAAGAGGATCCCATCAGCTTTCTATAGGCTAGGCCTACTATATTTATTTCTAAACTTTTCTAATATTAAGCACATTGCTTATCTTTACTACAGGAGTGTAGTCTACCTGGCTGGCATGAAAATGAACCACAGGAAAGTGCATAGATGACATGTATTTTTTCCCCCTGCCCCTGTTTTGAGATAGGTGCATGATAATGGTCAATTCTAAATCTAAACAAATTTCACACATATATTATTTAGTATATTTAAAGATAAGATTAAATAAATAACAGTCTGATGGGTGACAATATTAGCCTATCACTTGTGAATGATATATTATCACTATTGTGTGTAGATTGATGAGGGAAAAAATGTTTTTCATCCATTTTAAAATAAGGCTATAACTTAACATGTGGAAAAAGTCAAGGGGTCTGAATACTTTCTGAATGCAGTGTAATTCCTCAACATTTGAAGCTAAACGTTCTGATCTGTTGCATTGTTTTAAAAAGGTAATTTGATGCTAGTGGTTGTATTCATTTTGGATCTATCGATGTAACTGTCCCAGACTATGTTTGGAATATTGATTTCTCTCACAGAGTAGAATAGGTAAACTTTTGTACTATGGATGATAGTAGATTTACATAGGCTAGTGCTTTTGCTGTTCGTTAGGCCTACTCATCTTGTTGGCTGATGAAAAGTAAATGTGGACAGTTTTTCCAATATCTTCAATATGCGCCTCGAAATTGGATAAGGACGCGCACAGTTGCGTCCCCGATGTTTCTGTCTTCACTTGTAACCTGTGAGAAAGACCCGATCACGTGACTGAGAGCCATGTGAGTGAGAGGTGCTTCGCAGCACGCATCCGGGAGAAGGGAATTATAATAATTATATTCAGCCCAAGGGCAAAACGGCCACTGGCCGCAAAAGGCATGTATTACTTTAGGGTGCATTGCGGCCACACAAAGGGGATGCCGCTGGGAAATTTGAGGCATTTTCAAATGCTAGTCAAATTGTGAATGAGAGACTGATGAAGTGTGTACAGCCTGCGCAAAAAACAAAGCAGAGTTCATGCCTTTCATGCGACTTTTTTCAAATCACCGTTACAGTCGGATCATGCAGCCTGATAATGTATAAAAAATCTAAATGTATAGCCCAACATTTGTATCACAACTAAAGTTACATAAATAACTAAATTAAGCATATTGGAGGACCTGTTTCTTTTTTAATCGCTCAACACAGAATAGCCACAAGCGCGCACTCCCTCAAATCGTTTGGAGAAAATATCCTTTCTATTTTATTCAGCTATGTTCAGTTGTATTCTTCATACTATAAAATAATGCCACAGAATTCTAAGCAAATCTTGTCTGCTAAATGAACTAGTGTAGCCCATAGCCATATTGCATAGCCAGATCAGGGCCTAACATAAGGACAACTCAGAGTATGCTATTCTTTTCTTCTGAATTAGACTACATTTTCATATCATGTTTCTTTACACATAAATAATAAATAAATAATTTAATTAATAAATAATTGATTTATTGTGATAGTGTAGGTTATATTACATCGATTTATTAGACTTTTTAAAATGTAGATGTTCCAAAGGTCTGCATCAGTATCTTGTAGGCTGCGTGGAAGCCAGGAGATGCAAAATTGGTTTATGTCAGTTAATGGTCAATTACTGTGAGATTGGCAGTTATTTGCTTGACAATCACCGGCTGACAAAATGTCATGACCGCCACAGCCCTACAGTATGTCTCACCCTTGAAAAGTGTGTAGGATACGCTACCATATGAGTGCACTCATCATTACTACATGTTAACATACTATGTGTGCAATCATTATCAAATTAGCATAGCTGTTAATGACAAAAAGAGTCATTTTGTGTCATTTAACAACATTCCAATGAAGGGGCTAGCGTGGTCTTGATTTTGAGTGCATGTGTGTGTGTACGCCTGCTTTTTGATTTGGTATCAGAGACAGTATTATTAAAGTATAACAGTGTTATCTTTGTCGAACAATTGGAATTGTGATAAGGTCAGACGTCTGGGTGTCTGAGTGTGTGTGTGTGTTTCAGCTCAATAGGAAGGGAAATGTTTGCACTGCTGTCAGAGTGGTTCCATTAGCAAGGAAATTACACCTGCCACCCTCATAAACACTGTCATCACTCATAGTCATGTACAAAAAACAACACATTAAATAATATATTCACCCCACCCCGCAGCACACAAAATACACATGAAAGCATATACACACACACACACACACACACACATACAACCCTCCACTTTTAGCTCTATCCCCTGTATATCATTGTACATCAGCCTAGCATTCCAAGGTCCTTCAGGGAGTCTGTGTGTATTGAACTTAACAATAATGTAAGTCCCAACTACCACCAGTACTCCACAAACCTCTCCTTAAGCATCCCATTGCACCCCACTCATCCACTGACTGCACAGCCAGTGTTCAGCCACTGGGGAGCAGGTCTTTATGAGGGTATTTGACCCTCTGTCTGCGACCCAAATAGCATCCTATTCCATATATAGTGCACTACTTTTGACCAGAGTGCTATGGGCCCTGGTCAAAAGTAGTGCAAATAATAGGAATGAGTTTTTATTAGTCGTACGGGATACACATGGTATACACCGTCCAACTAAATGCTTACTTGCCTATTCCTTCTCGGCGATGCAACAACAATAATAAATAATTAAAGATATGAACATAAAGTAAATGGCTTGGTAGAATAGAATAAACATTTTAGCATAAGTATAATACAGGAAGGCACGATTTATAGTCCAATATGTACACATGTTTTGGGAAGGGGGGGGATTAGGGTGCCATTTGGGACGCAGACTTTGTATGTCTGTCGCTGGGGTCTTATAGTAATACTGCATGTATGAGTAAATCAAGGCTGTAAATGGCCTGCTGCCAACCAGAGTAACGGCTCTGGAGGCTAGATAGTAGTAGGTAGACTAGAGACCTTACCACAGTATGTTTGTCACCTCATTAAATCATCCCTGCAGTCTTCCAGTCAGCATGGGTGTAGGGGTCTCAGACTGAGAGAGAGTGTGTAGGGATGCAGAGAGAGGGGACGGGAGAGAGAGAGAGAAAGGTGGAGGAGTTTGAGGCAGGGAAGAAGGGAAGCAGAGTGAGGGAGCAAGATAAGCATGTGAGAACAAGACAGAGGCATACAAACAGAGGGAGGAGGGAGAGAGAGAACAAGAGACAGAAAGAGGAAGCACAGAGCGAGGGGGTAGCGAAAGAGGGAGGGGGCATAAGTGAGAGGGAAGCTGACAGACAGAGTGACAGAGGTGGCGGAAGAGAGAGGAGTGGTGAGGGAGGAAGATAAATGAGGTGGAAGGATACAGAGCGAGTGTTTGGAAGCCCTCACAGCAGACAGGAGTGCTGAGTCAAACAAATGGAAATCACACATACTGACTGGGGAGCAGATAGCTAGAGATGCAACCATTCAGTCAGACACACTGTAAAACACTCTTTATTAGCCAGGCCACTACAGTGTCTAATACCACACTTTACACACAACTCTATAAAAGACACCACACAGCTAGAACCAGACTACACATTCAACTCAATATCAACACCCTTAGGAACCAGCTCGGACACTTATAACAAACAATAGCGTTAAAGGCTTATTGAAGCATTAGTAAACCCTTTAAGGTCTACACCGATGCTTAATATCAGCACACAATACACATAGGAACCAGTTATCAACCTTTTACTGCAGTGGGCTAAATCATGGTCACACAGAGTCTTGGTAGTCTTAAACAAATCTACTTTTAAACAAAAGTACAGTGTACACCTCACACACATGGTTATGGGCTTAAAGAAAGAAGACACCTGTACCATGTCAGATGTAGAGTTGAAATGTTCCACACTATGAGGTTGCAATAATACTGTGACCTTGTGAAAATGATGATAATGCCCATTTAGTGTAAAAGCAGTTTGAAAAGACCGCCTGAAATTCCAGCCTGTTTTGGTGGAATGGAGTTTTGGCCTTCCATGGTGACATCGGCAGGAAGCCTAGTGGTTAGAGCGTTGGACTAGTAACCGAAAGGTGTTGCGAGACCGAATCCCCCTAGCTGACAAGGTAAAAATATGTTGTTCTGCCCCTGAACAAGGCACTGTTCCTAGGCCGTCATTGAAAATAAGAATTTGTTCTTAACTGACTTGCCTAGTTAAAAAAAAAAATTATAATAATCCCCAGGTGGTAAATTGGTTAATAGACCAACAAGACAGAGTGTTCCAAACCTCTCTGCCAATAACAGATCGTTTTCGGTTTTCTCCTCTCCCAGACAGTCCTCGCAAAATTATGGCTTGAGAAATTGCTCTTTGCTAATAAACTATTTTGGTTAATAAACCTTTTTACATTAAAACAATCACAGTAAGGTACCTAATTATATGGCTTTATTGGACTTAAGGAACCAGTCAGAGCTAACAACAGTTATAACTCATAACAGGTCAGACCACTATAAACAGGCTTCACTCACAAGCTCTTCATATCACACATAAACCAGCTTCACTTAGGAAACTAAAAAGAGCAAATCGAACGAATTAGGGAGGAACCAAGGCTTGTTTATGTGTGTGTGTTTGAATGTCATAACCACCATTGGTTTTCTGGGGTCTAAGCAGGGAATGCAATGCAGCTATTTATAGTGTTTGTGTTCGGTGCTGTCACAGAGGAGGGGAAAGCCTGCAGCTCTCTCTCCTTTTCTCTCTCTGTCTCTCTCTCTCTCTCTTCCCCTCTTCCTCCCAACATGGGAGCTGTGGGACAGAGATAAGGGCCCAGACTGCTCTTTCTCTCACACACACAACGCCAGAGCACCCATCAGGCTGTGGCTTACCTCACAAAGCATTGGGTTTAAAGAATGGAAGTGTCGCTGCAGAAACTTAAATGGCGAATGTGCCTGTTATATTCTAAACACTATCGCACACTCACTTATACAGTAGATTCCTTCTGCACAATATGAATATGGATATATTCCGTACAATTGCATTGAGCTCAGTGGCTCATGTTATTGACACTGTTTTGTATTTGTGTTTGTATTTTGAGGAAGAAGAGTATTTCATCTCAACTTGACTCCCTATACCCCCGTATAGTGCACTACTGGTCAAAAGTAGTGCACCATATAGGGAACAGGGTGTCATATGAGATGTGCTCTTCAGATGCCCTTAAATGTTTCATTACTGATTAACAGTATATAGAGCTTTAGTCAAAATTAGTGCACCACGGCAGTGCACTACATGGGGAATAGGGTATCGTTTGATTAGAGATGTGCCCTTCAAATAGATCAAACTATCTTTTCTGATTGGCAGGTTTAAACATATCATCCCTAAATTGTACCCACCTCCCCCATCCTTCAACCGTAAGCGAGCCAGCAGAACTCTCTCACCGAGGTTGGAGTTCAACCCGCTGACCACGGCCCTGACCATGCCCGTGGATGGGAGAGGCGGCAATCCCAGCCGGAGTGAGGGCCTGTCGTTCCCGGACATCACTCCCTGCTCCCTCTCTTCTGGACTCTCCGAAGAATTCCACTCGCTCAGCAACGGAGGAGGTGAGAGCGTCTCCTGCGGCTCGGCTAGTGAGGATTCTGGCGTCCGCTCAGACTAAATCACAGTTTTCACCCCTCCACGAGAAAGAGGAGCCGTTTGGAGACAGTGGGGAATTCCTGACGGCTTCTAGCAGCTGTGGCAGCCCCCTAGAAGACATGAGGGGGGAAACGGTGCCCCCATCGTTTGTCATCGGTACCTCTGGCACACACAAGGACAGCTGCCAGCACACACTCCCCTTCCCGTCCCCCATCAATGACACCTGTCTGCACATCAGCTTCTCGGAGGATGAGTTACTGGACAGCAGCCCTGAAGACTCCAGTGTCCCACAAAGGAGCTAGGAAAATGGGAACGGAGGGCTACTACAGGCCCTGGCTTTATTTGAGGCCCATGGAGTCTCTGGGGGACTCTGAAGACTAGTGTCCCACAAGGGAGGAGGACGGGGCTTGGAAGGCTACTTTAGCAGCAGGCTTCATTTGAGGCCTCCGGGGGACTTGAACTGATGCTAACTGACACTGATGCTGCAACAGACACACACTATAAAATTACTGACAGACTGTACTGTAGTCAGAGCTTCTAAAGTTATATTGAATGTAATAATGTTGGAAATCCAGGCCATATACTCTTAAATGTGGAGTGGGCTGGATTTCAAGACTTTTACTTATTTTCATCCACTCACTACCAACAGATAGACGACATTGCATATGGCCTAAACATACATTAACACATTCACTGAAAAGGAACATAAAATGATCTATCACTGTATAATGTATTGCCATATGTACAGATCCTAGTCTTTTATACAGAGAATAATGATCTGATTTTATTTGTGAGTAAATAAGTAGAGAATTGAGAAGAATCTGTCACCTATACGCCGGGAGTCAGGAAGCAGGTGCAGAAGGTGAGTTTAATAATGAAGAATACAGATAAACATGAAGCGTACAGAACATGAATGAAAACAAACCAATACTGCCTGATGGCTGAGGCTACTGAGGGCTAAATAAAGGGAAGGTAATCAAGGTGATGATGAAGTCCAGCTGTGGTTAATGATGGGGAGCAGGTGTGCGTAATGATGGGGAGCAGGTGTCCGTAATGAAGATTGCCAGGGCCAGTGGTTAGTAGACCGATGACATCGAGCGCCAGAGTGAGGGAGCAGGAGTAGGCGTGACAGAATCATGTAGCACAAGTCTTGCAATGTTAAAGTAGCCTAGTGTCAACGGCAAGTTAGTAGTCAACATGCTTTTAATGTTTTTTTTATTACACACGCTCAACTGATTTACAAGAGAAATCAATGCAAATCATGTTTAAAAAAATAATAATGTAACGTCACACAAATTACTGAAATATGAACATTGTGGGAACATTGTGGATGTGAAGTGCTGTGCCGTTAAAGGGAAAGTCCACTTCAAAACTCTCTTTTAGTATTTTTTTCATTAGTAAAGTGTGACACTTTTCTTCTTGAAAGTCCAATATCTTGTGAACTTGACTGCTGATATCCAAAACATTTTGGGACTGTATAAACAGTGCACTAATGAAAAAAAGACCAAAAGATTTGTATGGATTTTCCCTATAAGAACGGCTGCCCTCTCTCGGGCACCAGACTATGAAGAGTTATAAAGAAAGGAACAGGAAAGTCGTAGAAAGGAAGTAGTGAATGGAAGAGAAGTGATGATGGACTGGGTTTGTGTGTGTTTGGTCACTCACACAGTATGTGTGGTACTTTGATTATGTTACATTTGGTTCTGGAATGTTGTGCACCATAGCTATCACCTTCGGACCACACCGGTAGTACTCAGTACTGTATGTATAATTATAGAACACTTCAGTTAAAAATATAGAACAAGTACAGCGCCTTCAGAAAGTATTCACACCACTTTACTTTTTCCACATGTGGTAAAGACAGAATTTACAATGGATGAAATTGAGATCGCGTGTCACCGATCTACACACAATGTCATAATGTCAAAGTGGGATTTTGTTCCTTTCAACACCTTTGTTGTGGCAAGCAGAAATAAGTTCAGGAGTAAAAAAGTATTTCACAAATCGCATAATAAGTTGCATGGACTCATTCTGTGTTCAATAATAGTGGACCACATGATTTTTGAATGATTAACCAGCTCTGTACCCCACATTACCCCATAGGGAATTTCAAGCACAGATTCAAGCACAAACACCAGGAAAGTTGTTCAATGCCTCGCAAAGAAGGGCACCAATTGGTAGACATGTACAAATAACAAAAAGCAGATGTTATTAATTAGGCTTTGGATGGCGTATCAATACACCCAGTCACTACAAATATACCTAACTCAGTTACCGGAAGGAAAGAAGCTGCCCAGGGATTTCACCATGAGGCCAATGGTGATTTACAGAGTTTAATGGAAACCAGTGTTTTTATATACTTGTATTTTATTTTGAATCCTGCGGCTCTGTTGGGCTAAATTGCTGTCAGTGCTGTTATCTGTCCCAGGATCCTGCCAGATACCGTATAGGGGGAGAGACGTGAAATCCCAGCTAGCCTAGCTGGCTCGGCGGGTCTCAAATGGAGGCCGCTATTGAACGTTTCCAGCGTTGCAGGAGCTGTTTACTTTTCTTTGTTCCGGGACAATGTGGACCGCGCTGACTTTCAATGTAGCAACTGCTTGCTTGCGGAGGACTACAGGAGCGAAGTAGCTACTCTTACCAAGCATGTAGCAAACCTACATAAGCTACTCTGGAACCCATGCCCACCTCCTTTTATTTTTCTTCCATCCCAGTAGCCGGACGCCGCTCTGGTCTGGTGGAAGTTTTGCCGCCGTGTCGGCTCCACATCCCCGAAGGGGTCTCCCCATTCCCTGGAGAACGGAGCTCATCTCGACCCAACCAACCAGCCATGGAGGTATGTCACTCGCCGTGGAAGTCGAAGAAGGCGTCATCTGGCAACAGGGGGTTTCCATGGAGATGTTGAGCCCGGAACTGACACAGACCAGAAACAGGCCCATTCAACATCACCAGCTGTCATCATAGGCAGCTCTATGGTGAGAAACATCTCGGTCCCCAAGGCAAAAACCATGTGCTACCCAGGAGCACGAGTACAGGACGTAACAAGGCTGCTTCCGACTGTTCTACCACAGATGCCGGGAGCTGACACTGTCGTAGTCCATGTGGGGTCAAATGACATCAGGAGGGCTAGCTCGGAACATTTGAAAATTAATTTGAAAGAACTGATTTTAGCATTAAAAGACTCCAGAAAACGACCAAGAATTTCAGGTCCAGTACCATCGTTGGGCCGCGATTCAGCAGACTGCTGGCATTACACATCTGGCTAAAAGACTACTGTAGCTCTGCTGGAGTCACTTTTATTGATAACTTTGACACCTTCTGGAAACAGAAGATACTCTACAGGAATGACGGAGTCCATCCAAATCATCTTGGCTCCTGGCCTCTGTCCATGCATTTCAAGGCTGCGTTGAAACAATGACTGGCAAATGATCCAAGACCTGCTCAGTTAATCCCTACCATTGTGACAATGAGTCGTCATAATGCTGCATCAAATGTACATGATCTTAGGGGCATTGGCAAACACAATGTAAGTAATTAAATTGATGTACCCCTAATTGCACCGAATACATCTGTTTATCCTACAGCTATTGTAAGCAGTAATCATGAGTGTATAAACCAGAGTTACACTGTTAGCACTGAGGCGGTGTGTAATAGTAGGAAGACCACTTTATGCAGCTCACCCTGCACTATCAGCTCCAATGTAAATAACATGAGTAAGTCTACCTCTGATAAGCTTCCCAGTAAAGCATTACAAACAATCAAGCAACCCAGAAAAGTAAAAATAGCCCATATTAACATATGTAGCCTAAGAAACAAGGTCCATGAAGTCAATAACTTGCTTGTAACAGATGACATTCATATTCTGACTATCTCTGAAACTCACTTAGATAATACCTTTGATGATACAGTGGCAGCAATACATGGTTATAACATCTACAGAAAAGACAGAAATGCCAACGGAGGCGGTGTTGCGGTCTATATTCAGAACCACATTCCTGTAAAGCTTAGAGAGGATCTCATGTTAAATACTGTTGAAGTAATAAGGCCTCACCTAAAACCCATTCTTGTGGGAAGCTGCTATAGACCACCAAGTGCTAAAAGTCAGTATCTGGATAATATGTGTGAAATGTTTGATAATGTAGGTGATATCAACAGAGAAGTATATTTTCTTGGTGATTTAAATATTGACTGGCCTGTCCACTCAGGAAAAAACTTCAAACTGTAACCAGTGCCTGCAACCTGGATCAGGTTGTCAGTCAACCTACCAGGGTAGTTACAAACAGCACAGGAATTAATTCATCAACATGTATTGATCACATCTTTACTAATGCTGCAGATATTTGCTTTAAAGCAGTATCCAAATCCATAGGATGTAGTGATCACAATATAATAGCCATATCTAGGAAAACCAAAGTTCCATATAGTGTGTAAGAGGTCATACAATAAGTTTTGTAGTGATTTATATGTTGATGAAGTAAAGAATATTTGCTGGTCTGTGGTGTGTAATGAGGAGCAACCAGATGCTGCACTTGACGCATTTATGAAACTACTTATTCCAGTTACTAATAAGCATGCACTCAGTAAGAAAATGACTGTAAAAACTGTTAAATCCCCTTGGATTGATGAGGAATTGAAAAAATTGTATGGTTGAGTGTCACGCCCTGGCCTTAGTATTCTTTGTTTTCTTTATTATTTTAGTTAGGTCAGGGTGTGACATGGGGAATGTATGTGTTTTTGTATTGTCTAGGGGTTTTGTATGGTATATGGGTCAGTGTCTTGTCTAGGTGTTTGTATGTCTATGGCTGCCTAGATTGGTTCTCAATTAGAGGCAGCTGTGGTTCATTGTCTCTAATTGAGAGCCATATTTAAGGCAGTCATAGGCATTGGGGTTTTGTGGGTAATTGTCTATGTTGAACGTTTGTTGCTTGTCTATGCACTTACGTCGTTAGCTTCACGGTCGTTTGTTGTTTTGTTTAGTTTGTATTCAGTGTTCGTTTTCGTGTTTTTTCCCTTCTCTAAATAAAGGAGAATGTATTTTGCACACGCTGCGCCTTGGTCCTCTCTCTCACCCATAGACGATCGTGACATTGAGAGGGATGAGGCAAAAGGTATGGCAATTAAGTCTGGCAGCCCAACTGTAACATCTGCTTCCAACTCACACCCTCAAACACGTAGATCCCCTGAACGCAGCTCACTTTCCAACCCACTTTCCAGCTCACACTCTTAAACACCTAGATCCCCATAACGCAGCTCACTCTCCAGATCCCAATCACCTGAATTCTAATCACCTGTTCACACACCTGTAAGTCATTATCACACACTATTTAGTTCAGTTCTTTGCACCCCATGACTGTGAGGTATTGTTTGTTTTGTGGCACACTTCTTTCAGAGCTCTGTTTTTCCTGTGATTTACTCCTCCCGTGTATGATAGTTTTTGCTTGCCTCACTAACGATGCCTTTGGCCTATTCCCTGCCTGTACTTTAGCCTATCGGATTTCCTGTTATCTACCTATTGCGTTATCTCCCGGACTACGTTACTAGCCTTTTCCCTGCCTGTACTGTTGCCCTTTTGGACCCCCTGTGTATGACCTTCTGCCTGCACCTGGACCCAGCTACCTGCCTCCTACTGTGGTCCTTTGCAATAAACACCTGCTGCACCCTGCGCTTGAAACCAGCTTTATGTCTCCCCTCCTGTTCATTACACCAACTGATTGGCAAATGTACTGCAAATGAAGAAATCATGTGACTAAACTAAATAAAAATAAACTATACTATCAAATGAAAATAAATTACATAAAGATTGACAGTAAAAAGCTTTGGGGTACCTTAAATGACATTTTGGGGGAAAAAGCCAACTTGGCTCCTTCATTAATTGAATCTGATGGCTCATTCATCACAAAGCCCACTGTTATTGCAAACTACTTTAAGACTTCTTCATTTGCAAGATAAGCAAACTTAGGGATGAAATGCCAGCAACAAACACTGACACTACACATCCAAGTATATTGGACCAAATTATGAAAGACAATTGTACTTTTGAATTCCGTAAAGTCAGTGTGGAAGAGGTGAAAAATTATTGTTGTCTATCAACAATGGCAAGCCACCGGGGTCTAACAATCTGGATGGAAAGTTACTGATGTGACGAATACAAGTATTCTGTGTGTATCCTGTGTGTATTTCTTTTCTCTCCTTCTCCCCTACTCACAGGTGACCATCATCATTCCCCAATCAGTCATCAATCAGTCGCTAATCAAAAGACACCTGCTCCTTTTCTCCTACCCAATCACATTCCCTTTCCCTTGGTTTAAAAACCCTGTCAGTTGTTTTCTCTGGAGCTCAATCTCTTTGTCTATAGCAATCTCTCTGTACATGCCATATGTTTGTAAACCTCTTGTGTGGTTTAGGATACATGTCACTTTGTCCCCACCTGTGAGTATTGTTTTGGTTATGGTGTGTGAGTGTTTGTTTGATGGTGGGAAAAGGGGGTAACCAAGATAAGACGCCCATGGGCATACACTACCCGTAGGTAAACTTTGTTAAATACACTAGTTAGAACTGGGCGGACCACCCACTGTCACGATCGTCGTTCGGTGAAAGAGAGGACCAAGGCGCAGCGTGATATAGATACATCTATTTATTTGAAGAGATGAAAATGAACATGAACACTAATACACACTAAACAAAAAACAACAAACAACCGTGAAGCTACAAACGAAAGTGCAGACACAAGCTACTAACGTCAAACATAGACAATTACCCACAACCTACCTAATGCCTATGGCTGCCTAAATATGGCTCTCAATCAGAGACAACTAATGACAGCTGTCTCTAATTGAGAACCAATCCAGGCAACCATAGACATACATAAACACCTACACTGAACACAACCCCATGAAATCTACAAAAAAAAACTATACAATACAAACACCCTATACGAGACAAAAACATCCCCCATGTCACACCCTGACCTAAAATAATAAAGAAAACAAAGATAACCAAGGCCAGGGCGTGACAGTACCCCCCCCCCCCCCAAAGGTGCGGACTCCGGCCGCAAAACCTGACACAGAAGGGGAGGGTCCGGGTGGGCCTTCTTACGGCGGCGGCTCGGGTGCGGGACGTGGCCCCCACTTCACCATAGTCACTACCCGCTTTGGTGGCGCCTCTGGAGCGGCGACCCTTTCAGCGAGTCCCGGACTGAAGACCATCCTAGAGGGCGCCACTGGACGGAGGGGCAGCTCCGGACTGAGGGGCAGCTCCGGACTGAGGGGCAGCTCCGGACTGAGGGGCAGCTCCGGACTGAGGGGCAGCTCCGGACTGAAGGGCAGCTCCGGACTGAAGGGCAGCTCATGACTGGCGGACGGCTCTGGCAGATCCTGGCTGACTGACGGCTCTGGCAGATACTGGCTGGCGGGCGGCTCTGGCAGATCCTGACTGGCGGGCGGCTCTGGCTACTCCTGACTGGCGGGCGGCTCTGGCTGCTCCTGACTGGCGGGCGGCTCTGGCTGCTCCTGACTGGCGGGCGGCTCTGGCTGCTCCTGACTGGCGGGCGGCTCTGGCTGCTCCTGACTGGCGGGCGGCTCTGGCTGCTCCTGACTGGCGGGCGGCTCCTGACTGGCGGGCGGCTCTGGCGGCTCCTGACTGACGGACGGCTCTGGCGGCTCCTGACTGAAGGACGGCTCTGAAGGCTCAGGACAGACGGGCGGCTCTGAAGGCTCAGAACAGACGGGCGGCTTTGACGGCTCAGGACAGACGGGCAGCTCAGACGGTGCTGGGCAGTCGGGCAGCGCAGGCGGCGTTGGGCAGACAGGCAGTGCAGGCGACGCTGGGGAGACGGACAGCGCAGACGGCGCTGGGCAGACGGCAGACTCTGGCCGGATGAGGGGCACAGTAGGCCTGGTGCGTGGTGCCGGAACTGGTGGTACCGGGCTGGAGACACGCACCACAGGGCGAGTGCGTGGAGGAGGAACAGGGCTCTGGAGACACACTGGAAGCCTGGTGCGTGGTTTTGGCACTGGTGGTACTGGGCTGGGGCGGGGAGGTGGCGCCGGATATACCGGACCGTGCAGGCGTACTGGCTCCCTTGAGCACCGAGCCTGCCCAACCTTACCTGGTTGAATGCTCCCCTTAGCCCGACCAGTGCGGGGAGGTGGAATAACCCGCACTGGGCTGTGTTGGCGAACCGGGGACACCATGCGTAAGGCTGGTGCCATGTATGCCGGCCCGAGGAGACGTACTGGAGACCAGACGCGTTGAGCCGGCTTCATGGCACCTGGCTCAATGCCCAATCTAGCCCGGCCGATACGAGGAGCTGGAATGTACCGCACCGGGCTATGCACACGTACAGGAGACACCGTGCGCTCTACCGCATAACACGGTGTCTGCCCGTACTCTCGCTTCCCACGGTAAGCACGGGGAGTTGGCGCAGGTCTCCTACCTGACTTCGCCACACTCCCTTCTAGTCCCCCCCTAAGACATTTTTGGGTTTGACTCTCAGGCTTCCAGCCTCGCTTCCGTGCTGCCTCCTCATATCGCCTCCTCTCGGCTTTAGCTGCCTCCAGCTCTTCACGAGGGAGGCGATATTCTCCCGGTTGTGCCCAAGGTCCCTTACCGTCCAGTATTTCTTCCCAAGTCCATGAATCCTGTGTTCGCTGCTCCTGCTGCTGCTTATCACGCTGCTTGGTCCTTTTGTGGTGGGTAATTCTGTCACGATCGTCATTCGGTGAAAGAGAGGACCAAGGCGCAGCGTGATATAGATACATCTTCTATTTATTTGAAGAGATGAAAATGAACACGAACACTAAACAAAAACAACAAACGACCGTGAAGCTACAAACGAAAGTGCAGACACAAGCTACTAACGTCAAACATAGACAATTACCCACAACCTACCTAATGCCTATGGCTGCCTAAATATGGCTCTCAATCAGAGACAACTAATAACAGCTGTCTCTAATTGAGAACCAATCCAGGCAACCATAGACATACATAAACACCTACACTGAACACAACCCCATGAAATCTACAAAAAAAAACTATACAATACAAACACCCTATACGAGACAAAAACACACAAACATCCCCCATGTCACACCCTGACCTAAAATAATAAAGAAAACAAAGATAACTAAGGCCAGGGCGTGACACCCACTGTATTTTTGGTTAGTTAGTTAGCTGTTGTTGAAATAGGCTAGTCTAGCTTAGGGGTGTTTTGGGATATTTGTTTCTTTCCTTGGGTCCAGCTCAGCCCCTTTTCCTGCCGCCCCCATTACCGTGTGTTTGCTAATAAACCCTGAGTTTGACGGTAAATTTAAGTTGTCGTGGTTATTTCGTTCTCACCGTTACTTTGTCACTATTACACTTTGCATGAGTTATGTTACGGGTCCCATTACCATCCCCCCTAGACTGTCGGGCCAAAGGGATTCGTAACAACTGAGGATAATAGCAGACGATAATGCCACTCCTATTTACCACATCTTCAATTTAAGCCTACTAGAGAGCGTGTGCCCTCAAGCCAGGAGGGAAGCTAAAGTCATTCCGCTACCCAAGAATAGTAAAGCCCCCTTTGCTGACCAATCAGCCTGTTACCAACCCTTAGTAAACTTCTGGAAAAAATGGTGTTTGGCCAGATACAATACTATTTCACAGTAAACAGATTGACAACAGAATTTCAGCATGCTTATAGAGAAGGACACTCAACAAGCACAGCACTTACACAAATGACTGAATGGCTGAGAGAAATTGATGATAAAATGATTGTGGGGGCTGTCTTAGACTTCAGTGCAGCTTTTGACATTATCAAAGTCTGCTGCTTGAAAAACTTTTGTAATGGCTTTACCGCTATAATGTGGATAAAGAGTTACTTGTCTAACAGAACACAGAGGATGTTCTTTAATGGAAGCCTCTCAAATATAATCCAGTTAGAATCAGGAATTCCCCAGGGTAGTTGTTTAGGCCCCTTGCTTTTTAAAATTTTTACTAACGAGATGCCACTGACTTTGAGTAAAGCCAGAGTGTCTATGTATGCGGATGACTCAACACTATACAAGTCAGCTACTATAGCGACTGAAATGACTGCAACACTCAACAAAGAGCTGCAGTTAGTTTCAGAGTGGGTGGCAAGGAATAAGTTAGCCCTAAATATTTCTGAAACTAAAAGCAATGTATTTGGAACAAAACATTCACTAAAACCTAAACCTCCATTAACTTCTTCTGGCTGCAAGCCCGACGTCGGTACACTTATGACAACAGCCAGCTCAAAGTGCAGGGCGCGAAATTCAAAATATATATATTTTTAAATATTTAACTTTCACACATGAACAAGTCCAATACAGCATATGAAAGGTACACATCTTGTGAATCCAGCCAACATGTCCGATTTTTAAAATGTTTTACAGGGAAGACACAATATGTAAATCTATTAGCTAACCACGTTAGCAAAAGACACCACTTTTTTTACTCCACCAGTTTTTTACTCCATCAGTAGCTATCACAAATTCGACCAAATAAAGATATAAATAGCCACTAACCAAGAAACAACTTCATCAGATGACAGTCTGATAACATATTTATTGTATAGCATATGTTTTGTAAGAAAAATGTGCATATTTCAGGTATAAATCATAGTTTACATTGCAGCTACAATCAGAAATTGCACCGAAAGCAGCCATAATATTTACAGACACCAACGTCAAATACCTAATTACTCATCATAAAACATTTCTGAAAAATACATAGTGTACAGCAAATGAAAGACAGGCATCTTGTGATTCCAGACAATATTTCCGATTTATTAAGTGTTTTACAGCGAAAACAAAATGTAGCGTTATATTAGCGTAGCCACAATAGCCAGAAACACTTGGGCGCCGACGACCAGTTCACATGCACGACAGATATATGAAATAGCATCATAAAATGTTTCTTACTTTTGGTGATCTTCCGTCAGAATGTTGGACAAGGTGTCTTTTGTCCAGAACAGTCGTTGTTTGGATTTAGAACGGCAACTTTCCCTCTTCAATTAGCATGCACACTAGCCAAGTGGCGCGAATCTCTCCATGTCAACAAACGGAAGAGAACGGAACACGGCAAAACTCCCGAAAAATTTTCAATAATCTGATGAAACTATATTGAAAAAACATACTTTACGATGATATGGTGACATGTATCAAATAAAATCAAAGCC
Organism: Salvelinus namaycush; assembly: GCF_016432855.1. Taxonomy (NCBI): domain Eukaryota; kingdom Metazoa; phylum Chordata; class Actinopteri; order Salmoniformes; family Salmonidae; genus Salvelinus; species Salvelinus namaycush. The sequence goes on along the minus strand of NC_052332.1, from coordinate 4,276,401 downwards.
GGAGATAGTACTCGCCTATTACGGCAGCTAAAGAGAAGGCAATCCCACTGTCCACGTCGCGCTCTTCAGAGTACCGAAAATGGGGGACACGTCATTCCAAGATGATGTGTTCCATCTCAGACCAAGATAATCACCTCATTTCTTCTCTCACAGCCTCTTGACACCCAGGGGAAGGTGTATGACGTGCATGTATACTAATAGATCTCATGACCATTTATAGGCAGGAAGTAGAAGAGAGCCTCGGTTTCAGACTTTCCACTTCCTGGTCAGGAAGTGTGCTGCAGAATGACTTCTGTTTCACTCAGAGAAATAATTCAAACGGTTTTAGAAACTAGAGAGTGTTTTCTATCCAATAGTAATAATAATATGCATATTGTACGAGCAAGAATTGAGTACGAGGCCGTTTGAAATGGGCACCTTTTATCTGGCTACTCAATACTGCCCCTTGCAGCCCAAACAGGTTAAATCGTGTAATAAATAATGTGAAAATTGAGCAAAATGAGATGACTATACTGCTTGGAGTAGCCCTAGATTGTAAACTGTCATGGTCAAAACATATTGATGCAGTAGTAGCTAAGATGAGGAGAAGTCTGTTTATAATAAAGCGATGCTCTGCCTTAACAACTAGTTTTGTCGCACCTTGACTACTGTTCAGTCATGTGGTCAGGTGCCACAAAAAAAAGGACTTAGGAAAATTGCAATTGACTCAGAACAGGGCAGCACGGCAGGCCCTTGGATGTACACAGAGAGCTAATATTAATAATATATATGTCAATCTCTCCTGGCTGAAAGTGGAAGAGAGATTGACTTCATCACTACTTTTATTTATGAGAAGTGTTGACATGTTGAATGCACCGAGCTGTCTGTCTAAACTACTGGCACACACCTCAGATACCCATGCATACCCCACAAGACATGCCACAAGCGATATTTTCACAGTCCCCAAGTCCAGAACCGACTATGGGAGGCACACAATACTACATAGAGCCATGACTACTCTATACCACATCAAGTAACTGATGCAGCAGTAAAATTAGATTAAAAAACAGATTAAAAAACACCTTATGGAACAGCGGGGACTGTGAAGCAACACAAACATTGGCACAGACACATGCATACACACACACACGATATACACATGGATTTAGTACTGTAGATATGTGGTTGTGGTGGAGTAGGAGCCTGAGGCCACACAGTGTGTTGTGAATGTATTGAAATGTTTTTAAAATTGTATCATCTGCCTTAATTTTGCTGGACCCCAGGAAGGGTAGCTGCTGTTTTGGCAGGATAAAATAAATGAAACCCAGCTATAAGCACAGGCAAAATCCTAAAGGAAAACCTGGGTCATGCTCCTTCCAGCAGATACTGGGAGATCATTTCACAATTCAGCAGGACAATACCCTAAAACACAAAGTCAAATCTACACTGGAGTTGCTTATCAAGACAAAATTGAATGTTCCTGAGTGACCTAGTTACAGTTCTGACATAAATTGGCTTGAAAATCCATGGCAAGACTTGAAAATGGCTACAATGACCAACAATCAACTTTACAGAGCTTGAAAAGACTCACAGCTGTAATCACCGCCAACGTTGTGTCTACTGACTCAGGGTTGCGTCTACTGACTATTGGCTCAGGGGTGGGAAAACATATGTAAATTAGATATTTCTGTATTTCCATTTTCAATACATTTGCAAACATTTCTAAAAACATATTTTCGCTGTCATTATGCGGTATTGTGTGTAGATGTGTGAGAAAAACATCTACGTAATCCATTTTGAATTCAGGCTGTAACACAACAAAATATGTAATAAGTAAAATACTTCATTTTATAATCCCGTTTTCTCCCCAATTTCATGGTATCCGATTGGTAGTTACAGTCTTGTGTCATCGCTGCAACTCCCTATCGGACTTGGAAGAGGTGAAGGTCGAGAGCCACGCGTCCACCGAAAAACAACCCAACCAAGCCACACTGCTTCTTGACACAATGCCCACTTAACCCGGAAGCCAGCCGCACTGTGGAAACACTGTGAACCTGGCGACCGTGTACAGGAGTCACTAGTGTACAAGGACATCCCTGCTGGCAAAACCCTCCCCTAACCCAGGCAACACTGTTGTGTGCACCACCATTGTGCACCACCCAATGGGTCTTCCTGTCGTGGCCTGCAGCAACAGAGCCCGGACTCGAACCCAGAATCTCTAGTGACACAGCTAGCACTGCAATGCAGTTCCTTAGACCACTGTGCCACTCGGGAGGCAGTATAAATACTTTCTGAAGGCACTGTGTGTTTTTCAGGGACATTTCAATGATGATAGGTTCATCTACACTGCAATAAGAACCAACATGATTGGCTAAATGTAGGTTTCAGGGCTAGTAAAATGCTCTGAGCTGAAAAGCTGGCCAATGGCCTGACATATGGTTCCAAATGGAATTATGTTATTACATGAATGAAGAGGCATGAAAGGTTTTAATGGTTTCCCTGAATGGCAAAAGATGTTCAGTAATTGTGTAGCTTTGATCAAAGGGACCCACAGAGTGGAAAGATAATTGACTGAAAGGATAATTGGGAATCAGGGAGATGCCTCAGGAGAAAAGACAAACTCTCTGATGGATTTCTCTTTCACTCTCAATCTCTTTTCACCTCCTGCCTCTCTCTCTCTCTCTCTTGCTCCCTTGCGCTCTCTCTGAGGTCCTGATTGATGGGCTTTTTTTGTTGCAAATCCCGAGAATTTGGGTCTCTCAGTCTAAACTAAAGGGCGATTGACATCACTTCCGAGTGTTTGTTCATTGTGGAATTGGAGGAAGAGAGAGAAAAATATGAAAAGAAATAGAAATAGAGGGAAAAGTGTTGCACCTGCTAAAAACAGGGTTGCGTCAGTCTCACGGTGAGGGACACGGTGAGATTGTCTCATCTACATACTTACACAGGCAATGTGGATGACAACAACAACAGATATGTTATATTCATGACTAATGTTTTTTTTTTCCTGGTCAGGTCATGTGGTCAAGAAAAAACTTCTGGCCTTATAAGTATCTTATGAAATTTGACAACTACTTCAACTGAATTGAACTATAATGTGTACCCGAAATGTGGACTTATTCTGGTTGAGGTGATAAAGAAGATGTTTATGAGAGATGTGATTGGACAACATGGTACAGGTGTCAACCGCTGACGGACGGTGAGAGGGCGTCTTCACAGCACTTTGAAAGAGAGAAAAACACAGCAATAATAAACTAATGAATTAATAAAATACTATTTGAATGACTGCAGCATTCACCTGGTGCTCTTTTTCTTGAAGGACTCGTGTTCATCACAAAAATATAGTTTCCTCTTGTCTCAGATACTCAAGTCATCTTCTTAAGTTCGAAGGACATTAGACGGAGAATAGTAATTGTCTAATTACACATAGTGTAGGTCCAAAATGTCACCCTATTCCCTATATAGAACACTACCTTTGACCAGAGCCCTATTTAGGGAATAGGGTGCCATTTGGAATGCAGAGCCACACACAGATTGACTGACCTTCATGTCTTAAAGTAATGATAGACTGTCGTTTTATTTGAGCTGTTCTTGCCACAAAATGGACTTGGTATTTTACCAAATAGGGCAATCTCCTGTATACCACCTTGTCACAACACAACTGATTAGGAAAGAAATTCCACAAATTAACTTTTAACAAGGCACACCTGTTAATTGAAATGCATTCCAGGTGACTACCTAATGAAGCTGATTGAGAGAATGCCAAGAATGTGCAAAGGTGTCATCAAGGCAAAGGGTGGCTACTTTAAAGAATCTCAAATATAAAATATTAACATTTTTTTGGTTACTACATGATTCCATATGTGTTATTTCATAGTTTTGATGTCTTCATTATTATTCTACAATGTAGAAAATAGTAAAGAAAAACCCTTAAATGAGTAGGTGTGTCCACATTTTTGACTGGTACTGTATATTATTTTATACTAAGACAATTGCTCAGAGAAAGAGATTTTGTTTGACGAATAATATATATATATTTTTTAAGATATGGGTCCTGGTTAACCTGGTTACACTGAGCCTTTTTCTAAAATGTTTTATGAGATTGGAGAACACGTTGGGGGGGATCTTAGACCATTCCTCCATACAGAATCTTTACAGATCATTGATATCCTTCGCCTGCACTAATGGACTGCCCTCTTCAATTCAACCATAAGTTTTCCAATGGGGTTCATGTCCGGAGACTGAGATGACCATTGCAAAATGTTGATTTTGTGGTCAATTAGCCTCCTGGCGGAAGCAACCAGGTTTTTGGCTAAAATGTCCTGGTACTTGTTAAAGTGCATGATGCCGTTGACCTTAATAAGGAACCCAGTACCAGTCGAAGAAAAATACCCCCATAACATCAAAGATCCACCAGCATATTTTACAGTAGGAATTAGATATTTTCTGTATATGCATTGTTCTTTTGAAGGCCGCTATTTTCATGTCATCTGATAATAGCACCTCCTAGAGTTTGCTAAACGGCATTGGCACTTGGATCGGAACAGGTGCTGCGGTCATATGACATGATGCTGGAGTATTTAAAAACACGGGGTATAGAATAAAATACCATGTTAAGTCTACTTATTTCAAGTCTGAATCGGGCCCATATTTATTTTCATGGTTGAGAGGATCTCAAGAAAACAGACAACCACCAATGAATACTTTACCATGCCTGTGCTGAGGAGAATAGATATTAGAACAGGTACTTAGGCAGATGTTTTGAATGTATACCCGGGCTTCACTCAACACAAGACTCCTTGCAGGCTCTTTTTAATGATGTGCGACAGCAGAGACATGACTGGGGTAATGACTTGTAGCGTTTCTCAGTCTGTAGGGCCACAACACAATCACAGGCCCATTAGACACAGCAGCTCTGTTCTCTCTCATTTCCCCTCTCTTTTCTCTGTCTCTCTTTCTCTCTCTGGTTGTCTGACTGAATGGGAAGAGGCATCAGCAGTCTGTTCTCTTTTCCTCTCTGTCTCCGTCTGTAACTACTAGAGAGACTTTGAAGGAGTGAGCTGACATGTTCTGCATATTTAGTTTTTTTTCCTCTCTCTCATATATGTCATCTAAAAGCTTTCTTTTCACTCACTCTCTCATTTTCTCTTTTCTCTCTCATCTCTCACTGTCTCTCTCTAACTCTCTCTCCCTCTCCTTCCCTAATCCCTCCCCCCCATCCCTCTCACAAGGTGTTTCTGCAGGTTAGTCATTATTTCTCCTCGCTTGTCACCCACCAGACCGGGCCCGCCTCCACTGAGTGTGCAGTATTTAGCAATCATAATAATTCTGGTAGCATCAGTTGTGATGTGTGTGTATTGTGTGTATTGTGTGTATTGTGTGTGTGTGTGTGTGTGTGTGTGTGTGTGTGTGTGTCTGTGCACCCTAAGGTGCGGAGAGTCAGTGCAGGAGGTCAGTCCAGTTCAAGTGTTCAGCAGTTTGATGGCTTGTATCAGACCTCATGCTCCAATACCATCTGCCTGATGGTAAGGGAGTGAAGAGTGGGGTGCTTGATGACGCTACGGGCATTCCTCAGGCACCGTTTCGAGTTGATGTCATAGATGGGTGGGCGCACGTCCCCAGTGATGTACTGGGCCATCTTCACAATCCACTGGAGCGCCTTGCGGTCGTGGAAGGAGCAATTTCCGTAACAGGCCGTGATGCAACCGGTCAGCCTGTAGCCTGCCCGCAATGAAGTCCAGGATCCAGCTGCAGAGGGTGTTCTCCAGAACGAGGGCTCTGAGCTTGGTGTCGTGCTTGGAGAGAACAATAGTGTTGAATGCTGTACTCTAGTCAGTGAACAGCATTCTCACATAGGGATTCCTCTTGGTCAGATGTGTTACGGTCGTGTGAATAAAGATGAAAATGGCACCTTCCGTGGATCTGTTGGAGCGATATGCAAATTTGAGTGGCCTTGATGTGGGCCATGTCCAGTCTCTCGAAAACACTTCATGATGACCAGTGTGCGACGGGGCGATAGTCAGTTGGGCATGTCACCTTGTTTTTCTTGGGCACTGGAATAATGGTGGTCTCCTTGAAGCAGGTGTGGACTATTCGACGCTGGTCTGACCAATCGGAATCCACGCTTCAAGATTGTTTTGATCACGTGGACTGGGATATGTTCTGGGTAGCCTCTGAGAACCACATCGATGAATACACGGATACGGTGACTGAGTTCATCAGGAAGTGTAGAGGAGACGTTGTCCCCACTGTGACTATTAAAATCTACCCAAACCAGAAACCCTGGATGGATGGTAGCATTCGCTCAAAACTGAAAGTGCAAACCACCGCATTTAACCATGGCAAGGTGACTGGGAATATGGTACAATACAAACAATGTAGTTATTACCTCCATAAGGAAATCAAACAGGCAAAATGTATAGTATATAGACAAAGTGGAGTCGCAATTCAACGGCTCAGACACGAGACGTATGTGGCAGGGTCTACAGACAATCACGGACTACAAAGGGAAAACCAGCCACGTCGCGGACACCGACGTCTTGCTTCCAGACAATCTAAATACGTGCGTTGAGGATAACACATTGCCACCGACGCGGCCTGCTACCATGTACTGTGGGCTCTCCTTCTCCATGGCTGACGTGAGTTAAGACATTTAAGCGCTTTAACCCTTGCATGGCTGCTGGCCCAGACGGCATCCCTAGCCACGTCCTCAGAGAATGCGCAGACCAGCTGGCTGGGGTGTTTACGGACATATTCAATCTCTCCCTATCCCAGTCTGCTGTCCCCACTTGCTTCAAGAGGTCCACCATTGTTCCTGTACCCAAGAAAGCAAAGGTAACTGAACTAAATAACTATCGCCTCATAGAACTCACTTCTGTCATCATGAAGTGCTTTGAGAGGCTAGTTAAGGATCACATCAACGATACCTTAACTGACACCCTAGACACACCTCAATTTGCTTACCGCCCCAATAGATCCACAGACAATGCAATTGCCATTGCGCTGCACACTGCCCTATCCCATCTGGATAAGAGGAATACCTATGTAAGACTGCTGTTCATTGACTATAGCTCAGCATTCAACACCATAGTACCCTCCAAGCTCATCATTAAGCTTTAGGCCCTGGGTCTGAACCCCACCCTGTGCAACTGGGTCCTGGACTTCCTGACGGGTCGCCCCCAGGTGGTGAAGGTAGGAAACAACACCTCCACTTTGCTGATCCTCAACACAGGGGCCCCACAACGGTGCATGCTCAGCGGCCCTCCTGTACTCCCTGTTCACCCATGACTGTGTGGCCACGCACGCCTCCAACACAATCATCAATTTTGCAGATGACACAACAAAATTACTGATGACCAACAATGATGAGACAGCCTACAGAGAGGAGGTGAGGGCCCTGGGAGTGTGGTGGCAGGAAAATAACCTTACCTAACGTCAAACAACAAAAAAGGAGCTGATCGTGGACTTCAGGAATCAGCAGAGGGAGCACCCCTCTATCCACATCAACAGGGCCGCAGTGGAGAAGGTGGAAAGCTTCAAGTTCCTTGGTGTACACATCACTGACAAACTGAAATGGTCCACCCACATGCAGTTGAAGTCGGAAGTTTACATACACCTTAGCCAAATCCATTTTTACTCAGTTTTTCACAATTCCTGACATTTAATCCTAGTAAAAAGTTAGAACCACCACTTTATTTTAAGATTCTGAAATGTCAGAATAATAGTAGAGAGAATGATTTACTTCAGCTTTTATTTCTTTCATCACATTCTCAGTGGGTCAGAAGTTTACTTGCACTCAATTAGTATTTGGTAGCATTGCCTTTAAATTGTTTAACTTGGGTCAAACGATTCGGGTAGCCTTCCACAAGCCTCCAACAATAAGTTGGGTGAATTTTGGCCCATTCCTCCTGACAGAGCTGGTGTAACTGAGTCAGGTTTGTAGAACTCCTTGCGTGCACATGCTTTTTCAATTCTGCCCACAAATGTTCTATATGTTGAGGTCAGGGCTTTCTGATGGCCACTCCAATACCTTGTTGTCCTTAAGCCATTTTGTTACAACTTTGGAACTATGCCTGGGGTCATTGTCCATTTGGAAGGCCCATTTGCGACCAAGCTTTAACTTCCTGACTGATGTCTTGAGATGTTGCTTCAATATATCCACAATGTTCCTTTCCTCATGATGCCATCTATTTTGTGAAGTGCACCAGACCCTCCTGCAGCAAAGCACCCCCACAACATGATGCTGCCACCCCCGTGCTTCACGGTTGGGATGGTGTTCTTCGGCTTGCAAGCGTCCCCCTTTTTCCTCCTAACATCATTATGGTCAAACAGTTCTGTTTTTGTTTCATCAGACCAGAGGACATTTCTCCAGAAAGTACGATCGTTGTCCCCATGTGCTTTTTTTCAAACCGTAGTCTGGATTTTTTATGGCGGTTTTGGAGCAGTGGCTTGTTCCTTGCTGAGCGGCCTTTCAGGTTATGTCGATATAGGACTCGTTTTACTGTGGATATAGATACTTTTGTACCTGTTTCCTCCAGCATCTTCACAAGGTCCTTTGCTGTTATTCTGGGATTGATTTGCACTTTTCGCACCAAAGTACGTTCATCTCCAGGAGACAGAATGCGTCTCCTTCCTGAGCGGTATGACGGCTCTGTGGTCCCATGGTGTTTATACTTGCGTACTATTGTTTGTACAGATGAACGTGGTACCTTCAGGCGTTTGGAAATTGCTCCCAAGGATGAACCAGACTTGTGGAGGTCTACAATTTCTTTCTGAGGTCTTGGCTGATTTCTTTTGATTTTCCCGTGATGTCAATCAAAGAGGCACTGAGTTTGAAGGTAGGCTTTGAAATACATCCACATGTACACCTCCAATTGACTCAAATGATGTCAATTCGCCTATCAGAAGCTTCTAAAGCCATGACATTGTTTTCTGGAATTTTCCAAGCTGTTTAAAGCCACAGTCAACTTAGTGTATGTAAACGTCTGACACACTGGAATTGTGATAAAGTTAATTATAAGTGAAATAATATGTATGTAAATAATGGTTGGAAAAATGACTTGTGTCATGTACAAAGTAGATGTCCTAACCGACTTGCCAAAACTATAGTTTGTTAACAAGACATTTGTGGAGTGGTTGAAAAAAAGAGTTTTAGTGACTCCAACGTAAGTGTATGTAAACTTACGACTTCAACTGTAGACAGTGTGGTGAAGAAGGCGCAACAGTGCCTCTTCAACCTCAGGAGGCTGAAGAAATTTGGCTTGGCACCTAAAACCCTCACAAACTTTTACAGATGCACATTTGAGAGCATCCTGTCGGGCTGTATCACCGCCTGGTACGACAACTGTACAGCCCGCAACCGCAATGCTCTCCAGAGGGTGGTGCGCTCTGCCCAATGCATCACCGGGGGCAAACTACCTGTCCTCCAGGACACCTACAGCACCCGATGTCACAGGAATGCCAAAAAGATAATTAGGACAACAACCAACCGAGCCACTGCCTGTTCACCCACTATCATCCAGAAGGTGAGTTCAGTACAGGTGCATCAGAGCTGGGACTGAAAAACAGCTTCTATCTCAAGGCCATCAGACTGTTAAATAGCCATCACTAGGCGGCTTCCACTTGGTTATGTAACCCTGCACCTTAGAGGTTGCTGCCCCATATACATAGACTTGAATCACTGGCCACATAATAATGGAACACTGTCACTTTAATAATGTTTAAATATTTTTGCTTTACTCAGCTCATATGTATATACTGTATTCTATTCTACTGTATTTAGCTACACCTGCAATAACATCTGCTAAACATGTGTATTTGAGAAGTAACAATTAATTTGATTTTGATTTGACTACAGACTGGAGTAGGGACAGGTAGAATATGTCTGATGACATGGCCAGGGATGCCACCTGGGCCGACGGCTTCGTGAGTATTCACTCTTTTGATAGTTTTTCTCACGTCAGCCTCGGAGAGCAAAAGCACCTGGTCGTCCAAGAGCAGCGAGAGTCTTTATGGATGGCTCAGTAGTGTCTGTCTGAAAGCGAGCATAGAATGTGTTAAGCTCGTCTGGGAGGGAGCTATGGGCACCACAGAGCTGGATTTGCATTTGTAGTCCATTATATTCTGTAGTCCTTGACACATGCGTCAAAAGTCTGAATTGTTGAACATCATTTCAAATTTGAGTATGTATTGTATTTTTGTGTCCCTAATACAGGGGTGGGCAACCCCAGTCCTCGGGGGCCTGATTGGTGTCACACTTTTTCTCCGTCCCTAGCAAACGCACCTGATGAATCAAATTGCATTCTAAACCGAAGATCATGATTAGGTGATTATTGGAGTCAGGTGTGTTAGCTGGAGCTGGGGCAAAACTGTGACACCAATCAGGCCCCCGAGGACTGGAATTTGCCACCCCTGCCCTAATGGATTTGCAGAGTTCGTATCTGCGTGCCTTGTATGCGTCGCACACCACCGAGTCATCAGGGTTCATTCTGCTGACATTGAATACTGCAGTATGGGCTCTCAGCATGGTACGAATATCTCTGTTCATCCAGGGTTTTGGTTGGGGTATGTCCGGATTGTTATTGTGGGTACAACATCATCAACACATTTCCTAATGAAGCCTGTGACTAACAATGTACAGTGCCTTCGGAAAATATTCAGACCCCTTGACTTTTTCCACATTTTGTTTGGTTACAGCCTTATTCTAAAACTGATTAAATCGTTTTTTGTCTCATCAATCTACACACAATACCCCATAATGACAAAGCAAAAACTGTTTTTAGATTTTTTTGCTAATTAAAAAAAGAAAAAAACCCTGAAATATCACGTTTACATACGTATTCAGACCCTTTACTCAGTACTTTGTTGCCTTTGTCAGCGATTACAGCCTTGAGTCTTCTTGGGTGTGACGCTACAAGCTTGGCACACCTGTATTTGGCACACCTGTATTTCTCCAATTCTTCTCTGCAGATCCTCTCAAGTTCTGTCAGGTTGCTGAACAGCTATTGTAAGGTCTCTACAGAGATGTTCGTTCGGGTACAAGTCCAGGTTCTGGCTAGTCCATTCAAGGACATTCAGATACTTGTCTGAAGCCACTCCTACGTTGTCTTGGCTATGTGCTTAGGGTCGTTATCCTGTTGGATGTTGAACCTTTGCCCCAGTCTGAGGTCCTTAGCGCTCTGGGGCAGGTAGGCAGTCATTGTAAATAAGAATTTGTTCTTAACTGACTTGACTAGTTAAATAAAAAAATTATTTATCTGTACTTTGCTACGATCATCTTTTCCTCAATCCTGAATAGTCTCCATGCTTCACCGTAGGGATGGTGCCAGGTTTCCTCCAGACGTGACGCTTGGCATTTAGGCCAAAGAGTTCAATCTTGGTTTCATCAGACCAGAGATCTTGTTTCTCATGGTCTGGGAGTCTTTAGGTACCTTTTGGCAAACTCCAAGCGGGCTGTCATGTGCCTTTTACTGAGGAGTGGCTACCGTCTGGCCACTCTACCATAAAGACCTGATTGGTGGAGTGCTGCAGAAATATTTGTCCTTCTGGAACGTTCTCCCATCTCCACAGAGAAACTCTAGAGAGTGACCATCGGGTCCTTGGTCACCGCCCTGACCAAGGCCCTTCTTCCCCGATTGCTCAGTTTGGCCGGGCGGCCATCTCTAGGAAGAGTCTTAGATTCTTGACTAGTCCCCGATCTTCCTAGAGCTGGCCGCCCGGCCAAACTGAGCAATTGGGGCAGAAGGGCCTTGGTTCCAAACTTCTTCCATTTAAGAATGATGGTGGACACTGTGTTCTTGGGGACCTTCGATGCTGCAGAGATTTTTTTGTACCCTTCCCAGATCTGTGCCTTGACACAATCCTGTCTCGGAGCTCTACGGACAATTCCTTTGACCTCTCTGCTTGTTTTTTTCTCTGACATGCAATGTCAACTGTGGGACCTTATATAGACTGGTGTGTGCCTTTCCAAATCATATCCAATCAATTGAATTTACCACAGGTGGACTCCGATCCAGTTGTAGAAACATCTCAAGGATGATCAATGGAAACGGATGCACCTGAGCTCAATTTCGAGTCTCATAGCAAGGGATCTGAATACTTATGTAAATAAGGTATTTCTGTTTTTTTAATTTAATACATTTGCAAAAAAAAAACTGTTTTTGCTTTGTCAGTATGAGGTATTGTGTGTAGATTGCTGACGATTTTTATTTAATTTAATCCATTTTAGAATAATGCTGTAACGTAACAAAATGTGAAAAATGTCAAGGGGTCTGAATACTTTCCAAAGGCACTGTATATTCCTCAATTTTGATGGACGTGTCCTGGGTGGATGAATGAACATATTCCAATCAGTATTCTCAAAACAGTCATGCAGCATTGAATCTGTCTAGCGCCTCACTATTCTCTGTGTTGGTGGCTCCCTCTTGAGTTGCTGCTTGTTGGCGTAGAGTTGGAATAGAGAGACGTGTTCTGATTGGCCAAAGTGGGGGCAAGGGATGGCTTTGTAAGTGTCATGGGCTTTTGTGGGGCAGGATAGATGTTGGTGATATTTTGGAAAAATGGGTTTTAAACATGCTTGGTTAAAATCACCCGACAATAAAGACTGCTTCCTCTTGTCCGTAAACCATGTCTCTGTAAAAGCAGAGACACAGCATTCCCTGATGTCCCTTTGCGATTGAAGCCTTGGTCTGAGTTCACAAAGTTTATTTTCCAGTGATTGGACATTAGCCATCAGGATACTAGGAAGAAGAGGCTGTGTAGCCCAGCTTGGAGTCCCCCTTTCCTTTCTCATGATCGTCGCCAGTGTTGCCTTTGGTCATTTTGTTCAGCAGCAGAAGGTAAGCCTGCTGTGCAGGGAACAAAGGAGCGAGCGGGAACAATGAAGATGCGCTCCCTCAGCGCCGCCATCTTGTCTTTGAGTGTGAATGTGCGCATGCGTACCTATGTGTGCTCGTGTGTGTGCTCGTGTGTGTGCTCGTGTGTGTCTACCGAGACAGAGATAAATCTCTTTCTATGTAATCAATAAAGCAGGATGTGTGCCAGGCTAAGGAGAACACAATCCCTTCTTCCCCCCCTCTCTCCTGTGGCAGCCATCACACCTGCATACTCACTCAATCACATGCACACACACACGCACACGTGCACACACACAATATACACTTTTGAAGCTTACACCCTACTGTGTCCTTGGATCTGTCCAACACTGCTTTAAAGTCGTTTTTGGAGGTATCTTTCCTTTATGTTACTATTTTCTTTTTTTGACAACATTTACTTCACTACATTCCTAATAAAAAGTATGTACTTTTTAGTCAATACATTTCCCTTGACCTTCTAAAAGTATTCGCTCGATTTTGATTGCTTAGCAGGACAAAAAATGGTCCAATTTGCACACTTATCAAGAGAACATCGCTGGTCATCCCTACTGTCTATGATCTGACAGACTCACTAAACACAAATGCTTTGTTTGTAAATTATGTCTGAGTTTTGGAGTGTGCCCCTGGCTATCCGTATATAAAAAACAAGAAAATTGTGCAGTCTGGTTTGCTGAATAGAAATAATTTCTCTATTAAGGTATCTTACTTTTACTCAAGTTTGAGAATTGAGTACTTTTCCCACCACTGGCCATTTGATTAACTGTTCAGCAGTCTTGTGGCTTGGGGGTAGAAGTTGTTAATTAATGAGCATTTTGGACTTAGACTTGGCACTCTGGTACCGCTTGCAGTGCAGTAGCAGAGAGAACAGTCTATGACTTGGGTGACTGGAGTCTTCCTCTGACAACGCCTATTATATAGGTCTTGGATGGCTATTCTGCCCTTGAATTGCATTCCCATGCAAAACTAGACAGATAGCTAACAACTAAGTCTTCAATAAAACTTCCAAGGCGTGACTTTTCTTGAATGAATATGTTGAAAACGTTTATGTTGTGAAACAGGATGGCAGCACAATGGCAGTAAGCTTGGCCCCAGTACTGTACCGGGCCGTATGCACTACTCTCTGTAGCGCCTTATGCAAACGGTCAGGACGCACTTGCTGGTGCAGCTGTAGCAACTTTTGAAGATCTGGGAACCCATGCCAAATCTTTTCAGTCTCCTGAGGGGGAAAAAGTGTTGTCATGCCCTCTTCACGACTGTCTTGGTGTGTTTGGACCATGATAGTTTGTTGGTGATGTGGACACCAAGGAAGTTGAAACTCTGGACCCGCTCCATTTCATTCCTGTCGATGTTAATGGGGTCCTCTTCGGCCCTCCTTTTCCTATAGTCCACGATCAGCTCCTTTGTCTTGCTCATATTGAGAGAGAGGTTGTTGTCCTGGCACCACACTGCCAGGTCTCTGACCTCCTCCCTATAGGCTGTCAGCAAACTTAATGATGGTGTTGGAGTCGTGCTTAGCCACACAGTTGTGGGTGAACAGTGAGTACAGGAGGGGACTAAGCACGCACCCCTGAGGGACCCCTATGTTGAGGATCAGCGTGGCAGATGTGTTGTTGCCTACCCTTTCGACCTGGGGGTGGCCCGTCAGGAAGTCCAGGATCCAGTTGCAGAGGGAGGTGTTTAGTCCCCGGGTCCTTAGCTTAGTGATGAGCTTTGTGTGCACTATTGTGTTGAATGCTGAGCTGTAGTCAATGAACAGAATTCTCACATAGGTGTTCCTTTTGTCCAGGTGGGAAAGGGCAGTGTGGAGTGCGATTGAGATTGCGTCATCTGTTGGGGCGGTAAACGAATTGGAGTGGGTCTAGGGTACCCGGGATGATGGTGTTAATGTGAGCCATGACCAGCCTTTCAAAGCACTTCATGGCTATTGTTGTGAGTGCTACGGGGCGGTAATCATTTAGGCATGTTACCTTTGCTAGCTTGGGCTCAGGGACTATGGTGGTTTGCTTGAAACATGTAGGTATTACAGACTCGGTCAGGGAGAGGTTGAAAATGTCAGTGAAGACACTTGCCAGTTGGTCCGAGCATGCTTTGAGTACACGTCCTGGTAATCCGTTCTACCCCGCGGCTTTGTGAATGTTGACATGTTTAAAGTGTTTTTGCTCACATCGGCTACGGAGAGCGTGATTACATAGTCGTCCGGAACAGCTGGTGCTTTCATGCATGCTTCAGAGTTGCTTGCCTTGAAAGCGAGCATAAAAGGTATTTAGCTCTTCTGTTAGGCTCGCGTCACTGGGTAGCTAGCGGCTGGGTTTCCCTTTGTAGCCCGATATAGTTTGCAAGCCCTGCCACATCCGATGAGCGTCAGAGCCAATGTAGTAGGATTCAATCTTCGTCCTTTATTGACACTTTGGCTGTCTGATGGTTCATCTGAGGGCATAGCGGGATTTCTTATAAGCGTCCGGATTAGTGTCCCACTCCTTGAAAACTCGGTGCGGATGTTGCCTGTAATCCATGGCTTCTGGTTGGGATATGTACGCACGGTCACTGTGGGGATGACGTTGTCGATGCACTCATTGTTGTCGTCTGAATGGCACAATGTTTGTGATGCTAGTAAAAGTGTTATAGCATACTTAAAAAAAACTCAAATAGATATATATAGACACTTATAGGGCAATTGCACTAAAGTATATTATTATTATTTCTTCCACTGTGGTTCGTTACCTATGGAAACAAAACTTTGAAAAGATGTTGAAAATACATATATTTGGGTGTCTTTGTGGCACAGTTGGTAGAACATGGCTCTTGCAATGCCAGCATTGTGGGTACGATTCCCACTGGGGACCAGTACAAAAATGTATGTTGTCGCTCTGGGGAAGAGCATCTGCTAAACGACTAAACTGTAAAAATCTTCTAACCAATTTTCTTCACTGAGTTAGGGTTATTCTCATTCCCTGTTCCTACTGCTAGTCAAAATGTAGGCAGACAATTAATTGTTCCTCTTCCTTGTGTTTCCAGAGCAGTCTTCTCTCACTGTCATGACTTTATTAGGAAGCCAGATGGCAGAAAGAAGTAAACCATGAGGGGCATATGTTATGAGAAGACTGTCACTCAAGCTGCTTTCCAAATGGCACCCTATTCGCAATGTAGTGCACTACTTTTGACCAGAGTGCTCTTGTCAAAAATAGTACACTATATATGGAATAGGGTGCCAATTGGGATGCATATGTAAGACAGATGGAGCTGGGAATGGGAGCAGATGAGGAGGGGTGTGGTGACTGACAGCACCCATTGACCAATGGGAGCTCGGAAAGTGATATTTGGGAAATGGGTTTGTCCAATGGCCCCTTTGATTCTCCAGAGGAACATTTACAAAACACTTCTGCAGTGGTGGAAAAAGTACTTGAGTAAAAGTAGAGATTGAGAAAAATTGTGTAAAAGTAAAGATACCTTACTAGAAAAAGACTCTAAAAGTGAAAGTAAAAGTGAAGTCACCCAGTAAAACACTACTTGAGTAATAGTCTAAAAGTATTTGGTTTAAATATACTTACAGTGCCTTGCAAAAGTACTCATCCCCCTTGGCGTTTTTCCTGTTTTGTTGCATTACAACCTTGTCAGGATTTGGCCAGGATTGTTCCGGTTTTGGCCACTAGATGCCCCCATTGTGCTTTTTTAACCCTTTTGTTTTCCCTTGTTTCCAGTTATTATTTGCACCTGTTCCTCGTTTCCCTTGAATGTATTTAAACCCTTAGTTTTCCTCAGTTCTTTGCTCTGTGTTTGAATGTTAGCACCTAGCCCTAGCGATGCTGTGAACATTTGTTGCTCCAGTTGGACTCTCTTGTGGTACTCTGGTTTTGTTCTCGTTTATTTATTTTTGATTATCTTTTGAGGCTTTTTTCTGCTGTACCTACCACCTTGTGGATTTACATTTTGACTTGGAGGATTACCTTTTTCTCTTGGAATTACTTTTGACGTTGTGGATTTATATTTTTGCCTGAAGAACTTTCCTTTTTACTTTATTAAAACACCGTCTCAAGTACTGCTGTGTCTGCCTCATCTTCTGGGTTCTGCCGACTATTAGTGGCTCAGTTTGCTAAGTGACTGTTTCTTACACCGGAGACCTGAGTTCGTAACCGGGTCCTGACAAACCTGTCATTTAAATAGATTTTTATTTGGATTTGGACATACACAAAATAGTCCAAATTGGTATGGTGAATTGAAAAAAAATAACATGTTTCAAAAAAGTCTAAAAAATAAACAACGGAAAAGTCGTGCGTGCATATGTATTCACCCCCTGTGCTGTGAATCCCCTAAATAAGATCTGGTGCAACTAATTACCTTCAGAAGTCACATAATTAGTTAAATAAAGTCCACCTGTGTGCAATCTAAGTGTCACATGATCTCAGTATATACACACATACCTGTTCTGAAAGGCCCCAAAGTCTCCAACACCACTAAGCAAGGGGAACCTCCAAGCAAGCGGCACCATGAAGACCAACGAGCTCTCCAAACAGGTCAGGGACAAAGTTGTGGAAAAGTACAGATCAGGGTTGGGTTATTAAAAAATATCCGAAACTTTGAACATCCCACAGAGCACCATTAAATCCATTATTAAAAAATTGAAAGAATATGGCACCACAACAAACCTGCCAAGAGAGGGCCACCCACCAAAACTCACAGACCAGGCAAGGTTGGTATTAATCAGAGAGGCAACAAAGAGACCAAAGATAACCCTGAAGGAATGATGGATGGCGCTAAATACAGTGAAATTCTTCAGTCTTCCAGAGATTTGAGACTGGGACGGAGGTTCACCTTCCTTCAGGACAATGACCCTAAGCATACTGCAAAAGCAACACTTGAGGGGTTTAAGGGGAAACATTTACATGTCTTGGAATGGCCTAATCAAAGCCCAGACCTCCATCCAATTAAGCATCTGTGGTATGACTTAAATATTGCTGTACACCAGCGGAACCCATCCAACTTGAAGGAGCTGGAGCAGTTTTGCCTTGAAGAATGGGAAAAAATCCCAGTGGCTAGATGTGCCAAGCTTATAGAGACATACCCCAAGAGACTTGCAGCTGTAATTGCTGCAAAAGGTGGCTCTACAAAGTATTGACTTTGGGGGTGTGAAAAGTTAGGCACGCTCAAGTTTTCAGTTTGTCTTATTTCTTGTTTGTTTCACAATTAAAAATATTTTGCATCTTCAAAGTGGTAGGCATGTTGTGCAAATCAAATGTTTTATTTACGGATAGCCAGGGGCACACTCCAACACTCAGTCATTCATTTACAAACAAAGCATTTGTGTTCTGTGATTCCGCCAGATCAGAGGCATGAGCAGGTATGTTCTCTTGATAAGTGTGTGAATTGGACCATTTTTCCTGTCAAAATGTAACGAGTACTTTTGGGTGTCAGGGAAAATGTATGGAGTAAAAATTACATTATTTTCTCTAGGAATGTAGTGAAGTAAAAGTAAAAATTGGCAAAAATATAAAATAGTAAAGTACAGATACCACAAGAAAACGACTTAAGTAGTATTTGAAAATATTTTTACTTAAGTACTTTACACCACTGCACTGTTGTCATTTAGTTGTCATCTCTACAAGAAATGTGTTCATTTTCCACAGGTTTTCTTCCTCTCTTCCCTTGTGGGCTTTCTCTTTTCTTTCTATTATAGATATATCAATCATTTCTCTCTCGATCTTTGTCTGAAGCGAGGACATGGAGACACAGACGAGGATGCACACGTACACACACACACTTGTTTTGATTCGGTTTGTATTGGTATTTGTCATCCTTTTACTGTCATCTGTTTTTACCTCACATAATACACGGTTAATACCAAATACCTCATCCCATATTGTTATTTATTTTTGCTCATTTGCACCCCAGTATCTTTACTTGCACATTTTCATCAGCACATCTATCACTCCAGTGTTAATGCTAAATTGTAATTAATTCGCCACTATGGCCTATTTTATTGCCTTACCTCCCTAATCTTACTCCATTTGCACATACTGTGTATATAGATTTTCTATTGTGTTATTGACTGTACTTTTGTTTATCCCATGTGTAACTCTGTGTTGTTGTTTTTGTCACACTGCTTTGCTTTATCTTGGCCAGGTCGCAGTTGTAAATGAGAACTTGTTTTCTCAACTGGCCTACCTGGTTAAATAAAGGTGAAATTAAAAAATAATAATAATAAAGGGTTCAGACAGGTCAGAAGAATGGCAATGGCTCAGCCCATTCTGCCTACATAATATAGTACTTCAGATCCAGCCCTAAGATTCTCCATGAGAGAGAGGTTTTCTGTCTGTCTGGAGCGTGGCCCTAGGGGAGACAGTAACACAGGGCTTCAAACCATTTCCTCTCGACATCAATATTTCTCTCCAGAGATGCCAACAACGTTTACCGAGCAAAACCTAAAGGTCAATGTGAATTAAAGGCGCATAACTCTATATTTCACAATAAAAGGTCATAGAACGTGGCAACTGGACCCAGGCAAGCCAAATACAACCTGGGAACCTGCTTTCATAGAGTTACTCTTCAAGTGTGAACCTGTTAAACAAGGTAAAAAAATAAATAAAAGGGTATGATAAAGCTAGTATGAGAAAGTTACTGATATTTGTCACATAAATACTCTTACGTTAGTAGTTAATTAATTAATAAGACCTACGGAAAGAACTACATTGCCTTTTAACCCACAAGGTTCCATGGTTCCCTGAAATGTGTATAGAGCCCCCAGTGGAGGTGTCATAATACCCATAAAACCTAACGGTCAAATAGGGAAATGGTTCCAATCGTTTTTCCACCATTAATTTTTCCCATAGGGGTTAGAAACACTTAAAGCAAGGGCTGTGTTTTGTGTAGGCTTACCCTAGCTTGAGGTTTTGATAACCAGGCAAGTCTTTCTCAGACAAGTTGACCATATTCAGCTCGATTTACTCTCAGATTCAAAAATGCTAGTTAGCATCAAAGTACACATCATGCAAGACTACAAATCCCTGCAAGCTCCTGCATGTCTAGCTGACACCTTTGCTAACAGGTATTGTGTCAATGTAAAACTTACACAAGACAGTTCATAGAATTGTACATTTAAATAAATGTTGCCAATTTATTCATTACTACATTTAGCTAAAATTAGACAGTTAATCCAAAGATTCTTACCGTTGGTTCGATTTGGCAGTCTTGTAAAAATTATCATAGCATTTGTAGTTCTTTATGATAGCCACATTAGCAGCTAGTTAGCATTTTAAAAAATGGGGGGAAGGGGTAGACACAGACACATATATTTATAAAAGTCACGTTGTCCTAGAGAGATTTACACAGTAATCAAAATGTCACACCAGGGTAAGCCTACATGAAACACAGCCCTTATTTTTAAGTGTTTCTAAAAAACCTTTTGGAAAAACGATTGGAAACATTTCCCTGTTTGACCGCTAGGGTTTCTGGATTATTGTGACTCGTATTGTGGTACTCTATATGCTATGGGTTCCGCCCTGGTTACTCTTTAGCTACATCCAAAGTCACTTCCTGGGTCCCGTTCAGCCGCACGCAACGTTTTGGGACGTTCAGATATAAATATGATATTGAAAACAAACATCCCAAGTGTTAAAATTGTTTATTTAAATATACTTCATTAATATATTTTTATATATTTACAGTGTATTCGGAAAGTATTCAGACCCCTTGACCTGTTTCAC
Organism: Salvelinus namaycush; assembly: GCF_016432855.1. Lineage (NCBI taxonomy): Eukaryota > Metazoa > Chordata > Actinopteri > Salmoniformes > Salmonidae > Salvelinus > Salvelinus namaycush. The sequence continues at coordinate 4,255,853 of NC_052332.1, read as the reverse complement.
ATTTTGTTACTTTACAGCCTTTTTCTAAAATAAAATGTCCTCATCAATCTACAAACAATACCCCATAACGACAAAGTGAAAACACATTTCTATATATTTTTTGCAAATGTATTAAAAATGTAAAACAGAAATACCTTATTTAAGTAAGTATTCAGACCATTTGCTATGAGACTCGCAATTGAGCTCAGGTGCATCCTGTTTCCATTGATCGTCCTTGAGATGTTTCTACAACTGTGGTAAATTCAATTGATTGGACATGATTTGGTAAGGCACACACCTGTCTATATAAGGTCCCACTGTTGACAGTGCATGTCAGAGCAAAAACCAAGCATTGAGGTTGAAGGAATAGTCCATAGAGCGCCGAGACAGGATTGTGTTGAGGCACAGGTCTGGGGAAGTGTACCAAAAAATATCTGCAGCATTGAAGGTCCCCAAGAACCCAGTGGCCTCCATCATTCTTAAATGGAAGAAGTTTGGATCCACCAAGACTCTTCCTAGAGCTGGCCACGTGGCCAAACTGAGCAATCGGGGGAGAAGGGCCTTGGTCAGGGAGATGACCAAAGACCCAGTGGTTACTCTGGTCACACCTTCCAGAAGGACAACCATCTCTACAGCACTCCACCAATCAGGCCTTTATGGTAGAGTGGCCAGACAGAAGCCACTCCTCAGTAAAAGTCATATGACAGCCCGCTTGGAGTTTGCCAAAATGCACCAAAAGGACTCTCAGACCATGAGAAACAAGATTCTCTGGTCTGATGAAACCAAGATTGAACTATTTGGCCTGAATGCCAAGCATCACATCTGGAGGAAAACCTAGCAGCATCCCTACAGTGAAGTATGGTGGTGGCAGCATCATGCTGTGTGTATGTTTTTCAGCAGCAGGGACATGGAGACTAGTCAAGATCGAGGGAAAGATGAACGTAGCAAAGTACAGAGAGATCCTTGATGAAAACCTGCTCCAGAGTGCTCAGGACCTCAGACTGGGGCGAAGGTTCACCTTCCTACAGGACAACGACCCTAAGCACACAGCCAAGACAACGCAGGAGTGGCTTCGGAACGAGTCTCTGAATGTCCTTGAGTTGCCCAGCCAGAGCCTGGACTTGTACCCGATCGAACATCTCTGGAGAGACAAGGAAATAGCTGTGCAGCAACACTCCCCATCCAACCTGACAGAGCTTGAGAGTATCTGCCAAGAAAAATGGGAGAAACTCCCTAAATACAGGTATGCCAGGCTTGTAGCGTCATACACAAGAAGACTCAAGACTGTACTAGCTGCCAAAGGTGCTTCAACAAAGTACTGAGTAAAGGGTCTGAATACTTATGAAAATGTCATATTTTTTTTTAAAGTTCTTTTTTATATACAGTGGGGCAAAAAAGTATTTAGTCAGCCACCAATTGTGCAAGTTCTCCCACTTAAAAAGATGAGAGAGGCCTGTAATTTTCATCATAGGTACACTTCAACTATGACAGACAAAATGAGAAAAAAAAATCCAGAAAATCACATTGTAGGATTTTTAATGAATTTATTTGCAAATTATGGTGGAAAATAAGTATTTGGTCAATAACAAAAGTTTATCTCAATACTTTGTTATATACCCTTTGTTGGTAATGACAGAGGTCAAACGTTTTCTGTAAGTCTTCACAAGGTTTTCACACACTGTTGCTGGTATTATGTCTTTGTGGTAAATTTGTTCAGCATGAGGAAAGACACCTACAGTGGCAAGAAAAAGTATGCCAACCATTTGGAATTACCTGGATTTCTGCATAAATAGGTCATACATCTAAGTCACAACAATAGGCAAACACAGTGCACTTAAACTAATAACACACAAATTATTGTATTTTTCTTGTCTATATTGAATACATCATTTAAACATTCACAGTGTAGGTCGGAAAAAGTATGTGAAGCCCTAGACAAATGACTTCTACAAAAGCGAATTGGAGTCAGGAGTTAGCTAACCTGGAGTCCAATCAATGAGACGAGATTGGAGATGTTGGTTAGAGCTGCCCTGCCCTATAAAAAAAACTCTCAAAATTTGAGTTTGCTTTTCAGAAGAAGCATTGCCTGATGTGAACCATGCCTCAAATAAAAGAGATCTCAGAAGACCTAAGATTAAGAATTGTTGACTTGCATAAAGCTGGAAAGGGTTACAAAAGTATCTCTAAAAGCCTTGATGTTCATCAGTCCACGGTAAGTCAAATTGTCTATACATGGAGAAAGTTCATCACTGATGACTGCAAGAGCTCAGTTAAGAATCCTAGTGTGTCAGCTAAAGACTTACAGAAATCTCTGGAACATGCTAACATCTCTGTTGACGAGTCTACGATACGTAAAACACTAAACCAGAATGGTGCTCATGGGAGGACACCACGGAAGAAGCCACTGCTGTCTAAAAAAAACATTGCTGCCTGTCTGAAGTTTACAAAAGAGCACCTGGATGTTCCACAGTGCTACTGGCAAAATATTCTGTGGACAGATTAAACTAAAGTTGAGTTGATTGGAGAAAAAAAGGCACGGCACACCAACATCAAAACCTCATCAACTGTAAAGTATGGTGGAGGGAGAATCATGATTTGGGGCTGCTTTGCTCCCTTAGGGCCTGGAAAGCTTGCTATCATCGACGGAAAAATTCATTCCCAAGTTTATCAAGACATTTTGCAGGAGAATGTTAGGCTATCTGTCCGCCAATTGAAGCTCAACAGAAGTTGCGTGATGCAACAGGACAACGACCCAACATACAGAAGTAAATCAACAACAAAATGGCTTCAACAGAAGAAAATACTCCTTCTGGAGTGGTCCAGTCAGAGTCCTGAACTAAACGCGATTGAGATGCTGTTGCATGACCTCAAGAGAGTGGTTCACACCAGACATCCCAAGAATATTGCTGAACTGAAATGGTTTTGTAAAGAGGAATGGTCCAAAATTCCTCCTGACCGTTGTGCAGGTCTGATCTACATAAAACTGCTGAAAACATTTGGTTGAGGTTATTGCTGCCAAAGGATGGTCAACCAGTTATTAAATCCCAGGGTTCCCATACGTTTTGCACCCTGCACTGTGAATGTTTACACAGTGTGTTCAATAAAGACATGAAAACGTGTAATTGTTATACGTTTAAGCACTGTGTTTGTCTACTGTTTTGACTTAAGATAAGATAACATCACATTTTATGACCAATTTATGCAGAAATCCAGGTAATTCCGAAGGGTTCACATACTTTGTCTTGCCACTGTAGATACAAAGTTTCAAGTCTCTAGGTCAAACAGGGCGAGGGATATTGTGTGTAGAGGGTTTAGGTGAGAGTCCTTTAACAGTACCACCTATAGGCCGGCAGGGAGGAAGTGATGTTATTTTTGACCAAGTTACTCATGGCCTCTAGTTTCTATGTGCCAAATTAGAAAAAACGTACCAATCTATGCTTGAGTTATTTGACCATGTCAAGGAAATCAAAATCTAAGTATAACAATAGTTTTCACAGCTTTGCTGAGAACCCCTAATACCATGATAACATGCTCTCGGCAGCCGATGTGAGTGAGACCTTTAAACAGGTCAACATTCACAAAGCCGCGGCGCCAGATGGATTACCAGGATGTGTACTCAAAGCATGCTCGGACCAACTGGCAAGTGTCTACACGAACATTTTCAACCTCTCCCTGACTGAGTCTGTAATACCTACATGTTTCAAGCAGACCACCATAGTCCCTGTGCCCAAGGAAGCGAAGGTAACCTGCCTAAAGGATTACTGCCCCATAGCACTCACGTCAGTAGCCATAAAGTGCTTTGAAAGGCTGGTTGTGGCTCACATCAACAGCATCCTCCCGGATACCCTAGACCCACTCCAATTCGCATACCGCCCTAACAGATCCACAGAAAATGCAATCGCACTCCACACTGCACTTTCTCACCTGGACAAAAGGAACACCTATGTGACCTATTTTTCGTGCCATCTTCACGACTGTCTTGGTGTGTTTGGACCATAATAGTTCATTGGTGATGTGGACACCAAGGATCTTGAAACTCTCGACCCGCTCCACTACAGCCCCGTCGATCTTTATGGGGGCCTGTTCGGCCCGCCTTTTCCTGTAGTCCACGATCAGCTCCTTTGTCTTGCTCACATTGAGGGAGAGGGTGTTGTCCTGGCACCACACTGTCAGTTCTCTGACCTCCTCCCTATAGGCTGTCTCATTGTTGTCGGTGATCAGGCCTACCACTGTTGTGTCATCAGCAAACTTAATGATTGTGTTGGAGTCGTGTTTGGCCACGCAGTTGTGGGTGAACAAGGCACACCTGTTAATAGAAATGCATTCCAAGTGACTATCTCATGAAGCTGGTTGAGAGAATGCCAAGAGTGTTTAAAGCTGTCATCAAGGCGAAGGGTGGCTACTTTGAAGAATCTCAAATAAAACATATATTTTGATATGTTTAACACTTTTTTGGTTACTACATGATTCCATATGAGTTATTTCATAGTTTTTTAATGTCTTCACTCTACAATGTAGAAAATAGTCAAAATACAGAAAAACCCTGGAATGAGTAGGTGTGTCCAAACTTTTGACTGTTACTGTATATACAGTACATTCGGAACATGTTCAGACCCCTTAACTTTTCCCACATTTTGTTACGCTACAGCCTTATTCTAAAAAGCATTTAATTGTTTGTTTTTTCAGCAAACACTGGTTTTTAGACATTTTTGCAGATGTATAATTTTTTTAAACTGAAATATAAAATTTGCATAAATTGTCACGCCCTGGCCTTAGTTATCTTTGTTTTCTTTATTATTTTAGTTAGGTCAGGGTGTGACATGGGGGATGTTTGTGTGTTTTTGTCTCGTCTAGGGTGTTTGTATTGTCTAGGGGGTGTTTGTAGAGTTCATGGGGTTGTGTTCATTGTAGGTGTTTATGTAAGTCTATGGTTGCCTAGATTGGTTCTCAATTAGAGACAGCTGTCTATTGTTGTCTCTGATTGGGAGCCATATTTAGGCAGCCATAGTCATTAGGTAGGTTGTGGGTGATTGTCTATGTCTAAGTTGCCTGTGTCTGCACTTTTGTTTATATAGCTTCACGTTTGTCTGTTTATTATTTTGTCTAGTTTGTATAGTGTTTGTTTCGTTTTCGTCTTCATTAAATAAAGAAGATGTATTCATTTCACGCTGCGCCTTGGTCCTCCTCTCTTCCACCATACGACGATCGTGACATAAATATTCAGACCCTTTAATCAGTACTTTGTTTTAAGCACCTTTGGCAGCGATTACAGCCTTGAGTCTTCTTGGGTATGACGCTACAAGCTGGGAACACCTGTATTTGGGGAGTTTCCCCCATTCTTCTCTGCAGATCCTCTCAAGCTCTGTCAGGTTGGATGGGGAGCATCGCTGCACAGCTATTTTCAGGTCTCTCCAGAGATGTTCAATCGGGTTCAAGTCCGGGTTCTGGCTGGTCCACTCAAGGACATTCAGAGACTTGTCCCGAAGCCACTCCTGTGTTGTCTTGGCTGTATGCTAAGGGTTTTTGTCCTGTTGGAAGGTGAATCTTCACCTCAGTCTGAGGTCATAAGCGCTCTGGAGCAGGTTTTCATCAAGGATCTCTCTGTACTTTGCTCCGTTCATCTTTCCCTTGATCCTGACTAGTCTCCCAGTCCCTTCCACTGAAAAATATCCCCACAACATTATGCTGCCACGACTATGCTTCACCGTAGGGATGGTGCCAGGTTTCCTCCAGACATGATTCTAGGCATTCAGGCCAAATAGTTTAATCTTGGTTTCATCAGAGCAGAGAATCTTGTTTCTTATGGTCTGTCAGTCTTTAGGTGCCGTTGGGCAAACTCCAAGCGGACTGTCATGTGCCTTTTACCGAGGAGCAGCTTCCGTTTGGCCACTCTACCATAAAGGCCTGATTGGTGGAGTGTTGCAGAGATGGTTGTCCTTCTGGAAGGTTCTCCCATCTCAGCAGAAGAACTCTAGAGCTCTGTCAGAGTGACCATCGGGTTCTTGGTCACCTCCCTGACCAGGGCCCTTCTCCCCCAGTTTGGCCAGGCGGCCATCTCTAGCAAATTTCTTACAATTAAGAATGATGGAGGCCACTGTGTTCTTGGGGACCTTCAATGCTAGAGACATTTTTTGTTACCCTTCCCCAGATCTGTGCCTCGACACAATGCTGTCTCGGTGCTCTATGAATATTTCCTTCTACCTCATGGTCTGTTTTTTCCTCTGACATTTCCTGTCAACTGTGGCACCTTTTATAGACATGTACCATTGAAGTCGGAAGTTTACATACACTTACGTTGGAGTCATTAAAAATCGTTTTCCAACCACTCCACAAATTTCTTGTTAACAATCTATAGTTTTGGCAAGTCAGTTAGGACACATACTTTGTGCATAACACAAGTCATTTTTCCAACAATTGTTTACAGACAGATTATTTCACTTATCACACTGTATCACAATTCCAGTGGTTCAGAAGTTTACATACACTAAGCTGATTGTGCCTTTAAACAGCTTGGAAAATTCCAGAAAAGTATGTCATGGCCTGAGAAGCTTCTGATAGGCTAATTGACATATTTTGAGTCAATTGGAGGTGTACCTGTGGATGTATTTCAAGGCCTAACTTCAAACTCAGTGCCTCTTTGCTTGACATCATGGGAAAATCAAAAGAAATCAGCCAAGACCTCAGGAAAAAATTGTAGCTCTCCACAAGTCTGGTTCATCCTTGGGAGCAATTTCCAAACGCCTGAAGGTACCATGTTCATCTGTACAAACAATAGCACGCAAGTATAAACACCATGGGACCACGCAGACGTAACACCGCTCAGGAAGGAGACGCGTTCTGTCTCCTAGAGATGAACGTACTTTGGTGCGACAAGTGCAAATCACTCCCAGACAAACAGCAAAGGACCTTGTGAAGATGCTGGAGGAAACAGGTACAAAAGTATCTATATCCACAGTAAAACGAGTCCTATATCGACATAACCTGAAAGGCCGCTCAGCAAGGAAGAAGCCACTACTAAAAAAAGCCAGACTACGGTTTGCAACTGCACATGGGGACAAAGATTGTACTTTTTGGAGAAATGTCCTCTGGTCTGATGATGCAAAATTAGAACTGTTTGGCCATAATGACCATCGTTATGCTTGGAGGAGAAAGGGGGATGCTTGCAAGCGGAATAACACCATCCCAAGCACGGGGGTGGCAGCATCATGCTCTATTCGATCTACCTAATCGAATAGAATCCACAGATTGCCAGTTGAAGATAAATAGTTTTACTAAGAGTATTAATATTAGTAATTGACTTACCATGTCTTTCCAGATCTCCTAACAATGCTATTTCTAGGGTGAATTTTAGATTAATGTTGTGCTTTTTCAGCCATTCCTGAACCTGAGACCAGAAACCTAAGGGCAAAACCAAAAAAAAGTATATTGATTCTGTAGCCTAACAACAAAATCTGCAGATCTGCGATGATCGTATGCCCCAAATATTCAAAATTTTGTTGGTGGCAAGAATTCTGTACAATAATTTTACCTGAATAACACGAAGTCTTGAATCTTGCGTCATTTTATATATCAACTCAACTTTATATACCATGGAATCGATACATCAATAATCTCTTCCCAACTATTTTGCAATCTGTATGGCACAGCGGTCAAAATCCTGTTCTTCAAATGAAACTGGTTTACTTTCCTATTTATGCTATTTTTATTCCTCTGACATTTTTGAACCTTTATATTGGGCAGACAGACCTGCCTCCTCCACGGGGTTAGCAGCATCATGTTGTGGGGGTGCTTTGCTGCAGGAGGGACTGGTGCACTTCACAAAATAGATGGCTACATGAGGTAGGAAAATGATGTGGATATATTGAAGCAACATCTCAAGACATCAGTCAGGAAGTTAAAGCTTGGTCGCAAATGGGTCTTCCAAATGGACAATGACAAATAACTTCTTTGCTCGCTTTAAGGACAATACAGTGCCACTGACACGGCCCGCTACCAAAACCTGCGGACTCTCCTTCACTGCAGCCGACGTGAGTAAAACATTTGAACGTGTTAACCCTCGCAAGGCTGCAGGCCCAGACGGCATCCCCAGCCGCGTCCTCAGAGCACGCGCAGACCAGCTGGCTGGTGTGTTTACGGACATATTCAATCAATCCTTATCCCAGTCTGCTGTTCCCACATGCTTCAAGAGGGCCACCATTGTTCCTGTTCCCAAGAAAGCTAAGGTAACTGAGCTAAACGACTACCGCCCCGTAGCACTCACTTCCGTCATCATGAAGTGCTTTGAGAGACTAGTCAAGGACCATATCACCTCCACCCTACCTGACACCCTAGACCCACTCCAATATGCTTACCGCCCCAATAGGTCCACAGACGACGCAATCGCAACCACACTGCACACTGCCCTAACCCATCTGGACAAGAGGAATACCTATGTGAGAATGCTGTTCATCGACTACAGCTCAGCATTTAACACCATAGTACCCTCAAAACTCGTCATCAAGCTCGAGACCCTGGGTCTCGACCCCGCCCTGTGCAACTGGGTACTGGACTTCCTGACGGGCCGCCTCCAGGTGGTGAGGGTAGGTAACAACATCTCCACCCCACTGATCCTCAACACTGGGGCCCCACAAGGGTGCGTTCTGAGCCCTCTCCTGTACTCCCTGTTCACGCACGCCTCCAACTCAATCATCAAGTTTGCGGACGACACTACAGTGGTAGGCTTGATTACCAACAACGACGAGACGGCCTACAGGGAGGAGGTGAGGGCCCTCGGAGTGTGGTGTCAGGAAAATAACCTCACACTCAACGTCAAAAAAACAAAGGAGATGATTGTGGACTTCAAGAAACAGCAGAGGGAGCTCCCCCCTATCCACATCGACGGGACAGTAGTGGAGAGGGTAGTAAGTTTTAAGTTCCTCGGCGTACACATCACGGACAAACTGAATTGGTCCACCCACACAGACAACGTTGTGAAGAAGGCGCAGCAGCCTCAGGAGGCTGAAGAAATTCGGCTTGTCACCAAAAGCAATCACAAACTTCTACAGATGCACAATCGAGAGCATCCTGTCGGGCTGTATCACCGCCTGGTACGCCAACTGCTCCACCCACAACCGGAAGGCTCTCCAGAGGGTAGTGAGGTCTGCACAACGCATCACCGGGGGCAAACTACCTGCCCTCCAGGACACCTACACCACCCGATGTCACAGGAAGGCCATAAAGATCATCAAGGACAACAACCACCCGAGCCACTGCCTGTTCACCCCGCTATCATCCAGAAGGCGAGGTCAGTACAGGTGCATCAAAGCAGGGACCGAGAGACTGAAAAACAGCTTCTATCTCAAGGCCATCAGACTATTAAACAGCCACCACTAACATTGAGTGGCTGCTGCCAACATACTGACTCAACTCCAGCTCACTTTAATAATGGAAATTGATGGGAATTGATAAAAACTGTATCACTAGCCACTTTAAACAATGCCACTTAATATAATGTATATGTATATACTGTACTCTATATCATCTACTGCATCTTGCCATCTTTATGTAATACATGTATCACTAGCCACTTTAAACTATGCCACTTTATGTTTACATACCCTACATTACTCATCTCATATGTATATACTGTACTCAATACCATGTACTGCATTTTGCCTATGCCATTCTGTACCATCACTTATTCATATATCTTTATGTACATATTCTTTATCCCTTTACACTTGTGTGTATAAGGTAGTAGTTGTGGAATTGTTAGGTTAGATTACTCGTTGGTTATTACTGCATTGTCAGAACTAGAAGCACAAGCATTTCGCTACACTCGCATTAACATCTGCTAACCATGTGTGTGTGACAAATACAATTTGATTTGATTTGATTTGACTCCAAGCATACTTCCAAAGTTGTGGAAAAATGGCTTAAGGTCAACAAAGTCAAGGTATTGGAGTGGCCATCACAAAGCCCTGACCTCAATCCTATAGAATATTTGTGGGCTGTCGTGAAAAATTGCAAGATTATGTTATAATGCTTGTTTTATTCGACAGAATATAGTATTCTGTTAACTATTGTTTGTGTGTTCTACTGAGGATGGGCCTCTATGAGATAACCCTGACAGAGGAGATGTACGATGTCTTTGGGTGATACAATCTAAAGAGCATTCCAGAGAGCATGAGCTAATGGTTCTGTTCCATAACGTACCAGGGAGAGACGATTCCAGAGACGATTCCAGTTTGGAGTAGGAGGGCCAGACACTGGTCTTTACAATGAAAACTTTTGACACAGCAATAACTGTCTGCTATGTTTTATAGATATCTTTCATACAAATCTTAACCTTTGTGAACTGTTCATAAGATTTATGGTTCGGCATGTAGGTTGAAAGGGGTGTATCTTGGCCAAAAAAGATCTTTGTAATTTTCTGTAGTCACTTTCAATGGTTCATTAGAGATAGCGCATCATTGAAAGTCAAAAAGGCTATTTCAAAGCTCTTATTATTAAAGATGTAGTTTAAGTATAACTCTGACTGGTGTGTGAAGTTTGTAACTCTCCTCATTTGGTAAAGCAGAAATATGCCACCACAGGACAGAACTTAAAAAGCGTATGCGAGCAAGGTGGCCTACAAACCTGACTCAGTTACACCAGCTCTGTCATGAGGAATGTGCCAAAATTCACCCAACTTATTGTGGGAAGCTTGTTAGAAGGCTACCTGTAACTTTTGACCCAAGTTAAACAATTTAAAGGCAATGCTACCAAATAATAATTGAGTGTATGTAAACTTCTGACCCACTGGGAATGTGATGAAAGAAATAAAAGCTGAAATAAATCATTCTCTCTACTATTATTCTGATATTTCACATTCTTAAAATAAAGTGGTGATCCTAACTGACAGGGCATTTGTACTTGGATTAAATGTCACGAATTGTTAAACTGAGTTTAAATGTATTTGGCTAAGGTCTATGTAAACTTCTGACTTCAACTGTAAAAGAAACAATGAACACGAAACACAATCAACACACCGACATGAAAACAGAGTCAATAACACCTGAGGAAAGAACCAAGGGAAGTGACAGATATAAGGAAGATAATCAAGGAGGTGATGGAGTGCAGGTGAGTGTCATGAGTGGCAGGTGCGCGATACAATGGTGACAGGTGTGCGGGATAATCAGCAGCCTGATGACCTAGAGGCCGGAGAGGGAGTATACGTGACAATAATGAAAGTACCAAAACAAATGATCTAATGATTCTGTCTCTTTGCAGCAAAATCACCCATATATATAACATTCTATTGGTTGCAAGAATTTTGTAAAATAATTTAAATAGTTTTGAATCTGGCTTCGTTTTCGGCTCATAAACAAAGTGCCATGGAATCAGTATATTGAGATGCTCTTCCCAACTATTTTTCAATCTACAGTGCCTTGGGAAAGTATTCAGACCCGTTAACTTTTTCCACATTTTGTTACGTTACAGCCTTATTGTAAAATTGATCAAATTGTTTTTTGCCCTAATCAAAATACCCCATAATGACAAAGCAAAAACAAGGTTTTAGAATGTTTTGCAAATGTAAAAAAAAAAGTTATAATAAGTATTCAGACCCTTTAGCTCAGTACTTTGTTGAAGCATATTTGGCAGCGATTACAGCCTCGACTCTTCTTGGGTATGACGCTACAAGCGTGGCACACCTGTATTTGGGGAGTTTTTCCCCATTCTTCTATGCAGATCCTCGTCCACTGTTTCACCAACCAACCAAAGGTGTTAGGGTTACCATTTCACACCAGAGCGTTCACCATACTTGGACTATCACATAAAAGTGTTTAGTGTGTTGATGTAATCTGGTAAGGGGTAATATGTTGAATGAATAATGTCCTGGATGTACATTTTACCAGGGCACCAAGGTTTCAAAGGTTGAAAACATGAAAATCAACCTCTTCTGTTCCTGGGACAGAGCACCAAAGCATCACACCCAAAAGTGAGAAAATAACTACTGTTCAACTCTGCAACTATTGAAAATAAGGTTGCATGATGATGCATAAGGGTTAACCTTATAAGCATTTGTAAGTTCATCTATAAATGGTTAATAACTGGAGGTAAATATTGTCTCACTATTTGGCAAAGTCTGTCCAGTTATTGCACTATTATGACCAATGCGATATAACTTTATTAATGGTTACAATGCATTTACACATGATTAAATAATCGTTAATGTAATTACAACCCCTTTATAAACCCTCTACAGCATATACCCAATATGGTTTATCAAATCAATTGAGGCATTGAACAAATACAAATACAGCTAGATACACCTACTTCAAACCCTGGCAAACTAATACAACATTGCTATAGCCTACACAATATCCCAGATTATTGTACCAGACTCACAACCTTTTCTGTTGTGTGCCACCAAAATGTTTGCGAACTACTGGTAAAGTCAACAGGTTTAGCTATTATTGTAACATTATGGAAGAATGTTTTTTAAATGAAACAAATGGTTCGCGGGAGAGGCAATATGGACAATCGTGGCCTACAAAACAGTGATTTATGTTGCGAGCCAAGTGAACCAAATCACACAGGGTTGTGACAGCGAAGGACACTGTCCCGGTGTTTTTGCCATCCATACTCCCCCCCACTGAGTATAATACATCACGGTGACATCTAGATAGCTATTTCTTGTGTAGGCTGCTATCCTACTTGAAATACTGTATAATACTGGGAAGGGAAATTCACCTCGTTACTAGTTTCCACCACCAAACTGTGTTAGGCTACAGAGGACCAGTGACACTGCACCGTAGGTCGGCAGGCACCTGATACAATATGGTGCACTGGTCATTCGCATCAGCTTTAGCGGCTCGCGAGTGCGGCCCACAACGGGATTTCTATGTCAAATGCGGGCCGTCAACCCGGAAAAAATATTGGTCATCTTTCGAACTGCTAGAAACAAGCCATTTCTCGGTAGAACAGCCGCTACAAGAAGATATGTTTTTAATAGTCTGAGCTTCATGTGTCTCACCCTACAGCACGAGGTCGGTGCCTAAAACAAATCATTTGAATCTACAGTAGGCATAAGCTATTACTGCAAAGAAATACAGTATGTTAGAGTAATTTTTACAGAAGGCTTCCGAATTACAGTTAATAACAGTATCTTTTAGCATTTTACCCATAATCCAGTGCAATCTACAGTATGAATGCTGTAAAACACATTTATGGTATTATACTGTTGTTAGCAGTTGATGTTATTCTTCAATAACACAGACCCTAAAGCAAATCAGGGGGAGAAAAATAGGTTTATTCAAAAATAACAAATCACAGATGTTATGCTGAGAGGTAGATGTTCATTCTTCCCTGTCCTCAGTCTTCTCCACATAACAAAGTGACAGGATGTAATTTATAACCCCCAACCCTAGCCTGTGGTTGACCAATTAGAATTCCTTGCAGTAAAATTGGGCCAGTGGCCAAATAACAAGTATCCTGTTTCAGGCTCAATGTATAGACGATTCAGACCAATGAGATCTTGCCTCATGTAGAGTCCAGGACTGAAACCCTCACACAGATTCTAAACAGATGTTGAACTGAAAAACAACTATTTCCATTGATCGTTAATTCCCTATTGACCTCTAGTCCCTTGCGTTGTGTATTATCTTAAAATATTCTTACACTGTGCATCCTACAGTGTTTTACTGTTGAAATTACAGAAAAGTCTTAGTGTATGAATGGATGGATGGACAAATGTACGGACAGACATATGGCCAGAAGGCCAGCCAGACAGGCAAACAGATGGACAGACGTTAGGATCCTCTCATTCAGTCATTCATTAATTTACTTGCTGTTGTGACGCGTGACTGAGTCTGTTTTGTTTAACTCCGGTGGGAAACGTACACAGGTCTCTGGAGAGGTGCACTCAGTGAAAGCTTTCCAAATGTGAATAGAAAACCTTTTACTTTCTCTTAATTGCTCCTGCATTAGTCCGTATGAGTGGAACCTTGGTCAGGTTGACACACACGGGGGCATGCTGACATTGTGAGAATTAGCCACAATTGAGCAGGGTATTAGCTGTAGCAGAACTAAGCGTAACAGTGAGATGGATGCCAGTAGAATAAAGAGCAGGGCGAGCCACCAGGAAAAAATATTCTCGCTATGTTTGGCTGCAAATTGGACACTTGAGCTAAACCATTTTAAAGACCACACACACAGGTGCGAATACACACATATATAGACACAAATGGCAATATGAATGCAGCTGAGAGAATATACCCTTGCATGCGTGAGTACACACAGTACATACACACTCAAATCACCATGGGTTTAACTCAAGCGGTACCAGAGCGCCAAGTCTAGGTCCAAGAGGCTTCTAAACAGCTTCTACCCCCAAGCCATAAGACTCCTGAACATCTAATCAAATGGCTACCCAGACTATTTGCATTGCCCCCCCCCCCAACCTCTACGCTGCTGCTACTCTCTATTATTTTCTATGCATAGTCACTTCAATAACTCTACCTACATGTACATATTACATCAATTACCTCAGCACTGGTGCCCCCGCACATTGACTCTGTACCTACTGCTGCTCTTTAATTATTTGTTGTTCTTATATCTTACTTTTTTAGGTATTTTCTTAAAACTGCATTGTTGGTTAAGGGCTTGTAAGTAAGCATTTCACTGTAAGGTCAACCTACACCTGTTGTATTCGGCGCATCTGACAAATAAATGGATCAAATCACTGTTGTTGGTCTAACTTTGTCGGTCCCCTTTCTCTCCATCGCTTTCTATCTTTTCATCTCTGTCTTTCCATCTCTCTCCATCTCTCTTTCTCTCTACCTCTCCATCTCTCTCAATCTCTCCACATCTCTCTCTCTCTTTCCATCTCCCTCTCTCCCATCCCCAAAAACCCATTGACAGGAGTGTCGATCGAAGCGTCCTCTCTGCATCAGAGTTTCCTCTCTTTAGAGAAGTCCATTGGTAAGACAGTCCTTCAAAGGCAATTCATGGAGACAGCCAATGAGAACGGTTTATTTTCTGCTGTTGTTTCTGTTGAGGTATAAGTCATCATTCATCCCGTATATAGATCTAAAGTAGAAACTAAACTGCAAGACGTTATGGGTATCACGTTTCAGGTATGACCCAGATGCAGACAGTCGAAGAAGCAAAAGTTTATTTCTAATACAGGGGCAGGCAAATGACAGGTCAAAGGCAGGCAGGGGTCAGTAATCCAGAGAAGGTGCAAAGGGTCCAGAACGGCAGGCAGTCTCAGGGTCGGGGCAGGCATGGGTCAATAATCCAGTAAGGTGGGACAAGGTATAGAACGGCAGGCAGGCAGAAGGGCTAGGAAACAGGAGCAAGAAACAGGCAGGAGCAGGGGAACAAACACTGGTAGGTCTCACAAACAAAACGAACTGGCCACAGACAAACAGAACACACAGGTATAAATGCACAGGGGATAATGGGGAAGATAGGCGACACCTGGAAGGGGGTGGAGACATGCACAAAGACAGGTGAAACAGATTAGGGTGTGACAATGGGGCGACATATTTGGGCGATTCTGTGTGAATGTCAACCTGAGCATGCCCAAATGAAGTTAATAATTTCCAAATTAAACCATGTTTACACTTATCCTTAAGGTCTATATGTTGGTGTTCATGCTTTATCTGAAAAATGTTAGTAGAAAATTGCATGACCTTTTGCCATTTCAGAGTAGAAGGCCAACAAAAAGGCTTTTTAGTCAATCATATTGCATGGATTTTTGAAATAGCTCACAGAGCTTGTTTCTCCTCTCACAGCTTTCCCTCATTTAGTTATGAAGATGATATTGTAATGAAGCAATACAGACCAAATTGAAGTGTCTTGCATTTTGTCTGCAAGGTTCTACAGTCTTGTAAAGATAGGGACAGGGACAGGCAACGTAAAATCCATAACGTTTTTTAGGAAAAGGTTTTGTAAGATATGCACCTGACATCACATAGCTTTTTGGTCTTATTTTAAGGTTATGGTTAGGCATAAGGGTTAGTAGTGTGGTTAAGATTAGGGTTAGGTTTATGATGTTATGACTTTGCGGCTGTGCTAGCTAGCGATCACTCTGCAGAGCTGCCTCCAGGTCAAGATTAATGACAATAAATTCCAACCTCAAATCATCTTGAAACTTTCTCTGTTAAGCTAACTTTCATCAAGGTTTTATCAACCCATTCTCTTATGGAGTATGCCAGGGGGTGCCTAACTTTTATATACGATTTTATCTTATCTTTTATAGACAAAAAACATACACATAAAAATGACATCAAACATGCTCAGACCCACTCATCCCCACCCCTATCTCCAGCGCACGTATCACTTTCTGCCACATGGCCTCAAACTACACGATTTTCTTTCTCTCCGTAGCCCACGCTTTTTACAATAAATAAAGCGTTTGACCATTCCATTGCGTGAACGACGGAGGATTGCCTAATTAAACGTTTTTGAGTATATGTTTTCTTAAGAAAATTGATGAAGAGTATTGTCCGGGCCATCGGGTATCTCACTGCACCCTCATATGTCATGTCTTGAAAGACTAAAGTACATTTACATTGCAATACCTCTGACATACATCTTTTCAACTCTGCCCATAACTTTTTTATTTTGTAACATTTCAAGAAGGCATGAATTATTGAGTCATTTGTAGTTTTAGACTTCAGATATTACTCTTCCGTTGTGTGGTAAAATTTGTGAATTTTGTATAATACATTCTATGCATTAATTTATACTGGATTAAGCATACATTTTTGTTAACTGTAATCTCATTAGTTATGTTCCAACATTCCCTCCATTTTGTGCCAATATCAATTATTTTTTAAATCTTGGTTCCAATAGTTTCTATTTTTTTGGAGATATTGTCAGTTGGATATGCTCTCTGCAAGGTTTTGTATAGCTTACCTATCATATAAATATCCTTGTCGGACTCAAATAGGATTCCCTCAAGATTGCTCTGATTTCCAAAAGATTTCAAATCGAAATAAATGTATTTCCTATTACAAAGTTGTTTATGGTTTCTATGCCTTTAGTTTTCAATGTGGGCCGATTTATCGATGAATTCGGAAAAGCTTTCCAAGGATTTTCCCATAAGGTTGTGTTTCTAGGGACTGATATTGCTTCTTGTAAAATATGTTTCATTTTCTTCCATATCGTTATAGTGTTCTTAACTATGAAGTTGTTATGATTCTTAGTTTTATCATTTGAAAATAGACACGTAAAAATATTTGGGAGATGAGCATGCGCATCTTCAATACATTGTTCCTCTTCAGTGCATTTTAACTATAAGTAAGTCACAAGTAATTATTGGGTAGCGAGTTGATACAATTCCAAGTCTGGAAGGTTAAAACCACCCTCAGACTTATCAGGAGATCATCTGCAAATCATTTTAGTTTATGTTCATGTTTACCAATACTGATACCTCTTACATTTGGGTCCTATCTAATTCTTTCTCCAAGTGGATCAATTGCCAGTGCAAACAGGAGGGGGGAGAGAGGACATCCCTGTCTTGTGCCCCTTTCTAAAGCAATTTCACCAGATAATGTATTATTTGTGTATATTTTTGCTTCAGGACATTTATACAACATTTGTAATAAATGCATTATTTCAGTTGGAAAGTTGAAAGCTTCTAAAGTTTTGAATAGAAAAGGCCATTCAAGATGATCAAAAACATTTTACACATCAACAGCCATTATTGATAAATCTATATCTTGTTTTTTTGCATATTGTATTAAACTGAAACATGTTCTTGTATTTGTTTGTGTCTATTTTTAATAAACCCTGTTTGATTTATATGTATCAAGTCTGGCCATTCTATTGCTTATAAGCTTTGTTATTATTTTGTCACAATTTATTAAACTTATGGGTCTATAATCAGCAAGGGACTCTCCAGATTTTACTGGTTTTAATATAACTGAAATAACTGTTTGGTACATGGAACTAGGGAGTACTGAATTAAGTGACATGTGTCTTGTCATTTGTGTAAATGGGGGGCTACTTTGTCCCAAAATGTTAAATAGAATTCTATGGGAAAGTCATCCATTCCTGGTGCTTTCTGGATGTGAATGTTTAACCAGTATCTAATATTTCATCTTGGGTGATCTCTGTTTTTAACTCATAATTTTGTCTGCTTCAGAGTTGTTGAGTCTGATTTCTATCCATTTTCATAGAAATGTTTACAATTGTAATTAATCGCATTGTTGTTTCTAATTATCACTTTTGTATCCTTATCTTTTAAAATTATAACTGGTTTAGTATGTATTTCATTTTGTGAGAGCTGCAAAATATTTACCTGGTTTATTTGCCATTAAGTAGTAGTAGGAGGTGTCGATTCTGCAGGTACCAGATTACGTTTGGACCTGGCGAATATGTAAGCTATACCGTCCACTAGGGGCAATGTGAGCACCTATTACCATCTAATAGGCTTACGCCTTGCCATGGCGTTGTGGAGGGTGATGATGGATGGGCATTTAAGCTGCAGTCTCCAGGCCCGAGGGTCGCGTGTTCAATCGCAGTGCTAGGCACTCTGAATAAATGCCTACACTTAAGCTTAACCATACCCCTAACCTTAACAAAGTAAAGTTTCACTTTTGCAGAGTTTGACTGACAGCATGGTCAGTGGTTTTACATGGTCTATAATTGGTTTATCTCTTTTCATTGTCAGTATCATTTTTAAGCGTTATGACATCCGTAACATTCATAACGGTTGTGGATGCAATGGATATCGATGTATCAAATCTTAGCTACAGAAGCTTTTGCGTTCAACACATTTTGTGTGCTTGTTCTTAGATGTATTCTTCAGACTTTTACAGAAGCAATTGTTGATGTCTTAAAAATGTGTTCTAGCTAAGATTATCTTGGAAAATATATGCTGAAATGCATTTCTCATACATGGCTGTACTGTTTTTTATAAAAAGACGAGAAGAGTGTTTATAAACAATCTGTGAATAGTCCTGGAGTGTCTTGATGGATTGATTGTCTATTTCAGACTCTGTAACATCCATAGCAGTTGTTTATTCTCTCTAAAGTAATAATGGAAATGACAATATTTTCTAGCATTTTGTGTTCAGTCAAGCCTTTTCTTAGAAATGGCTATCCATGTTTTGACCTAAGACTTACAAACTCAGAATTTTGATAATATGTTCAGTCTCCCCAAAAAGCTTGTCCATTTCATGTAACATCCATAATGTCTTATTTTCTTTATTTCTCCCACATGCAAATTTTGAGAATCAATCAAATGTTCAATCGAATGTATTTAGAAAGCCCTATCTACACCAGCAGATGCCACAAAGTGTTTATACAGAAACCCAGCCTAAAACCCCAAACAGAAAGCATTGCAGATGTAGAAGCACAGTGCCTAGGGAAAAACTCCCTAGAAAGGAACCTAGGAAGAAACCTAGAGGAACCAGGCTCTGAGGGGAGCCAGTCCTCTTCTGGCTGTGCCAGGTGGAAATTATAATAGCACATGGCCATTAAGGTCAGATCGTTCTTCAAGATGTTCAAACGTTCATAGATGACCAGCAGGGTCAAATAATAATCACAATGGTTGTAGAGGGTGCAAAAGGTCAGCACCTCAGGAGTAAATGTCAGTTGGCTTTTCATAGCCGAGCATTCAGAGGTTTAGACAGCCAGAGAGAGAGAGAGAGAGAGAGAGAGAGAGAGCAACACAACCAGTTGGACTGGGGACTGGGACAGCCAGGTGTCGTCAGGCCAGGCAGTCCTGAGGCATGGTCCTTTGGCTCAGGTCCTTCGAGAGAGAGGGGGGAGAATTAGAGGTAGCATACTTAAGTTCACACAGGAGAATTTCACCAGATAGGACAGACTGACCCTAGACCCCCGGCACATAGCCTATTGCAGCATAGAAGTCCGCTTTTTGGGTATACACTCCCCCCAAGGGGTACTATAGAAACAAACATCAAAAGTTTCATTCATATTTTGTTTGTTATTTTACCAGGTAAGTTGACTGAGAACACATTCTCATTTACAGCAACGACCTGGAGAATAGTTACAGGGGAGAGGAGGGGGATGAATGAGCCAATTGTAAACTGGGGATTATTAGGTGACCGTGATGGTTTGTGGGCCAGATTGGGAATTTAGACAGGACACTGGGGTTAACACCCCTATTCTTACGACAAATGCCATGGGATCTTTTATGACCTCGGAGAGTCAGGACACCTGTTTAAGATCCCATCCGAAAGACAGCACCCTACACAGGGCAGTGTCCCCAATCACTGCCCTGGGGTATTGGGATATTTTTTAGACCAGAGGAAAGAGTGCCTCTTACTGGCCCTCTAACACCACTTCCAGCAGCACCTGGTCTCCCATCCAGGGACTGACCAGGACCAACCCTGCTTAGCTTCAGAAGCAAGCCAGCAGTGGTATGCAGGGTGGTATGCTGCTGGCCAGGTATGCTGCTGTTTGTCCATTCTGTGAGACATTCAATTTGTGATGTTGCATGTAAATGTCATGTCCATAATGCTGGAATCGCCATGGAGAGAGGAATATTAGACAAATATTAGACAAAAGGTTAGCTAAGTCTTTTCTGTGCAGAGGGTTTGCAAGTGGAAGAATATTGAACAATGTTCTTTCTACGATTGTTACTAGCACACACACGCAGGTTCTGCGGCACAGCCAAGTAGTTTTGTGCTGACGTGTGCAAATGCCCGTTTGTGTTTCTATGATCTCCTCCTCTGGCCATTGTAATTTCATCATGCCTCGTTCCAGCCTGCCACCCAGCGTGAATGATGC
Source organism: Salvelinus namaycush (assembly GCF_016432855.1). Lineage (NCBI taxonomy): Eukaryota > Metazoa > Chordata > Actinopteri > Salmoniformes > Salmonidae > Salvelinus > Salvelinus namaycush. The sequence continues at coordinate 4,235,144 of NC_052332.1, read as the reverse complement.
TCAGTTGAATAGTGTGTGTTTGTGTGCGTGTGTGAGAGAGAGAGAAATCCTGAGAGATCAACAGGCTGAGGTTATCAAAGCATGAACACTCCATCTGCTGTGTTTGTGGGTGGCAAGAGGGAAAGTGTGTGTGTTTAACTTTCAGTAAGGTCAAGCACATTGTGATTAGCCCTACAAACTCAGTCTGTTTTCCTTGAAATGAGCAGCTTGCATTGCAAATGAGCCCCAGTGAGAACATCCTGCAAACAGATAACACTTAATCTCATACACAGACTGTGTGAGTTTGTGTATGTGTGCATGCGTGCTTATAGTGGTTGCTGTGCGTTTTGTTGCTGTGCGTTTTGTTGCCAACTTTACTTTGCTAGCTGACAACTTTACGTTTTTTTTCTTTTTAATTACCGTTTATATTTTTAGTTTTTCCATCGCAACTTTTTTCCCTCATTCAACTTTTTCACTCCGGACGCTTTATCTGGACATGGTCCGTCAGCACCTTCAACAGCCGAAGCTAAGTAGTAACATTAACATGATGTCTTCTAATTGCAGTCGCTGTACTCATAATATACAGGAGAACGATCGCCTTACGGCGAGGATAGCTGTGCTACAAGCCCAGCTTCAGACGCAATCGTTAGGCAAGGGTAATTTCAGTGTAGGAAAGGAAGAAAGGAAGTCTTCTCTTGTCTCTACTCCTCCCGCTACGGGGTCTGAGACGCCGAAGGCTCCCACCATTAGCTCTGACAAATTGAAAACCCTAGTCATTGGCGACTCCATTACCCGCAGTATTAGACTTAAAACGAATCACCCAGCGATCATACACTGTTTACCAGGGGGCAGGGCTACCGACGTTAAGGCTAATCTAAAGATGGTGCTGGCTAAAGCTAAATCTGGCGAGTGTAGAGAGTATAGAGATATTGTTATCCACGTCGGCACCAACGATGTTAGGATGAAACAGTCAGAGGTCACCAAGTGCAACATAGCTTCAGCGTGTAAATCAGCTAGAAAGATGTGTCGGCATCGAGTAATTGTCTCTGGCCCCCTCCCAGTTAGGGGGAGTGACGAGCTCTACAGCAGAGTCTCACAACTCAATCGCTGGTTGAAAACTGTTTTCTGCCCCTCCCAAAAGATAGAATTTGTAGATAATTGGCCCTCTTTCTGGGACTCACCCACAAACAGGACCAAGCCTGACCTGCTGAGGAGTGACGGACTCCATCCTAGCTGGAGGGGTGCTCTCATCTTATCTACTAACATAGATAGGGCTCTAACTCCTCTAGCTCCACAATGAAATAGGGTGCAGGCCAGGCAGCAGGCTGTTAGCCAACCTGCCAGCTTAGTGGAGTCTGCCAATAGCACAGTCAGTGTAGTCAGCTCAGCCATCCCCATTGAGACCGTGTCTGTGCCTCGACCTAGGTTGGGCAAAACTAAACATGGCGGTGTTCGCCTTAGCAATCTCATTAGGATAAAGACCTCCTCCATTCCTGCCATTATTGAAAGAGATCGTGATACCTCACATCTCAAAATAGGGTTACTTAATGTTAGATCCCTCACTTCAAAGGCAGTCATAGTCAATGAACTAATCACTGATCATAATCTTGATGTGATTGGCCTGACTGAAACATGGCTTAAGCCTGATGAATTTACTGTGTTAAATGAGGCCTCACCTCCTGGTTACACTAGTGACCATACCCCCCGTGCATCCCGCAAAGGCGGAGGTGTTGCTAACATTTACGATAGCAAATTTCAATTTACAAAAAAAAAGAAGACGTTTTCGTCTTTTGAGCTTCTAGTCATGAAATCTATGCAGCCTACTCAATCACTTTTTATAGCTACTGTTTACAGGCCTCCTGGGCCATATACAGCGTTCCTCTCTGAGTTCCCTGAATTCCTATCAGACCCTGTAGTCATAGCAGATCATATTCTAATTTTTGGTGATTTTAATATTCATATGGAGAAGTCCACAGACCCACTCCAAAAGTCTTTCGGAGCCATCATCGACTCAGTGGGTTTTGTCCAACATGTCTCTGGACCTACTCACTGCCACAGTCATACTCTGGACCTAGTTTTGTCCCATGGAATAAATGTTGTAGATCTTAATGTTTTTCCACATAATCCTGGACTATCGGACCACCATTTTATTACGTTTGCAATCGCAACAAATAATCTGCTCAGACCCCAACCAAGGAGCATCAAAAGTCGTGCTATAAATTCTCAGACAACACAAAAATTCCTTGATGCCCTTCCAGACTCCTTCTACCTACCCAAGGACGTCAGAGGACAAAAATCAGTTAACCACTTAACTGAGGAACTCAATTTAACCTTGCGCAATACCCTAGATGCAGTTGCACCCCTAAAAACGAAAAACATTTGTCATAAGAAACTAGCTCCCTGGTATACAGAAAATACCCGAGCTTTGAAGCAAGCTTCCAGAAAATTGGAACGGAAATGGCGCCACACCAAACTGGAAGTCTTCCGACTAGCTTGGAAAGACAGTACCGTGCAGTACCGAAGAGCCCTCACTGCTGCTCGATCATCCTACTTTTCCAACTTAACCTGTTTGGCGTGCAAGCCCGACGTCGGTACACTTATGACAACAGCCAGCTCAAAGTGCAGGGCGCGAAATTCAAAAGATATATTTTTTTAAATATTTAACTTTCACACATTAACAAGTCCAATACAGCATATGAAAGGTACACATCTTGTGAATCAAGCCAACATGTCCGATTTTTAAAATGTTTTACAGGGAAGACACAATATGTAAATCTATTAGCTAACCACGTTAGCAAAAGACACCACTTTTCTTACTCCATCAGTTTTTTACTCCATCAGTAGCTATCACAAATTCGACCAAATAAAGATATAAATAGCCACTAACCAAGAAACAAATTCATCAGATGACAGTCTGATAACATATTTATTGTATAGCATATGTTTTGTTAGAAAAATGTGCATATTTCAGGTATAAATCATAGTTTACCATTGCAGCCACCATCACAACTCGACTAGAATAACTACAGAGAGCAACGTGTATTACCTAATTACTCATCATAAAACATTTCTTAAAAATACACAGCGTACAGCAATTGAAAGACACAGATCTTGTGAATCCAGACAATATTTCAGATTTTCTAAGTGTTTTACAGCGAAAACACAATATAGCGTTATATTAGCTTAGCACAGTAGCAAACCACACAACAGCATTAATTCCAGCCAAACATAGCGATAACGTATTCACCACCAAAATATATTAATTTTCACTAACCTTCTCAGAATTCTTCAGATGACAGTCCTGTAACATCATATTACACAATGCATATAGAGTTTGTTCGAAAATGTGCATATTTAGCGGCACAAATCGTGCTTATACAATGAAAATAGTGTCCAAATACTCAAGCAATCTGTCCGGCGCCATCTTGGAAAGACACCTATTCTTATCGAAAACTATTCATAAACTTGACTAAAAAAATACAGGTTGGACAGCAATTGAAAGACAAATTAGTTCTTAATGCAATCGCTGAATTACATTTTTAAAATAAACGTTACTGCGCAATGCAGGGTGCGATAAAGCAAGGCTACACTGCAAGTAATGGCGTCTTATGCATTTTACTTTTTCCAACAGAACAATGAATTATCAGCATAAATAGTTCTTACTTTTGGATGAACTCCCATCAGAATCTTGGGAAAGGTGTCCTTTGTCCAAAAGAATCGTTGCTAGGTTGGAGAACGTCGTCTTCAACGTTGCAATTAGCAGTAAACAATAGCCATGTGGGCCAGAGATACCCAACTTCCTACAACGTCACGAAAATAAATACCCGAAAATCGCAATATACTGACATAAACTGATATAATTCGGTTTAAAATAACAACATTACGATGTCTTTAACACCTATATCGAATAAAAACAGAGCCGGATATAACTAGGAGCTAAAACAAGAGCTTCTAACATGACATGCCAAGACCCTCCCTGCGTCAGAGCGAAGAGTGGAAAGATGGGACATTTCGGTTCCAAGCAATTTATAACCTTTGGGAACTACGTAGAAACTCCATTTCAACTCTCCCTATTCGCTGACACCCAGTGGAAGGCGTATGCAGTGCATCTCAACCAATAGAGGACAGGCAAATTAATACACAGGTCTCAGAACAGCCAGCAAAATTCTGCATTCTGACATACACATAGGAAAATTGCTCTAAGTCGAGTTCTGTTTCACCCACAGATATAATTCAAACGGTTTTAGAAACTAGAGAGTGTTTTCTATCCAATAGTAATAATAATATGCATATTGTACGAGCAAGAATTGAGTACGAGGCCTTTTTGAAATGGGCACCTTTTATCTGGCTACTCAATACTGCCCCTTGAGCCCAAAGAGGTTAATCGAGGAAAATAAGAACAATCCAAAATTTATTTTTGATACTGTTGCAAAGCTAACTAAAAAGCAGCATTCCCCAAGAGAGGATGGCTTTCACTTCAGCAGTAATAAATTCATGAACTTCTTTGAGGAAAAGATCATGACCATTAGAAAGCAAATTACGGACTCCTCTTTGAATCTGCGTATTCCTCCAGGGCTTAGCTGTCCTGGATCTGCACAGCTCTGCCAGGGCCTGGGATCGGGAGAGACACTTAAGTGTTTTAGTACTATATCTCTTGACACAATGATGAAAATAATCATGGCCTCTAAACCTTCAAGCTGCATACTGGATCCTATTCCTACTAAACTACTGAAAGAGCTGCTTCCTGTGCTTGGCCCTCCTATGTTGAACATAATAAACAGCTCTCTATCCACCGGATGTGTACCAAACTCACTAAAAGTGGCAGTAATAAAGCCTCTCTTGAAAAAGGAAAACCTTGACCCGGAAAATATAAAAAACTATCGGCCTATATCGAATCTTCCATTCCTCTCAAAAATTTTAGAAAAAGCTGTTGCGCAGCAACTCACTGCCTTCCTGAAGACAAACAATGTATACGAAATGCTTCAGTCTGGTTTTAGACCCCATCATAGCACTGAGACTGCACTTGTGAAGGTGGTAAATGACCTTTTAATGGCGTCAGACGGAGGCTCTGCATCTGTCCTCGTGCTACTAGACCTTAGTGCTGCCTTTGACACCATCGATCACCACATTCTTTTGGAGAGACTGGAAACCCAAATTGGTCTACACGGACAAGTTCTGGCCTGGTTTAGATCTTACCTGTCGGAAAGATATCAGTTTGTCTCTGTGAATGGTTTGTCCTCTGACAAATCAACTGTACATTTCGGTGTTCCTCAAGGTTCCGTTTTAGGACCACTATTGTTTTCACTATATATTTTACCTCTTGGGGATGTTATTCGAAAACATAATGTTAACTTTCACTGCTATGCGGATGACACACAGCTGTACATTTCAATGAAACATGGTGAAGCCCCAAAATTGCCCTCGCTAGAAGCCTGTGTTTCAGACATAAGGAAGTGGATGGCTGAAAACTTTCTACTTTTAAACTCGGACAAAACAGAGATGCTTGTTCTAGGTCCCAAGAAACAAAGAGATCTTCTGTTAAATCTGACAATTAATCTTGATGGTTGTAAAGTCGTCTCAAATAAAACTGTGAAGGACCTCGGCGTTACTCTTGACCCTGATCTCTCTTTTGACGAACATATCAAGACTGTTTCAAGGACAGCTTTTTTCCATCTACGTAACATTGCAAAAATCTGATATTTTCTGTCCAAAAATGATGCAGAAAAATTTATCCATGCATTTGTTACTTCTAGGTTAGACTACTGCAATGCTCTACTTTCCGGCTACCCGGATAAAGCACTAAATAAACTTCAGTTAGTGCTAAATACGGCTGCTAGAATCCTGACTAGAACCAAGAAATTTGATCATATTACTCCAGTGCTAGCTTCCCTACACTGGCTTCCTGTTAAGGCAAGGGCTGATTTCAAGGTTTTACTGTTAACCTATAAAGCGTTACATGGGCTTGCTCCTACCTATCTTTCCGAGTTGGTCCTGCCGTACATACCTATACGTACGCTACGGTCACAAGACGCAGGCCTCCTAATTGTCCCTAGAATTTCTAAGCAAACAGCGGGAGGCAGGGCTTTCTCCTATAGATCTCCATTTTTATGGAACGGTCTGCCTACCCATGTGAGAGACGCAGACTCGGTCTCAACCTTTAAGTCTTTACTGAAGACTTATCTCTTCAGTAGGTCATATGATTGAGTGTAGTCTGGCCCAGGAGTGTGAAGGTGAACGTAAAGGCTCTGGAGCAACGAACCGCCCTTGCTGTCTCTGCCTGGCCGGTTCCCCTCTCTCCACTGGGATTCTCTGCCTCTAACCCTATTACAGGGGCTGAGTCACTGGCTTACTGGTGCTCTTTCATGCCGTCCCTAGGAGGGGTGCGTCACTTGAGTGGGTTGAGTTACTGACGTGATCTTCCTGTCTGGGTTGGCGCCCCCCCTTGGTTTGTGCTGTGGTGGAGATCTTTGTGGGCTATACTCGGCCTTGTCTCAGGATTGTAAGTTGGTGGTTGAAGATATCCCTCTAGTGGTGCGGGGGCTGTGCTTTGGCAAAGTGGGTGGGGTTATATCCTTCCTGTTTGGCCCTGTCCGGGGGTATCTTCGGGTGGGGCCACAGTGTCTCCTGACCGCTCCTGTCTCAGCCTCCAGTATTTATGCTGCAGTAGTTTATGTGTCGGGGGGCTAGGGTCAGTTGGTTATACCTGGAGTACTTCTCCTGTCTTATCCAGTGTCCTGTGTGAATTTAAGTATGCTCTCTCTAATTCTCTCGTTCTCTCTTTCTTTCTCTCTCTCTGAGAACCTGAGCCCTAGGACCATACGTCAGGACTACCGTGCATGATGACTCCTTGCTGTCCCCAGTCCGCCTGGCCTTGCTGCTATTCCAGTTTCAACTGTTCTGCCTGCGGTTACGGAACCCCTACCTGTCCCAGACCTGCTGTTTTCAACTCTTAATGATCGGCTATGAAAAGCCAACTGACATTTATTCCTGATTATTATTTGACCATGCTTGTCATTTATGAACATTTTGAAAATCTTGGCTCTCTCTAATTTTCTCCTTCTCTCTCTCTCTCTGTGGACCTGAGCCCTAGGACCATACGTCAGGACTACCGGGCATGATGACTCCTTGCTGTCCCCAGTCCGCCTGGCCTTGCTGCTATTCCAGTTTCAACTGTTCTGCCTGCGGTTATGGAACCGCCACCTGTCCCAGACCTGCTGTTTTCAACTCTTAATGATCGGCTATGGAAAGCCAACTGAAAATTATTCATGATTATTATTTGACCATGCTTGTCACTTATGAACATTTTGAACATCTTGGCATAGTTCTGTTATAATCTCCACCCGGCACAGCCAGAAGAGGACTGGCCACCCCTCATAGCCTGGTTCCTCTCTAGGTTTCTTCCTAGGTTTTGGCCTTTCTAGGGAGTTTTTCCTAGCCACCGTCCTTCTACACCTGCATTGCTTGCTGTTTGGGGTTTTAGGCTGGGTTTCTGTACAGCACTTCGAGATATTAGCTGATGTACGAAGGGCTATATAAAATAAACTTGATTGATTGGTTCCTCCTTTAAAAGTTGTGAGCTTGCACAGCGAGACTTAGAGGTACCTAGGGTCACGGCTTCATTGCTCCAGACCACCACAAGGGGGAGTTAGAGCACTCATTATACACAAGTTTTTTTTTATGACCAATCATATCGAGTGGTTCCAATGACGAATTTTGATGCGTGCCACCCTTGCCTTGTGGCGTTCTTCAACAAAGATGGCTGACAAAACATTACAGTGGAACCAGATGTAAGTTGTTATAACGTCATAAAAATGTACAATTGAGAGGAATATGTTAGTTAAGGTAGAGACAAACGTTTGTGCATATTTTCATAAAGTTAACTTGCTAAATAGCGATTTTCGTAAATTATCTGACTAGATAACATTAGCCAGCTAGCTAGTGTTAGGAGAATTCATTTGTAATTCATGTTGTTTAATGTTTTAAGGACTCCTGAGAACAGGCAAACCAGGCTGTCGTCTTGTGAAACAGTGGATGTAAAGAATCTAGCTAGCTAAAGCATTTATTGCAAATTGAATGTACAATTGTGTAAGCTTGCCTTACAATGCAGCTGAAGTAACATAGCTACAGTTGAAGTCAGAAGTTTACATACACCTTAGCCAAATACATTTAAACTCAGTTTTTCACAATTTCTGACATTTAGTCCTAGTAAATATTCCCTGTCTTAAGTCAGTTAGGATCACCACTTCATTTTAAGAATGTGAAATGTCAGAATAATAGTAGAGAGAATGATTTATTTCAGCTTTTGTTTTTTTCATCACATTCCCAGTGGGTCAGAAGTTTACATACACTCAATTAGTATTTGGTAGCTTTCAGGAAGCCTTCCACAAGCTTCCCACAATAATTTGGGTGAATTTTGGCACATTCCTCCTGACAGAGCTGGTGTAACTGAGTCTGGTTTGTAGGCCTCATTGCTCATACACGCTTTTTAAGTTCTACCCACAAATTTTCTATAGGATTGAGGTCAGGGCTTTGTGATGGCCACTCCAATACCTTGAGTTTGTTATCCTTAAGCCATTTTGCCAGAACTTTGGAAGTATGCCTGGGGTCATTGTCCATTTGGAAGACCCATTTGCGACCAAGCTTTAACTTCCTGACTGATGTCTTGAGATGTTGCTTCAATATATCCACACAATTTTCCTACCTCATGATGCCATCTATTTTGTGAAGTGCACCAGACCCTCCTGCAGCAAAACACCCCCACAACATGATGCTGCCACCCCCGTGCTTCACAGTTGGGATGGTGTTCTTCGGCTTGCAAGCCTCCCCCTTTTTCCTCCAAACATAGCGATGGTCATTATGGCCAAACAGTTCCATTTTTGTTTCATCAGACCAGAGAACATTTCTCCAAAAAGTACGATCTTTGTCCCCATGTGCAGTTGCAAACCGTAGTCTGGCTTTTTTATGGCGGTTTTGGAGCAGTGGCTTGTTCCTTGCTGAGCGGCCTTTCAGGTTATGTCGATATAGGACTCATTTTACTGTGGATATAGATAATTTTGTACCTGTTTCCTCCAGCATTTTCACAAGGTCCTTTGCTGTTATTCTGGGATTTATTTTCACTTTTCGCACCAAAGTACGTTCATCTCCAGGAGACAGAACGGCTGATTTCTTTTGATTTTCCCATGATGTCAAGCAAAGAGGCACTGAGTTTGAAGGTAGCCCTTGAAATACATCCACATGTACACCTCCAATTGACTCAAATTATGTCAATTAGCCTATCAGAAGCTTCTAAAGCCGTGACATCATTTTCTGGAATTTTCCAAGCTGTTTAACGGCACAGTCAACTTAGTCTATGCAAACTTCTGACCCACTGGAATTGTGATGCAGTGAATTATAAGTGAAATAATCTGTCTGTAAACAATTGTTGGAAAAATGACTTGTGTCATGCACAAAGTAGATCTCCTAACCGACTTGCCAAAACTATAGTTTGTTAAGAAGAAATTTGTTGAGTGGTTGAAAAACGAGTTTTAATGACTCCAACTTAAGTGTATGTAAACTTCCGACTTCAACTGTAGCTAACTATTTACTTGCTTATTGTGTAGTGGAGGATAAAAATAACTGTATGAAATATGGATGTGTAGCTAGCTACAGTATGTGGCCGATCTGTGTATGGACCTTAAAATGTTATGTTCTGAACTAATATTCATACCAATCTATGAAGCTCAGTAGTTGTTGTATCAACTTCAAGTCTGAATGGCATTATTGAAGCCTGTGGATAGAGTAGAATATAATAACTTTATTGTGCCAAGGATGCAAGTCCTATATACACATGTACTTTAGTTATTACCACGCATGAGATTCCCACATTGTAGCCTGTACATTGAATATATTCACTGATCATGTACTCTTCCTTGGCAAATAAAGGTGCGGTTCAGGTATGAATCTCTTGAGACATTATTTTTCAGTCATGTCAAACTCCATTATTTGAATGATGCTGTGTCTGCATGTATGTATTACAATTATACACTTCAACAGTGTTTACCACTCCTGCTTCTGGGACATCAATGATTACACATTGTAACTATGCAATAGACTAGAAACATGATTGATTTGTAATTCCTATATACAGAAAAAAACTATGCATACAGTGGGGGAAAAAAGTATTTAGTCAGCCACCAATTGTGCAAGTTCTCCCACTTAAAAAGATGAGGCCTGTAATTTTCATCATAGGTACACTTCAACTATGACAGACAAAATGAGAAAAAAAAATCCAGAAAATCACATTGTAGGATTTTTAATGAATTTATTTGCAAATTATGGTGGAAAATAAGTATTTGGTCACTTACAAACAAGCAAGATTTCTGGCTCTCACAGACCTGTAACTTCTTCTTTAAGAGGCTCCTCTGTCCTCCACTCGTTACCTGTATTAATGGCACCTGTTTGAACTTGTTATCAGTATAAAAGACACCTGTCCACAACCTCAAACAGTCACACTCCAAACTCCACTATGGCCAAGATCAAAGAGCTGTCAAAGGACACCAGAAACAAAATTGTAGACCTGCACCAGGCTGGGAAGACTGAATCTGCAATAGGTAAGCAGCTTGGTTTGAAGAAATCAACTGTGGGAGCAATTAACTCCCTTCATCTGCATTGATCTGAGGACACAGGATAGTATTTCAATGAGATACTTAATTTCAACCAGTGGAGAATGTGAAACGCTTTACTGAAAAAAGTTCATTATCCAGGTGTTATAAATACATAAGTGCATTATAATTATAATTATAATTATGATAATTGTAATATTATCAATACAAGTTCAATCTGTACTTCAATGCACATATGGTGTGCATTATAAAATGAGGAAGAAAGACGAGGTGGGGAGAGAGGTGTAGAAGACAAAGGGAAAGAGTTAAGAAAAGCGGCAGACAGCATATGATTCATGAATTACAGTGCTACCCTAAAATTCTCTCAATTCATCACAATCGCGGTTTCTCCTAACCAGCCTTGGGCCCCCAGTTGGCCCGAAGGTTATCTTAAGAGCGGGTGAGGTGGCGATGACGGGACTGGCTTCCTCTCTCACATCAAAACATACCTTCAGACCTGTGACAAATGGACAGAGAGAGAGCATGATTAAGCCTTGTTGTTTTTATTCTAACACGGTCAGTCATCTTAAATCAGGAGGCGAAATGCAAAACTGACCTTGGATCATTAACTCTAGGACTACTACATCTCTGTCTGTATTTCAATGTAAAGCATCTCTTTAATAATACTTCTCACCTATGATCATGCTGTGCCCTCTGTGTCAGCCAGTTCAGATGCGCGAGGGGTTCACCAAAACAGCTGTTATAACCTAGAGGATTTAGGGAGAAGGAGGAGAGGGATGAAGTGAAGAAGATAGACTGTTAATGTGTGTGTGTGTGGTCTCACCTGGTGTCCACACTAAGTGGCTACAGAGTACGTTATGCTGAAAAACAGACATGAGGACAAACAATAGAAGATACTGTATGTGACGCAGACACCTATCGGAGTGTACCTGAAACATTTAAATATAGAGGGCTATGTTTCTCACCACTTGGTTATTGCAAGGCTAACCACCAGGGAAACCATGACTTGGCAGCAACAGATAGTCCAGTGAAAATGGCTGTGTTTATGTGGTGTAAATCTGAAAATTAGCAGCTGACATCTAAAGGGTTTTTAATTAATGCATGTGAGACAGGTTTCATGTACAACAAGACAGGCAGAGATGGCGAAAAAGAACACAGAACAGTTTAATTACCTCTGGTTATGGACACTTTTGCCACAATAAAGCTTCCACGGCCTGTTCCTCGGACAGTGAACAATCTGGCAATATCTACATTTGAGCCCTTGGTCAGCTCACTCTCTGAAAGTAAAGAAAACAGATTATTGTTTTATAGATATGAAGACAATACCTGAGATATGACCGTTCAATCTAAAGCAGCAGATGTCATTTTTAGGATACGTCAATACAGCCCAGTGCTGCTTACCTGAGATTGTCACGATCGCTGTCGTCGTAGAAATGACCGGACCAAGGTGCAGCGTGGTGAGCGTACATTTTTTCTTTATTAAGAATGTCGCCAACAAAACAAGAAACACCAAAAACGAACGTGAAGCTTACTAGGGCTATACAGGCCACTAACAAAGACAACTACCCACAACTAAGGTGGCAAAACAGGCTGCCTAAGTATGATTCCCAATCAGAGAAAACGATAGACAGCTGCCTCTGATTGGGAACCACACTCGGCCAAACACACAGAAATACAAAACATAGAATGCCCACCCCTCCTCACCCCACTCTGGTGCGGAGACCCTCGTCGCCGACCTCGGACTGGGGACCTTCTCTGCAGGCCCCGGACTGGGGACCCTCGTTGCAGGCCCCGGACTGGAAACCCTCGCTGCAGGCCCCGGACTAGGGACCCTAGTTGTAGGCCCCGGACTGGGAACCATCGCTGCAGGCCCCGGACTGGGGACCCTCGCTGCAGGCCCCGGACTGGGGACCCTCGTTGCAGGCCCCGGACTGGGAACCCTCGCAGCAGGCCTCGGACTGGTGACCCTCGCTGCAGGCCCCGAACGGAGGACCCTCACAGCGTAATTAAATTGTTTCCAGAGGAACATTTACAGTCACCAATGCTCTGGTTAACACAACAACTGCCTTACCAGTTCTGCTAGGGTGAGTAAAATGGTCAGAGTGGCCTCATTAGTATCTGGAAGTAGCTAGCCAACATTAGCTTGGGTGCTTGACTGCCGTTGTAAGGCCAGAACGCTCAAATCAACCCTACTCCTCGGCCCGAACGTCCAGTGTGCGCTCCGAGAGTGAAACTGAATTTACAAACTGACAATTTTTCTCTGAATGGAAACACCATAATATTAATCAAATTAATTAAGCCACATTTCTTAAAATCAATCCCATATACTATGTTATTACAAAAAAGGTTTTCAATTCTCTGGTAATGGCAATGCGGAATACTATCAAATGCTTCTCAAAGCGTTACTAAGTCTGAATAATTTCAGACTTAGTAACGTCCCTGATGCTCATTGCAGTTCAAGTTGAGGAAGTAACTTTCTCTCTCGCTCTCTCTGGTTGAACTTAGTGTGAGAATTTCGTTTTCTCATGAGAACTTGACAGCATCTGGCGTGGTTCACACTCACGTAGAGAGAGAGACATAGGAGAAAGAGATGGGAGAGAAATAGCAAGAGACAGAGAGAAAGCAAAAGACTGTGAGAGAGAACGCGCCAAATAAATGGACATTTTGGACATATATGGACGGAATTAATCGAACAAAAGGACCATTTGTGATGTTTATGGGACATATTGGAGTGCCAACAAAAGAAATTCGTCAAAGGTAAGGCATGATTTATATTTTATTTCTGCGTTTTGTGTTGCGCCTGCAGGGTTGAAATATTCTACACTCTCTTTGTTTACTGTTGTGCTATCATCAGATAATAGCATCTTATGCTTTCGCCAAAAAGCCTTTTTGAAATCTGACATGTTGGCTGGATTCACAACGAGTGTAGCTTTAATTTGGTATCTTATATGTGTGATTTAATGAAAGTTTGATTTTATATAATTTCTTTGAATTTGGCGCTCTACATTTTCCCTGGCTATTGGCCAAGTGGGACGCAAGCGTCCCACATATCCCAGAGAGGTTAAAGAGATGGGTGGGGCTAAGGCTTAAGAGGGTGTGAACGATGCGGAATTGGTGTACCAAAACATTCAAGGGCCATTGTAACGAATGTCGTCGGGAGAAAGAGAAGAGGACCAAGGTGCAGCGTGGTAAGTGTCCATATTAATAATTTAATCAAAACTGAACACTAAACAAAATAACAACGAGGAAAAAACGAAAACGAAACAGTTCTGCAAGGTGACATACACTAAACAGAAAACAATCACCCACAACTCAAAGTGGGAAAACAGGCTACCTAAATATGGTTCTCAATCAGAGACAACGATAGACAGCTGCCTCTGATTGAGAACCACACACGGCCAAACACAAAGAAATAGACAACATAGAACACCAGACATAGAATGCCCACCCAAACTCACGCCCTGACCAACCAAAATAGAGACATAAAAAGGATCTCTACGGTCAGGGCGTGACAGCCATTTTATCAAAAGTGTGGTTAAAAGTTTATCAACTTTCAAAGCAGAATGACTTTCCCATTGTTATTCAACTGCACTGTATGATATACCATTTTCTAGCTTTTAAGTCTCTACTTTTATCAAAATGTAAGAAACACCATTTCAAATTTTGCTACATAAGACCGAATCTTGGCGGTCGGTCACAAATAATATCTATACAATTAATACAACAATTTTAATCAAAGCAAACACAACTCTCGCATACTGTATCACCTCCCTTAAACTCAATCTAAGCTGTTCAATGGAGACCAACGTATTTTCAAGGTGGCCTGAAGGCTATTCTATGAGCTGGGGGCATAAAAACGAAAGTGTTATTCCCCAGGTCAGTGGAGACCCGCGGTACCTCCAGAACCACCCAGTCCAGAGACCGAGTCTGAAAATGGCTGGATCTTCAGTTAATATGTGAGCTGAGGTAGTCGGGGAAGTCTCTGAAGAACCGCTTTATATAACAAAAGTAGCCAATGCTGGGCTCTTCTGGTAGTCAGAGACTCCCAGCCAACAGAACAATACAAAATGCAGTGATGTGTACTTTCCTCTTCTCCGGCGATATCGTTTTGGTAGGGCTCCCGTGATGAATGGAACTGCTTCGAGTAATCCACACAAAGAATCCAGGACTAGAAAATCTAATTTGTAGTGAGTAACCACCAAAGAAACTAAGGTAAAATATTATGCTAAAGAAAACAAAAGACTGCAAAGTTGGCAATGGGGAACCATCATCGGCTCCATCCTGTTAAGGGCTAATCTAAATGGAAGGAGATTTACGTTTCAACTAGCTCTCACAGTCTCAAGTCAGAATTAGACGTTCATCCATGTTTCTCAAACATAACATTTTGAAGTTGTTGCAAAAGTCAAATTTCAAAGGGTTTAAGGTTAAGTTTAGGCATCAACTCTGAAATCTTAATTAAGGTTAAGCATAAACTCCGAATGGTTAAGGTTTGGTATAGGCGTAAAACAAAAATCTAAAAAACATCTTTATTTTTGCTGGATTCAAGCTTGCAACCTTTGGAATCAGAGGCAGATGCTTACATCCATATGCCATACCTGTCCACAATGCCTTAGCAAACCGAAACCTACTTGAAGGTAATAGCACTCACTGTTGCCCCTAGTGGCCGGCTTCCACATAATCTACAGACATGGATGGATGTCGAATACTGACTTGTAATCACAAGTGACATGGCTGTTGCGTTTACATTGTGTTGATACAGGCAGCTCAATTCTGATATTTTCCCCCAGTTATTGGCAAAAAAGCTGATCTGATTGGTCAAAGGACCAATTAGTGGAAAAAGATCAGAATTGAACTGCCTATTTAAATGCAGCCAAAGTGACCTTGTTCTTTTAGATGTCCTCCTCCCTTGTTAAGAGTCGAGCTCACTCACACGCACACACACACACACACACACACACACACACACACACACACACACGCGGCAAGTCAACCCAAGACGTAACCCTAATATAGAAATGGCTGCTGCCTGTTTTCACCCGTAATATTAACTAATTGGCCATCAGCAGCCATTGATTAATGGAGACCTGTAGAGGCATTAGAACTTAGAAGTGGTGTGTGTGTGTGTGATTAATGAAGACGTTTACAGAGTGGCATTAGCCAGATAGCAAGTGTGGATATAGCAAGAAACCAGTTGAAACAAACACACACACACACCAATTATTCATCCATACTCCCTAATCTAAACAGAACTCCACCTGTCATAAAACTCTCTCATCTCATTAGCATATTGAGCAACAGACTGAGTCTGAGGGATGGCCAAGAAACAAGCTCTCACAGTCTCACTGCAGAATCCGATGTTTGTCCATAAACGTAGGGATATGGACAGGGCTAAATTGTAATGTTTCTTACAGAATAAATATGAAAAGCTATGGTAGCAATTGAAAGGATGCAGTTTGGAAAATATGGGGAAATTATTAGCCCAAAAGTGAGGGCACAATAATTAATATGACACAAAAATGAATCTAAACATTGCACTGTTGATGTTATGTGCATTTTAAATTTACTATACTTTTCACCATATTTTTGACTCGTTTCAGGAAACTAAGCGTATGTCGGTTAGTACTTCACACGAGAGCCATTTGAACCTAATCTTTTTTTAAATCAAAATGTGTTTTTTGGAACATGTGAACTTTCATGTGCCTTAATAACAAACTTGTATGCCATCTGTAAATACGAGCCTAGTCAGATTAGCCACAGAAAAAGTGAGCAACCTTGTGCTGCCATCCTGTTAGAAGGTAACAATGGTTAAAATGGATTTTCATTGTGTTCCATGGTGTTATTTGCCCCCTAGTGGAGCTTTCTGGTACTTAGACTGTACGCAAACAGGAAGTAGAGAATTCGTTCTGCACGCATAGAAGCAGCTAAAAACAACGCTACGGTGCAGGTCTTTCAGCGTAGTTATTTCTTGTCACGCTTCAGCCTTGGAAAATATTTGTTTGTAAGTTCGATTCAAGCATTTAGCTAATGATGATAATCTTGTTATTGATAGAGTTTCTTACATATCAATGTTGGTTGGTTGCATTTACTCAAACAAATTGCAATGCCTTTCATGTATGATGTTAGCTGTATTACTTTGCTCGTGCGTCATGCAAACGAATTGTAAAATATACAATACTCTATTTTTGTTACTGTTTCTAGTGTAATATGCTTTGTTATTCTACATAGATGGTTGTACATTATTAGAGTAATGAAAGGAGTTAGTCAATTACCATATGAGAAAGCAATTAGCTATATGGTTTGGCATCATGCCAGATGCATGGTACCGTAGCACGTGCTTTGTATTCATGCAACTTCAAATGTATAATGTACAGCTACAGTATGTCGGTGTGAATTGAATACTAAAGTATATTATTTTCTGTGTTTTGCAGTTTTACAACAAACGTTTTCAATATATTCATTCAAGAAAAGTCACGCCTTGGGAGTTTTATTGAAGACTTAGTTGTTAGCTATCTGTCTAGTTTTGCATGGGAACGCAACTCAAGGGCAGAATAAACCTGATTGACTGAGATAATGAGTGGGCTGGACATCCCGAGAGATGAGTTCAGATTGGTCTGCCATATAGCACACTTCTGTATATTTGAGCTGGTTAGTATGTGTAGGAAATCCTGTCTAATGTGGCATTTTTTTTCAATATACTGCTTAGTAGAACTGCAGAAGTGTTGCTCTCCACTTTCTAGAGGACAGAGTTTTGAAATCAGTGGAATTAAAGTATGATAGCTAAGGAGTGGAGAAAACACCTGTCTCTGGATTACATCTTCAAACTAAGGGCAACCATGGCATCTGTGACAGAGAGAAGCGTCCAACCATGATGTATACAGGTAAGATAGTCTAGCTAGCTACATTTTCAGATATTACACGTTTCAAATTTTGACAAAGTTTTTTTCATTTCAATTCAAAGTGTACTGTTAGCTAGCTAACGTTAGCTGGCTAGCTCGCTAGCTAACGTTACGTGTATGATCTTATTCGTATCTCAGAGCCATTTGCTTGCCTAGTTATAGCCTAATGTTAGGTAGTTAACATTGAACCTGGTTGGTTAGCTACCTGTAGATTCATGCAGGGTATTAACGTCATGAGCTGGGATTATGGTTAATTGTTTAGCTAGCTACAAATCTTAACAAAAGACTCCATTATGCAAGTATCCATTTAAATAGAATGTCACTGCGACAACTGTTGATAGATGTAGCTGGTAAATTCGCTCTGGCTATCTACTCCAAGTTCAGACCACAGATAAGACAGTCTAGCTAGCTACATTTTCAGATATTACACATTTCAAATTTTGAGTCTTTTCATTTCAAGTTAAAGTGTACTGTTAGCTAGCTAACGTTAGCTGGCTGACTCGTTTGCTAATATTACGGGTAAGATGTCACACCCTGATCTATTTCACCGGTCTTGTGCTTGTCTCCACCCCCCTCCAGGTGTCGCTCATTTTCCACATTATCCCCTGTGCATTTATACCTGTGTTTTCTATTTGTCTGTTGCCATTTCTTCTCGTCAAGTCTACCAGTGTGTTTTCCCCGTACTCCTGTTCCTCTCTAGCCCTTGTTTTTCTGGTTTTGACCACTCTGCCTGCCCTGAACCTGAGCCTGTCTGCTGGAAGTCCCCGGCGTCTACGTTCCCCGAGAGAATCCGAGGTTACCCGATTTCCCCAGAGTGTCTCCGAGGTCTGCCGACCGGAGCCGATTTAACTCGGCAGAGATTGGCTGTCTCCTGACGAACGTTTAAGCAGACTTAACACCAAGAGTTTGTGGGACTACCGGTCATTATGTGTCTACTTGTCCATTAAAAGACCAGGCTCATCAGTAGGTACGAGTAATCTGGTTATCGATACAGAGAATTTTCTTTCTCCCCTTACTTGCGCACCTCTCCATGCCATCCTGCTGTGGGGCGACCAGTCAAAATCTCTCTGGGTTATCATTGGCTCTGGGGCCGCTGAGAGTTTCATGGACGCTACCCTGGTGTCAGAGCTGGCCATCCCCACTCAGCCCTTCTCCATTCCCATGGACGTTAGAGCGCTGGATGGGCGCTCTGTAGGTAGCGTCACTCACAATACTACTCATAGTGTCAGGGAACCACAGTGAGTCTATGCAGTTCATGCTCATTAAGTCTCCTCAGGTTCCCGTGGTATTGGTGTTTTCTTGGCTTCAGCGATACAATCCCCTTATCAACTGGACTGCTGGTGCTATTATGGACTGGGGCCCGTTCTGGCTCGCCCATTGCCTGAAGTCGGTGCAGCCTGCCCTGGGACATCTTCCTGTGGGCTCGGAAGAAGCCGCGCACCTCTCCAACGTACCCGTGGAGTACCAGGACCTCCGGGAGGTTTTCAGCAAAGTCTGGGCCACTTCACTACCTCCGCATCAACCCTATGATCCTCAATGGGCCCTGCTGTTCACCCGCTTCAACTTTACCATCTCCTGCCTCCCGGGTCCAAGAATGTTAAGCCGGATGCGCTTTCACGCCGCTATAGCCTCGCTGCTACACCCGCGGACCCCGAGACCATCCTTCCTATCTCGTGTCTGGCGGCTACACTCATCTGGGGAATAGAGAACCAGGTCCGTGTGGCGCAGTTTTCTCAGCTAGACCCCAGGGGGGGCCCGGCTAACCGGATGTTTGTCCCAGATGTGACCCGCTCCCCGGTCCTGGAATGGGCTCATTCCTCCAGGCTTGCCAATATCCTCACAGTGGTGGACAGGTTTTCCAAAGCCGCCCATTTCAATTCCCCTCCCCAAGCTACAGCTCATAGTGCAGCACGTCTTCCGGATCCATTGACTTCCGGAGAACATGGTCTCCGACCGTGGTCCTCAGTTCTCGTCCCGGTTCTGGAAGGTGTTCTGCACACTCATTGTGTAGTCGGCCAGCCTTTCCTCCGGGTTTCACCTCCAGTCTAACGGCCAGTCAGAGCAAGCTAATCAGGACCTGGAGACGACTCTTCGTTGCCTCGTCTCCACCACCTGGAGCCAGCAACTCGTATGGGTAGAATACGAACGCAACACTCTCCACTGCTCAGCCACTGCCTTCTCTTGCCTTTTGAGTGCTCGATGGGTTATCAGCCTCTGCTCTTCCCTGAGCAAGAGGAAGAGGTCATCATACCCTCTGCCTAGATGTTCGTCCGCCGCTGTCTCCGTACCTGGAAGAGAGCCCGGTCTGCTCTTCTCAAGACCACCTCCAGGTATCAACGACAGGCGGACCACCACTGGACCCTGGCTCCCCGTTACCGTCTCAGGCAGAGGGTATGGATCTTCCCCTCCAAGTGGAGTCCCGCAAACTTCCCCCCATTTTATCGGCCCTTTCCCCATCTCTAAGATCCTTACCCCCTCTGCTGTTTGTCTTCTGTTGCCCCGCACCCTCTGTATACATCCCACTTTTCATGTATCAAGGATTAAACCTCTGTCTCACAGCCCTCTGTCTCGTTTACTCCAATTTCAGAGCACTTTCGTCTGAGCAAGCTAGCTAATGTTTGCCAGTTAGCTTGGGTGCTTGACTGCCATGGTGAGGTCAGAACGCTCGGATCAACCTTACTCATTGGCCAGAGCGTCCAGTGTGCGTTCTGAACACTCCGAGAGTGAAACTCTCTGAATTTCGAACTGACAATCTGACAGCACAGTTGCAGTCACCAACGCTCTGGATAACATAAAAACAGTCTAACCAGCTCTGCTTGGGCGAGTAATGTTCAGTGGGCTCTTCTCCCATTTCTGTCTGGAAGTAGCTAGCAAGTTAGCCAGTTTGCTTGGATGATTGACTGCTGTTGTTAGTACAGAACGCTCAGATCAACCCTTAAAGAGATGGGTTGAGCTAAAGCTTAAGAGGGTGTGAACAAATGGGTGTAAACAAAGAAGAGCTCTCCAGTTGGTACCAAAACATTCAAAGGTCATTTTCTCAAAAGTGAGGTTACAAGTTTAAAAACTTTTAAAGCAGAATTACTTTCCCATTGTTCCTCAAAAGAAGTGTATGATACACCATTTTGTAGCTCTTTCTCTACTTTTATCCAATGTAAAAAACACTTTCAAATGTTGCTACATAAGACTGAATCAAGACGGTCAGTCACTTTTGTTGATAACGAAATCAGAAAATACTCTGGATAGATTCAGTAATGATAAGAATATTCCTAGAAAATGTGGGGTATGGGCAACATAAGACAAAAAAAGGGTTTGAGTGAATATATGCAAGTGGCCACACACCTCTCCAAAGAGTGCACAGTTCATAAGTAATTTCAAAGCACTTTTATGACTCAGAGAAGTCTTCCACTGTAAGAAGCTCTCCTACCTGTGCAGTTGTGTTCTAACTAGTGTTAGAACACAACCCTGCATCCCCGCAATCACACAATTGTGATTTACGCAATCCAAAAACGTCTCAATATGAATCACAATCTGGGTCAGATGGGCATCAGAATTTCAACTCAAATACCTGAGATCTTTTGATGATGTGTGAAACTGCCAATTAAGTTCAGTCTTCACAGATAAGAATGGTGGAGAGTGGAGAGTGTGGTATGAGTTTGTTTGACTGTAAGGTCAACTCAGTAACCAATTACTCTGAGAAGTGAATCAAAGTTGAGTCAGCAAGTCTTTTTTATTTTTAATACATTTGCAAAAATGTCTAAAAAACTGTTTTCGCTTTGTCATTATAGGGTATTGTTTGTAGATTGATGAGGAAAACAATTATTTTAATCAATTTTAGAATAAGGCTGTAAAGTAACAAAATGTGGAAAAAGTCAGGGGGTCTGAAAACCTTCCGAATGCACTGTATACACTAAACACCTTCCTAATATTTAGTTGCACTCCTTTTGCCCTCAGAACAGCCTCAATTCATTGGGTCATGGACATACAAGGTGTCGAAAGCGTTCCACAGGGATGCTGGTCCATGTTGACTCCAATGCTTCCCACAGTTGTGTCAAGTTGGCTGGATGTCCTTTGGGTGGTGGACCATTCTTGATACACACTAGAAACTGTTGAGCATGAAAAACCTAGCAAAGTTGCAGTTCATGACACACTCAAACCGGTGCGTCTGGCACCTACTACCATACCCCGTTCAAAGGCACTTAAATATTTTGCCTTGCACATTTACCCTCGGAAGGGCACACATGTACAATCCGTGTCTCAATTGTCTCAAGGCTTAAAAATAATTTGTTGTACTTGTCTCCTCCCCATCTACACTGTGACATCAATAAGGTATTATAAGGGATTAATAAGGGATTAGAACTTTCACCTAGATTCCATGTCATGGAAAGAGCATGTGTTCCTAATGTTTTGTACACTGTGTAGATGCTTCTGCATAATGCCACTGTGATTCAAACAGTGTTTTCCAACACCCTCAGGATCCTTCCAGCTTGTGTTGAAACATTGGTTGAATCATGAGTGGATCTGCATTATTCATGTTTTGTTGTAGTGGCTGTGCTGTGGGTGTCAAAACCTCGGTCCCTGGACTGGCACTGGTCCCTGGAGTGTTGTTAAGCGGTCCTTCAGATGGTTAGCTGACACTGACACCAATTTAGCCAGTCCTCAAGGGTTTGTTTGAATATAAGTGGTCCTTCAAGGAGTAGAACCATAACTTGTGGTTCCCTTGTACACAAACAGTTGACAAAGACGGCACTATGGGTTGTTATCATGAAGCTCGAGTTATGAAAAGATAAGACAAGCGTCGTCCGGGTGGGTCGCAGACTGCAGCAGTTAAAAAAGTCTACGAGCAACACTTGTCTTTTCTACCATAGATTGAGTTATATTACGAAATTTATAGCCTTCGTTGGTAGAATATTTGAGATTATCTTCTATGTTAACCTTGTATGAGAACACTTTTTCCAAGGGTCTGTCTGTCTACGGTGTGGCCATCTGCTGCTGCTTGTCCTCCAAAGCATTGTTAAATCCGCGTAACCCCACCGTTCACCACTTCAACCACCACACACACAGACAGACACACACACACACACAATAAATAATAAACACCCTTGAAACCGAGCTAATACAATTGTGTTCGTGTCGTATCAGTGTAAACGTCTTGACCTGACCCCCTGGTCTGCCACAATGTTTAAACAGCAGACCTGTTCTACCACAGCTTCAAATGGCCTTGGAGACAGTCTTGTATGTTCACCTTAATGAAGAGCTTTTATTACCTACCTCTATAGCCCACTTTCTATATCTGCTGTACGATGAAAGCCTAAGTCAACTGTCAAATCAAATCAAATTGCATTTGTCACATGCGTCGAAAACAACAGGTGTAGGCCTTACTGTGAAAAGCTTACTTACAAGCCCTTAACCAACAATGCAGTTAAGAAAAAAAAGAGTTAAGAAAAAATATTTACTAAATAAACAAAAGTAAAAATAAAAGAGCAACAATAAAATAACAATAACGAGGCTATATACAAGGAGTACCGGCCCCGAGTCAATGTGCGGGGGTACAGTTTAACTATGTGGGTAATGATAAGGAGTGCTGGACTCTATGCAATTAAGCATGGACATTTTCATTACTGAATGGTTGGGGAGCAATTCAGGATTCACGTCTTCTCCCTCCTCTCTCTTTCCCTTCATCACTCTGTAGGTTCCTTTGAGAAGATATTATAATATAGGGCTTAAGTATCATTTTGTCGAGCAAAACTTTTTGTGGAAGGTACTATGCAGCGCACAGACCCCCCTCAAGCACTCAAACTCATCAAGATACAGCAAGTTTCCTTGTGGTCCTAATTGGCGGGGAAACTGTGAAGCCAGCTTTATAGCCTATTGCCTGTTTCTGTTTAAGAGTGTCACACCCTGGCCTGTGTTATATTGATTTTCTTTATTAGTTTAGTTAGGTCAGGGTGTGACATGGGATGTTTGTCTAGTTTAGGGTGTGTGTATTGTTTAGGGGGTTTTGTAGTATGTATGGGGTTGTGTTCAGTGTAGGTGTTTAGGAAAGTCTATGGTTGCCTGATTTGGTTCTCAATCAGAGACAGCTGTTTATTGTTGTCTCTGATTGGGAGCCATATTTAAGGCAGCCATAGGCTTTAGGTGTTGGTGGGTAATTGTCTATGTTGAACGTTTGTAGCTTGTGTATGCACTTACGTTTGTAGCTTCACGGTCGTTTGTTGTTTTGTTTTGTAAAAGTGTTCGTTTCGTGTTTCGTCATCTTTAATAAAAGAAGATGTCTTCATATCCCGCTGCGCCTTGGTCCGCTTATTATGACGATCGTGACAAAGAGTCTTTTATTAAAGATTTTGAAACAATTTTGTCTGTTTGCTGCTTTTCATTAAATGATGCATAGCTGTTATTTATATGGCCTAAAATAAATGTGTTAACATGGGCCGAATATTATATATATGCTATAGCATACCAAGTTTTTATCAGTTATGACCACCAATACAAAGCTCTCCCTCGCCATCCATTTGGTAAATCTGAACCTAATTCTATCCTCCTGATTCATGCTTACATGCAAAAACTACCAGTGACTCACTCAATACGGGAGTGGTCAGATGACGCAGATGCTAAGCTACAGGACTGTTATGCTAGCATAGACCAGAATATGTTCCGAGATTCTTCCGATGGCATTGAGGAGTACACTACCTCAGTCACTGGCTTCATCAATAAGTGCATCGATGAAGTCATCCCCATAGTGATCATACGTACATACCCCAACCAGAAGCCATGGATTACAAGCAACATCCACACTGAGCTAAATTGTAGAGCTGACGCTTTCAAGGAGCAGGACTCTAACCCGGACGATTATAAGAAATCCCGCTATGCCCTCTGACGAACCATCAAACATGCAAAGCGTCAATACAGGACTAAGATTGAATCCTATTACACCGGCTCCGACGTTCGTCGGATGTGACACAAGCCAACCAAATGAGCTAAATTACTTATATGTGCTTTTAGGCAAGCAACACTGAAGCATGCATGAGAGCACCAGCTGATCCGGATGACTGTTTGAGCACGCTCTCCGTAGCCGATGTGATTAAGACCTTTAAACAGATCAACATTCAAAAGGTCTTTGGGCCAGACGGATTACCAGGACGTGTACTCCGAGCATGCGCTGACCAACTGGCAAGTGTCTTCACTGACATTTTCAACCTGTCCCTGACCGAGTCTGTACTACCACATGTTTCAAGCAGACCACCATAGTCCCTGTGCCGAAGAACACCAAGGTAACCTGCCTAAATGACTACCGACCCGTAGCACTCACATCTGTAGCCATGAAGTGCATTGAAAGGTTGGTCATGGCTCACATCAACACCATCATCCCAGAAACCCTAGACCCACTCCAATTTGCATACCTCCCTAACAGATCCACAGATAACACAATCTCTATTGCACTCCACACTGCCCTCTCCCACCTGGACAAAAGGAACACCTACATGAGAATGCTCTTCACTGACTACAGCTCAGCGTTCAACACCATAGTACCTCAAAGCTCATCACTAAGCTAAGGACTAAACACCTCCCTCTGCAACTGGACTGGGACTAAACACCTCCCTCTGCAACTGGATCGTGGACTTCCTGACGGGCCTCCCCCAGGTGGTAAGGGTAGGTAACAACACAACTGCCATGCTGATCCTCAACACTGGGGCCCCTCAGGGGTGCGTGCTCAGTCCCCTGCTGTACTCCCTGTTCACCAATGACTGCATGGCCAAGCATGACTCCAACACCATCATTGAGTTGCCGACGACACAACAGTGGTAGGCCTGATCACTGATAATGATGAGACAGCCTATAGGGAGGTCAGAGAACTGTCAGTGTGGTGCCAGGACAAAGAAGCTGATCGTGGAAAAGGAGGGAAAAGGAGGGCTGAGCACGCCTCCATTCTCATCGACAGGGCTGTAGTGGAGCAGGTTGAGAGCTTCAAGTTCCTTGGTGTCCACATCACCAACAAACTATCATGGTCCAAACACACCAAGACAGTCGTGAAGAGGGCATGACAACGCCTATTCCCCCTCAGGAGAGTGAAAGGTTTTGGCATGGGTCCGCATCACCGCCTGGTATGGCAACTGCTCAGCCTCTGACCGCAAGGCACTACAGAGGGTAATGCGTACGGGCCAGGCTTCCTGCCATCCAGGACCTCTATACCTGGCGACGTCAGAGGAAGGCCCTAAAAATTGCCAAAGACTCCAGCCACCCTAGTCATAGACTGTTCTCTCTGCTACCAGAAAGGGAGGCGGTACCGGAGCACCAAGTCTAGGTCCAAAAGGCTTTTCATAAACAGCTTGTACCCCCAAGTAATAAGACTCCTGAACAGCTAACCAAATGGCTACCCGGACTATTTGCATTGACCCCACCCCCATTTTTCAACTGCTGCTACTCTCTGTTTATTTTCTATGCATAGTCACTTTACCTCTAACTACATGTACTGTACATATTACCTCAATTACCTCGTCTGACACATTCACTCCTGCATATATCCTCGTTACTGTTATTTTATTTTTGCTCTTTAATTATTTGTTATTTTTCAAATGTCTTCTTTTTTTTCATTTTTATTTATTTATTGTTTACTTCAGTTGATTCAGTAAATACTTTCTTAAACACTTATTTTTTTCTTAACTGCATTGTTGGTTAAGGGCTTGTAAGTAAGCATTTCACTGTTTCACTGTTGTATTCGGCGTATGTGACAAATAACATTTGATTTGATTTAATTTTATTAAAGGGTCATCATCATTATCATTATTCACGTCATTCCAATACAATCAAGTCACAATTATCAGATGTCAGTCAGCAGGCTTTCTGAGCGATGAGAGACACATGGGTAGGCATACCAACGAAAATGATTATGAAACTCTGGACCACAGAAATCCAATGTTTGTATAAAATATCTGCCTTTGCCCAATAAGTCTAATAAGTCCATTTAATACAGGCCAACATCACAAAATCAAATTTGCCTATGTTTCATTTAGTCTCATTATGATATGGAACATTTAGGCTATTTCAAAAGAACAGAATACCATATTTTCATCTTATCATCAGACTATAATATTGGAATGTTGTAAAGTGCTGCCCTACCCTGGCTGGCAGGGACACGCAGGTGAAGCCATTGAATACAATTCATTACAAGGAAATAAAGCTTTTGAACCTGTTTTTAAAATACTATAGGCCTACATTTTTTTGCCTGTGTAGTTTGAACTTGACTTTTTGTAAAGTATATTTTAGAAAAACCTCCTGTGCTATGTACTGTATCACAACAGCTGTTCACTTTATGTCATTCTGAAAATTATTTTCTGAGTCAGCTGATGATTGTTGAAACTGGGTTCAAGTTCAATGTCCGATTTCAAAGATAAATGCTTATTATATTGATAGGCAAACAACACTGCTTTTAATACAAGGAACAACAAGTGTTTTATGTCACACCATTTTGGGCAAGTAAAATGTTATTAGAATGTATTGAAATCTTACATTCCCCATGACGCCCAAAAGATGGTTCTAGTTTTAGGAGGTTAAAGAAGACTATTTTAGAATTGTATTATCTTAAGATTCTCACCAAGACAGGCAGACAGACAGTCCAGATAGACAAACAGTACATTAGGCTATATATTGCGCAAGAAGAGTATAGTCTATTTTAAGAGATTTAAGAGAACGAAGGCAAATGTGTGCTGCTAATGAACAATAACTAGATTTAATTGATTACCTTTGAAACTATCCTCTTTGAACTGCCGGATTTGAATAGGTGGGTTGAATGGATAGCTTTGATAGTCCAGCAATCGAATTACAAGTCGTTCATATGCTAATAATCCAAATATTCTGCTTAAAAAGATCTTGCACTGCTACCCTTAGCACTCATTATTTTTAGAGGAGGTCAGAACAAGCTGTAATGGAACCCGAATTTATCCTCTCCGTAAGTGGAAATATATCCTGGTGCATGAAGGCTACACCTACAGATAGGAACCTGAAATGAGTCCTTCTGGAAGTTCACCGAATATGATGCTTTCGAATGTTGAGGTCGTGTAACGGATGTAAAATGGCTAGCTAGTTAGCGGTGGTGCACGCTAATAGCCTTTCAATCGGTGACGTCACTTGCTCTGAGACCTTGAAGTAGTGGTTCCCCTTGCTCTGCAAGGGCCACGGCTTTTGTGGAGCGATGGGTAACGATGCTTCGTGGGTGACTGCTGTTGATGTGTGCAGAGGGTCCCTGGTTCGCGCCCGGGTCGGGACGAGGGGACGGACGTAAAGTTAAACTTACATTGATGCTGTTGACCCGGATCACTGGTTGCTGCGGAAAAGGAGGAGGTCGAAAGGGGGGTGAGTGTAACGGATGTAAAATGGCTAGCTAGTTAGCGGTGGTGCACGCTAATAGCCTTTCAATCGGTGACGTCACTTGCTCTGAGACCTTGAAGTAGTGGTTCCCCTTGCTCTGCAAGGGCCGCGGCCTTTGTGGAGCGATGGGTAACGATGCTTCGTGGGTGACTGCTGTTGATGTGTGCAGAGGTTAAACTGTTACAGTCGCATAACCCTCCCTCACTGATGCGGTTATCTCCAAGTTATCTGGAGAACACAACCATAGCCTGGACAATGCTCAGATTCGGATCCGAAAGGGGATGATGAATGGCCTGAAGGAGAGAAGCCTAGAGACCCAGGAAGAAACCGACCAAGTTGGCTTGCCTGCGTCTATTTGGTTCGAAAATACATTATTTAAAACAAAAACACATAGTAGAAACGAGATATTGCCCTAATATAGGCTGTTTTAGCCTTCAGACTTTATATAACCGTATGAACAAACACCATATCAGCCCATATGAACAAATGTATATAGGCTATAATATTCTTCCCTATGTGAACAAATGAATTTTAGGCCATAACTGAAACAATTTATGTAGGCTATATAGGCTATACAATATTCTGCCAATATTAACGAATGTATTTACAATATTTATATCCATACTGATTTAATAAAAAGAAGTAAACATACATTGTTTCACATTCTTTAATAACAGACTCATGGACACAATCACGCAATAGTAAACACAAACAACATTGTTTCACATTCTTTAATAACAGACTAATAAACACAATCACGCAATAGTAAACACAAACAACATTGTTTCACATTCTTTAATAACAGACTAATAAACACAATCACGCTTTCTTCACAGCTTTCCTCGCGCTTCACAGCTTCCCCGGGAAACTCGACGCCTCAGGCGGACAAAATAGTACTGGAGGAAGAAGTTCGCTTCTGCTGCAGTGTTCGTGATCAAATATAACGCGTTGCGGCGGTGCTTCGTAATACAGGACTGCTCAGGTACTTCGTTCAACCGTCAAAGGAGTGGTGTAGAATCAACAGCCAGTGTATAGCGCTCTAGCGACAGACGGGGGACTCGACTTCAAACTGTTACTGTTTTCCCGGGACTCGAATCCATTCATGGGTTACCAACTGAGTAACGGTAACTCGCTCTTGAACCGAGAGACCAACGATATCTAATTTATATCTTATGGAGTTCAGGCGAGGAGCAACCCACTAACCATGCTGCACTCATAAGCTTTTGGTGCCGTCTTTGTTTGCAGAGGAAAGTCTGCGGCTCACTTTCCTTTTTCCAGCGGAGGCGAGATTCGTATCTTTTTAAATTTTTTTGGCAGCCTTTCTTCTGCCTCTCTCCTTCCTTTCCCCCGATCGGCTCGCTCCCGTCGCCATCCAACTGACTCGAAGCATCTTTGTTTTTACGGAGTATATACTTGCCTGCTCGATCAGCACCATGAATTCGGATATAAATGTGTACCTCGGCCGGGATAAAACGGGCATCATGCGGAAGAGAGCCCTGCTTCTCCGGAAAGGGTGTAGTTTTGAGATTAGTTCGAGGTAGGTGATGCATGGGGTAATGGGGCTCCCTTTTGGGTATACACTCGCCACTAAACGCAATCCGAAACAGGGATTGATTTGCCCTCCTGTAACATTTGAAACAGCACATGATATCTACCGACCCTATCTCTCCGTGGACTGCAGTTGTTGTGTTAATTGGCAGCTGACCCGGTCACCAGTGAACATATTTGCTCCCCTAAACTGGAGGGATTAACTATGATATCAACACAGTCTATTAGGCTACAGTCAATTCAGTGTTTCATGGTGCTTCAGTAAACTGCAGACCATAGGCCTATGTGTGCGCTTTTTGCGAATTATGTGTGGCATCACGGATGTTCCTTGTGTTTAGCGGGGCATGCCGTGTTATACCCGGTCATTGAGAGGAACACATTGATTTTGTGTTATTATTTTCAATCGATTTTTTTAAATTTTGTCTCCACAACCGTGCGTCCACGTTCGGACCGTTACGCATGTGTGCCTGTCGATTCTGATGGACAAAATCACTCAATACCTGCTGCATGTTTATCAATATTGCAGCAAATTAGGTTTAAAATATTACATATTAGCCTACAGGCGTGTGACTCTTTACTCGGGAGTCCACTGTTTGTCCGCTCATCAAACGTAGAGAGAATGTTCTCTTTGCTGCCAGTTTGTACCAGACTGATTGCTACAGTATGCCGTGCACAGTAGTCCTATGGTACATTGTGGCTACATTGGGCATAAATGCACACAGTTGGTATTCACCCCAAG
Source organism: Salvelinus namaycush (assembly GCF_016432855.1). NCBI lineage: Eukaryota > Metazoa > Chordata > Actinopteri > Salmoniformes > Salmonidae > Salvelinus > Salvelinus namaycush. The sequence goes on along the minus strand of NC_052332.1, from coordinate 4,205,019 downwards.
TTATGGAGAGGATTTCTGGCTATAGCCAACACTCATGTTCACTTATTGTCAAGCTCACTTCCCGACCTCGTCGCTAGATGGCACCCATAACTCCCTCACTCACTGTCAGCCATGGCATTGATTATAAATCTGTCATGTACATTTGATTACATCGCCATTTTATCCGTCCCCCACACAGTAGCCTACCTAGCCTAAGATAATCAGGTTTAGGAGGTGTACTGTATATTACTCATACGCGATTAGCTGACAGACTTGATATGGTATTTTGCAGTGGCAATAGTATGTACATTTTGGTGGGGCAAACGCAAAAACCTTTTTTAGATGCATGCCAGCAAAGCCACTACACAACACTAAACAATACATTTATTGGACTACATTAATTGGTGACAAACAGTGCCCACAACAGCAGTACCAACACCTTACCACTGTTACACCTGGCTATCAGCGGAGCCTTGTCTGGCACCGAAACAGTTAATTCAGCCTCATTTACTGCCTTTTGAAAAAACATAGCTGATATGGCTGACTTGCTTAAACAAATGTGGTTTCCACTGACAATTGAGATGTACAAACTATGGCATAAGGGGACGACGAGCGGATAAGAGGCCATCCGTAATTTCGATTAAGACATTAATGAGCGAGCTAGGACGGACGTAGTCAATATAACTATTTCAGTCAGAACCGTATGATAAATAAAGGTGGCATATAAGCAGACAATGAAAGCTCTTACAATATTGAATGATTACATTTCTCTAAAACAGGCTATAGGCTACATGTGCACCACCAAGTCAGAACAGTAGGCTAAGTTATGAGGGGGAAAGGGACTAAATTATTAGGGTGAGGCACATGGGCTACTAACAGCTTACTACACAACATACACTTGGTATTACTTTCTTAGCTACAGTATACATATCTCCCTGGCCTATTACATAATTTATGCAGCAGCATACAATACCTTTTTTGACTCACCTTGTTGTGCTGTGTTCACCTGAACAGGAAGGTGGCGTGGCGGTCCTTCTTTTGGTCAAATTTTGTCATCAAACTTTGTCATTAAGTCTGTCATTCTCTGGATTTATGGCGCTTTCAAGACAACTGGGAACTCGGAAAAAAACAGGGTCGGAGGTCTAGAAAGAGGCCAGAGTACCCAACTTGGAATTCTGAGTTGGATGACCGTCCAAAACGTATTTTCTGGGTCGGAGCTAATTTTTTTCAGAGTTCCAGTTGTCTTGAACTCACTGAAGTCTGAGATTTCCCAGTTCAGAGTTCCCAGTCTTTTGAAAGCGGCAGAAGTCATACTGGATTGACAGCATGCCCAATGTTAAATGTTTATCCTTTTAAGCTTGGAAAAGAGACCCTTAAACTCAGGCTTGGACCACACATCCACTCCACTGAATAGCAGGCTAGTGATTTATTTGCAATGCTTGCAGTTAGCCACTGATTCCTTCCAAACTACTCATTGTTGAATTTGCAATTTCCAACTTGTAATGTTTATGTCCAATGGCCGATGAGCACCGATAAGTTTTATCTATAATTTATCTTCATAATTTCTCTTCATATGACAAGGGTTGAAAAGGATTTGCCAGTAGATTGTCGACTTGATTCATGATGATGACTGCTAGCTTGCGTGCTAAAAATCAGTCCAATCAAAGCTACTGTAGATATAATGTGATTTGACATAATTTTATCTGTGGCCAATGACCTTGAGCCTTCTTGGATGAGCACTTCTAATGTAACTCTATGGCAGCACCCAAGGGGCTTGAATTTTCGAGATCTCCCCTTAGATTTTGTGGTGATGTGGTGTCCTCATGAGGACAGAATACTGAGCCAATCACAGCGCCACTAGAGAACATTACCAACCCCTACCCTCTGTATTTTCTGCTGGCTGCCCCAACTCCACAGAAAGCGCTGAGCTAGGCTGAAACACCTGCATTTTGGAGCTGCCTTACTCAAGAAAGCAAAAAAGAGACCACTTAAATATATATATATATTTTTTTACACTGCTTGCAACCTGACATGTGACACGTATTAATACCAAAATAACATGCAAAAGAGGCAAACAAATATGTAAAAAATCTTTGCCACTGCCACTATGCTGTCCTGTCATCGGCATCATGTCTTGAAGAGAGAGACAACAACACATATGCTAAAAAGCTATGTTGAGTAGCCTCATCTGTGATGTATTGTCATGGATAGGCTAAGGCTATATCTCAATGTTCTAGTTTTATATCTTCATGTTTCCCACTGCACTGTTTTCTGACTAATTCGTTCAGGTATTGATATTTTAATTGCATACTTTTATACATGGGTGAATGTGTGTGTGAAACGTCTGCTTTTCTCATGCCACAGTCCTAGATATATATATTTATATTTTTACACATCAAAACTCTTGTGTATTCTTGTTTTTGGCTGTGTGAGTCGTGTTTTTCACCACATAAGAGCCCCAGGTTCTCTTGATTGATTGTCTTTATTTCCCTCAAGTCTGTGACCATTTCACAGGACTCTCCATTATGTGGCACCAAGTTGCGAGCACACACTATATGAACAAGCTCAACGAGTGTACACACACACACTATCTCCCTCTCTCTCTCTCTATGAGTACAAATAATAAGTCAACCTATATGAAGAATGCCAACTCCAAGTGTAATTTAAAAGTAAGTGCTTTGCAGAGAGCTGTGTCCATTGCTATATTTTGAAATAGAGACCATCCAAGCAATTTGTAGAGTTGTTTGGAAACAATAGGTTCATTAGAAACGTTGGAATCTGCTCTTTTCGATGGGGTATAGCAATCAAAATGTCTGGCGTGCATGGACCTCTGTAGGATGATATGGACGAAGTGGTATTTGGTAAGCTCCGTTCCCTTCTTTGTCATCAGTCTCTTTATTATTAATTTGACAATTGATAATATTGTCACCCATCAGACTATTGTCAATTTTATCTTGTCTTTAGGCCACATCTATTATTACTATATGTGTGAAATTAGTTTCAATATACACTGAGTATAGCAGACATTAGGAACACCTTCCTAATTTTGAATTGCACCCCCTTTTGCTCTCAAAACAGCCTCAATTCGTTGGGGCATGGACTCTACAAGGTGTCAAAAGCACTCCACAGGGATGCTGGCCCATGTTCACTCCAATGCTTCCCACAGTTGTGTCAAGTTGGCTGGATGTCCTTTGGGTGGCGGACCATTCTTGATACACACAGGAAACTGTTGAGAGTGAAAAACCTAGCAGCGTTGCAGTTCTTGATACTAACCAGTGGGCCTTGCACCTATTACCATACCCCATTCAAAGACACTTACATTTTTTGTCTTGCCCATTCACCCTCTGAATGGCACACATACACAATCCATGTCTCAATTGTCTCAAGGCTTAAAACCATTCTTTAACCTGTCTCCTCCCCTTCATCTACACTGATTGATTTGGATTTAACCTCTACGGGATCAGTGTCTCTTACATTCAGTAATCTTGCTCTGATTTGTCATCCTGAGAGTCCCAGAGATAAAATGTAGCATAGTTTTGTATGATAAAATCATTGTTAATATTAAAATGTAGGAACTGGGTTCTAAAGTTTGTACCCCTGTTGTTTCTGGCCCCACACCCACCCCGGTTAGTGTCTTTTCTGTATGGAAGCTCATTTTTCATTTCCTGCCTAAACTGCAATATTATATTATGTCCTTTCTCTTGCATTTCAAAGATGGTATTATCTTTCACCAGATCTAATGTGTTATATTCCCCTACATTAATTTCACATTTCCACAAACTTCAAAGTGCTTCCTTTGAAATGGTATCAAGAATATGCATATCCTTGCTTCAGGTCCTGAGCTCCAGGCAGTTAGATTTGGGTATGTCATTTTAGGTGAAAATTGAAAAAAAAGGGTCCGATCCTTAAGAAATTTTAACAAGTGACATCAATAAGGGATCATAACTTTCACCTGGATTCACCTGGTCTATCTATGTCATGGAAAGATCAGGTGTTCTTAATGATTCGTGCACTCGGGGTAGTTGAGGTGTAGTTTGGACGTGCCAGCTGGGCTGGCAGAAAATACACTGTCGACTTATTTTAGTATTTACAGTCTATGCACTTCTGGACCAATCAATACATTTTCTGAATGATTACAATTTACATTTGGTGTTCTGAGGTTTCTTACGACCTATTTTAACATAATAAATGCATTCATTTCGCATGACCGTCATGGCCATTCTAGTAGTGACAGACACACACAATCAGACAGACACGTTCACTTGAATTATTAGAAAGATTTCAAATAGTTTGAACCCAGTTTGCTTAGAAAGTAATTCTAGAGAGGACTCCTCTAAGGCTTTGGGGATGTCTCCAAATGGGATTTTAATGAATTATTTAAACACCAAAAACAAGCTGTTAGCACAGGCTCTTAACACAGCGAGGGAAGCTGGATAGGATTTTCCTCAACCAGACATACATTAACCAGACAATCAATCAATAACTGGCTTTCTTGATTTCTATTGTATTCTCTCGGGAATGCAATCTGGTTTCCGCTCAGGTTATGGATGTGTCACTGCAACCTTAAAGGTCCTCAATGATGTCACCATTGCCCTTGATTCTAAGCAATATTGTGCTACTATTTTTATTGACATGGCCAAAGCTGTCACGGTTTTCTAACGTAGAACCCAGAAGCAGACCAGGACAAGGAGAGTAAGACGAAGGTGAGTATTTATTTACAAGTTTAAGTGTAGAGATAGAAAGATCCAGGTAGCGGAGCGGGCAGCGGAGTTGAGTTGATGGGATTGAATTGGCAGATCCAAGGGAGTAACAGAAGCCACCGACGACCAGGTAGGGATGGAATGAGTGTTCCGGGGGAATGACTGTAGACAGAGAGAACGGAGGTAAGTTCAAGGCAAGCAAGACGTACAAAACAACAAAACAAACTCTATCAAAATGGAGGCTGATACGCTGGCACGACATACTGTTCATGGCTAACGATCCGGCAGGGAATGGATGTCAGGTCAGTGCTTATGAAGTGGAGGGGTGATGATCAGGACCAGGTGTGCAGATAGCGGATTGGAAACAGGTGCGGTAAATCAGAGATCTCCCAACCAGCTACGTCGCCCGGCAACCAGACAGGGTGCGTTCCAGGACACCGGAAAAAACACTCCAGGACAGAACACAGGCAAAAACAGACTCAGGAAGCGGGATTCGTGACAGTACCCCCCCTCCGACGAACGCCACCGGGCGTACTACCCGGAGCGCCAGGGTGGAGGCGGTAGAAGTCACGAAGCAGGTCAGCATCAAGGATCTGACGCCGAGGAATCCAACTCCTCTCCTCTGGACCATATCCTTCCCAATCCACGAGATACTGGAACCCTCTACCCCACCGTCTGGAGTCTATGATGCGGCGCACCGTGTAGACAGGACCACCTCCGATCATCCGAGGAGGAGGAGGACGAGGAGGAGGGGGCAATAGAGGACTGAGGAGAACCGGCTTGAGGCAGGAGACATGAAAGGTGGGGTGTACTCTAAGCGTTGCAGGCAACTTGAGTCGAACCACAACAGGATTAATGATTCTCTCCACCACAAACGGACCAATGAACTTCTGTGACAGTTTCCTCGACTCAGTCCGTAGAGGAAGATCCCGTGTAGCCAACCAAACCTTATCTCCGACGGTATAAGCGGGGGCAGGAATACGGCGACGATTCGCCTGGATCTGATACCGGTCAGAAACTCTAAGGAGGGCCTTCCTGGCCCGATGCCAGGTCCGGTGGCAACGACGAATGTGGGCCTGGACAGAGGGAACCGAGAGATCCCTCTCCTGAGAAGGAAACAAGGGAGGTTGGTAACCATACAGGCACTGGAAGGGAGACATCCCAGTGGCAGATGAAGGGAGAGTATTATGGGCATACTCGACCCAGGGTAACTGAGAGGACCAAGAGGTGGGATCAGAGGAGACAAGACAGCGCAGCGTGGACTCCATCTTCTGGCTGGCCCCTCCACGCCTGACCATTAGATTGGGGGTGAAAACCCGATGTGAGACTGACTGTAGCTCCAATGGCCAAACAGAAGGATCTCCAGACAGCAGAGGTAAACTGAGGACCACGGTCAGAAACAATGTCACTGGGCAATCCGTGGACCCTGAAAACCTCCCTAACAAGGATCTCGGACGTCTCAGTGGCAGATGGAAGCTTGGAGATGGGGACAAAGTGAGCGAACTTGCTGAATCTGTCCACAATGGTCAGAATGACCGTGTTCCCACCAGAAGAGGGCAACCCCGTGACAAAGTCCAGGGCCAGATGCGACCAAGTGTCACGTTCCTGACCTATTGTTCCTTTTTCTTTTATTTATTTAGTTGGTCAGGGCGTGAGTTGGGGTGGGTTGTCTTTGTGTGTTTTGTCTAGTTTAGGGTGTGTGTTTGTTTAAGTTTTTTTTTGTATGTATGGGGTAGTGTTCAGTGTAGGTGTTTAGGAAAGTCTATGGTTGCCTGATTTGGTTCTCAATCAGAGACAGCTGTTTATGGTTGTCTCTGATTGGGAGCCATATTTAGGGCAGCCATAGGCTTTAGGTATTTGTGGGTAATTGTCTATGTTGAACGTTTGTTGCTTGTCTGTGCACTTACGTTATTTAGCTTCACGGTCGTTTGTTGTTTTGTTAGTTTGTGTATAGTGTTCGTTTTCGTGTTTTTCTCTCTTCCAAAATAAAGAGATGTATTTTGCACACGCTGCGCCTTGGTCCAATCTCTCTCAAGAAGACGATCGTGACACCAAGGTCGCCGGGGAATAGGTAGGGGGTGAAGAAGCCCAGAGCTGGGCCGATTGGTACTCTTATTCTGCGCACAAACAGGACAAGCGGCAACAAACCTCCGGGTATCTTCTCCCATGGCAGGCCACCAAAAACGTCTGCGCAGTAGCGCCATAGTCCGGGCAACGCCAGGGTGACAAGCTATCTTGCTGGCGTGGGACCACTGAAGGACATCAGAACGGACCGACTCAGGCACGAACAACCGACCGGGTGGACCGTTACCGGGGCCGGGCTGCGTCCGAAGGGCCGCCATCACATCCTCCTCAATCCTCCAAGTAACGGCTCCCACGACAAGGTTCTGGGGAAGAATCGTCTCAGTCTTGGCCCCACTCTCCTCCGTCTTGGAGAACATCCGGGACAAGGCGTCCGCCTTGCCGTTCTTCGACCCAGGTCGGAACGTCAGGGAAAAATTGAAACGTCCAAAAAACAAAGCCCACCTGGCCTGACGGGAGTTGAGACGTTTAGCCGATTGCATGTAAGCCAGATTCTTGTGGTCAGTCCAGACCACAAACGGTTGCTCCGCTCCCTCCAACCAGTGACGCCACTCCTCCAAGGCAAGCTTCACAGCGAGAAGCTCCCGGTTACCCACATCGTAGTTTCTCTCAGCTGGTGAAAGACGACAAGAGTAGAAGGCGCAGGGATGGAGTTTACCGTCAGTGGAGCTACGCTGGGACAGGATGGCGCCCACCCCCACATCAGATGCGTCCACCTCAACAACAAACTGACGGGAAGTGTCAGGTTGAGAGAGAATCGGGGCGTTGGTGAATCGGCTCTTCAAGTTCAGAAATGCTCGGTCTGCCTCAGGAGTCCAACAGAAAGTTCTGGTGCAAGACGTCAGGGCAGTTAAAGGGGCGGCCACCCGGCTGTAATCACGGATAAACCTCCGATAGAAGTTCGCAAATCCCAGGAATCTCTGGAGCTGCAATCTCGTACCGGGCTGGGCCCAATCCCGAACCGCCCGAACCTTCTCTTGGTCCATCTTGATCTCACCCCTGGAGATGATGTACCCGAGGAAGGATGTAGTGTGGGTGTGAAAATCACACTTCTCTGCCTTCACAAACAGACGGTTTTCCAATAACCGCTGCAGGACCTGCTTAACATGCTGGATGTGGCTGGAAAGCTCCTTGGAGAAAATAAGGATGTCATCAAGGTAAACGAACACAAACAGACCGATCATATCCCTCAGCACGTCATTCACCAAACTTTGAAACACTGCTGGAGCGTTGGAAAGTCCAAACGGCATCACCTGGTACTCGAAATGTCCCATAGGTGTGTTGAACCCAGTCAACCACTCGTCCCCCTCCTTGATCCGAACCAGATGATACGCATTGCGTAGATCAAGCTTCGTAAACACAGTAGCACCCTGTAAAGAGTCGAAAGCGGAGCTCATCAAGGGCAAGGGGTACTTGTTCTTGACCGTAATATCATTCAACCCCCGATAATCAATACACGGTCGAAGAGAGCCATCCTTCTTACTCACAAAAAAAAATCCAGCTCCCAGGGGTGATGACGAGGGACGAATGAGACCTGCAGCCAGAGACTCCTTTATGTAGGTCTCCAGGGCTTCCCGCTCAGGTCGAGAGATACTGTATAACCGTCCCTTGGGAAAGGCAGCTCCAGGGAACAGATTAATCGCACAATCATAAGGTCGGTGGGGAGGAAGTGACTGAGCCTTCTGCTTACTGAACACCTCACCCAACTCGTGATATGTTTCAGGAACCAGGGACAAATCAGGAGGAGCAGACTCACTGACCCGACTGGGGACAGCCTGAGAACAGGCAGTCCTGAGGCAGTTAGCACGGCACTCAATGCTCCAACTAGTTACCTTTCCAGTCACCCAATCGAACGAGGGATTGTGTTCTCTTAGCCAGGGGTATCCAAGAACCAGAGGAACATGGGGGGAAGGCAAAATGAAAAAAGAAATAACCTCTGAATGATTCCCCGACAACAACATCTTAACCGGTTCAGTCCTCATAGTGATCCGTGCCAGACTACTGCCGTTCAGAGTGGTTGCTTCAATGGCTTCCGGTAATTGCTCCTTGGAAAGCCCCAGCTGTTCCACTAAGTCAGCATCAATGAAGCTGTCATCGGCGCGTTAATCGCTAAACTCTGATTCTTATTTATGAGGGTAGCAGGAAAATGAGGTCTGACAGGGCTCTTGAGAGGTTGAAACTGGCTCGCTAACAAACCTCCCAAACTTAACGAGCCGAGCAGTTTAACGGGCGCTGAGGACAAACGGAGATGTAATGTTCCGAGCTACCACAGTAGAGGCAGCTGTTGGTCTCATGTCTACGTTGGCGCTCGTCCTTAGTTAACCCGTGCCGCCCCACTTGCATAGGTTCAGGATCTGGCGGCAGGACTCCTCCACTAATCCCGTGTGGGGAAACATGATTAACACCTTCTGGTCCACCTCCTGACCCGAATGGTAACCGAGTAGCTGATTGATTGGACGGGACCCACTGCTTCTCCCTCCTTCTCTCTCGAACTCTGTTATCCACCCTAATAGCTAATGCGACCAAACTGTCCAGGTCACAAGGCTCCGGATAGGAGATCAGCTCATCCTTGAGTTGCTCCGACAACCCCTGGTAAAAAGCCGCTTGTAGTGCCTCCTCATTCCACCCACTCTCCACAGCCAATATCCGGAACTCAATCACAAAGTCTGCCACGTAGCGAGCTCCTTGGCGAAGAGAGAACAAACGCTTAGCTGCGTCCTTACCTCGGACTGGATGGTCAAAAAGCTTTCTCATCTCTGCCGTGAACTCCTGGTATGACGCCATGCAGGTGTCCTGTTGTTCCCAAGCAGCTGAAGCCCATTCCAAAGCTCTACCACGCAGCAGTTCAATAACAAAAGCTATCCTAGCCTTGTCTGTGGCGTAAGAGTGGGGCTGCAGATCAAACACTAAACCACACTGCATAAGAAATGAACGGCATCTTCCCAAATCCCCTTCGTACTTATCAGGCGTCGGTACCTTGGGCTCACGGAAGGGAACCGCTCCAGAAGCGGCAGGTGAGAGGGGTGAAACAGGTGGTGGAGGATCCGTCGGCAAACTGAGCTGATCCTGGATACTCGTCAAGCTAGCAGAGAAATTCCGGACTGAAATCGCTATCTCCTGTAGCGCCGTGCTGTGTTGTCCCAATATCTTCTCCTGATGGGTAATGGCATGGCGAACGGATTCCAGGTCCGCTGGGTTCATTCCTGGCCGGATCGTTCTGTCACGGTTTTCTAACGTAGAACCCAGAAGCAGACCAGGACAAGGAGAGTAAGACGAAGGTGAGTATTTATTTACAAGTTTAAGTGTAGAGATAGAAAGATCCAGGTAGCGGAGCGGGCAGCGGAGTTGAGTTGATGGGATTGAATTGGCAGATCCAAGGGAGTAACAGAAGCCACCGACGACCAGGTAGGGATGGAATGAGTGTTCCGGGGGAATGACTGTAGACAGAGAGAACGGAGGTAAGTTCAAGGCAAGCAAGACGTACAAAACAACAAAACAAACTCTATCAAAATGGAGGCTGATACGCTGGCACGACATACTGTTCATGGCTAACGATCCGGCAGGGAATGGATGTCAGGTCAGTGCTTATGAAGTGGAGGGGTGATGATCAGGACCAGGTGTGCAGATAGCGGATTGGAAACAGGTGCGGTAAATCAGAGATCTCCCAACCAGCTACGTCGCCCGGCAACCAGACAGGGTGCGTTCCAGGACATCGGAAAAAACACTCCAGGACAGAACACAGGCAAAAACAGACTCAGGAAGCGGGATTCGTGACAAAAGCTGTAGATACGGTAGACCATTCCATTATTGTGGGCCGGCTAAGGAGTATTGGTGTTTCTGAGGGGTCTTTGGCCTGGTTTGTGAACTACCTCTCTCAAAGAGTGCAGTGTATAAAGTCAGAAAATCTGTCTCAGCCACTGCCTGTCACCAAGGGAGTACCCCAAGGCTCGATCCTAGGCCCCACGCTCTTCTCAATTTACATCAACAACATAGCTCAAGCAGTAGGAAGCTCTCTCATCCATTTATATACAGATGATACAGTCTTATACTCAGTTGGCCCCTCTCGGGTTTTTGTGTTAAATGCTCTACAACAAAGCTTTCTTAGTGTCGAACAAGCTTTCTCTACCCTTAGCCTTGTTCTCAACACCTCCAAAACAAAGGTCATGTGGTTTGGTAAGAAGAATGCCCCTCTCCCCGCAGGTGTTATTACTACCTCTGAGGGTTTAGAGCTTGAGGTAGTCACCTCATACAAGTACTTGGGAGTATGGCTAGACAGTGCACTGTCCCTCTCTCAGCACATATCAAAGCTGCAGGCTAAAGTTAAATCTAGACTTGGTTTCCTCTATCGTTATTGCTCCTCTTTCACCCCAGCTGCCAAACTAACCCTGACTCAGATGACCATCCTACCCATGCTCGATTACGGAGACATAATTTATAGATCGGCAGGTAAGGGTGCTCTCGAGCAGCTAGATGTTCTTTACCATTTGGCCATCAGATTTGCCACCAATGCTCCTTATAGGACACACTATAAACTCCTCTGTAAACTGGTCATCTCTGTATACTGGTTGCAAGACCCACTGTTTGATGCTTATTTATAAAACCCTCTTAGGCCTCACTCCCCAATATCTGAGATATCTACTGCAGCCGTCATCCTCCACATACAACACCCATTCTGCCAGTCACATTCTGTTAAAGGTCCCCAAAGCACACACATCCCTGGGTCGCTCCTCCTTTCAGTTACGATGCAGCTAGCGACTGGGACGAGCTGCAACAAACACTCAAACTGGACACTTTTATCCCAATCTCTTCATTCAAAGACTCAATCATGGACACTCTTGCTGACAGTTGTGGCTGCTTTGTGTGATGTGTTGTTGTCTCTACCTTCTTTGCCCTTTAATGTTTGTACCATGTTTTGTGCTGCTACCATGCTGTTATTTTGTTGTGTTGCTACCATGCTGTGTTGTCATGTGTTGCTGCCTTGCTATGTTGTTGTCTTAGGTCTGTCTTTATTTAGTGTTGTCTCTCTCTTGTTGTGATGTGTGTTTTGTCCTATATTTATATATATATATATATTTTTATCCCAGGCCCCTTCCCCTCAGGAGGCCTTTTGCGTTTTGGTAGGCCGTCATTGTAAATAAGAATTTACAAGATGGAAGGCACAGGGATGCCCTGGGGAAGGCAGTGATGCCGAAACGTTGGTAAATACCCATTAAATTGCTGGGAGTTTATACATGGAGTGTGTGGCTTTCTTTATTTTGATAGTTTATATCATATCCTGTCCAGCCAATCTGTCCCTGTATTAGCTTCCTGTGTTGATGCTGTTATGAATACATAATCAGACCATCAGAACCCTGAGAGAGGAGAGATAAGGTACAGATTTATGGCCTGGGTGACAGTCTGTTCATGCATTAGCCACCTGCACTAACGCCAACCAATAAAAGCATATATAAACTGTATGGTTCCAGCCCTGAATGCTGACCGTATATCACGGGTATGACAAAACATGTATTTTTACTGCACTAATTACATTGGTAACCAGTTTATAATAGCAACAAGGCACATCGGGGGTTTGTGGTATATGGCCATTATACCACGGCTAAGGGCTGTGTCCAGGCACTCTGCGCTGCGTCGTGCTTAAGAACAGCCCTTAGCCGTGGTATATTGGCTATATACAACACCCCTTCGTGCCTTATTGCTTAAATATATCATGGAGTTACATATTTCTGTGAAAAAAAGTTATTAAAGGGATATTACTAACTATTCCCAACCACCATATTACACTTGCTATAGACGTCTTATATACCATACATCCAATAAGCAATGTGTACCACAACTTGCTATTTCCTGTGTTGGCCTATGCAGTTAGTCAGTAGCACTCAGTAATAATTGATTCACATGTCTGCATATTTCCTGGCACTCAGCGGATGAGAAATGTGCTTCTCCTCTTATAATGTTTATGTACTATAGTAAGACCAGCTGTATGCCAGTGCATACCTTTACTTAAATGAACTCCAACACCTTTTCCTAACATGCTGACCAGACCGCTCGTGTCGCGTGCAAAATAAATGTGCACATACATGTTATTCAATCATTGCACCCACACTGCTCACTCGCGTCAGCGAGCGTCTGCGAAGCCGGCCGCTAAAATAGAACTTGGTTCTATTTGTGACGCTCAACGCGCTACAAGTCCTGCCTCTCAAATCTCATTGGTTTTTAGGAGCATATACCCACGTGGGCGATGAACTGACGTCCACAATCCAGTCCAGTTGGTGATGGTAATGCACCTTAAAGTTGTTTGCCAAACGCAAAATTAAGTCCAAAGAAGAAAAAGAAGCGTGAAGGAAGAAGGAGAAATGACGAGAAACGAATTCGGTTTACCCTTTTATCTGTGGATTAATTGTTGGAGTAGAGGACCTTGTGCATTTCAGGTTAAAAAACAATCCAATGTTTATATCCCAGGACAAATTAGCTAGCAACAGCAAGATCTTCATTTTGGGTCAGTCACAGTGGTCAGGTATTCTGCCACTGTGTACTCTGTGTTTAGGGCCAAATAACATTCTAGTTTGCACAGTTTTTTTGTACATTCTTTCCAATGTGTCAAGCAATGATCTTTTTTTTTCTCGTGGTTTGGTTGGGACTAATTGTGTTGCTGTCCTGGGGCTCTGCGGCGTCTGTGTTTGTGAACAGAGCCCCAGGACCAGCTTGCTTAGGGGGCTCTTCTCCAGGTTAATTTCTCTGTAGGTGATGGCTTTGTTATGGAAGGTTTGGGAATCATTTCCTTTTAGGGGGGGTTGTAGAATTTAACGACTCTTTTGTGGATTTTGATAATTAGTGGGTATCGTCCTAATTTTGCTCTGCATGCATTTTTTGGACGTCTTTGCTGTTTGACGTTATACACTGAGGATTTTTTTGCAGAATTCTGCATGCAGTCTCAATTTGGTGTTTTTCCCATTTTGTGAATTCTTGGTTGGTGAGCTGACCTCAGACCTCACAACCATAAAGGGCAATCGGTTCTATAACTGATCCAGATCCTAATTGGTATGTCGAATTACATTACATTTTGATGGCATAGAAGGCCCTTCTTGCCTTGTCTCTCAGATCATTCACAGCTTTGTGGAAGTTGCCTGTGGCGCGGATGTTTAGGCCGAAGTATGTCTATTTTTGTGTGCTCTAGGGCAATGGTGTCTAGATGGAATTTGTGGTCCTGGCAACTGGACCTTTTTTAAAACACCATTATTTTTGTCTTACTGAGATTTTCTGACAGGGGCCAGGTCGGACAGAATCTATGCAGAAGATCTAGGTGCTGCTGTAGGCCCTCCTTGGTTGGGGATAGAAGCACCAGATCATCAGCCAACAGTAGACATTTGACTTCAGATTCTAGTAGGGTGAGGACGGGTGCTGCAGACTGTTCTTGTGCCCCCGCCAATTCGTTGATATGTATGTTGAAGAGGGTGTTGAAGACGGTCTCTCTCTCTGCCTCTTGTTGTTTCTCTCCCCTAAATTCTTTGTTCTGTCTCCATCCCTCTCTCTCTCTTCCCTGCTCGTACAATATCCTCAGAGAAAGGTTTAATTAGTGTATCTACTTTGATACATCATTTATGTCTATATAAATCTCTCTTGCTGCCAACAGTGTTGTGTAACCAACTAGAGTACAGTACAGAAGTGTCCCCTCTTATTTGTGTCAGCATGTTGGTTTGAGAGCAGAACAGAACAGTCAGACAAGTAGTCTGAAGACGGGATCCAGATGGGGGTGAATCATCTGATCATCCTAAATTGGAAATATTAGCGAGAAACCCATGTTACGAATGTTGTACCCCAACTTTCTCAGTCAGAAAAGATGCAGGATTTCCGAGGTAGCGCATGAAAGCAGCTTCAGTGACCCTGCCAGTAAGAGCGTCTCTGATTGGCTGGGCCTGTGGGGTCTTGTCTGTGAGCCTGTTGTGACCTCCGATGGGAGGAGGTGTGATGTGGAAAATCTCTGACTCACAGCCTGCCATAGTGTTTATAGTGGAGCTCTAGTGTGAAACTGTCTGCATCATATAATAGATGGAGAGAGAAAGGGGAAGTGACCTCACACTGTGGTGTGTGTGTGTGTGTGTGTGTGTGCTGTGTACGTGCATGTGTGTGTATGCGTGTGTGAGAGAGCGAGATAACGTGTGTGTGGTTTATTGAGTGTGTGTAGTGTATTCTGTACATCCATATGCTACACATATGCTCAATATTTCAGCAAATAGAGTATATCCATCACTACATTTGACAGCTCTGTGCACATGTTTGTGAAAGTGGTTTGAGTTAGTTTCATGTTTGTATGATCTTTGATGTTGTGTACTGTAACTGAATTCACCCATGTGGTGTGTCACACTTGCATGCATGCTTTTTTGTGTGTTAGTGGGTGTATCATTTAGAGGTTGACCGATTTAATCGGAATGGCCGATAAATTAGGTCTGATTTCAAGTTTTCATAACAATCGGTAATCTGCATTTTTGGACACCGATTATGGCCGATTACATTGCACTCCATGAGGAGACTGCGTGGCAGGCAGACTACCTGTTACGCGAGTGCAGCAAGGAGCCAAGGTAAGTTGCTAGCTAGCATTAAACTTATCTTATAAAAAACAATCAATCTTAACATAATCACTAGTTAACTACTAGTGGTTGATGATATTACTAGTTTATCTAGCTTGTCCTGCGTTGCATATAATCGATGCGGTGCCTGTTAATTTATCATCGAATCACAGCCTAAAACCTCTTACCTGGGAATATTGAAGACTCATGTTAAAAGGAACCACCGTATGTTCTCATGTTCTGAGCAAGGAACTTAAACGTTAGCTTTTTTACATGGCAAATATTGCACTTTTACTTTCTTCTCCAACACTTTGTTTTTGCATTATTTAAACCAAATTGAATATGTTTCATTATTTATTTGAGACTAAATTGATATTATTGATGTATTATATTAAGTTAAAATAAGTGTTCATTCAGTATTGTTCTAATTGTCATTATTACAAATATATATATAAAAATCGGCAGATTAATCGGTATCGGATTTGTTGGTCCTCCAATAATTGGTATCGGTATTGAAAAAACCTAATCGGTCGACCTCTAGAATCTTTAGCCTTTGACCTTTCTCTGTCCATTTCTGCCATGAAAGCAGAGTGTGGTCTTCATGGCTGGTTGCTATATATACATGCACATGATTCTGGTTGTTTCTACTATTCCACCACGGCAGGCCTTTACAGTATAGAGTACGTGTCCCAAATGGCATCCTATTTCCTATTTAGTGCATATAGGGAATAGAATGTCATTTGGAACACAGACATAGTCAGCCCCAAAGAGGGCTCAGTGAGCTCGGATAAACACTGGACCATAATCACTGCCATATGTGTCTTCAGCAGAGCAGAGCCCACCACACAATACAGCCCACCAATCTCATTTAGCCAGAAAAATAGACTAAATAGGGATGGAGAAAAACACAAAAAAGCCCTCTCTTGATTACAGCTTTCCGTGTGTCTGGATCCATTTATGGTTTAAAGACACATATCTACATATTACAGAAACCTTGCGTGTGTGTGTGGGTGTATGCATGTGTGTGTGAGTGCATTAGTGTGTATTATAGCTAACATGTGTGTGTACACACTGCATATATGTATGTGTGCACTAGAGTGTGTGTGTGTGTGTGTGTGTGCGCCTGTGCGTGTGTAGTGCAGCACACTGCTCTGCTCCGGGAGGTTTCACTCTGGAAAAGCGTTTCCCGTTATAACATGCTGCTGGAAATGGCCCAGTGTGTGGATGAAAGGAGTTGTATTTCCACAGGGCCTCGGTTGAGACTCAGGGGGTTTGAGCACAGCCACAAGCCACGTGACGAAAGGAGGGAAGAGGGCTGGGTGTGTGTTTTTGACTGTTCTTGCTCTGTGAGGTGATGTAAGGAGTGTGTTTGTGTGTGTGGGTGTTTGTGCGTGCATTCCATAATTATGTACTATATAAGTGAGAGAAAATAGATTGTATTCACTTGGCTGAATGACAGATAAAAAGCCAGTGTCAAGGTTATGATATTGACTTGCCTAAATCTTCATTACTTATGGTAATTCACACATGAATATACAGGTGACTGCCTAAACAATGCAAGCTGTATGGGGCCATAAGCAAACAAGAAAATGCTCATCCAGACGCGGAGCTCCTAATGGCCGGTGATCTTAATACAGGAAAACTGAAATCCGTATGACCTCATTTCTACCAGCATGTCACCTGTGCAACTAGAGGGATACAAACTCGAGATCACCTCTACTCCACACACAGAAACGCATACAAAGCTCTCCCCCACCCTCCATTTGGTAAATTGGACCATAACTCCTGCTTACAAGCAAAAACTCAAACAGGAAGTAACAGTGACGTGTTCAATATGGAAGTGGTTCGATGAAGCGGATGCTAAACTACAGGACTATTTCGCTAGCACAGACTGGAATATGTTCCGGGATTCATCTGATGGCATTGAGGAGTTTACCACATCTGTCACCGGCTTCATTAATAAGTGCATCAATGACATTGTCCCCACAGTGATCATACGTACATATCCCAACCAGAAGCTATGGAATACAGGCAACATCCGCACTGAGCTAGGCTAGAGCTGCCGCTTTCAAGGATCAGGACACTAATCGGAAGTCGTGACATATTCATACCAATCTATGAACCTCAGCTATCATAGTTATATCAACTTCAAGTCTGAATGCCATTAATGAAGCCAATGGATAAAGTAGAATATAATAACTGTAACGCTCGTCGTATAGAGGAGAAGGAGAAGACCAAGGTGCAGCGTGGTAAGTGTTCATGATAATAATTTAATCAAAACTGAACACTACACAAAATAACAGCGAGGAAAAAACGAAAACGAAACAGTTCTGCAAGGTGACATACACTAAACAGAAAACAATCACCCACAACTCAGTGGGAAAACAGGCTACCTAAATATGGTTCTCAATCAGAGACAACGATAGACAGCTGCCTCTGATTGAGAACCACACACGGCCAAACACAAAGAAATAGACAACATAGAACACCAGACATAGAATGCCCACCCAAACTCACGCCCTGACCAACCAAAATAGAGACAAAAAAGGATCTCTACGGTCAGGGCGTGACAATAACTTTATTGTGCCAAGGATGGAAGTCCTGTATACCTCTACTGCAGTTATTACCACATTGTAGCCGGTACATTGAATATATTCACTGATCATGTACTCTTCAAATAAAGGTGCGGTTCAGGTATGAATCTCTGAGACATTCTTTTTTCAGTCATATCCAATACCAGGTGTAACAAACTCCATTCTTTGAATGATGCTGTGTCTGCATGTATGTATTACAATTATACACTTCAGCAGCGTGTACTGCTCCTGGGACATCAATGATTACACATTGTAACTTTGCAATAGACTAGAAACATGATTTAAGTCAAGTCTGATTTGTAATGCATATATACAGAAACAATCTATGCATATCTAACTCCCTTCATCTGCATTAAGCTGAGGACACGGCATATGATGAATTACAGTGCTACCCTAATATTCTCTCAGTTCATCACAATTACAGTGTCTCTAGCGTTGTCTCCTAACCAGTCTTGGGCCCCCAGTTGGCCCGAAGGTTATCTTAAGAGCGGGTGAGGTGGCGATGACGGGACTGGCTTCCTCTCTCACATCAAAACATACCTGCAGATGAGAGACAGATGGATAGAGAAAGAGCATGATTAAGCCTTGTTTTTTAAAATTCTAACACAGTCAGTCATTTGGTGAAATGCAAAACTGACCTTGGATCATTAACTCTGGGACTACTACATCTCTATCTGTATTTCAATGTAAAGCATCTCTTTAATAATACTTCCTGTTGACCCGACCACGTGACCTCTCACCTATGATCATGCTGTGCCCTCTGTGTCAGCCAGTTCAGATGTTGGAGGGGTTTACCCAACACAGTTCATATAACCTAGAGGATTTAGGGAGAAGAGGGAGAGGGATTAAGTGAAGGAGAGAGACTGTATTTGTGTGTGTGTGTGGTCTCACCTGGTGTCCACACTAAGTGGCTACAGAGTACTTTATGCTGAAAAACAGACATGAGGACAAACAATATAAGATAATGTCATCATTTGAAATCAATACCACTTGAAGCTTGTAAAAAAAGCTAACCGTTACACTGTCATGAAATATGATTACATATTGATTATGAAACAAATGACATGGCCTGCTTATGAGTTGCCATGAAAGAAAGTGAAAATGGCGAGAACAGGCATTCGTAGCTAAATGCTTTTGATTAGCGTGAGAATAATAATTGCATGAATTATCATTCTACGGTATGTATGTATGTAATATAGTAGAATGTTATGAACATACACTGAATCGTAGGAGCTAACTACTAGCTATGTAGAAGTTGGACGGAAGAACGCCCAGTGCTGCTTACCTGAGATGCCATCATCACACAGTCCTTCGTAGGTGTCCGCTATGACTTCCTTTGTGTCGTTAAAAAAGTTGCTTTCAGAATAATTATTTTTGATTGAAAATAAAAAAGTTTTGCTCTCGACAAAAAGACACAAATGTACCTCCATAGCATATAACAATGTGCCTGTGAATACAGAATTCTTGACGCACAACCGAAGACGATGCCATAACCTGCCAGCACGCCCACAAGCGAGCCACTCAGGCGCAAAATGATGACGGGTGAAAGAGGGCGAGGAGCGAGATGGGAGTAACAACAATTTGTTGCAAGTTGGGGAGGGGGGCTAATAGATGAACAATAGACTACACAACCTTTACTAAAGTATAGTCTAATAGCTGAGCTAGGTGTGAAAAAATACTCCTATCACAGACCAGATTTGCCCTAACGACCAAGGGATAGCTTGCTACTCAATGTAATAAAGTAATGACTTTTCAAATAAGTTACCTTACACGTTATGTTGGCTGACAATTTGTTAACTCGCTGTCCTTATGAACCACATAGCATATCATTACAGCAGTATGTACCGGTATGTTAGCTAGCTACCTAACGTTAGTAGTTATACATCAAACTTGCCTGTATATTAACTATAGGCTAACTACCCAGCGTTTATTGACTTGATTATTCCCGTCATTCTTAGCTTAGCTAAATGGTATAGTTGTTGTGCATTCTCAATGGACATTCGGGTGATTTTGTCAATTCGCTCTGGCTATCTACACCGATTTAAGAGCCCTCTCATCTGAGTGTACCAGAGCACAGAATAATGATTTTACGACCGCTCAACACCCGTTGAATACGGCCGGTGTCAGTAAACATCGCAAAAAAAGCGTAATTAAATTGTTTCCAGCAGCACAGTTACAGTCACCAACACTCTGGTTAACTTCTTTGGGCTGCAAGCCCGACGTCGGTACACTTATGACAACAGCCAGGCCAAGTGCAGGGCGCGAAATTCAAAATATATTTTTTAGAAATATTTAACTTTCACACATTAACAAGTCCAATACAGAAAATGAAAGGTACACATCTTGTGAATCCAGCCAACATGTCCGATTTTTAAAATGTTTTACAGCGAAAACACCACATATATTTATGTTAGCTCACCACCAAATACAAAAAAGCACAGACATTTTTCACAGCACAGGTAGCTTGCACAAAACCAACCTAACTAACCAAGAACCAACCAAACTAACCAAGAAACAACTTCATCAGATGCCAGTCTTATAACATGTTATACAATAAATCTATGTTTTGTTCGAAAAATGTGCATATTTCAGGTATAAATCATAGTTTTACATTGCACCTGCAATCACAAATAGCACCGAAGCAGCTAGAACAATTACAGAGACCAAATTGAAATACCTAAATACTCATCATAAAACATTTATGAAAAATACATGTTGTACAGCAAATGAAAGACAAACATCTTGTGAATCCAGCCAATATTTCCGATTCTTTAAGTGTTTTACAGCGAAAACACAATATAGCATTATATTAGCTTACTACAATAGCCTACCACAACTACATTGATTCAAGCCAACAGTAGCGATAGCGAATAAACCAGCAAAAGATATAAATTTTCACTAACCTTCTCAAACTTCATCAGATGACAGTCCTATAACATCATATTACACAATACATATATGGTTTGTTCGAAAATGTGCATATTTAGCGGCACAAATCGTGGTTATACAATGTGAATACGTAGGCAAAATCTTGGAGAGGCACCTAATCTAATCAAATAACTATTCATAAACTTTACTAAAAAATACATGTTGGACAGCAAATTAAAGATAGCTTAGTTCTTAATGCAATCGCCGTGTTAGAATTCTAAAAATAACTTCAGTACGACATCCAGCTTACGTTATAGCGAGACACCGCCCAAAATCAAAGCGGAAAACACAACGACACATTTTCGTCAGAAATAGGAAATAACATCATAAATGGGTCCTACTTTTGCTGATCTTCCATCAGAATCTTGCACAAGTGGTCCTTTGTCCAGAACAATCGTTGTTTGGTTTTAGAATGTCCTTTTTCCCTCTCGAATTAGCAAGCAAAACTAGCTAAGTGGCATGAAGCTGTCCATCGTCAACAAACGCAGAGAATGGAACACGCCAAAACTCCCGAAAAAAATTCAATAATCTGATTAAACTATATTGAAAAAACATACTTTACGATGATATTGTCACATTTATCAAATAAAATCAAAGCCGGAGATATTTGCCGTCTATAACAACAGCTTTTCAGAAGCCAATGCTTCTTTCCACGTCTTCCTGAACAAAGGAAATTGGGGTCCTGTCATTCCAAGCTCTGTCTTTTGACCATAGAAAGAGCTAGAGACCCCATTTCACCTCTCACAGCCTATTGACATCTAGTGGAAGGCGTATGAAGTGCATGTATACTAGTAGATTTCAAGCAAAAGATTAGGGAGGCCCTGGAACAGAGCCTCGATTTCAGATTTTTCACTTTCTGACAGGAAGTTTGCTGCAAAATGAGTTCTGTTTTACTCACAGATATAATTCAAACGGTTTTAGAAACTTGAGTGTTTTCTATCCAATAGTAATAATAATATGCATATTGTACGAGCAAGAATTGAGTACGAGGCCGTTTGAAATGGGCACCTTTTATCCAAGCTACTCAATACTGCCCCTGCAGCCATAAGAAGTTAACATGAAAACTGCCTAAACAGCTCTGCTAGGGCGAGTAAAATGATCAGAGTGGTCTCATTTGTGTCTGGAAGTAGCTAGCAAGCTAGCCAATGTTAGCTTGGGTGCTTGACTGCCGTTGTAAGGCCAGAACGCTCAAATCAACCCTACTCCTCGGCCCGAACGTCCAGTGTGTGCTCCAAGAGCGAAACGGTCTGAATTTACAAACGGACAATCTGACAACGCTCTGAATTTATGAGCGTCACATTGTACAGCGCCATATTTTCTGTTCAATCCTAACGGAAACCCAGTGTTTTTTTCATGGAATAGAAACACCATAATATTAATCAAATGAATTAAGCAAGTACCAGTCAACAGTTTGGACACTGTCACGCTCGTCTGATGACGAAGGAGTGGACCAAAGCGCAGCATGGTACATGTTCATGATATTTATTTAAACTGAACACTGAAACAAAAATAACAAAGAGAAAAACGAATAGTTCTGAAAGGTAACTAAAACTATACAGAAAACAACTACCCACAAACACAGGTGGGAAAAAAGGCTACCTAAGTATGATTCTCAATCAGAGACAACGATAGACAGCTGCCTCTGAGAACCACACCCGGCCAAATACAAAGAAATAGAAAACATAGAAATAAAGAAACTAGAATGCCCACCCTAGTCACACCCTGGCCTAACCAAAATAGAGAATAAAAGCCTCTCTATGGCCAGGGCGTGACAGACACACCTACTCATTCCAGGATTTTTCTATATTTTGACTATTTTCTACATTGTAGAATAATAGTGAAGACATCACAACTATGAAATAACACAGCCTACTCCTTCCTCCCCATGGGGGATTGAACCCCGGTCTCCCACGTGCCTGCAATATGGAAGACTATCAAATGCTTCTCAAAGATGCGGTCAAACTAGCAAAAACTTGCATTAACAGAAAAAATGGCTGACAAATAGATAACCGGCAAGGTGTGCCGCAGTATGACGCAACTTTTAAAGGAAAAACCACTGTTGGTAGGAGGTCAGAGACCCTCAGGAGGCTGAAAATACTTGGCATGCCCCCCCCCAAAAAAGTTCTACAGCTGCACCATTGAGAGCATCTTGACTGACTGCATCACCGCTTGGTATGGCAACTGCTTGGCATCCGACCACAAGGCGCTACAGAGGGTAATGCGTACTGCCCAGCACATCACTGTGGCCGAACTCCCTGCCATCCAGGACCTCTATACCAGATGGTGTCAGAGTAAGGCCCTAAAAATTGGCAAGGACTCCAGCCACCCAAGTCATAGACTGTTTTCTCTGCTACCGCACAGCAAGGCGTACCGGAGCACCAAGTCTGTGACCAAAAGACACCTGAACAGCTTCTATCCCCAAGCCATAAGACTAGTGAACAGTTAATAAAATGGCTACCCAGACTATTTACATTGAACCCCTTTATTATTTATTTATCTTAATTGTTTTGCACTTACTCTCTTGCTCTGGCTCTATACACACTCACTAGACTCTACATTCACACACTCACACATACTACACTGGCACTCCAACACACACACTCTACATACGCTCACACAAACGAAACACATCCACACATGCATATTGACTCCACACATACGCGCGCACACACACACTTTCACACTTCACATAAGCTGCTGCTACTCTGTTTATTATATCGTATATCCTGATTGACTAGTCACTTTTACCCCTACCCACATGTACATTTTGTATTATCTCAATTACCTCAACTACTTCGTACTGCTGCACATTGACTCGGTACTGGTACTCCTTGTAGATAGCCTCGTTATTGTTTTTATTGTGTTACTATTTCATTATTTTATTTAGCAAATCTTTTTTTCCTTTTAAACTCTGCAATGTTGGGAATGGGCTGGTAAGTAAGCATTTCACTGTAAAGTCTACACCTGTTGTATTTGGCACATGTGACCAATAAAATTGGATTTGATTTGTCCAATAAGAAACGCTCATATCTGCTTTCTGTAGAGAAACGTTTTGAAATGTTTTACATTGCACGCAATGAACCCATCTCCCTTGTAGTATTCCCCTCCTCCCAACTTCCTTACAGCGGTGCGCTCCCCTCCTCCCACACTCTAGAAGGCCTTGGTCCAGAGCGAGGGGTACTGCTACTCTCCAATGAAGGGTTACAGTTAGACGAATTGGCCTTGTGGTTTCCAGGGAAGCCTGCCAAACAACCTTCTTCTTGGTTAGAGAGAGCAAGATGGTGCAAAAGAAAGAGAGAGAGAGACGAGGGGAAGAGAGAGAGAGAGAACGAGAGAGAGAAGATTGAACCACTAGGGAGGGATATATTTTCATAACATTTGGGAGGAGGTTGTAAAGTTGTAGGTCCAGCTAAAGTGGAGAGTTGTGAACATTCTTGCAATAACTGTGCAAAGGAAACTGCCCTAAGCCTCCCACTCGATCATGCTGCACACTAGGAGTAGTGTTCACTAGCAAGGAATTGCTAACATAATAAGAAAGAAAATAACAGAAAC
Source organism: Salvelinus namaycush (assembly GCF_016432855.1). NCBI lineage: Eukaryota > Metazoa > Chordata > Actinopteri > Salmoniformes > Salmonidae > Salvelinus > Salvelinus namaycush. The sequence continues at coordinate 4,180,620 of NC_052332.1, read as the reverse complement.
AGAAAGAAGTCACAGTCAGTAGTCATAGAGTGCTTTTTAGGCCCTAGAAGGCCCAAAGTAATATCTTACCGATCTACAGGCAGCTGCCAATAGTGGACGGCTTAGCAGAAATATCCATACCAATCATACCAAGCCCCTCTGACAGACCTGCCTCCCTGGTGTTCTTACCTACAGCTTACCTACAGGTGTGTAATGATGGCAGATGCCCCCTAGGTGAACTCCTGCTGTCATGTTCCACACACACCTGCCCCCCTACACACACACACACACACACACACACACATACTATTTACTCCCTGTCCTACTTCTGAAGTTCATGTTCCAATCAACCAGAGATATAGGATGTGGCCACAAGAGGGCAGACTATTCTGTGGATGTGAATAGAAGAGCCTGGCCATTGAGAAAGGATGTGAATTAATGGTGGTGAATGGCAATATCCTGGGGAGATTCTCAATTGGTTTTGCTAACTCCTCTGTCCTCCGTAATCGAGGAGAGGAGCCAAGGAGAGGAAATGTGGAAACAAATGCGCTTGTATGAAATTAGATTTTCCTTGTCCGCTAGCGTGTCATCAGGCAAATTAAGTTTACAGAGGAGGAATCCCCAAATATATGTGTAAAGTGGTAAAAATAAATGTCTCTAGTTGTGGCATACATTTCATAGATAAAAGGCTAAGTAGCATATCGTTTTTAAACGCGTGCATGCTTTTATCCTCTGACAATAACAGCTGTTTTGAAGGGTGTGTGGCAGATGTCAAAACTCTTCTCAGAAGGACTCAGGTAGGATACACCTGACTATCCTTTGCCTTTTCTCATTTGGAAAAGTCTGTCCTCCACTCTCCTCTGTCCTGACTCCTCCATTACCTGGAAACCGATAAGTGGTTGAGTGGGCAAGGATATGTCAATTCCTTAGTAGGCGAACGGAAGAATGTCCTCCTCTCTGGAAGACTGAAACAGGTTTACCTCAAGAATTTCCCTGTATTTAGCGCCATCCATCATTCCTTCAATTCTGACCAGTTTCCCAGTCCCTGCCGATGTAAAACAACTCCACAGCATGATGCTGCCACCACCATGCTTCACTGTGGGGATGGTGTTCTCGGGGTTATGAGAGGTGTTGGGTTTGCGCCAGACATAGTGTTGTCCTTGATGGCCAAAAAGCTCAATTTTAGTCTCACCTGACCAGATTACCTTCTTCCATATGTTTGCGAAGTCTCCCACATGCCTTTTGGCGAACACCAAACATGTTTGCTGATTTTTTTCTTTATGCAATGGCTTTTTTTCTGGCCGCTCTGTGGAGTGTACAGCTTAAAGTGATGCTATGGACAGATACTCCACTCTCCGCTGTGGAGCTTTGCAGCTCCTTCAGGGATATCTTTGATCTCTTTGTTGCCTCTCTGATTAATACCCTCCTTGCCTGGTCCGTGAGTTTTGGTGAGCGGCCCTCTCTTGGCAGGTTTGTTGTGGTGCCATATTATTTAAATTTTTTAGTAATGGTTGTAATGGTGCTCTGTGGGATGTTCAAAGTTTCGGATATTTTTTTATAACCCAACCCTGATCTGTACTTCTCCACAACTTTGTCCCTGATCTGTTTGGAGAGCTCCTTGGTCTTCATGGTGCCACTTGCTTGGTGGTGCCCCTTACTTAGTGGTGTTGCAGACTCTAGGGCCTTTCAGAACAGGTGTATATAAACTAAGATCATGTGACAGATCATGTGACACTTAGATTGCACACAGGTGGACTTTATTTAACTAATTATGTGTCTTCTGAAGGTAATTGGTTGCACCAGATCTTATTTAGGGGCTTCATAGCACTTTTCCATTTTTTAGAATTTTTTTAAACAAGTAGATTTTATCATTTTACTTCACCAATTTGGACTATTTTGTGTATGTCCATTACATGAAATCCAAATAAAAATCTATTTAAATTACAGGTTGTAATGCAACAAAATAGGAAAAACACCAAGGGGGTTAATACTTTTGCAAGGCACTGTATTCTACCTACGCGGAAGAGTTTTGAAATCTGCCTGTCACGAACGTCGTAGTGAGGAGACCAAAGCGCAGCGTGATGTGAATGCATCTTCTTTAATTATAACGAAGAATAATAACCAAACTAATACAAAATAACAAAAATGACCGTGAAGCTAAATATAACGATTGCAGACATGCAACATCACATAGACAATCACCCACAAACCAAACGGGAAAATGGCAACCTAAATAGGATCCCCAATCAGAGACAACAATAAACAGCTGCCTCTGATTGGGAACCAATCTAGGCCACCATAGACCTACATAATGCCTAGACTACACACACACACCTAGACATACCCAAAACCCTAGACAAGACAAAAACACACATACCACCCTCGTCACACCCTGACCTTACCAAAATAATAAAGAAAGCAAAGATAACTAAGGTCAGGGCGTGACACTGCCACACCCCCTTTAAATCATATTTTGTTTTGTCAGAGGAGAAAAGCATGTACTCGTTTAAAAACCATATGGTTTTTTATCTATAAAATGGGCACAACTAAACGTAATTTGCTTGATGGCAGACGGAGAGTCTCATTTCATACAAGCACATTTTCATCCACTTTCTCTCTCCTCGTCGTCTCTCCTCAATTAACTTTGACCTTTTTTTAAAAAGAGGCAAGAGAGGAGCAAATCCAATTGAGAAAAGGCTCTTGACGAAAGGTGGCTATCAAGGAAGGGGAGGACACTCTTCTGTTCCCCTACTAATGAATTGACACTCTCCTCAACCACTCGACCACTTATCGATTTTCAGGTCACAGAGGAGTCGAGGCGAGGACAGACTTTTGCCCAAAAGGGAATATCCCCTAGTTTCTGTTTTCACCAGAACTATTATGGCTAGTAGTGTTCATGTATCACCAGTAAGGGGTGCTACTATAACATGCACGAGGACATGGAGGGGAATCTTTGGTGGTGTCTGCAAACTTTACTAGCTGTCCAATCCTTGCATCCTCGGTCCTTGTTTCCTAAATTCCTCTCAAAGCTAATTGGATGAGGAGGTCTAAGGAAAAGACCATGGATCCTCTCCTCTAATGCACTTACAGAGGACATTGCGAAACACGTACGGAGGAAGCAAGGATTTGACAGCTTGTAACGTTTTCTGAAACAGCAATTCAGGACAGACACAGGAGTGATGAAGGTGGAGGCAGCATAATAAGACACTCATTCAACAACATTGAAACATTGTCTGACACATTCAAGTGAATCACTCTTTCTTACATGAGTGAATAGAAGGTCATCGTCCCTAGACACGCCCCTAGACACTCACCCCCAGACACTCATCGCCCCTAGACACCACCCCCCACACTCTACTTCCTGGAATAATCGTTTATTATCATTGCCTAGGGCCAACTGTAATATTATAATATTCTAAAGTGTTTGTGTGTGTGTGTGGGGAGCGTTGGGATTAAATAATATATAATTGACGAAGAAACATTCTTAACCCACACACACCTGACCCTCTTACCAGTGCCCCACCCTTAAAATATATTCAGCATTTATTTTCCAGTAGCTCAAAAGCGGAATCCGTCTTTCCCTATTACCCTCCAGTCAGTGAGGACGGGGCTGTGCCCATCCACCATTATGTCAGCCAGAGCGCTTTATTCTCTTCTTTTCATTTGACTACATCCTTCCTTCCCCTCTCCATCTGAGGGCAGATTGATGACAACCCCCCCCCCCCCCCTCCCCCTTTGTTTTTACACTGCTGCTACTCGCTGTTTATTATCTATGCATAGTTACTTTACCTCTACCTACATGTACAAATTACCTCAACTAACCTGTACCCCCACACATTGACTCAGTACCGGTACCCCCTGTATAATAGCCTCGTTATTGTTATTTTATTGTGTTACTTTTTATACAATTTTTTACCTTAGTATTTAGTAAATATTTTCGTACCTCTATTTCTTGAACTTCCTTGTTGGTTAAGGGATGATAAGTTAGCATTTCACGGTAAGGTCAACACCTGTTGTATTCGGAGCAAAATTTAATTTTAATTTGATTTGAGTATTGATCATTTTGATCCTATTTTTAAGTAATAATACATTCGGAAAGTATTCAGACCCCTTGACTTTTTCCACACTTTGTTACATTACAGCCTTATTCTAAAAGTTATTAAATAGTCCCCCCCCCCCTCATCAATCTACAGACAATACCCCATAATCACAAAGCAAAAACTGTTTTTTTTGAAGTGTTAACAAATTAAATAAAAAAACTACATTTACATAACTATTCAGATCCTTTACTCAGTTGAAGCACCTTTTGCAGTGATTACAGCCTCAAGTCTTGTTGGGTATCGAGCTTGGCACACCTGTATTTGGGGAGTTTCTCCCATTTTTCTCTGCAGATCCTCTCAAGCTCTGTCAGATGTGGCGTGTCGCTGCACAGCTATTTTCAGGTCTCTCCAGAGATGTTCGATCGAGTTCAGGTCCGTGCTCTGGATGGTCCACTCAAGCACATTCAGAGACTTGTCCGAAGCCACTCCTGCGTTGTCTTGGCTTTGTGCTTAGGGTCATTGTCCTGTTGGAAGGTGAATCTTCGCCCCAGTCTGAGTTCCTGAGCGCTCTGGAGCAGGTTTTCATCAAGGATCTCTCTGTACTTTGCTCTGTTCATCTTTCCCTCGATCCTGACTAGTTTCCCAGTCCCTGCCGGTGAAAAATATCCCCACAGCATGATGCTGCCACCACCGTGCTTCAACGTAGGGATGGTGACAGGTTTCCTCCAGACGTGACGCTTGGCATTCAGCGTCATTCAGGCTTGGTTTCATCAGACCAGAGAATCTTGTTTCTCATGGTCTGAGAGTCCTTTAGGTGCCTTTTGGCAAACACCAAGAGGGCTGTCATGTGCCTTTTACCGAGGAGTGGCTTCCGTCTTGCCACTCTACCATAATAGCCTGAATAGTGGAGTGTTGCAGAGATGGTTGTCCTTCTGGAAGGTTCTCCCATCTCCAAAGAGGATCTCTGGAGCTCTGTCAGAGTGACCATCGGGTTCTTGGTCACCACCCAGACCAAGGCCCTTCTGCCCCGATTGCTCAGTTTGGCCGGGCGGCCAGCTCTAGGAAGAGTCTTGGTGGTTCCAAACTTCTTCCTTTTAAGAATGATGGAGGCCACTGTGTTCTTGGGGACCTTCAATGCTGTATAAATGTTTTGGTACCCTTCCCCAGATCTGTGCCTCGACACAATCCTGTCTCGGAGCTCTACGGACAATTCCTTCGACCTCATTGCTTGGTTTTGCTCTGACATGCACTGTCAACTGTGGGGCCTGATATAGACAAGTGTGTGCCTTTCCAAATCATGTCCAATCAATTTAATTTACCACAGGTGAATTCTTGTCACGCCCTGGCCTTAGTATTCTTTGTTTTCTTAATTATTTTAGTTAGGTCAGGGTGTGACATGGGGAATGTATGTGTTTTTTGTAGTGTCTAGGGTGGTTGTAAGGTTTAGGGGGTTGATTAGAGTAGTTGGGTTTATGTTTAGTATAGTAGTCTAGCTGTGTCTATGGTTGAGTGTAGGTATCTAGGAAAGTCTATGGTTGCCTGAATTGGGTCTCAATTAGAGACAGCTGGTTATTGTTGTCTCTGATTGGGAGCCATATTTAAGGCAACCATAGGCTTTAGCTGTTTGTGGGGAATTGTCTATGTCGAAGTGTTTTGTGTCAGCACTGATGTTTGTATAGCTTCACGGTCGTCTGTTCTGTTTGTTGTTTTGTTTTTTCCTTCTTTAAAATAAAAGAAGATGTACTTTCCACGCGCTGCGCCTTGGTCCTCTCTCAGTCCCTTTGACGATCGTGACAATTCTAATCAAGTTGTAGAATTTTTCTTTTGAATACATTTCCTAAAAATGTTTAAAAAAACTGCTTTCGGTTTGTCATTGTGGGGTATTGTGTGTAGATTGCTGAGATGTAAAAAAAAATAAAAAAAAATAAAATCCACTTCAGGATAAGGCTGTAACGTAACAAAATGTGGAAAAAGTCAAGGGGGTCTGAATATTTTACAAAGGCACTGTATATATACAGTTGAAGTCGGAAGTTTACATACACCTTAGCCAAGTACATTTAAACTCATTTATTCACAATTCCTGACATTTAATCCTCGTAAAAATTCCCTATTTTAGGTCAGTTAGGATCACCACTTTATTTAAGAATGTGAAATGTCATAATAATAGTAGAGAGAATGATTTATTTAAGCTTTTATTTCTTTCATCACATTCCCAGTGGGTCAGAAGTTTACATACATTCAGGTAGTATTTGGGTGCATTGCCTGTAAATTGTTTAACTTGGGTCAAACGTTTCGGGTAGCCTTCCACAAGCTTCCCATAATACGTTGGGTGAATTTTGGCCCATTCCTCCTGACATAGCTGGTGGAACTGAGTCAGGTTTGTAGGCCTCCTTGCTTGCACACGCTTTTTCAGTTCTTCCCACACATTTTCTATGGTATTGAGGTCAGGGCTTTGTGATGGCCACTCCAATACCTTGACTTTGTTGTCCTTAAGCCATTTTGCCACAACTTTGAAAGTATGCTTGGGGTCAATGTCCATTTGGAAGACCCATTTGCGACCAAACTTTAACTTCCTGACTGATGTCGCTTCAATATATCCACATAATGTGCAGTTGCAAACTGTAGTCTGGCTTTTTTTGTGGTTTTGGAGCAGGGGCTTTTTCCTTGCTGAGCGGCCTTTCAGGTTATGTCGATATAGGACTCGTTTTACTGTGGAAATAGATACTTTTGTACATGTGTCCTCCAGCATCTTCACAAGGTCCTTTGTTGTTGTTCTGGGATTGATTTGTACTTTTCACACCAAAGTACGTTCATCTCTAGGAGACAGAACGCGTCTCCGTCCTGAGCGGTATGAAGGCTGCGTGGTCCCATGGTGTTTGTACAGATGAACATGGTACCTTCAGGCTTTTGGAAATGGCTCCCAAGGATGAACCAGACTTGTGAAGGCCAGAATTTTTTTTTCTGAGGTCTTGGCTGATTTCTTTTGATTTTCCCATGATGTCAAGCAAAGAGGCACTGAGTTTGAAGGTAGGCCTTGAAATACATCCACAGGTACACCTCCAATTGACTCAAATGATGTCAATTAACCTATCAGAAACTTCTAAAGCCGTGACATAATTTTCTGGAATTTTCCAAGCTGTTTAAAGGCACAGTCAACTTAGTGTATGTAAACGTCTGACCCACTGGAATTGTGATACAGTGAATTATAAGTGAAATAATCTGTCTGTAAACAATTGTTGGAAAAATGACTTGTGTCATGCACAAAGTCGATGTCCTAACCGACTTGCCAAAACTATAGTTTGTTGACAAGAATTTTGTGGAGTGGTTGAAAAACTAGTTTTAATGACTCCAAACTAAGTGTGTGTAAACTTCCGACTTCAACTGTATATACTTTATTTTGGCATGGCCTACTGATCAATCAGACACCTGATTTACCTTGAATCATCAAATCAAACTTTATTTGTTAAAACAAGAAGTGTAGACCTTACTGTGAAATGCCTTCTTACAAGCCCTTAACCAACAGTGCAGTTCAAGAAGAGTTAAGAAAATATTTTATTTAAGTAAAAAATAAAATCATAATAAAAAGTAACACAATAACATAACAATAACGAGGCTATATACAGCGGGTACGGTACTGAGTCAGTGTGCGGGGTTACAGGTTAGTTGAGGTAATTTGTACATGTACTGTAGGTAGGGGTGAAGTGACTATGCATAATTAATAAACAGTGAGTAGCAGCAGTGTACAAAACAAATGGAGGGGGGGTCAATGTAAATAGTCCGGTGGCCATTTGATTAATAGTTCAGCAGTCTTATGGCTTGGGGGTAGAAACTGTTAAGGAGCCTTTTGATACTCGACTTGGTGCTCCGGTACCGCTTGCCGTGCAGTAGCAGAGAAAAGTCTATGACTTGGGTGACTGGAGTCTCTGACAATTTTATAGGCTTCTTCTGACACCTGGATGGCAGAAAGCATGGCCCCAGTGATGTACTGGGACGTACGCACTACCCTCTGTAGCGCCTTAAGGTCAGATGTCAAGCAGTTGCAATAGCAGGCGGTGATGCAACCGGTCAGGATGCTCTCGATGGTGCAACTGTAGAACTATTTTGAGGATCTGGGGACCCATGCAAATACTTTCAGTCTCCTGAGGGGGAAAGGGTTTTGTCGTGCCCTCTTCACGACTGTCTTGGTGTGTTTGGACCATGATAGTTTGTTGGTGATGTGGACACCAAGGAACTTGAAACTCTCGACCCGCTCCACTACAGCCCCGTTGTAGTTCACGATCAGCTCCTTTGTCCTGGCACCACACTGCCAGTTCTCTGACCTCCTCCCTATAGGCTGTTTCATCGTTGTCAGTGATCAGGCCTACCACTGTTGTGTCGTCGGCAAACTTAATGATGGTGTTGGAGTCGTGTTTGGCCACGCAGTCGTGTGTGAACAGGAAGTACAGGAGGGGACTAAGTACACACCCCTGAGGGGCCCCGGTGTTGGCAGACGTGTTGTTGCGTACCCTTACCACCAGGGGGCGGCCCGTCAGGAAGTCCAAGATCCAGTTGCAGAGGGAGGTGTTTAGTCCCAGGGTCCTTAACTTAGTGTTGAGCTTTGTGGGCACTATGGTGTTGAACGCTGAGCTGTAGTGAATGAACAGCATTCTCACATAGGTGTTCCTTTTGTCCAGGTGAGAAAGTGCAGTGTGGAGTGCGATTGCATTTTCTGTGGATCTGTTAGGGCGGTATGCGAATTGGAGTGGGTCTAAGGTATCCGGGAGGATGCTGTTGATGTGAACCACAACCAGCCTTTCAAAGCACTTTATGGCTACTGACGTGAGTGCTATGGGGCAGTAATCATTTAGGCAGGTTACCTTCGCTTCCTTGGGCACAGGGACTATGGTGGTCTGCTTGAAACATGTAGGTATTACAGACTCAGTCAGGGAGAGGTTGAAAATGTTCGTGTAGACACTTGCCAGTTGGTCCGAGCATGCTTTGAGTACACATCCTGGTAATCCATCTGGCGCCGCGGCTTTGTGAATGTTGACCTGTTTAAAGGTCTCGCTCACATCGGCTGCCGAGAGCATGTTATCATGGTATTAGGGGTTCTCAGCAAAGCTGTGAAAACTATTGTTATACTTAGATTTTGATTTCCTTGACATGGTCAAATAACTCAAGCATAGATTGGTACGTTTTTTCTAATTTGGCACATAGAAACTAGAGGCCATGAGTAACTTGGTCAAAAATAACATCACTTCCTCCCTGCCGGCCTATAGGTGGTACTGTTAAAGGACTCTCACCTAAACCCTCTACACACAATATCCCTCGCCCTGTTTGACCTAGAGACTTGAAACTTTGTATCTACAGTGGCAAGACAAAGTATGTGAACCCTTCGGAATTACCTGGATTTCTGCATAAATTGGTCATAAAATGTGATGTTATCTTCATCTAAGTCAAAACAGTAGACAAACACAGTGCTTAAACGTATAACAATTACACGTTTTCATGTCTTTATTGAACACACTGTGTAAACATTCACAGTGCAGGGTGGGAAACGTATGGGAACCCTGGGATTTAATAACTGGTTGACCATCCTTTGGCAGCAATAACCTCAACCAAATGTTTTCAGCAGTTTTATGTAGATCAGACCTGCACAACGGTCAGGAGGAATTTTGGACCATTCCTCTTTACAAAACCGTTTCAGTTCAGCAATATTCTTGGGATGTCTGGTGTGAACCACTCTCTTGAGGTCATGCCACAGCATCTCAATCGCGTTGAGTTCAGGACTCTGACTGGACCACTCCAGAAGGCGTATTTTCTTCTGTTGAAGCCATTTTGTTGTTGATTTACTTCTGTGTGTTGGGTCGTTGTCCTGTTGCATCACGCAACTTCTGTTGAGCTTCAATTGGCGGACAGATAGCCTAACATTCTCCTGCAAAATGTCTTGATAAACTTGGGAATTAATTTTTCCGTCTGATGGCAAGCTTTCCAGGCCCTATGGCAGCAAAGCAGCCCTAGGGCCTGGAGGGAGCATACTGTAAAGTATGCTCCCTCCACCATACTTTACAGTTAGGATGAGGTTTTGATGTTGGTGTGCTGTGCCTTTTTTTCTCCAATCAACTCAACTTTAGTTTAATCTGTCCACAGAATATTTTGCCAGTAGCACTGTGGAACATCCAGGTGCTCTTTTGTAAACTTCAGACAGGCAGCAATGTTTTTTTTAGACAGCAGTGGCTTCTTCCGTGGTGTCCTCCCATGAGCACCATTCTGGTTTAGTGTTTTACGTATCGTAGACTCGTCAACAGAGATGTTAGCATGTTCCAGAGATTTCTGTAAGTCTTTAGCCGACACACTAGGATTCTTCTTAACTGAGCTCTTGCAGTCATCAGTGATGAACTTTCTCCATGTATAGACAATTTGTCTTACCGTGGACTGATGAACATCAAGGCTTTTAGAGATACTTTTGTAACCCTTTCCAGCTTTATGCAAGTCAACAATTCTTAATCTTAGGTCTTCTGAGATCTCTTTTGTTTGAGGCATGGTTCACATCAGGCAATGCTTCTTCTGAAAAGCAAACTCAAATTTTGAGAGTTTTTTTTTTATAGGGCAGGGCAGCTCTAACCAACATCTCCAATCTCGTCTCATTGATTGGACTCCAGGTTAGCTAACTCCTGACTCCAATTCGCTTTTGGAGAAGTCATTAGTCTAGGGCTTCACATACTTTTTCCGACCTACACTGTGAATGTTTAAATGATGTATTCAATATAGACAAGAAAAATACAATAATTTGTGTGTTATTAGTTTAAGTGCACTGTGTTTGCCTATTGTTGTGACTTAGATGTATGACCTATTTATGCAGAAATCCAGGTAATTCCAAATGATTTGCATACTTTTTCTTGCCACTGTATGTGTCTTTCCTCATGCTGAACAAATTTGCCACAAAGACATAAGGTCCATTGATATATTTTTGGAAAACATTTGAAAAACACATTCTCATGAAGTCTAAATAACACCATATTCGGTATTGGGATGGGTGAGTTATTGATAAATCTGGAAATCTGATTTTACTTAACCATTTAAATCCTTTAACTTTGGCCTATCAACTTAAAACTTTTTAAGGTAATCAAAGACATGATCATAAGGAAACATTTTAAGTTTAGCATTGATATCTAAAAAATACAAGGAAACTGTTCAAAATTAACTATTTTGACTATGTAACGCTAATGCTAAAACGAAATGTATAAAAAAATATCTTCTCATGGAAAAGTCAGCTGTGCGAGTGTTTTGAAGTATATTGGAACACTAATGTAGAGTGTACCAACTGAGATTTGAATCATTCACACAAACAGATTTAGACAAAATAAAGTCCCCGAATTCGAAGATGATGGCAATATACCAATACACTAACGCTGAAAATATTCACAAATTTTAACGTAAACCATTAGTCAAATTGACCCCAGAATTGGTTTATAAACTCAATAAGTAATGACCTAAAGAATGATTGCTTACCTGCTGCATTCAAAGATAACGAACCTACAGCAATAGACCAAACTTTACTTGCGTCATCCTTGTGGTTTTGAGAGATAAACATGTAATGCTATCACTGATCGCACATAAAGGAAGATAGTTCCTACATGATTGAGTACTTGCTTAGTTATCCAACTGCTCTTGTGTCCTTTCTGTCATCCTGTGAACCCTGTTCATTCATATCGCTCACAGTTATATATCTTTTTCACATTGCTATGTCTTTGTAGGCCACTAGGCTATAAAAAGGAGCTAAGTACAATGGTCAGGTCACTCTGGGGAAGAGGTCAGCCTGACGTTGAAATGTCAGTCACCTGTACTCATCCCTGAACAATGGATTAAAGTGAACAAATAAGAAATTAATCCCTGCCCTTTTTTTTTGCGTGCTCCAATTCCTCTCCTCCTACTTTCCTTTGTTTGCTAAAGCGCGGAGGCCTAACTGAACTCTGTTCCTGGCCCTGTTTGTCATGACTAAAGGGATGAGAAAATCTGATCTTGGATCAGTAAAGAGGGGTACCGGAGAGAGATGATGCCCTATGAGTGGGAAAGAACTTGTGGTCAGAGCAGGTTTAAAGAGGAGGCTAAAGGCCTTCAAGTGGCTGAGGTCCAGAGGCCAGCATTGCTAGCCTGGATTAACATCCTATTGAGTCAACAGCTAATGATCCCCACGCATCTACTTCAAAGGGGTTGGGTCAGGGTCACACACGCATGCACGCAGGCACACACACACACAAGTATGCACGCCCACATGCACATGCAAGCACAGGTATGCATACAATTACACGCACCTGCATCTACACACACACACACACACACACACACACACACACACACACACACACACACGCATGCACAAACACACAAAGTAAGCACAAGCAAACATGCCCACAAGCAGACATACACACAAACCTTGTCTTCTAAAAGGTATATAGACGGCGCACCTACACATTAAATACTTCCACCTACACGCGTACATCCGTACATTCATCTTGTATCTGTCTAGGGAAAAGAAAGCCTCGGATAAACTAGCACGATCAGCCACCCCCCACACACAAACACACACACACACACACACACACACACACACACACACACACACACACACACACACACACACACACACACAGTTAGATGCTCTCTTTCTCTCTCATTCACGCATATGCACACACACGCAACAAGATGGGGCTACTGTAGATGGGGAGGAGAGTGCTGTATTTATTCATATAGGCGTATAGTATCTGCTGGTTGGAAGTCAGTCATCTCAGAGAGCAGGCTGGGGACATCAACAGGGTCAGAGGCCAAGGGGCAAGGGTCTCTTGGGATAAAGAAATAGAGCTGAGTAAATGTGTATACGCATGAGTGTGAGAGAGGACGTGCGTGTGTGAGCGTGTGTGCGTTTGAGAGAGCATTTCTGTAAGTATGTGGGTATGTGCCTGTGCATGCATACGTGTTCGATAGAAACTGTGTGTGTGTGTGTGTGTGTGTGTGTGTGTGTGTGTGTGTGTGTGTGTGTGTGTGTGTTCGTGAGTGTGTGCGTGTGTGCCAGCGTATGCGTGTGCATACATGTGTGTGGCTACTAACCGCACATTGGAGATTAATGGTAGGTTGTGTCTGAGTGCAGCAGCAGTAAAGCTCTTGGATCGAATCCCCGAGCTGACAAGGTACAAATCTGTCATTCTGCCCCTGAACAAGGCAGTTAACCCACTGTTCCCCGGTAGGCCGTCATTGTAAATAAGAATTAGTTCTTAACTGACTTGCCTAGTTAAATAAAGGTTCAATTAAAAAATATATATATTTAAAAGTGCACTGTTAGCACAGAGTGGCAGATCAATGGGCTTACATCTAAAGGAAGTCGTCAGGATAAAGACACACACATACAAGGTCAAACAGAGGAGGGTTGTACCTCGAGGACCGTGAGGCAGCAATTGTGTATAATATAGTAATCACTGTGTGCGGTGTGTCACCCGTGATACAAGTCCGTTTTTGACGTTCCTCCATGTCCGAGGACGTCGGAAGATGATGTGGAAACTAGCCACTAGGTGCAACTGCCACATTAACCCCGAACATCCCTCTGCTGGGTGGTAAAACACACACAGTATTATAGTGTGTACAATGCATTCGGAAGCATTCAGACCCCTTCCCTTTTTCCACATTTTGTTAAGTTTCAGCCTTTTTCTAAAATTGATTAAATACATGTTTTCCTCATCAATCTACACACAATATCCCATAATGACAAAGCAAAAACAGAAAAAATACCTTATTCATATAAGTATTCAGATCCTTTGCTATGAGACTTCGAAATCGAGCTCAGGTCCATCCTGTTTCCATTGATCATCCTTAAGATGTTTCTACAACTTGATTGGAGTCCACGTGTGGAAAATTCAATTAATTGGACATGATTTTGAAAGGAACACACCTGTCTATATAAGGTCCCACAGTTTACCGTGCATGTCAGAGCAAAAACCAAGCCATGAGGTGGAAGGAATTGTCTGCAGAACTCCGAGACAGGATTGTGTCGAGGCACAGATCAGGGGAAGGGTATCAAAACATTTCTGCAGCATTGAAGGTCCCAAAGAACACAGCGGCCTCCATCATTCTTAAATGTAAGAAGTTTGGAAACACCAAGACTCCACCAAGGCCTGAATGCCAAGCTTCACGTCTGGAGGAAACCTGGCACCATCCCTACAGTGAAGCATGGTGGTGGCAGCATCATGCTGTGGGGATGTTTTTCAGCGGCAGGGACTGGGAGACCAGTCAGGATCGGGGGAAAGATGAACGGAGCAAAGTACAGATCTCAGACTGGGGTGAAGGTTCACCTTCCAACAGGACAACAACTCTAAGCACACAGCCAAGACAACACAGGAGTGGCTTCGGGACAAGTCTCTGAAGTTCTTTGAGTGGCCCAGCCAGAGCCCGGACTTGAACCCAATCGAACACCTCTGGAGAGACTTGAAAATAGCTGTGAAGCCAAGCTCTCCAACCTGACAGAGCTTGAGAGTATCTGCCAAGAAAAATGGGAGAAACTCCCTAAATACAGGTATGCCAGGCTTGTAGCGTCATACACAAGAAGACTCAAAACTGTAATCTTTGCCAAAGGTGCTTCAACAAAGTACTGAGTAAGGGTCTGAATACTTTTTTTTAAAGTATTTTTTTATATATATAAATTTGCAAACATTTTTAAAAACCAGTTTTTGTTTTGTCATTATAGGGTATTGTGTGTAGATTGACGAGGGATTTTAAAAAAAATCAATTTTAGAATAAGTCTGTAACATAACAAAATGTGAAAAAAGTCATGGGGGTCTGAATTACTTTCCGGTTAACAGGTACACCTATTTGGAGGAAGTCTTCCCTTCCTTTTCCTTGTTAAGGCCAGGCTTTATTCCTGACTATTTAAACCAGCAGTAGGCTCTATGAGTGAGAGAGCGAGAGAGAGAGAGAGAGAGAGAGAGAGAGAGAGAGATCGAAGGAATCACTAAAACAATACAGAAATACACTACGGAAAAAGAAGGAACAGCACGTCAGAAATCAGCTCAATGTAATTGAAGACTCCATAGACTCTAACCAATTCTGGGAAAATTGGAAAACACTAAACAAACAACAACACAAAGAATTATCTATCCAAAATGGAGATGTATGGGTAAACCACTTCTCCAATCTTTTTGGCTCTATAACAAAGAATAAAGAGCAAAAACATATACATGATCAAATACAAATCCTAGAATCAACTATTAAAGACTACCAGAACCCACTGGATTCTCCAATTACCTTGAATGAGTTACAGGACAAAATAAAAACCCTCCAACCCAAAAAGGCCTGTGGTGTTGATGGTATCCTTAATGAAATGATCAAATATACAGACAACAAATTCCAATTGGCTATACTAAAACTCTTTAACATCGTCCTTAGCTCTGGCATCTTCCCCAATATTTGGAACCAAGGACTGATCACCCCAATCCACAAAAGTGGAGACAAATTTGACCCCAATAACTACCGTGGAATATGCGTCAACAGTAACCTTGGGAAAATCCTCTGCATTATCATTAACAGCAGACTCGTACATTTCCTCAATGAAAACAATGTACTGAGCAAATGTCAAATTGGCTTTTTACCAAATTACCGTACAACAGACCATGTATTCACCCTACACACCCTAATTGACAACCAAACAAACCAAAACAAAGGCAAAGTCTTCTCATGCTTTGTTGATTTCAAAAAAGCCTTCGACTCAATTTGGCATGAGGGTCTGCTATACAAATTGATGGAAAGTGGTGTTGGGGGTAAAACATACGACATTATAAAATCCATGTACACAAACAACAAGTGTGTGGTTAAAATTGGCAAAAAACACACACATTTCTTCACACAGGGTCGTGGGGTGAGACAGGGATGCAGCTTAAGCCCCACCCTCTTCAACATATATATCAACGAATTGGCGCGGGCACTAGAACAGTCTGCAGCACCCGGTCTCACCCTACTAGAATCCGAAGTCAAATGTCTACTGTTTGCTGATGATCTGGTGCTTCTGTCACCAACCAAGGAGGGCCTACAGCAGCACCTAGATCTTCTGCACAGATTCTGTCAGACCTGGGCCCTGACAGTAAATCTCAGTAAGACCAAAATAATGGTGTTCCAAAAAAGGTCCAGTCACCAGGACCACAAATTCCATCTAGACACCGTTGCCCTAGAGCACACAAAAAACTATACATACCTCGGCCTAAACATCAGCACCACAGGTAACTTCCACAAAGCTGTGAACGATCTGAGAGACAAGGCAAGAAGGGCCTTCTATGCCATCAAAAGGAACATAAATTTCAACATACCAATTAGGATCTGGCTAAAAATACTTGAATCAGTCATAGAGCCCATTGCCCTTTATGGTTGTGAGGTCTGGGGTCCGCTCACCAACCAAGATTTCACAAAATGGGACAAACACCAAATTGAGACTCTGCATGCAGAATTCTGCAAAAATATCCTCCGTGTACAACGTAGAACACCAAATAATGCATGCAGAGCAGAATTAGGCCGATACCCACTAATTATCAAAATCCAGAAAAGAGCCGTTAAATTCTACAACCACCTAAAAGGAAGCGATTCCCAAACCTTCCATAACAAAGCCATCACCTACAGAGAGATGAACCTGGAGAAGAGTCCCCTAAGCAAGCTGGTCCTAGGGCTCTGTTCACAAACACAAACACACCCCACAGAGCCCCAGGACAACAGCACAATTAGACCCAACCAAATCATGAGAAAACAAAAAGATAATTACTTGACACATTGGAAAGAATTAACAAAAAAACAGAGCAAACTAGAATGCTATTTGGCCCTAAACAGAGAGTACACAGTGGCAGAATACCTGACCACTGTGACTGACCCAAACTTAAGGAAAGCTTTGACTATGTACAGACTCAGTGAGCATAGCCTTGCTATTGAGAAAGGCCGCCGTAGGCAGACATGGCTCTCAAGAGAAGACAGGCTATGTGCACACTGCCCACAAAATGAGGTGGAAACTGAGCTGCACTTCCTAACCTCCTGCCCAATGTATGACCATATTAGAGAGACATATTTCCCTCAGATTACACAGATCCACAAAGAATTTGAAAACAAATCCAATTTTGATAAACTCCCATATCTACTGGGAGAAATTCCACAGTGTGCCATCACAGCAGCAAGATTTGTGACCTGTTGCCACAAGAAAAGGGCAACCAGTGAAGAACAAACACCATTGTAAATACAACCCATATTTATGCTTATTTATTTTAACTTGTGTGCTTTAACCATTTGTACATTGTTACAACACTGTATATATATAATATAACATTTGTAATGTCTTTATTGTTTTGAAACTTCTGTATGTGTAATGTTTACTGTTAATTTGTATTGTTTATTTCACTTTTGTATAATATCTACCTCACTTGCTTTGGCAATGTTAACACATGTTTCCCATGCCAATAAAGCCCCTTGAATTGAATTGAGAGAGAGAGAGAGAGAGAGAGAGAGGTGTATTTTAACAACTTTGTGTGTGTGTGTGTGTGTATTTGTGCATTTGTGTATGCCTGCCCTGCATATGTGTGGGTGTGTATGAGAATGTGTGTGTGTACCTCATGCATGTGTGTATGTTCCTTAACCTATACCCTTAGGCCAGTAATTAGGGTGGGGGTGTTCATGTGTCTCCAGTTGTTTGTTTGTTTGTTTGTTTGTAACTCGATCCTGACATGATTGTCAAGGTGTCATTTATTCAGTATCCCTTACCCTTTGTCATGCTTGTCTTCAAGCTCGGGCAGTTCCACAACCTGACATGTTAGTGTTACACAGAACCCAAACCGGCTGCGCTCGCATGCGCCGTCGTCCGCCATTGTGCATAAATGTATTTTGTCCCCCTACACCAAACGCGATCACGACACGCAGGTTAAAATATCAAAACAAACACTGAGCCAATTACATTAATTTGGGAATAGGTCGAAAAGCATTAAACATTTATGGCAATTTAGCTAGTTAGCTTGCACTTGCTAGCTAATTTGTCCTATTTTGCTAACTTGCTGTTGCTAGCTAATTTGTCCTGGGATATAAACATTGAGTTGTTATTTTACCTGAAATGCACAAGGTCCTCTACTCCGACAATTAAATCGACACATAAAACAGTGAACCAAATCGTTTCTAGTCATCTCTCCTCCTTCCAGGCTTTTTCATCTTTGAACTTATATGGTGATTGGCATCTAAACTTTCATAGTATTACTACACCGACCGGCAACACAGTTCGTCTTTCAATCACCCACGTGGGTATAACCAATGAGGAGATGGCACGTGGGTACCTGCTTCTATAAACCAATGAGGAGATGGGAGAGGCAGGACTTGCAGCGCGATCTGCATCAGAAATAGAAAGGAGTTCTATTTTAGCCCTTGGCAATGCAGCCGCTTGTTGACGCTCGCGAGCAGTGTGGGTGCAATAATTGAATAACAGATTTCTAAATTTATGACGCGAGCGGTGTGGTCAGCCTGTGGTCAGCCTATTAGAGTTTCATTTCAGGGTGGGAACAACACACACTAAAATAGGTGAGAACACACACTTATAGAAAACACCAAAGCAACTCAGAGAGGACAGTCAATGCTTTCCTCCAATAAGTAGTTGGGAATGTGTGGGTATTTTCCCAGGATGTACTATGTCACCGCTGTGATTTTCTGCTCATGCAAAATGGATGACCTCAGAGCTGTAACCTGAGCTTCACATTCCAGCACTCTTTGTGATGTTGTGTGTTTGTGGTGTTGTGTGTGTGTGGTCTTGAGCTGCAGAGCAATTACAGTAGAGCGATAGATGCAGACTTCTCTTGGTGTATCAGATTGACCAAGTCTCACATTTCACTTGTGTGTGTGTCTTCACGTGTGTGTGTGTAATTGTTTGATGTGTAATTCCGGTGTTATGAGTATTTCCGCCCTCTGCCACTGGCAGAATAGCATCTGATTAAATGTAAATCTCAATTAAATCCATTTGAATCACACTTCAACACAATAAAATGTGAATGAATCCAAGGGGGGTGAATACTTATTATAGGCACTGTAACCCCCCTGTTTCCTGTGGTCCATCTCTCTCGCATTTCCTTCCCTCTCTCCATTCCCTCCCATGTCTCTGTTTCTCTCTCTCACTTTCTGTTTATATCTCTCTTTCTCTTCCACTCACTCTGTGCATGTTTAAACTCTCCATCTCTCTGGCCCTCCTACTCTCTCTTCCCTTCCTGTCTCCCTCCCCCACAACCCTCTCTTCTTCCCTACTCACCACACACCCCACCCACAACTCTTTTCCTCTCTCTCTCTCTCTGACCTACTGTATAATTCAGTGGTGTGTGTGTGTGTGTGTGTGTGTGTGTGCGTGCGAGCGTGTGTGCCTTCTCTGTGAATGTGTCTGTGATGGAGGACTGTAGGAGTGGCTGTGGTCGGGCTGTTGAGCCGCTCTCAGCTGCAACAGTGTACTTTCTTCCTGCCTGCCTCTATGCCTGCCTGTCTGGTCTGTAGCCTCCGAGATATGTGAGTATGTGGCGTACTGATAGACTGCAGTCTGTCTCCCTCTTCCTCCCTCTCTCCCTCCAGCCCCCAACCCAGCAGATAAGGTTAAACAGACAGAGAGTTAATCAAGCCAAAGACATGGAGATTAAAGAGAGACAGAGAGAGGTGGAGGTAGAGAGAGGGGGGGGCGGTAGATGGAGAGAGAGAGAGAGAGAGAGAGAGGTGGAGAGGCAATTGAATTGAATTGAGAGAGAAGGGGTAGTCTGAGCGCAGACTGATCACTAGAAATAGGCGCCGATTTGGGATGTTTGAAAATAGACCGTGCATACAGTGTAGAGGTCAACCGATTATGATTTTTCAACGCCGATACCGATACCGATTATTGGAAGAAAAAAAAGCCAATGCCGTTTAAATCGGCCGATTAAAAAAAAATATATATATTTATTTGTAATAATGACAATTACAACAATACTGAATGAACACTTTTATTTTAACTTAATATAATACATCAATCAAATCAATTTAGCCTCAAATAATTAATGAAACATGTTCAATTTGGTTTACATAATGCAAAAACAAAGTGTTGGAGAAGAAAGTAAAAGTGCAATATGTGCCATGTAAAAAAGCTAACATTTAAGTTCCTGGCTCAGAACATGAGAACATATGAAAGCTGGTGGTTCCTTTTAACAAGAGTCTTGTCACGTTCCTGACCTGTTTTCTGTTGTTTTGTATGTGTTTAGTTGGTCAGGACGTGAGCTGGGTGGGAATTCTATGTTGTGTGTCTAGTTTGTCTGTTTCTATGTCCAGCCTAATATGGTTCTCAATCAGAGGCAGATGGTAATCGTTGTCCCTGATTGAGAATCATATATAGGAGGCTTGTTTTGTGTTGGGATTTTGTGGGTGTTTGTTACCTGTCTCTGTGTTTGTGTTCTGCACCAGATAGGTCTGTATCGGTTTTGCACATTTGTTATTTTGTATGTTGTTTGTAGTGTTTCACTTGTTCTTTTATTAAACATGTTGAACACTAGCCGCGCTGCACTTTGGTCCTCTCCTTCACCTATGGAAGAAAGCCGTTACAGAAACACCCACCAAACCCGGACCAAGCAGCGTGGCAACGGGCAGCAGCAACAGCAGCAGCGGTACCAGGAGGAATGGTCATGGGAGGAAATCATGAACGGAAAAGGACCCTGGGCAAAGGTTGGAGAGAATCGCCGCTCTCGGGAGGAGAAGGAGGGAGCCACAGCCCAGGAGCGGTGGATTGAGGAGGCTGGAAGCCCGAGAGGCTCACCCAAAAATTTCTTGGGGGGGGGCTAAAGGGGAGTGTGGCGAAGCCGGGTTGGATACCTGAGCCAACTCCCCGGGCTTACCGTGGAGTGAGAGGGCGTCGTACTGGTCAGACACCGTGTTATGCGGTAAAGCGCACGGTGTCCCCAGTACGCGTGCTTAGCCCAGTGCGGGCTATTCCACCTTGCCGCACTGGTAGGGCTAGGTTGGGCATCGAGCCGGGTGCCATGAAGCCGGCCCAACATATCTGGCCTCCAGTACGTCTCCTCGGGCCGGCGTACATGGCACCAGCCTTACAGGTGGTGTCCCCGGTTCGCCTGCATAGCCCAGTGCGGGCTATTCCACCTCGCCGCACTGGCAGGGCTACGGGGACCATTCAACCTGGTAAGGTTGGAGAGGCTCGGTGCTCAAGAGCGCGTGTCCTCCTTCACGGTCCGGTATATCCGGCGCCACCTTCCCGCCCCAGCCCAGTACCACCAGTGCCTACACCACGCACCAGGCTTCCAGTGCATCTCCAGAGCCCTGTTCCTCCTCCCCGCACTCGCCCTGAGGTGCGTGCCCTCAGCCCGGTACCTCCAGTTCCGGCACCACGCATCAGGCCTATAGTGCGTCTCAGCCGGCCAGAGTCTGCCGTCTGCCCAGCGGTGCCTGAACTGCCCGTCTGCCCAACGCCGCCTGCACTGCTCGTCTGCCCAGCGCCGTCTGAGTCATGCGTCTGCCCAGCGCCGTCTGAGTCATGCGTCTGCCCAGCGCCGTCTGAGCCATCCGTCTGCCCAGCGCCATCTGAGCCATCTGTCTGCCTAGCGCCGTCTGAGCCATCTGTCTGCCTAGCGCCATCTGAGCCATCTGTCTGCCCAGCGCCATCTGAGTCATCCGTCTGCCACGAGCCATTAGAGCCGCCCGTCTGTCCCGAGCCATTAGAGCCGTCCGTCAGTCAGGAGCCGCTAGAGCCGTCCGTCAGTCAGGAGCTGCCAGAGACGCCAGCCAGTCAGGAGCTGCCAGAGACGCCAGCCAGTCAGGAGCTGCCAGAGACGCCAGCCAGTCAGGAGCTGCCAGAGACGCCAGCCAGTCAGGAGCTGCCAGAGACGCCAGCCGGTCAGGAGCTGCCAGAGCCGCCAGCCAGTCAGGAGCTGCCAGAGCTGCCCTACAGTCATGAGCTGCCCTCCAGTCATGAGCTGCCCTCCAGTCATGAGCTGCCCTCCAGTCATGAGCTGCCCTCCAGTCATGAGCTGCCCTCCAGTCATGAGCTGCCCTCCAGTCCGGAGCGGTCATTCAGTCCGGAGCGGTCATTCAGTCCGGAGCTGCCACCCAGTCCGGAGCTGCCACCCAGTCCGGAGCTGCCACTCAGTCCGGAGCTGCCACTCAGTCCGGAGCTGCCACTCAGTCCGGAGCTGCCACTCAGTCCGGAGCTGCCACTCAGTCCGGAGCTGCCATTAGTCCGGAGTTGCCCCTCTGTCCTGAGCTACCTCTCTGTCCTGAGCTACCTCTCTGTCCTGAGCTACCTCTCTGTCCTGAGCTACCTCCTAAATCATGTGGGGGCCTTGGGGAGGATTCTTAGGCCAAGGTCGTGGGCGAGGGTCGCCACTCAAAGGACGCTAAGGAGGGGGACAAAGACAGTGGTGGAGTGGTGTCCTCGTCCTGCGCCGGAGCCGCCACCGCGGACAGATGCCCACCCAGACCCTCCCCTTGAGTTTTAGGGGTGCGCCCGGAGTTCGCACCTTGAGGGGGGGGTTCTGTCACGTTCCTGACCTGTTTTCTGTTGTTTTGTATGTGTTTAGTTGGTCAGGACGTGAGCTGGGTGGGAATTCTATGTTGTGTGTCTAGTTTGTCTGTTTCTATGTCCAGCTTAATATGGTTCTCAATCAGAGGCAGATGGTAATCGTTGTCCCTGATTGAGAATCATATATAGGAGGCTTGTTTTGTGTTGGGATTTTGTGGGTGTTTGTTACCTGTCTCTGTGTTTGTGTTCTGCACCAGATAGGTCTGTATCGGTTTTGCACATTTGTTATTTTGTATGTTGTTTGTAGTGTTTCACTTGTTCTTTTATTAAACATGTTGAACACTAGCCGCGCTGCACTTTGGTCCTCTCCTTCACCTATGGAAGAAAGCCGTTACAAGTCTTCAATATTCCCAGGTAAGGAGTTTTAGGTTGAGGTTATTATAGGAATAATAGGACTATTTCTCTCTATACCATTTGTATTTCATTAACCTTTGACTATTGGATGTTCTTATAGGCACTTTAGTATTGCCAGTGTAACAGTATAGCTTCCGTCCCTCTCCTCGCCCCTACATGGGCTCAAACCAGGAACACATCGACAACAGCCACCCTCGAAGCATCGTTACCCATCGCTCCACAAAAGCCTTGGCCCTTGCAGAGCAAGGGGAACAACTACTCCAAGTATCAGAGCGAGTGACGTTTGAAATGCTATTAGCGCGCACCCCGCTAACTAGCTAGCCATTTCACATCGGTTACACCAGCCTAATCTAGAAGTTGATAGGCTTGAAGTCATAAACAGCGCAATGCTTGTAGCATTGCGAAGAGCTGCTGGCAAAAGTACGAAAGTGCTGTTTGAATGAATGCTTACGAGCCTGCTGCTGCTCAGTCAGACTGCTCTATCAAATATCAAATCATAGACTTAATTATAACATAATAGCACACAGAAATACGAGCCTTAGGTCATTAATATGGTCAAATCCGGAAACTATCATTTCGAAAATAAAAAGTTTATTCTTTCAGTGAAATACGGAACCGTTCCGTATTTTATCTAACGGATGGCATCCCTAAGTCTAAATATTGCTGTTACATTGTGCAACCTTCAATGTTATGTCATAATTATGTACAATTCTGGCAAATTAATTACGGCCTTTGTTAGGAATAAATGGACTTCACACAGTTCGCAATGAGCCAGGCGGCCCAAACTGCCCCAAATACCCTGTCTGCTTTCACGGAACGTAAGAGAAGTGACAATTTCCCTAGTTATAAGAAATTCATGCTAGCAGGCAATATTAACTAAATATGCAGGTCTAAAAATATATACTTTTTAAAGAAAGGCATTGTTGTTTATGGTTTGGTACATTGGTGCAACGACAGTGCTTTTTTCGCAAATGCGCTTGTTAAATCATCACCCGTTTGTCGAAGTAGGCTGTGATTCAATAAGAAATGAACAGCCACCGTATCGATTATATGCAACGCAGGACACACTAGATAAACTAGTAATATCATCAACCATGTGTAGTTAACTAGTGATTATATTAAGACTGATTGTTTTTTATAAGATACGTTTAATGCTAGCTAGCAACTTACCTTGGCTTCTTGCTGCCTTCGCGTAACAGGTAGTCAGCCTGCCACGCAGGCTCCTCGTGGAGTGCAATGTAAGGCAGGTGGTTAGAGCGTTGGACTAGTAACCGGAAGGTTGCAAAAACGAATCCCCGAGCTGACAAGGTAAAAATCAGTCGTTCTGCCCCTGAACGAGGCAGTTAACCCACCGTTCCTAGGCCGTCATTGAAAATAAGAATGTGTTCTTAACTGAATTGCCTAGTTAAATAAAAGGTTAAAAAATAAAATAAATAGAAAAAAATAAAAACCTTCCTAATATTGAGTTGCGCCCTCAGAACAGCCTAAATTTAGCGGGGCATTAACTACAAGGTGTCGAAAGCGTTCCACAGGGATGCTGACCCATTTTAACGCCAATGCTTCCCACAGTTGTGTCAAGTTGGCTGGATGTCCTTTGGGTGAAGGTCCATTCTTGATATTTACGGAAAACTGTTGAGCGTGAAAAACCCAGCAGCGTTGCAGTTCTTGACACACTCAAACCGGTGCGCCTGGCACCTACTACAATACCCCGTTCAAAGGCACTTAACTCTTTTGCCTTGCCCATTCACCCGCTGAATGGCACACATACACAATCCATGTCACAATTGTCTCAAAGCTTAAAAATCCTTATTTAACCGGTCTTCTCCCCTTCATCTACAGTGATTTAAGTGGATTTAACAGGTGACATCAATACGGGATCATAGATTTCACCTGGATTCACCTGGTCAGTCTATGTCATGGAAAGAACAGGTGTTACTAATGTTTTGTACAATCAGTGTACATCTTGTACACAAAACATCAAACTTCATTAAATACATGCATATGAAATATTGTTGAAACAATTGGTTTTCAGGACAAACTCTTAAAATTAATGATCAAGGAAAACAAAACCTGGATGCGAATATTGAAAGTTATTATATGTAATGAATCGCCTATATGGGGAAAATATTACATTTCCCAGAATGCACTAGTTTAACCCTCAAGTTGACCCTGAGGCCTTCAAAAAGAAGCCAAACAAATTAAATGGTTGGCGGAAATCTAATTGGCTATTCTAAGCACTTAAGGTTAAAGGTCAATTGCCCCTTAGAACCAACTTCTCTGGTTTTAAACAGCCTATGTGCCATCGATATGAGGCAGAAACATTCATTCTAGTGTCAAATATGATAATTTTGGTCATGAAGTCAGTCTCGTTCAAAACTGAGTTTAGTTAGCGAGTTCATCACAACTTACTGGAGGATTGGGTATGGATTATGATCAAGCCCACATGCCCACTAACACGAGAGAAGCAGCTGTGATGATTGTGCTCTCTCTTTCCAATCATAGCAGCCAGAACCTCCAGACAGTGAGGCCATTATGCAGCACCTCAGACGTCGCCAATGTTATGTTGAAATAACCCTTGGCCCTAAGCCCTTTATGAAGTGGCCACTTGCTCATATGTTTGATAGTGTCAATCACTCAAGGCTGCCACTTTTTGGGGCAAAATTAGATTTTTTGTATCTCACCTGCAACTTGTCCATTTTTCAAAACCCATTTGCGAGCATCTTGTGTGTTTTGATGACCTGACCTGTTTTGTAACATGATTACCTATGAAACACTGTCAGACACACACTCTGGTAATAGATAGTGAGAAAGTTGCAAAAAACAGTACCAAAGCACACACGTCACCACTCGCCAGTGACTTGATAAGCTGCTTCAGGCCTGGCTGAGCAATGCAGCTAGCTACTACTACTACTACTACTACTCGCAGCCAGACTTTCCTGACTTGATAGATTGTATGCAGTGCACTGACTTGAGAAATTATTGTGTGTAGACTGATGAGGGAAACATTTTTTTAAATCAATTTTAGAATAAGGCTGTAATGTAACAAAATGTGGAAAAAGTCAAGGGGTCTGAATACTTTCTGAATGCACTGTATTTAGAGGTCGACCGATTAATTGGAATGGCCGATTAATTAGGGCCAATTTCAAGTTTTCACATAACAATCGGTATTTTTGGACACCGATTTAAAACTTTTTTTTTTACACCTTTATTTAACTAGGCATGTCAGCTATGAACAAATTCTTAATTACAATGACAGCCTACACCGACAAAACCATAACCCGGACGACGCTGTGCCAATTGTGCATCGCCCTATGGGACTCCCAATCTTGGCCTGTTGTGATACAGCCTGGAATCAAACCAGGGTCTGTAGTGACGCCTCTAGCACTGAGATGCAGTGCCTTAGTCCGCCGGGCCACTCGGGAGCTTAGGTGTTCCTAATGTTTTGTACACTCAGAGTATATTTTTACACCTAACATAGAATAGAACGCATTTGAATTTCATTGAATTCAATTCTATTTCCTTTAATTCGATAAAAAATTGTTTGAACATGCAACAGATTTCCTGTATAGGGGCATCACTTTCACAATGTCATTTATAGTAGGCCTACAGACTATAAAACAACTACAGGGTTGTAGTTATTCTTACTCTATAACCTACAGAGTATCATAGGGTTAAATATTGTCTGGTATTTTACAAATGTTCCATCCCGAGAGTATATCACTTTTCTCCCGGGTAACCCGGTATTTCCCGCCAAAACCGGAAGTGTAATTCAAAACCATTATAATGCATTTAAATAGGCCTGTGTCTGGATTTGATTAGAGCTTTGAACGAAAATTCAAGCCTGATTCTACCTGAGCCTGATGAACAATACATTTAGTACATTTTATGAGCCCTACATTAAAGACATTTAATGAGCCCAAGCCCAAAAAAGCCCAAATGATTGTGTCGTTATCCAATACATATATGAGATAGGCTACAGCACATAACGCACAACAGAAAAACGAAAAACCCATAGGTATAGCTAGCTATATGCTCTCTTGAGTAAATACATTAAACTAGCTCCAGTAGGCTAATCTTTTTTGAGTGTGAACTGTATTACTGTACTGTATTGTATTACATGGACTGGAATTACCCACATCATTCAAACCATGATAAAGCAGGGAGAGAACTTGCTATTCTGGTGCAGCACATGAGACCTACAAAGTTACAAGTATAGGCTAGCGACTTTTATTTAAATGTTTTAATTATTAGTAGGCTGATGAATATATGCCTTTCATGATATTCCCCCTACTGTTGTTAGCCTGCCTCCTCTTTCTCTCTCTATTGTTGATTCCTTCCTTCCTCGCTTTCAACGGTGACATTAAATACATTTCATTGTCCTTATCTTCATCATTCTAATGACATTCTTGAATAATATAGGATAAGATGCAGAAGATTTTCACTTCTCTTCACGAAGATGACTGCTATAACCTACCGCAGTCGCACGTTTTATTGGCTGCTGTATTTAACATGCAGCAAACAAGAGTTTACGTCACTATTCGAATAGTCTATTGGTATAATAAATGCAACAACAACAAAAAAATGTCCCGCAAGCTATTCTAGTCTAGCCTTTCCTGCATGGGACTCCAAGAGCTAAAGGAGAGTTTTTTGGCTCCCTGTTTGTCACGCCCTGGCCTTAGTATTCTTTGTTTTCTTTATTATTTTAGTTAGGTCAGGGTGTGACATGGGGAATGTTTGTGTTTTGTCGTTTTGGGTGGTTATATGGTAAAGGGGGTGTTGGGTGTAGTGTATGAGTTTGTGTTGAGTGAATGTTTCTAGGTATGTCTATGGTTGAGTGAATGTGTCTAGGTATGTCTATGGTTGCCTGAGTGGTTCTCAATCAGAGACAGATGTCTTTCATTTGTCTCTGATTGGGAGCCATATTTAAGGCAGCCATGGGCATCATGCATTTGTGGGTAATTGTCTATGTCTAAGTGTTTAGTGTCAGCACTTATGTTTGAATAGCTTCACGGTCGTCTGTTTTGTTGTTTTGTATAGTGTTCGTTTCGTTTTCGTCTTCTTTCTTAAATAAAGAAGATGTACTTTCCACACGCTGCATTTTGGTCCTCACTCTCTCCCATTGACGATCGTGACACTGTTGCTGTAATTTAACAGTTCCATTTCACGCCATTCTCGCAGTTATTTATCCTGGGAAAAGGGAGTGGTTTGGGGCGGTAACTGGGTTCCCGCCAGTCAACCCTAGTGTATCTTTTCAATGCGTCTCAGCTCAGCCTACTTGTGTCTCTATATTTGGTATCAGATGTTATAATGCTGGGCAGAAACAAAAACCTGCACGCCCTACTATAGATCTTTTGGACCAGGGTGGATGACCATTGTGGTAATCTATCGTACTGTAATCTATCCCCCTTCCCCTCTCTAACCCCCCCCCCCCCCCCCCCTCTGTCCTCTCTGTTACCCCAATGTGCCCATGGTTACCTACTTCAACCTACACAGGTCTAAACACACACACACACACATTATTACAGACTAACATAATCATTGGTCAGATGAGCTGTCAATGCGGGTGCATACACACACACAATGACAAACACTGACTGACACACACCTTGTATTTGAAGGCATATTCGTGATCTTCATATGTAGGCACCCTCAGGTGACCAATAATATGTCTGCATCCCAAATTCTACCCTAGGTCCTGGTTAAAAGGGAATAGGGGGCATAGGGAATAGGGGGCCATTTGGGACACATCCTAGTTCATGTTAGAGTGGGAAACATAGCATAGCTTACTGTACATTTTCTTCCAGACTCCTTTTTGCCACTTGACACTCAGGAGTTCAAATGTTCAAAAGCGTAACACCCTGTGAGTTTCTCTGACATTCATGGTAATCCAAGGGCAGGGGCGAATTGACCAACTGGCAATTCTGGCAGATGCCAGATGGGCTGGACCATTTTCTTGTTGGGTGGACTGGTCGAAATTGACACACACACACACAAATATATTTTTTTATAAAAAGTTTTTTTCTACATATAAATAGTTTCTCAACTTTCAATGTTCAGCTCAATAGCAACTAATTTACATTATATTTGATATGGCTTTGATATATGGAGTGGCGCAAGAAATGCGCACTGGGCATAGGCCTATAGGTCTCATGGGTAGTAGCCTGTCAAGTTTTTTTTAGGACATTACATTTTGTGTTGGATGAATACATGCCTACTAGCAGTGGGTATTATACTGTATGTGACGTGTTTCAAGAAGCTAGACGTATGTCACACGTCACCACTTCAGAGGAGAGATTTTTGAAAAAATAAACGTTATCAAAATGCTTCTTTTTTTTTTGGCAAAAATGCCTTCTGGAACATGTAAACTTTTATGTGCCTTAATAGAAATGTGTATGCCATCTGTAAATAATAATAAAATTGTTAAATTACGAGCCTAGTTGGTTTAGCCATGGAAAAAGGCAGGAACCTTCCCGCTAGCCATGATTGGCTGAGATAATGGAAGGGCTGGACATGCCCAGAGATGAGCTCAGATTAGTCTACCATGTAGCACATTTCTGTCTATAACATGAGCTGCTCAGTATGTGTAGATAATCCTTGCTACCGCAGATTTTTTGAAATATATAACGTTAGCCATTGAGAACTGCATGTGTTTCTACTGCTCTCAACAACATTGCTGCCCTGAATTTAGCAGGCGCTATCGACAAAAAGTTGACTACTTTCTGCACAGTGTGAACCAGAGTGACTCGACACAATGGGCCAAACAAGCTGTAGCTAGCTACAAATAAAATAGAAAAGACACGCTGCCGTGAAGCGTTCATCCATCTATACGGGTAAGAGTGTAGGTTTCTAATTTGTCCGAAAGTTGTTTTCATTGCAAGTTAAAGCGTACTGTTCGCTAGCTAGCAAACGTTAGCTTGCTGGCTCGCTAGCGAATGTTACGTGTTTGATCTAGCTAACATTGAACCTAGCTTTAGCTGCAGATTCATACTACAGCATTTCATGCATGGTGGCTGGCTATGGCAATCTGTTTGTACTGTAGCTATGCGTTGGGATTATTGTTTAGCTAGCTAGCTAGCTACATGTCTATACAAAAGACTCCACTTTGCCAGATGATTACATGACCCATCAAGTTAGCCAGGTGTGTCTGTGGGTGATTACGACCATCTATTATATTTCATTAACATGTGTACATGTCTAAACAATAGTGATCCAAGGACTAGATCATGTGTATATTTACACTACCTAACTCACTCTGTTTAGCACATGGCCTCACAGGTGAATTCTTAAAGAGATGGGTGGGGCTAAGGCTTAAGAGGGTGTGAATGATGCTGAATGGGTGTAGGCAAAGAAGAGCTCTCCAGTAGGTGTACGAAAAAGGCCATTTTTCTCAAAAGTGGAGTTACAAGTTTATCAACTTTCAAAGCAGAATTACTTTCCAATTGTTCCTCAACTGCAGCGTATGATATACCATTTTGTAGCTCTGATTCTTTACTTTTATCCAATGTCAAAAACACAGATTGAGGTGGTCGGTCACATATTTAGAGTTAGCAATCTAGTTCATGTGTTTTGAGTATCTACTTCCTCAGGTGTTGAACCCCAAATGAATTAACCTATGATATGAGTTAGTGCACATAAAGATGTATGTAATTCATCTCTATTGGACAAAACTAAATCAGGAAATTCTGGAGTCCAATTTTGACAGTAATATATATGCATTCCTGCTTGGATGTGCTAGATTAAACAATGTTGTATTTCACGTATTAATAAAGCACTATGGATGACTTTATAAGAAGACTACTCATGATTTGGGGGAGGGGGGTAGTTGGCAGCAAGCCCAGTGATGTGGGCTGGTGTGCATACAATTCCAGGGTCATATGAGGAGTTTGTGCTCTGTGCTCGTCGTGGACCGCGCAAGCTATAAATGTAGAGAGAGAAGGAGAGAGACAGAGACGCACACACACATTACGCCGCTAATCCGCACGGAGTTTTGCTAGGAAACCCCCTGCTGCCACATGCTGCAAGGACAAGCCAGTCTCATCAGCATCAACTGCGCGCGCAAGGAAGGAGAATAGCCGAATTGAATGCAGTGGA
The DNA here is from genome assembly GCF_016432855.1 of Salvelinus namaycush. Lineage (NCBI taxonomy): Eukaryota > Metazoa > Chordata > Actinopteri > Salmoniformes > Salmonidae > Salvelinus > Salvelinus namaycush. The sequence goes on along the minus strand of NC_052332.1, from coordinate 4,149,591 downwards.
GAAAACAAGGAGTAAGAATAGGGAGTTTGAAAGCAGTATGAGTCCTAGTGAATAAGAAGAAATAGGAAAACAAGCTCTGAGTGCTAGACTGGTATCGCATGGGGGACATGAACAGTGTGGACCCAGCTTCTACCAAACTGTTGACTTTCAACCAACGGTAAATGAACACATTTCGGTCCTTCAGCTAAGTGTTTGCGGCTACTGTGGCCTTGAAGTAGACGTGTGTGTTTATGTGTTATCTGTTGAATGCAGGTCTCCGGTGTTGTCGTATGGCGCTCGTGGCTTAGGTTACGGTCACTGCAGCATTTTTGTATGGAATGAAGAAGAAAAAAACTTATCGCACCATATTCAATAAGCAGCAGAAATAAACAAACGAATGATGCTATATAGCTATTAATCCATTGTCAAAGTAAACCATGTAATTATAGTGTTATAAATCGGAACATGCGTAAAAATGAACAATTCAAACGTTTATGTAACTCATGTGTAGGCTCTCCAAATGTTAACTATATTCATGTTGCATTTCCCAACACTGAGTCAGAGACTGCTTTTGAATCATTCTCTCCGTTTTCCTCTGCAAAACGCGATACTGGACACTATTTCAACCTTTGAATCCACAAGTCGCCACCAGCCTGAAGTGGCTGAAGCGTTCGACTAGATACGATACGTTATGAGAGCTTCGCAGCCCAGCCCGATGCCACTGTGGCCAAACGTCGCTAAACGACAACACTATTATGGGGCATATTTGAACGTCGTCAATATTATGACATTTGAACTGAATTAGTTCGGCGCTATGAAACGTGTGTTGCCGTATTGATTGAGTTGTTGACTGTGGTGGTAGACAATGTCCACGAACAAACAAGAAAAACACATTAATTATTAATCAGAATGCTTTTTAGTTCACGGTAGAATGGAGCTGCATACGCCAGGCAGCGAAGCCCTGTTGAGATCATGACAGCATAAAAATAACAGTACTGTGCTCGCGCTCAGGAAAACATCAATACTGAATTGATGATATTGAGATATGTTCTCCAATTCATTTCAATCTGTAGACTACCTACCTCTTTATGGCTCTCCCTATTCCTCTAGGAAACCAGTCAGTCAATGTAAGAATGCAGCTTCATCTGCAGTGACCAAGTCCTACCAGTAAAAAAAGCAGGATCAGGGTTTCCCCTACGTTGGCTGCCTATAAGGGTGGGATGGGGTTTGGGCAGGTGAATGCCAATACTCCGGCATATTTTTAAGTGTTAAAACATGTATCAAATCATTATGCTGGTCAAAATCAGACTTTTTTACAATTCACTTGTCTGCTTACCCTTTTTGGTGCCCTAATCAACATTTTGTTTGAGGGCCCCCATCTCGCAGGCTAAACGTTTTAGTGACTCCCCTTTTGATGGAGGGGAAAAAATAAATGAAGTTTTAGAGATCATTTAGTGCAATTCCAAACATTTTGCCATGGGGCATAGATACAATGTTGCACTTTTAAAGCAAGTTTGCTGCAATTCTACACATTTTGCCATGGGGCGGAAAGAATATTATGCAATTTTACCAATTGTGCCATGGGGCAAAAAGAGAAATGTTCAGTTTTGCAGCAAATTTCCTGCAATTCTACACATTTTGCAATGACTTATGCAATGAGTGACTGGGTAATGTCTGAGTGACTGATTCATTCTCGCAAAATTGTCCCCCCCAAAAATTCTCAAGTGAAATTTTCTCTTGAATCACTGGTTTCGGCTATTTCAGCCACACCCATTGCTGACAGGTGTATAAAACACGAGCACACAGCCATGCAATCTCCATAGACAAACACTGGCAATAGAATGGCCCGTACTGAAGAACTCAGTGACTTTCAACGTGGCACCGTCATAGGATGCCACCTTTCCAACAAGTCATTTGGTCAAATTTCTTCCCTGCTACAGCTGCCCCGGTCAACTGTAAGTGATGTTATTGTGAAGTGGAAATGTTTTGGAGCAACAACGGCTCAACCGCGAAGTGGTAGGCCACACAATCTCACAGAACAGGACCGCGGAGTGCTGAAGCGGGTAGCACATAAAAATTGCCTGTCCTCGGTTGCAACACTCACTACAGAGTTCCAAATTGCCTCTGGACGCAACGTCAGCACAATAACTGTTCGTCAGGAGCTTCATGAAATGGGTTTCCATGGCTAAACAGCCTAAGCCTAAGATCACCATGCACAATACCAGTGGTGTAAAGCTCACCGCCATTGGACTCTGGAGCAGTGGAAACGCGCTCTGAAGTGATGAATCACGCGTCACCATCTGGCAGTCTGACAGACGAATCAGGGCCCTAATACATTTTACTGACACAAAAAGATCCCACCATGTTGAACGAACAAATTGTCTGTCAACGTTTATGAAATTTTAGAAGCATTTCCTGTTTCCATCAGCCTGGGGTGGTTTTATTAATGTGTCAGGTAATTCATCTACATTAAATTGTTGGCTAGAAACCTGGTTAGGGCCATTTCCATGTAAAAAGCTCCGTGATTACTAACATGTGAAGGTCATAGGAGCACATCAAATTTGGTGTCAAATGAAAGCAAAGAGTACATTTTTTAAATATTTTTAAGTCATATTGTAATGATGTTCGTCTGAGGAAGAAGGATTAGACCAAAGTGCAGCGTGGTCATGATGTTTATTATAACCTGAACACTGAAACAAAAAAGGCGCAAACCGCAACAGTTCTGTCAGGTACTCCCACAAAACAGAAAACAACTACCCACAAAACCAACATGGAAAATGGCAACCTAAATAGGCTCCCCAATCAGAGACAACGAGAAACAGCTGTCTCTGATTGGGAACCAACTCAGGCCACCATAAACCTACAAACCCCTAGACCATACAAAATCCCCATAGACAAACAAAAACCCTAGACAAGACAAAAACCCTAGACAATACATAAACTAAACAAACCACTCTTGTCACACCCTGACCTAACCAAAAAAACAAATATAACTAAAGTCAGGGCGTGACACATATATACATTTTTCAACCATTTTCCATCCTAAAAATTAGGAATAAACAAAGGCTTTGATTTCTGGTAGAAAAGGGGGCTTAGAAAACATCTAGCAGAAAGTGTATTAGAAATCAAAACACAATCATGTTGAAGTAAAGACCCCTGACAATTAATATCAACATTTAAATGTAGTTTTTCAGAAATGACTTTCCATCTGTAAGTTTAATAAATATTGCCTAGTGTTTTGTCATGCTGTTAATCTTTAAGATAAGGTATTTTCAAATTTCTCTCCCTCATGAGGAGGGAGGATAATGAACGTTCACAGAAGTAACAAGTTAAAGAAGGCCTACCAAGTAGCTATAGTGTTTTTACTGATTAAAATTTGGTTTATGATTTATTAAGTAATTAAAATAGATAATTCTGTTACGAAGTCACTAATAGAATGACTGCAACTGAACTGGCTACAATGTGAATTCATACTAGTCACAAACCACAGTTGGGTCACCTTCTACTGTCTTCCCTTCCACTGGCATACTGTTATGTTCAGCTCATAACTGTTTTATTTCTCTTTCTGTTGCGTGCTGGTAAAAGTTAGCGTATAAACAGTCTGGCCAACACCTCCCTCTCTTTATCCATGTCTCTCTTCTCTCTCTCTCCAGTTAATGTCACCTCTCCCGGCTCTTACTGACACCTACCCATGAGCCCCCTCTCTTTCCATTTACGCTAACCAGCCCCCTCACCCACTGAGCACCGACAGACACCAGATGTCCATGGACATTGAAAAGTAGTTAGAATGTGTTCATTCCAACACTGAACCAATCATAGATGTCTGTTTCACAAGTTTGGACAGCACAGAACAGTACAGTAGAACACAATACAGTAAAGTAAAGAAAAGTAGAATATAGGTCAGTAAAATACAGTACATTACTGTACAGTAGAGTACAGTACAGTAGAGCACACTAGCGTAGCGTACAATATAATTTGCTCAATTGTATTGCACTGTACTTTACGGAACTGAACTATACTGTACTCAAATCAAAATGTATTGGTCACATACACATAGTTAGCAGATGTTATTAAGAGTGTAGCGAAATGCTTATGCTTCTAGATCCGACAGTGCAGCAGTATCTTAACAGGTCATATCTAACAATTCCACAACAAAACCTAATATCTAACAAATTCCACAACAAAACCTAATACACACTATCTAGTAAAATAATGGGTTAAGAATATATAAGTATAAAATATATGAATGAGCAGTGGTAGTGTCACGCCCTGACCATAGAGAGCCATTATTTCTCTATGGTGAAGTGGGTCAGGGGTGACGGGGTGATCTAGTTTATTTATTTCTATGTGGTGTTCTAAGTTTATTTTCTATGTTGGTGATTGTGTATGATTCCCAATTAGAGGCAGCTGGTAATCGTTGTCTCTAATTGGGGATCATATTTAAGTAGCTGTTTTTCCCACCTGTGTTTTATGGGATATTGTTTTGAGTTAGTGCACGTAGCACCTCTGTAGCCACGGTTCGTTGTTAGTTTATTGTTTATTTGTTTTTGTCTTTGCTAAGTTTCACTTTATCATTAAATTATGTGGAACTCAACATCCGCTGCGCCTTGGTACAATCATTATTCCAGCGAACGTGACAGGCAGAGCGGCTGAGTTGCAATAGATAGTGAAGGATACAGTATACATTATATACATATGAGATGAATAATGCGAGATATGTAAACATTCTTAAAGTGGGATTATTAAAGTGACTAGTGTTCCATTTATTAAAGTGGCCAATGATATCAAGTCTGTAGGTAGGCAGCCACCTCTCTGTGCTAGTGGTGACTGTTTAACAATCTGATGGCTGTGAGATAGAAGCTGTTTTTTAATTTCTCTGTCCCAGCTTTGATGCATCTGTAATGACCTCGCCTTCTGGATGGAAGCAGGGTGAACAGACAGTGGCTCGGGTGGTTATTGTCCTGATGATCTTTTTGGCCTTCCTGTGACATCGGGTGCTGTAGGTGTCCTGGAGGGCAGGTAGTTTGCCCCCGGTGATGCGTTGTGCAGACCGCACCACCCTCTGGAGAACCTTGCGGTTTTGGGCGGTGCAGTTGCTGTACCAGGCAGTGATACAGCCCGACAGGATACTCTCGTTTGTGCACCTGTAAAAGTTAGTGAGGGTTTTCGGTGACAAGCCACATTTTTTTTAGCCTCCTGAGGTTGAAGAGGCGCTGTTGCACTTTCTTCACCACACTGTCTGTGTGCGTGGACCATTTCAGTTTGTCAGTGATATTTACACCAAGGAACTTAAAACTTTCCACTGCTGTCCTGTCAATGTGGATCCCTTTGCTGTTTCCTGAAGTCCACGATCATCTCTTTTGTTTTGTTGACAGTGAGAGGTTATTTTGCTGACACCACACTCTGAGGGACCTCAAGTCCTCCCTGTAGGCTGTCTCGTCGTTGTTAGTAATCAAGCCTACCACTGTTGTATCGTCTGAAAACTTGATGATTGAGTTGGAGGCGAACAGGAGGGGGCAGAGAACGCACCCTTGTGGAGCCCCAGTGTTGAGGATCAGCGGAGTGGAGATGTTGTTTCCTACCTTCACCACCTGGGGGCGGCCGTCAGGAAGTCCAGGACCCAGTTGCAAAGGGCAGGGTCGAGACGCAGGGTCTCAAGCTTAATGATGAGTCTGGAGGGTACTATGGTGTTGAATGCTGAGCTGTAGTCAATGAACAGCATTCTTACATAGGCATACATCTTTTCCAGATAGGATAGGGCAGTGTGATGGCGATTGCATTGTCTGTGGACCTATTGGGGCGGTAAGCAAATTGAAGGGTGACCGGTAGGGTGGAGGTGATATGATCCTTGACTAGTCTGTCAAAGCACTTCATGATGACAGAGGTGAGTGCTACGGGGCGATAGTCATTTATTTCAGTTACCTTAGCTTTCTTTGGCACAGGAACAATGGTGGCCATCTTGAAGCATGTGGGGACAGCAGACTGGGATAGGGATTGATTGAATATATCCGTAAACACAGCCAGCTGGTCTGCGCATGCCCTGAGGACTGTACTGAACTGTACTGTACTATACTCTGCCTGTGCTGTACTGTACTGTCATGAACTCTACTGTGCTGTGATGTACTGTATTCTACTGTGCTCTACTGTGCTAAACTGTGATGTCCAAACTTGTAAAACATAGATGGCTGTGATTGGTAGAGATTTGGTCTGGTTCGGACCAACCAAATTTGGTCTTGTTTGGGGGTGGCCGCATTAGAATACTAGCCAGTGTGTAGAATAATACCCAAACATGCAAAGGATAATATTGAATTGTTCTACCTTTTGTGTACCTATTCAGGATGCATCATAATTATACATTTCTGTAGAGTACTGATCAGGGACCCATGATGTCATTCTGTTACCATCATTCTGTTACTGGGTGTTAATCCACTTCACTTACTGTAGTTTTATAACCAAAATAGATTTTTTTCCAGTTCAAGGTGCCGTGTCATAGCTGACATGCCATTCTTTCTGCAAACATCTTTGAATCTTAATTCGGAGTAGATATTTAAGAATGCTTTTGGAATGCCTACAAAAACAGATAAGAAAAAAACGGAGGGATATTTCTGTCATTCTGTTACCAAACTTTACATCTGCACTGTTCTTCCGAGTAAATGTGTTTTCAGTAAAATGTTCAGTGGAAATTGTTCGAGTTAGATTGTTAGAGTGTGCATAGTTTGTTTAATGTTAAAATCAATGGTTTTTGTTTGGCATAAAAAAAATCGGGAGTCTCAGCGTCATTCTGTTATCGTGGAATTGCCCTTAGTGACTGACATAACAAGAGAAAAACTGCCGATGCACAACAAAAATTTCGAAATTGCACAGTAAGTTCAAACAGCAACTAAATTCCTAAAAACTTGGCCTGGGGCCTGTCATGCCAAATAGTGTCCCCCTACCTCACAATGGGATTCCAGAAGCTACTAGCATCCGTTGCTATATCAATGGTGCGATGGACTAATGCTTCGAATTCTGGAGATCATTACAGCCAAAATGCTATTATTTTCATCCCTGCTATGTAAAACAAAGCTTATTTCCGCAACAATGCCGCTGATCAAGATGAAAACATTACTTTGAACTACTTTTGGGTACCTTAACATTTCAACATTAAAAGTAATGTCTTAAAATGTTCTTAGTTTTCAAAATGGCAAAGAAAATGTGTAAACTGCACAAAAACTTACCTTTCAGATCGTAAGGTGAGCTCCCATGAAGCTATTAGCACTTCATTAATATGCAAATCAGTTCAAATCAAATCAGCTCCTCAGGCTGGCATCATTTTATTTTGAACTTCCCCTGTCTTGTCTTACTATTAGTAAAATTGTCACGGCCGTCAACAGAAGTAGACCAAGGTGCAGCGTGGTGAGCGTACATATTCCTATATTTAAATGACGCCGACAAAAACAATAAACAATCCAAAACAACCGTGAAGCTAAAGGGCTATGTGCCACAAACAAAGTTAACCTCCCACAAAGACAGGTGGGAAAAAGGGATACCTAAGTATGGTTCTCAATCAGAGACAACGATAGACAGCTGTCCCTGATTGAGAACCCTACCCGGTCAAAACATAGAAATACAAATAATGGAACTAAAGAACATAGAATACCCACCCCAAATCACACCCTGACCAAACCAAATAGACATAAAAATGATCTCTAAGGTCAGGGCGTGACAGTACACCCCCCCCCCCAAAGGTGCAGACTCCGGCCGCAAAACCTGAACCTATAGGGGAGGGTCTGGGTGGGCATCTATCCATGGTGGCACCTCTGGTGCGGGGACCCTCATCACCGACCCCGGACTGGGGACCCTCGTTGCGGGCCCCGGACTGGGCACCCTCGTTGCGGGCCCCGGACTGGAGACCGTCGCTGGAGGCCCCGGACTGGAGGCCGTCGCTGGAGGCTGTGCCATGACTCCTCCGCTGGAGGTTTCGTGCCATGGATCATCACTGGAGGCTTCTGGCCAAGGATCATCACTGGAGGCTTCATGCCATGGATCATCACAGGAGGCTTCGTGCCATGGATCATCACTGGAGTGAGGAGACGTATGGGCAGTCCGGTACGTGGAACTGCCACAGGGCTCACCAGGCTGGGGAGACATACAGGAGGCTTAGTTCTGGGCGCAGGCACAGGACTCACCAGGCTGGAGAGACATACAGGAGGCCTTGTCCTTGGCAGAGGCACCGGATACATTGGGCCGTGGAGGCGCACTGGAGGTCTCGAGCTTAGAGCCTGCACAACCCGTCCTGGCTGGGTGGTTACCTTCACCCTGCAAATGCGGGGCGCTGGCACAGGACGCACTGGGCTGTGCAGACGTACCGGAGACACAGTGTGCAGAGCCGGCGCAGGATATACTGGGCCGAGGAGGCGCACTGGAGACACCGTGCGCTCCACCGCATAACACAGTGCCTGACCAGTACGACGCTCGCCACGGTAAGCACGAGGAGTTGGCTCAGATCTCCAACCTGACTCAGCCAATCCCCTCGTGTTCCCCCTGAAAAACACATTTTGGGGCTGCCTCTCGGGCTTCCTTGCTGGCCGTGTTCCCTCGTAACGATGCCTTTGCTGCCTCCACTTCTTCCATGGGACGACGATATTCCCCAGCCTGCCTCCAGGGTCCTTTACCGTCCAGGATTTCCTCCCAAGTCCATGAGTCCCCCTTACCACGCTGCTTGGTCCTTTTGTGGAGGGAGGTTCTGTCACAGCCGTCAACAGAAGTAGACCAAGGTGCAACGTGGTGAGCGTACATATTCCTATATTTATATGACGCCGACAAAAACAATAAAGAATCCAAAACAACCGTGAAGCTAAAGGGCTATGTGCCACAAACAAAGTTAACCTCCCACAAAGACAGGTGGGAAAAAGGGCTACCTAAGTATGGTTCTCAATCAGAGACAACGATAGACAGCTGTCCCTGATTGAGAACCCTACCCTGTTAAAACATAGAAATACAAATAATAGAACTAAAGAACATAGAATACCCACCCCAAATCACACCCTGACCAAACCAAATAGAGACATAAAAAGGATCTCTAAGATCAGGGCGTGACAAAGATGCTATTAGTCTTATTATGATCATTTTTCCCCTACCCATAGCTCAGTAATACAGCAGTACACTTGTTGAATATAATGCAACGACACAACAGACAGTTGAATAATGTTTAACTCACAAATACCAAAAGGGATTTACAACAATTCATTAATTAAATAAACACCCTGTTGAAAAAAACAACCTGGCAATATTTAAGATTGAAATATGAAAAAGGTGTTTTTTGTGGAACAGGTGTGTCATGAACTTGTTGGTGTTATTTAATATACCCACATGGCAGTTATAGACTGAAATACATGAGTATAGGCTAACAACATATAAACAATAAAATACAATTTAGTTGAGAAAACAGAAGCATAAATTACAATCTCAGTTCTGGCATGTGGGATAGAGAAGAGGTGGGTTGCTATAGGTGGTTCTGCCAGCCACTTTCCCTCAACAGGCAGCAAGTCCCAGAAGGTTGACTTGAAGAGGAAGACTGTAAAGTCCAGGCACAGCTGTTCTCTTTTCTCTTGGAGTGTTTGCAGTGCTAGTGTATGTAGTGCATCTGTGTATCTCACTGTGCCCAAGATGATATGTCAAGCGCAGGTCCTTAGCAGATTAGATCAAACCACATGACATTAACAGTAGCTGTAGATGATGTAATAAAAGTGGGATCTTGGAGAGAGGTCGATCATGGAGGACATCAGGTTGATCCAGGTCTGGAGAAGGGATACGGTAGGCGTCTTAGAGCATGGCAGATCCCCCTAGTTCTTGAAGAACAGAAGCAGAGTAAAAGGGAAAGAGACAGAGGCATAGAAGGCTGCATAAAGAAAACAAACAGGTTACAGGTAGATCCAGGCCAGGTTTAATTGTCCCCATATTGCTTACTCCTATCCAATCCGCTCAGGTCTACACACGTGTATAGGGTGTTAGGGCTAGGGGTTGATTTAGGATTCAGGGATAAGCTCTTTCTCAATTGATCTTTCTTAGATTCCTCACGTCCTCTCTCTTCACCTCCTTTTTCAAACGGATTGGAGGAGAATATCTGAGGTTCCTCGCCTGTAAGGGATAAAAGACTGTATTGTTCTTAGGTTGCTGGTTTGGTTTGGGCGTGTTCGCCGCCGGGCGTCAGTCAGAACGCAATGGTGGCAAGGCACAGTGAATGGTTTTCTTGAAGATTACTTGGAGGAATAACAGTATATAACAGGCAGAGTATGTACAGGGCTATGGGTAGATCACCAGGAAGGCTACTGTGTGTACCACTGATGCATGACTATGGGTGTGGAAGAGGGAATGTGTGGTTTCTCTAGGAGAGAGCAGAATACAAAGTGCCATTAATATCAGGATAACATACATAGAAATACAATGACCACTTACAATATAAACCTATAAAGGCATCACTATAACCATGTTACTACATATAAAGGGCTTAAACTAAAGCACCACTAGGTGGCAGTAGCAACACATTAATGACTAATTTATGACGTCCAGATATGAATGATTGAATGGATGGAATATGACTAATTCCTACAAGAACCGCGGAAAGGGTGGGACCCACATACAATTTCCAACGTAACATGCCCCGACGCCATCTTAGGCTTGACCAACTAATAATTACTAACTCTTAACAGGCCAAATACACTAAAAAGGCACACTAATTTTGCTATAATACTCAAAATCGTGTGCATACACGAATACAATACACAGTGTACTGTAAGAGCACCCTTCTAACTGAATTGACTGGTATGACCACGACCCGTCATCCACTACGAAATGAATACCACGGACGGGCCGCACACGTTAAAACACCACTGCAGTAATAACCAAGCCTGTGTCTGTGTGTAACAGTATAACTTTAGTCCGTCCCCTCACCCCGACCCGGGCGCGAACCAGGGACCCTCTGCACACATCAACAACAGTCACCCACGAAGCATCGTTACCCATCGCTCCACAAAAGCCGCAGCCCTTGCAAACCACTACTTCAAGGTCTCAAAGCGAGTGACGTCACCGATTGAAACAGTATTAGCGCGCACCACCGCTAACTAGCTAGCCATTTCACATCGGTTACACTCACCCCCCTTTTGACCTCCTCCTTTTCCGCAGCAACCAGTGATCCGTGTCACGGCACCAATGTAACAGTATAACTTTAGTCCGTCCCCTCACCACGACGCGAACCAGGGACCCTCTGCACACATCAACAACAGTCACCCACGAAGCATCGTTACCCATCGCTCCACAAAAGCCGCGGCCCTTGCAGAGCAAGGGGAACCACTACTTCAAGGTCTCAAAGCGAGTGACGTCACCGATTGAAACTCTATTAGCGCGCACCACCGCTAACTAGCTAGCCATTTCACATCGATTACATGTGCAGTGTTTTGCTACGCTTTTAACACGTCGGAGGGTATATCCGTGGACAGTGGACGGTTCTGAAAATAAATGCATTGCTTGTATCACCGAGTGGTGGCCAGGAAATGATTAAATCCAATTGTTATATGCTACAACCCCCTTCAAATCAAAACATGGATGTCAATGTTTGTGCGCACACGCTCCATTCTACTTCCTGTCTGCAGCGACACGTAAATAAGATGCACGACAGGTTAGTGTTACACTGCTAAACCGAAATACAAAATCTCGCTCTAGAAGCTGGGCTAAGTAATATTCAAGATATGTCACGTTTTAGATAGAAAAGTACACCTGTCTGAGAAGTGTTAGTTTCTTGAGTAGGGGTACGACTGGAAGTCGAAGTCGGAGAGAAAGCAGCCAGTGGTCAGACATCGGAGGGAGGAGGGGTTGGAGTCGAGTCGAGTGGGCAGGATGTTGGGCAATCGGATGTCACTAGACACAGGATTTCGTCTGGAGGAAGAGGAGAGATCCAGTAACGTGATGAGGAGAAGGAAGAGGCAGAATCAGGAGACCGGAGGTAGTGAGATTGAAACAGAAGGCAGAGATGATTGGTTTTTACATCATCCAGATATGTTTCATTAGTGCAGATTAAGAAGACACAGGGAGAGAAAGCCATTTGGACGATTGAGATGTTTCCCTTGTTTGTCACTCACCGTTTACTGATTGACATGGTTGAAGTTGCGCTCACTGCAGTGATGGTATGGATTCCAGAGGAATGGGGCTTTAATAAAGAACGGCAACATACTGCGTGTAATTGAGACATTGCGCTAATAAAAAAGTTCCATTATCTGATCATTAATCGTGCAATGTAAACAAATATCTTGCCTCCTGGTGTGATTTTTGAAAGCTCAGCTCGCATTTCTGTTGTTGCTGGGAGGAAGTTGTTTGACAGAGGCCCACACCATGGCATCCTTGTATGGGACAAGGAAAATAAAGGATCAATGACCTGTCATGAGTGGAGTAATTCCGCAAGAAATCAATTCATTTACACACATACATTGGTATTCAATAGGTACTGTTATTGCTAAAATAACCTCACTGCAACAGGATTTCATATGATCTACTAATACAGGTCCTTCCCCTTGTGCATTTCCTTGGAATAGGCCTGGCCTGTAGTCTGAAACCACCCTCTCTAATGGTAGACCCAGGTACAATCGGATCACTCATGGTGACCAGAAGATTAATTCATGGAGTTCACCTTTTAATATTTTACAGCTGATATAGCACTTGTCATAACACTTGTCATAGGCTACTTAGTATAAGAGATAGCTATTTAAATCAACTGAATTTCTACAAACTCAAATAATACAATACAAACAAAGCTTAGCCTAACTAGCTAGCTAGCTAAACAAAGAGATTTGGAAAAGTGGTCTTACCTCACAGTAGTGTTTGCATCCATCGTTTGCTTACAGCATGCTCATTCTAGCTAAATCAAGGTTTGCAAGCAAGTAAACATCAATGACTATGCATGGGTCATGTGTTGTACTTTATCCACCAATAATCTGCAAGATTTAAAGCTAAAACATATCTTAAATAGCGTGAATAACCTGTAACAATGATCGCATTTTCCCCTGTCTTTTGACTGCGAACGCTTCTCTCTCCGCACGCCTCAGAACATAACAACCAGCATATCATCGGACGCTATCGATTTTTTCGTTTCATTACGTAGCCCTGGCAGAATTTGGCAAGTTCTAGCAACGGCCTTAGCCGGGGGGGGGGGGGGGGGCACTATTTGGCATGACAGGCCCCCTAGCGGTGTATGTTACTTATGGCTAGGGCCGGCCCTGATTCTTACAATGGGCTTTTGAGGTGCAGGAATGAAAAATGATAGGTGTTCTGAAAAGTTTTTGGTCCTCCCTCATTAGTGAGTCTACATAACCTTTGACTTTTCACCTCTGGGTTCACACCTTGACTGACTGTGTGTGATTGGGCAGTGGGTTTGATTGGGCATGACAACAACACTACATTTCTAGTCCTGGTCTGGGTGGAGGGTTAGGGACCAAGGTGTCATCATCATCATTATCATCATCACAACCACCATCATAATTGTATTTGTTTTATTGATATAAATATAATCTATTTACTCAAGATTATTCTAGTCATTATTTTTCTAGGTTTTCATCATCATTATAATCACAGTCACTGTTGAGTAGGCCTTCATCACAAAACGAATCCTACTGTCAGTCAATGATCAGTAGTCCTAACATGATTGTAACAGGCCCATCTGAAAAACCAGGGCTTCTGCCAAAGGATCCAATTTCCAATCTTTGGTTTTTTCGAACAGAAATCAATTCAGGTCACACTGTGCTGTGCTATTGCCATCTACACCCCTTAGACACATAAACAACACACTCGTAACATTGCTGACTGTGTCCCGATTTAAGGAGGTGGACGTCCTTCCCATCACACAGACACACAGACACACACACAAACAGTAAATTGGGCAGTGCAGCATAAAATGTGTATTTTATGGAGGTTACAGGTAGGGATTAAACCCTGTTTGTGTGTGCAGCTGTAAAGTTTGGTCACAGAATGACAGTAAAACATAAATGTTTTATCTGTTTTTGTACGTTTAACACACACACAAACACAGTTTAACCCTTACCTCTAACCTCCATAAAATACATGTTTCATGCTGCATTTTCCAATTTACCGTAAACCCAGTGATGAGGGGATGGCAGGATAGAGGTATGGAAGGATGAGCTTTTTTTCATTAACCTAAAGTGGATGAGTGAAGGGCAATTGGTCGGGCCCCATCCCTTTATCATCCCCCTCCAGGACACACCCACTCTCCCTGCTTTTTTTCATCCCACTATCCCTCCTTCTCCCAGAGGAGAGGTGAAGGACAGGAAAGAGTAGACATGAGAAAAAAACAAAAACAAGAGAGGATGTTGGATGAGTCTATTACAGATGAAGGGTATTTTCTTTAGAAGCAGACCCCACCCTTTTCTACAGAGGGGGAGGGTGACACATACTGAATACATTTACCCATAAGCATGACCACACAACCATTATGACCCCTATTCTAAATTCATATCCACCAGTAGGAGAGATGTTGGCAAATCAACTCAGACATACTCATAACATTATGTTTATGTTCACAGATACACTCATCTCCCCAATTGTATCACTATTGTGTCACCAACAGGTCATATCTCTCACCACACACACACATGCGCACACACACTCACCGCCAGAGAGATGCTGTTGAAAGGGACACACACACACACATACATAACATAATCACTCACTCACCGTTACCATACACACACAGCATAATGCAGATAATAGGCAGGCCTGTCCATGGTGTCAACACTGCAATCAGACCTTTCACTGTAGTGCATGGTAATGGAACAGCAATGATCGGCTACTCACTGAGAGGGCAAGGCAAACACTCATACAGGACACACGCACATACATTCTGTGCAGCTAGACAAACACTCATACAGTACAGAGAAACGCACACAAACTGTCAGACGGAGAGATTATCTCACACTTTCCTGTCCTCTTCAACCTCTAAGTAGACCTAGCAGCACTTTGATGTTATCCAACACAGTAGGATGACAGCACAGCAACATAGACACCATCCACCCTGTGACTGGCTCTCATTGTCATCCACCACACTATTGTACTGAAATCCTTGCTGCATCTCTTAGTATTTCTCTGGAAAGTATAGTTGTAGGAATACCGGTACTATGCAATATATAGGCATTTCCATGTAAAAGGACCCATGAGCACCAACATGTGAAGTTCATAAGAGCATAACAAATTGGCTGTCAAATGAAAGCTAAGAGTCTCTTTTTAAAAATGTATTAAGGCATATATACAAAAAATATAAACGCAAAATGCAACAATTTCAAAGATTTTACTGAGTTACAGTTCATTTAAGGAAATCAGTCAATTGAAATAAATTCATTAGGCCCTAATCTATGGATTTGACATGACTGGGAATACAGATGCGTTTGTTGGTCACAGATACCTATAAACAAATGTAGGGGCGTGAATCAGAAAACCAGTCAGTATCTGGAGTGACCATCATTTGCCCCATGCAGCATGACACATCTCTTTCGCATAGAGTTGATCAGGCTGTTGATTTTGGTCTGTGGAATGTTGTCCCACTCCTCTTCAATGGCCGTGCGAAGTTGCTGGAAATTGGCGGGAACTGAAACACGTTGTCGTACACGTCGATACAGAGCATCCCAAACGTGCTCAATGGGTGACATGTCTGGTGAGTATGCAGGCCGTGGAAGAACTGGGACATTTTCAGCCTCCAGGAATTGTGTACAGATCCTTGCGACATGGGGCCGTGCATTATCATGCTGAAACATGAGATGATGGCGGCAGATGAATGGCACGACAATGGGCCTCAGGATCTCGTCACGCTGTCTCTGTGCATTCAAATTGCCATTGATAAGATGCAAATGTGTTCGTTGTCCGTAGTTTATGCCTGCCCATACCATAACCCCATTGACATCAGCAAACCGCACGCCCCACACAACGCTATACACGCTGTCTGCCATCTGCCCGGTACAGTTGAAACCGGGATTCATCCGTGAAGAGCACACTTCTCCAGTGTGCCAATGGCCATCAAAGGTGAGCATTTGCCCACTGAAGTCAGTTACGATGCTGAACTGCAGTCAAGTCAAGACCCTGGTGAGGACGACGAGCACGCAGATGAGCTTCCCTGAGACGGTTTCTGACCGGTTGTGCAGAACCCACAGTTTCATCAGCTGTCCGGTGGCTGGTCGCAGATGAAGAAGCCGGATATAGAGGTCTTGGGCTGGCATAGTTACACGTGGTCTGCGGTTGTGAGGCCAGTAGGACGTACTGCCCACTTCTCTAAAATGATGAAGGAGGTGGCTTATGGTAGAGAAATGAACATTCAATTACCTGGCAACAGCTCTGGTGGACATTCCTGCAGTCAGCGTGCCAATTGCACGCTCCTTCAAAACTTGAGACATCTGTGGCATTGTGTTGTGTGACAAAACACATTTTGTGGCCTTTTATTGTCCCTAGTGTAACAGTATAACTTTAAACCGTCCCCTCGCCCCGACCCGGGCACGAACCAGGGACCCTCTGCACACATCAACAACTGACACCCACGAAGCGTCGTTACCCATCGCTCCACAAAAGCCGCGGCCCTTGCGGAGCAAGGGGAAACCCTACATCTAGGTTTCAGAGCAAGTGACGTAACTGATTGAAACGCTACTAGCGCGTACCCGCTAACTAGCTAGCCATTTCACATCCGTTACACTCACCCCCCTTTCAACTTCCTCCTTTTCCGCAGCAACCAGTGATCCGGGTCAACAGCATCAATGTAACAGTATAACTTTAGTACGTCCCCTCGCCCCGACACAGGCGCGAACCAGGGACCCTCTGCACACATCAACAACGGTCGCCCACGAAGCATCGTTACCCATCGCTCCACAAAGGCCACGGCACCAATGTAACAGTATAACTTTAAACCGTCCCCTCGCCCCGACCCGGGCGCGAACCAGGGACCCTCTGCACACATCAACAACTGACACCCACGAAGCGTCGTTACCCATCGCTCCACAAAAGCCGCGGCCCTTGTGGAGCAAGGGGAAACCCTACATCTAGGTTTCAGAGCAAGTGACGTAACTGATTGAAACGCTACTAGCGCGTACCCGCTAACTAGCTAGCCATTTCACATCCGTTACACTAGCACAAAGTGCCCCTTTGTAATGATCATGCTGTTTAATCAGCTTCTTGATATGCCACACCTGTCAGGTGGATGGATTGTCTTGGTAAAGGAGAAATGCTCGCTAAAATGGTTGTAAACAAATCTGAGATTTTTTATTTCAGCTCATTAAACATGGGACCAACACTTCACATGTTGCTTTTATATTTTTGTTCAGTGTAAATTTTTGCCCTAAAGAATGTTACATCTTAAAAATCAACCAGAAAAGGTCTTGAAAGGTATTAGAGATACAGTTGAAGTCGGAAGTTTACATACACTTAGGTTGGAGTCATTAAAACTCGTTTTTCAACCACTCCACAAATTTCTTGTCAACAAACTATAGTTTTGGCAAGTCGGTTAGGACATCTACTTTGTGCATGACACAAGTAATGTTTACAACAATTGTTTACAGACAGATTATTTCACTGTATCACAATTCCAGTGGGTCAGAAGTTTACATACACTAAGTTGACTGTGCCTTTAAACAGCATGGAAAATTCCAGAAAATTATGTCACGGCTTTAGAAGCTTCTGATAGGCTAATTGACATAATTTGAGTCAATTGGCGGTGTACCTGTGGATGTATTTCAAGGCCTACCTTGAAAACTCAGTGCCTCTGCTTGACATCATGGGAAAATCAAAAGAAATCAGCCAAGACCTAGTACGCAAGTATAAACACCGTAGGACCACGCAGCCGTCATACTGCTCAGGAAGGAGTTCTGTCTCCTAGAGATGCACATACTTTTGTGCGAAAAGTGCAAATCAATTCCAGAACAACAGCAAAGGACCTCATGAAGATGCTGGAGGAAACAGGTACAAAAGTATCTATATCCACAGTAAAACAAGTCCTATATTGACATAACCTGAAAGGCCTTTCAGCAAAGTAGATGCCACTGCTCCAAAACTGCCATAAAAAAGCCAGACTACGGTTTGCAACTGCACATGGGAACAAAGATTGTACTTTTTGGAGAAATGTCCTCTCGTCTGATGAAACAAAACTGGAACTGTTTGGCCATAATGACCATCGTTATGTTTGGAGGAAAAAGGGGGATGCTTGCAAGCCAAAGAACACCATCACAACCGTGAAGCACGGGGTGGCAGCATCGTGTTGTGGGGGTGCTTCGCTGCAGGAGGGACTGGTGCACTTCACAAAATAGATGGCATCATGAGGAAAGGAAAATTGTGTATATATTGAAGCAACATCTCAAGACATCAGTCAGGAAATTAAAGCTTGGTCACAAATGGGTCTTCCGAATGGACAATGACCCCAAGCATACTTCCAAAGTGGTGGCAAAATGGCTTAAGGACAACAAAGTCAAGATATTGGAGAGGCCATCACAAAGCCTTGACCTCAATCCGATAGAAAATTTGGCCTACTAACTTGACTCAGTTACACCAGTTCTGTCAGGAGGAATGGGCCAAAATTCACCCAACTTATTGTGGGAAGCTTGTGGAATGATTTATTTCAGCTTTTATTTCTTTCATCACATTCCCAGTGGGTCAGAAGTTTACATACACTCAATTAGTATTTGGTAGCATTGCCTTTAAATTGTTTAACTTGGGTGAAACGTTTCAGGTAGCCAGTTTTAGGTTTCCCTGATTTCAAGGATGTCAAGGATGCCACTGGATGTAGAGTCACTGATGAGAGAATGTTCTGAGGAGCTTCCACCAGACACCATTGCACACCCTGACTAAAGACAAGTTACTAGAGATATGTGATTTCCTTGACATATCAGGCGAACAGAGAAGAGATGTTCAAGACAAATCCCGCATATCATTGATGACTCACATTATGAGGTTCTTTGAAAGAGAGGAAGTTGCAGAGTTAGAAGATGGCGGCATGTCGGAATTGTTGCTACTTAAAGACAAAATGACAGAGATGATCAGTGGCATAGATGACAAAACAGGGCAAACTGACCATGATATTGAAACAGCCAGAACACATCACAGAATAGAGGAACTGAGAACTGTAACCCCACAACAAGGGGTGGGAACTCAGCAGATTACTGCAGCCAAAGCCAGTGATTCTCTGCGTCAGCCCCAACCCCATGCCCATCTTCAGGGGAGCGTGCCGCTCTCACCCAATGCACAGCCCAGCTCATACTGGCGCAAAGAGTTTAAAATTTCTGGTCAGATAGGTGAACCGGGCCAGAAAGATAAACTGATTTTTTCCAGCCTTGCCCATCAGATCGAGAGTGGACTTAACAGAGGCTATCCTGGGGTAGAAATAGTAGACGCAGTAGTCAGGGCTATTTCCCCAGGCTCACAGCTACGCAGCTACTTGGAAGGTAAACCCCAGCTAACTAAATAATTACGAGAGTGATACGGTATTGTTTCCTCAATGAGAACTTTTAGTGAAATGAGGAAAGACCGCGATTTCCCCGGGAACTTGGGTGGAGACCAGAGCAATCGATCTCAGGCTCATAGATTAAGAGCATTTAGTAGATCACAGATTAACACTTTTACCCTTCCATTAGGCACCACAAAATAAAGTAATCAATATAACGTTTACACATTCCTCTCACAATTCGTACCCTTTGTACGCTTGACGGATTTTAACTTTTTAACACAATTATATGAATGTTATCAATCTCTATCAACTAATACTGAATGCATGATCTTTTTAACCTTAGATGTTTTAAGATCCTCACATACTATGAACTTACTAATACTTTTTAATGTATAACAGGCTATGAGTATTTCCTTTAACCTGTCACACTTTCACATTCTTGAAATAAAGTGGTGATCCTAACTTACCTCAAACAGGGAATTTTTACTTGGATTAAATGTCAGGAATTGTGAAAAACTGAGTTTAAATGTATTTGGCTAAGGTGTATGTAGACTTCAACTGTAAATCCACTTCACTTACTGTAGTTCAATAACCTCAAAAATTATGTTACCAAACTTTGTATCTGCATAGTTCTTCCAGTAAATGTGTTTTTGTCGAAGTAGACATTTAAAAAATGTGTGACTGTGCATAAAGTTGTATAGTTAAACTTACATTTGAAAGGTTTTCGTTTGGTCAAATTTGGAAGTGAAAAATCTCAGAGTTTCCGCATCATTCTGTTATCATGGAATTGCTCATATCTGACTTGTGAGACTACATCACTCTTGCTCTGCTCTCAAGGGTTTGATGCTTTGTCTGTACTGTACTTCTTAGTGGAGCAGAATCATTTCCCCTATGGAAACTATGCTATTCGGAACAGTATGTGAAATCAAATATGATTCAGAGACAGTGGCGGAATGTCTTTTGAATGGTCAGATTGAAAAATAGCTTTGTATATGGGGGGGGTGTGTGGTTGTGATTCACTATGGTTTCTTGAGTGTGGTTCTGGATCACTATGTTTTTTTGTGTGTGGTTGGACAGGCTTAATTGGAACATGAAGGAGGGGGGTTGTCTTAATTCGGACCCTCCTCTCAATCAGGACTGGGGCTGGACCTTGCTGCTACTGCTGGATAGCTAGTCCTACGAGAGAGAGAGAGAGAGAGAGAGTCAACAGAAGGGAGACACAACGACAACAACAAGAGAGAGAATGAGAGAGGGAAGTGAACATGAAGAGAAACAGAGGTACCTAGAATTGGAGAGAGCAGAGAAAGATGGACGACAACAAAAGAGAGAGCAAAAGACAGTGAGTGATAAGTTGACAAGGATAGAAATAGTGTCAGAGATACCTAGAAGGAGGATAGTAGGAGAAAAAGAAAGATACATGGAAAGAGAGAGGTAGAGCCAAGCAGCCACCTGTAGGAGTGAGTGAGCGAGTCAGTGAGTGTGTCAATCTCCTGATGGAGGAGGAGAGAGAGGAGAGACTGACCACCATGCATCTGTGTTGCAGCT
Organism: Salvelinus namaycush; assembly: GCF_016432855.1. Taxonomy (NCBI): domain Eukaryota; kingdom Metazoa; phylum Chordata; class Actinopteri; order Salmoniformes; family Salmonidae; genus Salvelinus; species Salvelinus namaycush. Next base: position 4,128,614 of record NC_052332.1, on the reverse strand, counting down.
CTGCCTCGGAGGACTTGGGCTGCAGGCGTGGAGACTTCAGCCGAAAACACTATGGCTCTGTCGAGCTGGTGAGTAACCCACTTCCAATGACATTCTATTCCTATTTTTGCCCTTCTATCTCTCCCTTTTCTCCTCTTTTCTGTGTCCACCCCCTATTCCCTCCTCCTATCTCTCCCTTTTCGCCTTTTTTCTGTGTACACACCTATTCCCTCCTCCTATCTCTCCCTTTTCTCCTGCTTTTCATGTGTCCAACCCCCCACCTTGTTCACCTCCTCTCTCCCTTTTCTCCTCCTTTCTGTGTCCGTCCTCCCCCATCTCCCCTCCTATCTCTCCCTCTTCTCCTCCTTTTCGTGCCCGCTCCCCTTCTCTATCTTCTTCTACTCCTCAATGGATGGATGGAGGGAGGGTTTGGGAGAGAGAGAGAGGTGAGTCATGACTGTCTGGGTGTGGTTCATTGGTCCAGTGTAATAGTGCGTAGCACCCTGTAGCATGGCTCACAATAATAGGGTGGTCAGTTACAGAGAAACAGAGAAACAGATACAGGTCACAGCTATGCTCAGGGCCACGTTATGACATCATCATCTACCTCACTGTAAACTGGCTGGGGCTGTGTCTGAAATGGCACCATATTCCCTATAATATAGGGCAGGGCTTTTATGAAAAGTAGTGCACTAATCAGGGTATAGGGCGCAATGTTTTTGCATTTACTTTACTCAGATGTAAGTTTACTGGAAGTGTGTCATGTTACTGTACTATGGTGGTAATGCTATTAACCAGCTCTGTGTTTGTGCTTTTATTAAGTTGATGAGTCACTTCCATGCTGTTAGTGTGTGTAGCCTACTGTATGTTGTCTAGTGCAGTGGGGGTTATAAATAGTCATTGGCTGTGTGTGTGTGAGTCCTGTCTGCGCGTGCTGATAGCCCCCGGGTTGACAGGAAGTGGCTAGGGCCTCTGTTGACTGTAACTTCTTCCCAGAGACACAGTAGTGGTTCTGTCTTGTCGGCGCTACCGCCACGCTAATGCCACGCCACACCATGTCAGATTAACACAGAGGAAGCACCACACGCTGCCTATCAGCAGCACCAGACTGGCACAGCACACAATGAGCAGTGTGTGTTTGTGTGTGTTGGGTGTGTGTGTCACCTAGAACTGTGACATGATTGTTCCAATTTCCTATCTGGAACACATTGTTGTGGCAAACTGCACAGTCGTGGCCAAAAGTTTTGAGAATGACACAAATATGAATTTTCACAAAGTCTGCTGCCTCAGTTGATGGGAATTTGCATATACTCCAGAATGTTATGAAGAGTGATCAGAGGAGTTGCAATTAATTGCAAAGTCCCTCTTTGCCATGCAAATGAACTGAATCCCCAAAAAAGATTTCCACTGCATTTCAGCCCTGCCACTCACACCTGTTAACACAGTGTGTTGACAAGGACAAGGCTGAGATCACTCTGTCATGCTGATTGAGTTCGAAAAACAGACTGGAAGCTTCAAAAGGAGGGTGGTGCTTGGAATCATTGTTCTTCCTCTGTCAACCATGGTTACCTGCAAGGAAACACATGCCATCATCATTGCTTTGCACAAAAAGGGCTTCACAGGCAAGGATTTTGCTGCCAGTAAGATTGCACCTAAATCAACCATTTATCGGATCATCAAGAACTTCAAGGAGAGCAGTTCAATTGTTGTAAAGAAGGCTTCAGGGTGCCTAAGAAAGTCCAGCAAGCGCCAGGACCGTCTCCTAAAGTTGATTCAGCTGCGGGATCAGGGCACCACCAGTACAGAGCTTGCTCGGGAATGGCAGCAGGCAGGTGTGAGTGCATCTGCACGCACAGTGAGGCGAAGACATTTGGAGGATGGCCTGTGTCAAGAAGGGCAGCAAAGAAGCCACTCTCTCCAGGAAAAACATCAGGGACAGACTGATATTCTGCAAAAGGTACAGGGATTGGACTGCTGAGGACTGGGGTAAAGTCATTTTCTCTGAATCCCTTTTCTAATTGTTTGGGGCATCCGGAAAAAAGCTTGTCCGGCGAAGACAAGGTGAGCGCTACCATCAGTCCTGTGTCATGCCAACAGTAAAGCATCCTGAGACCATTCATGTGTGGGGTTGTTTCTCAGCCAAGGGAGTGGGCTCACTCACAATTCTGCCTAAGAACACAGCCATGAATAAAGAATGGTACCAACACATCCTCCGAGAGCAACTTGTCCCAACCATCCAGGAACAGTTTGGTGATGAACAATGCCCTTTCCAGCATGATGGAGCACCTTGCCATAAGGCAAAAGTGATAACTAAGTGACTCGGGGAACAAAACATTGATATTTTGGGTCCATGGCCAGGAAAATCCCCAGACCTTAATCCCATTGAGAATTTGTGGTTAATCCTCAAGAGGCGGGGGACAAACAAAACCCCACAAATTCTGACAAACTCCAAGCATTGATTATGCAAGAATGGGCTGTCATCAGTCAGGATGTGGCCCAGAAGTTAATTGACAGCATGCCAGGGCGGATTGCAGAGGTCAAAGAAGGGTCAACACTGCAAATATTGACTCTTTGCATCAACTTCATGTAATTGTCAATAAAAGCCTTTGACACTTATGAAATGCTTGTAATTATACTTCAGTATTCCATATTAACTTCTTATGGCTGCAAGGGGCAGTATTGAGTAGCCAGTTAAATGGTGCCCATTTCAAATGGCCTCGTACTCAATTCTTGCTCGTACAATATGCATATTATTATTACTATTGGATAGAAAACACTCTCTAGTTTCTAAAACCGTTTGAATTATTTCTCTGAGTGAAACAGAACTCATTCTGCAGCACATTTCCTGACCAGGAAGTGGAATGTCAGAAATCGATGCTCTGTTCAACTTCCTGCCTATACATGGGCATGATACGTAAGAGTACACTTCATACACCTTCCCCTGGTTGTCAAGAGGCGGTGAGAGAAGAAATTTCGTGTTTATCTTGGTCTGAGGTGGAATTAAAGCTCTTTGTATGACGTGACCGTCCATTTCCTGTTTCTGGAGCGCGCGAAAGGGGACATGGATTTGCCTTCTGTTTAGCTGTCGTTATGGACGACTAACATCTCCGGTTTAGATTTTATTTGATACATGTGACCATATCATCGTAAAGTATGTTTTTTCAATATAGTTTAATCAGATTATTGAAATTTTTCCGGGAGTTTTGCCGTGTTCCGTTCTCTGACTTTGTTGACGTTGGAGAGATCCGTGCCACTTGGCAAGTGCCCATGCTAAATCAAGAGGGAAATTTGCCGTTCCAGATCCAAACAACGACTGTTCTGGACAAAGGACACCTTGTCCAACATTCTGACGGAAGATCACCAAAAGTAAGAAACATTTTATGATGCTATTTCTAATATCTGTCGTGCATGTGAACTGGTCGTGGGCGCCCAAGTGTTTCTGGCTATTGTGGCTACGCTAATATAACGCTACATTTTGTTTTCGCTGTAAAACATTTAATAAATCGGAAATATTGTCTGGAATCACAAGATGCCTGTCTTTCATGCTGTACACTATGTATTTTTCAGAAATGTTTTATGATGAGTAATTAGGTATTTGACGTTGGTGTCTGTAAATATTATGGCTGCTTTCGGTGCAATTTCTGATTGTAGCTGAAATGTAAACTATGATTTATACCTGAAATATGCAAATTTTTCGAACAAAACATATGCTATACAATAAATATGTTATCAGACTCATCTGATGAAGTTGTTTCTTGGTTAGTGGCTATTTATATCTTTATTTGGTCGAATTTGTGATAGCTACTGATGGAGTAAAAAACTGGTGGAGTAAGAAAAGTGGTGTCTTTTGCGAACGTGGTTAGCTAATAGATTTACATATTGTGTCTTCCCTGTAAAACATTTTAAAAATCGGACATGTTGGCTTGATTCACAAGATGTGTACCTTTCATATGCTGTATTGGACTTGTTAATGTGTGAAAGTTAAATATTTAAAAAAAATATCTTTTGAATTTCGCGCCCTGCACTTTGAGCTGGCTGTTGTCATAAGTGTACCGACGTCGGGCTTGCACGCCAAACAGGTTAACATCTGACAAAAAATATCTAAAGACACTGAAGCAGCAAACTTTGTGGAAATTAATATGTGTGTCATTCTCAAAACGTTTGGCCACGACTGTATTATCAGAGTTGGTTCAGTGAATGTCTCTTAGGTTTAGAAGTAGGGAGGCTGTCTTTGCCACTGTCACGTCTCCCCCCTGGAGGATTAGTCCTGCTGTTGCTGTAAATCCCTATGTGACCAATGTATTTGTATAAAGCAGTATTCGGTACAAATGCCATTGGATTGATAGAAGAGAATGTGCCCGTCTGCTATATCTCCAGCCACATGTGACCTAACATTTTACAGTTAGGAAAGGTACTATGGCGGCATCCCAAATGGCACCCTATTCCCAAATAGACATTGTATCATTCTTGTTTGTTTTATTTTGGGTATAATCTGTGGATGGGTCTTTTTTGTGTGGCAGACTTTCTGTAGTCACTTACTCTGTGGAGAGAGGGGTTGGCATGGCACCCACCCTGTAGCTTAACCAGGCTGAAACACACACAGGCACGCAACACACGCACATGTGCACACACATGCCAAATGGGACTAGAGGAGCCCTGGACCCAGCCCAATTTCACTCCACTGCTTTAATTGGGATATTGAAGAGCTAGAAACGGTAGATGTGGTGGAGATTTGTCAATGGAGTCTAAGCAACTGTATGCTTGAAGTCCATTTCATACCGCATTCATCATATTTGTAATTAACGTCCTTATACTAAGAGAGAGGAGTGCTGTTTAAAATAGCTCTCTTATTTGAATTTAAAGCGTTAAAATGTGAAAACACAAACATTACCACTTGTTCCTATGAGAATGAACTGTTAATGAAAGTGTTCTCACCAATCACACAAGAAAATAGTGTACAAACTGTGTGACAATTCAGCTCTAACAGAAGGCTGATAACATAGAAATAGAATTACTAGAACGGACACTCTTATTACATTTCTATGGCTGAGAAAACATGGATTCATACCTTCACCTCCTACCTCTCTATGTCCATCTTGATGTACTCAGGGACTCCTTAGATAGTATACAGTGAGCTCCAAAAGTGTTGGGACAGTGATTTTTTTGCTCTGTACTCCAGCACGTTACATTTGAAATGATACGATAACTATGAGGTTAAGGTGCATACTGTCCTGCTTTAATTTGAAGGTATTTTCATACGTATCGGTTGAACCGTTTAGAAATTAGAGCACTTGTGTCGGAGGAAACACCGTGCACCTGGCCCCCTCGGTTAGCGCGCACTGCGCCCGGCCCGCCACTGGAGTCGCTGGAGCGCGATGAGACAAGGATATCCCTACCGGCCAAACCCTCCCTAACCCGGACGACGCTAGGCCAATTGTGCGTCGCCCCACGGACCTCCCGGTCGCGGCCGGCTGCGACAGAGCCTGGGCGCGAACCCAGAGACTCTGGTGGCGCAGCTAGCGCTGCGTTGCAGTGCCCTAGACCACTGCGCCACCCGGGAGGCCCTGAAATTAGAGCACTTTTTGTTAATAGTCCCACTAGTTTAGGCGACAAAAAGTATTGGGACAAATTCACTTATGTGTATTAAAGTAATGAAAGTTTCAGACCCACAAATACCATACTCCAAGACATGCTATCCTCTCAGCCTTACAATAACAGGGGAGGTTAACATTTTTTTGGGGGGGGGTATTTTTGTGCGTCTAACTTTCTCACTCATCAGTATTCATGATTCATTCAGGATCATTGTAGCATCCAGATAAATGTATTTTTTTATTTTATTTAACTAGGCAAGACAGTTAACACTTCTTATGGCTGCGGGATCGATATGACGACAGCCAGTGAAAGTGCAGGGCGCCAAATTCAAACAACAGAAATCTCATAATTAAAATTCCTCAAACATACAAGTATCTTATACCATTTTAAAGATAATCTTGTTGTTAATTCCACCACAGTGTCCGATTTCAAAAAGGCTTCACAGCGAAAGCACCACAAACGATTATGTTAGGTCACCGCCAAATCACAGAAAAACACAGCCATTTTTCCAGCCAAAGACAGGAGTCACAAAAAGCAGAAATAGAGATAAAATGAATCACTAACCTTTAATGATCTTCATCAGATGACACTCATAGGACTTCATGTTACACAATACATGTATGTTTTGTTCGGTAAAGTTCATATTTATATAAAAAAATCTCAGTATACATTGGCGCCTTATGTTCAGTAGTTCCAAAAACATCTGGTGATTTTGCAGAGAGCCACATCAATTTCCAGAAATACTCATAGTAAACGTTGATCAAAGATACAGTGGGGGAAAAAAGTATTTAGTCAGCCACCAATTGTGCAAGTTCTCCCACTTAAAAAGATGAGAGAGGCCTGTAATTTTCATCATAGGTACACTTCAACTATGACAGACAAAATGAGAAAAAAAAATCCAGAAAATCACATTGTAGGATTTTTAATGAATTTATTTGCAAATTATGGTGGAAAATAAGTATTTGGTCAATAACAAAAGTTTATCTCAATACTTTGTTATATACCCTTTGTTGGCAATGACAGAGGTCAAACGTTTTCTGTAAGTCTTCACAAGGTTTTCACACACTGTTGCTGGTATTTTGGCCCATTCCTCCATGCAGATCTCCTCTAGAGCAGTGATGTTTTGGGGCTGTTGCTGGGCAACACGGACTTTCAACTCCCTCCAAAGATTTTCTATGGGGTTGAGATCTGGAGACTTGCTAGGCCACTCCAGGACCTTGAAATGCTTCTTACGAAGCCACTCCTTCGTTGCCCGGGCGGTGTGTTTGGGATCATTGTCATGCTGAAAGACCCAGCCACGTTTCATCTTCAATGCCCTTGCTGATGGTAGGCTTTGTTACTTTGGTCCCAGCTCTCTGCAGGTCATTCACTAGGTCCCCCCGTGTGGTTCTGGGATTTTTGCTCACCATTCTTGTGATCATTTTGACCCCACGGGGTGAGATCTTGCGTGGAGCCCCAGATTGAGGGAGATTATCAGTGGTCTTGTATGTCTTCCATTTCCTAATAATTGCTCCCACAGTAGATTTCTTCAAACCAAGCTGCTTACCTATTGCAGATTCAGTCTTCCCAGGCTGGTGCAGGTCTACAATTTTGTTTCTGGTGTCCTTTGACAGCTCTTTGGTCTTGGCCATAGTGGAGTTTGGAGTGTTACTGTTTGAGGTTGTGGACAGGTGTCTTTTATACTGATAACAAGTTCAAACAGGTGCCATTAATACAGGTAACGAGTGGAGGACAGAGGAACCTCTTAAAGAAGAAGTTACAGGTCTGTGAGAGCCAGAAATCTTGCTTGTTTGTAGGTGACCAAATACTTATTTTCCACCATAATTTGCAAATAAATTCATAAAAAATCCTACAATGTGATTTTCTGGATTTTTCCCCCTCATTTTGTCTGTCATAGTTGAAGTGTAGCTATGATGAAAATTACAGGCCTCTCTCATCTTTTTAAGTGGGAGAACTTGCACAATTGGTGGCTGACTAAATACTTTTTTGCCCCACTGTACAAGTGTTATACATGGCATTTTAGACCCACTTCTCCTTAATGCAACCGCTGTGTCAGATTTCAAAAAAGCTTTATGGAAAAAGTAAACCATGCAATAATCTGAGGTCGACGCTCAGAGCCCAATCAAGACAAAAAGATATCCGCCATATTGTGCAGTCAACAGAAGTCAGAAATAACATTATAAATATTCACTTACCTTTGATGATCTTCATCAGAATGCACTCCCAGGAATCCCAGTTCTACAATAAATGTTTGATTTGTTCGATAATGTCCATCATTTATGTCCAAATAGCTACTTTTGTTAGTGCGTTTGGTAAACAAATCAAAACTCACGAAGCGCAGTTGCAGACGAAATGTCAAAAAGTTCCGTTACAGTCCGTAGAAACATGTCAAACGATGTATAGAATCAATCTTTAGGATGTTTTTAACATAAATCTTCAATAATGTTCCAACCGGAGAATTCCTTTGTCTTCAGAAAAAGCAAATGGAACGGGAGCTACCTCTCATGTGAATGCGCGTGACCAGCTCCTGGCACTCTGCCAGACCTCTGACTCAATCTCCTCTCATTCAGCCCCTCTTTACAGTAGAAGCCTGAAACAAGTTTCTAAAGACGGTTGACATCTAGTGGAAGCCTTAGGAAGTGCAACATGACCAATATCCCACTGTATCTTCAATAGGGGCTGGGTTGAAAATCGACCAACCTCAGATTTCCCACTTCCTGGTTGGATTTTTTCTCAGGTTTTTGCCTGCCATATGAGTTCTGTTATACTCACAGACATCATTCAAACAGTTTTAGAAACTTCAGAGTGTTTTCTATCCAAATATACTAATAAAAGCAACTGGGACTGAGGAGCAGGCATTTTACTCTGGGCACCTCTGGGCACCCTATTTGTCCAAGCTACTCAATACTGCCCCCAGCCATAAGAAGTTAAGAACAAATTGTTATTTACAATGACGGCCTACCCTGGCCAAACCCGAACCCACTCACGGCCGGATGTGATAGTGTTTAGAAATTCTATTCTTATTTACAATAAAAGTGACTAAAAAATGACACAATACATTATTTACCATTCATTTCTATTGGGCACAAAATAATCTAAAACACAACCAAAAAAAACAGCAAATCCATCCAATGTCACATTGTACTGTATAATGATAGGAGACAGGCGCAGGAATATGAAAATAGTTTTTTTATTTCTCTACCCAAAATTGCGTACATCTGGAACATGACGGGGACAAAGCCCAAAACAAGCAGGCATATATATATATATATATATTTATGGCTGTAACCCAAACAAAGAGCTAGGTGTAAACCTCTATAAAAATACACAGGACGAGACCCGTAATAACAAGTGCACCCTAACACGGTAACACGCAAGCCGATACAACAGAGCACATGTGCTCACAAGACCAACGGGCATGGAATAATAATCAACAAGGACAATGGGGAACAGAGGGCACATATATATACACATACTAATCAGGTGGAATGGGAACCAGGTGTGCGTAATGAGACAAGACAGTCCCGTTTTGGTGGTAATGATCCAGTTCAGTGACGCCTAGAAGGCCGTTGACTGTATGTAGCACATTATTTTATGCATGAGTGCATCCACTATCCACCCAAGCAAGCACATACTGGAGTCCATCCAGAGATGCTGTTGCATAATTGTGTTTTGGAACTGCATATTATATAGGGATGAACTGAACTTTTGACATGTGTAAACATACCGTTTGGAATGCAGCTACAGTCTACTTGGCATGTACAGTAAAGTGCATTGCGGTGCATATTATATGAGTATCTAGGGTTGAACTTTTCTATAGTGTCTAGTGCAGGGATCCCCAGTAGTGCAGGGGCCGACGAACCCTTTGAAGAACCCTTTTTGGATGCATGTAGAATCCTTTTTGGTTCCAGGTAGAACCCTTTTTGGTTCCAGGTAGAACCCTTTTGGGTTCCAAGTAGTACATGTAGCACATTACTACATGAAAGGGTTCTACCTGGAACAAAAAGGGCTCTCCTATGGGGACAGCTGAATAACCCCTTTGGAACCATTTTTTCTAAGAGTGTAACAGAGTTCCTAAATTAAAATAACTTTGAGCTGATTTACTGGTGATTGTACACTAGTTTATGTCCAACAACATAAATCATTTAAAATAAATAACAAAACAGAAAACTTGGGGGGGGGGGAACTTCGCCCGCGGGTGATTTTATTTGGCCCCCCAAGTTTTCTGAGCAAATTTTTATTTTAATAAGCCGCCTATTGGGGAACCCTGTTCTAGTGTGTAACTGTAGCACAGTTTGGAACGCAGCCACAGTCTTCTTGGCCTGTACAGGAAAGTCCATTGGGCAAGGCTGTCTATTCTGTGCAAGATGGAATATTACCTCTATGTCTGTAGTGCAGCCCCAGTTATTAGGCAGACAAGGCCTCCTAGGACCATACACCACTCACCACTGCTGAGAGAGAGCGTGTGTAAGCAGACCAAGCCTTACACTGTGCCTGAGGGGTCCCTCATTACAGGGAGAAGAGATAAAGACAAAGGAGGACATTTAATTCACATAAATATACCCCGGAGTAACCAGAATCAATACCAACCAACAAGCAGGACCTGATGAATCACACACACACACACACACACACACACACACACAGACACAGACACAGACACAGACACACGCACACACACAAACACATTTCAACTGACAAGTTTACTTTACATACACACACCACACACACACACACATGTCCACGTGCACATACACAACTTACAGAGCTTTACATAAAGAGAGAGACACGAAAGCATCTGCCTCCCCTCCCTCTCCCTCTCCTTCTCACTCTTTCTCTCTCTTTTCTGTCTGCCAGTAGCAATTCCATTCAAAGCAGTTCAAAGCCTGATTGTGTAATGTACAATATAGCCAAAGCAAGAGATAATTAAACTCATCTCACCCAAACCTGGCAGTCTTTGATAAAACCATCACAGATTGAATTGACAACAAATTAAGCTAATAGCATTTTATACAAAGACCCACAGAGGAAATACAAATAGAGGAGAATAGAATGAGGAAATGCTTTTGACTCCTTGGTCCTCACTGCCCCTCAGGCTATGGCATGATGCCACACCCTTGACAGGATGAGGAGGGCAACCCCTCTGCAACCCCTCCCACCGTGCACCCCCCCCCCCTCCTCCCACACAAACAGTATTGGTTTTTCAAACCTGGAAAGTTACTCTCTCTCCCACTCTCTCGCCATCCATCTTGCTTCCTCACTCCCCTTGTCTCTTTCTCTATCTTTCAGGTGAATCAGCCCTGTGTGCGTGCGTGCATGTCTGTACGCACACGTGTGTGACTGTGCATATGTCTGTGTGTGCGCATGCGCCCAATTGGGTTTGTGGCTTTGTGCGTGTGCGTGCGTGTGTGTGTGTGCGTGCGTGTGCACACACACTTATGCCCAGGATGACTAAGCATATGAGCAGCTTAGCATTTATCTCTCCCCAGCCTTAATGAAAGGCCTTCCGTTTGATCCAGACCTGGTCATTCATGTAGAGACCATTTAGAAACGTTTCCCAAACCAAAGGTCAGAACATCACTTCACATTTATTACTGACTATTTCTTTCTTTCTTTCTTTTTTATATTGTTTATTTGACCAGCTTTATTGAATGCAAAAAGTTACACACACACACGCGCATGCGCATAGACCCACCTCAGTTGGAAGGGAATGAGATGTGACAGGGCAGTCAAAAGTCCGGCAGGCCTAGACACAAACAGACAGGTTTGGAGTAGAGCCGTCCTCTCTTCAGCATCCACCATGTGATTCTGACACATTGCCTGTCAGCCCCCCTACACCCCTCTCAACCTCCATAACCTCCTTATCCAATCTCTATAACCTTCTCATAACCCCTCCATATACCGTAGAGTTTTCAGGAAATCTACCTCCATTACACTCTCAGTCATAGTCTGTCAGCACAGCACACACAGGGCCCCGATTTAACAACCTACACCATCCATACACACACATCATCTCTCTCACACACACACATGAACACTGTACCGTATGAGTGTGTGCCTTTGTAGCCAATGTGGAATGGTTATCTGGTTAGCGGTGTATGCGCTAGTCGAATCCATCGGTGGCGTCACCTGCTCTGATACCTAGAAGTACTTCTTTACCTTGCCAAGGGCCATGGCTTTTGTGGCACGACAGTTAAGGCTGCTTCAAGTGCAGAGTTATTATCGGGGAACAAAAGATTGCTTTTATGCTAGGTTAATATGCTATTATAACACTTACCTAACTGGATATGACCATACCACAGGTGGCCCAATGCTAAAGGTCTCAAGGCTGAAATCGACCATTTATTGCTTCTACCTTCTCTTTCGCCGTGCACTTAGTTTGGCCACACAAAATTGGCTGTTAGTGGGTTCAAAAATACAGTAACTACAGGCATTCTGAGTCAGAAAACAGTTTGTAAAGACATCTTTCTATGGCTTTAGTTTGTCACCGGTGAATCTTGTCACTGATGCCAATAGCAGTTTGGTATCTTTCCTAGTGTCGTTTACTGTGTCTATTGCTAACCATTGTCAGCATTGTTGTTTTTCAAGGTGACTCAGCATATTTAGAGACCTGCCATTTGTATATTTTACCTAAAGGCTGTGTTGTCCTCGTGGGGATAAATAAAGTTTTATTGAATTGAGTGTTTGCTGTGTTGGAGTTCAAACATTACTCTGTCATCAGCTCTGACATCACTGGGGCTAAAGACCGTCCCTGTGACTGGGGGGTAAACAATGGCCCATGGTGGTCGAAGAACTACTGTACCGCACACTGTCATGGTTCCACCTATCACCAGAGGGCGGCAGAGACCGTCCTAGAGACATTAACGACACTCAGGTGTGTCCTATTTACTCATTATGATTTCTGTGTTTTCTGTTGTTCTTTGCAGAAGCTTGAATTGTTTGCTGTGTGTGTGTGCGTGCGTGCTCGTTTCCTGAGTGAGTATGAGACTTAGTGTTTGTTGTTTTTCAAGTGTACTGTGATCCTGCGGCTACCGGTTCTCTGTAAAGTATTATGTTCCTTAACCATTGATTCCTCGTCTGGTCTCTTCTCTGCACCTGGGTCCAACCTTACCATGTCACAGCAAGCTTCTGCCTCAACATGGACCCAGCAGAGATCACCCAGATCCAGAACGCTGGAACACTGCTGGGGCGGCAGCAAGAACAACTCTCACAAATATCAAAGACCCTCCGGGCACTTACCGATTCCCTCTAACCACGGCCCAACCCAGGAGGAGCCAATGCCCAAGTCTCATCGCTCAGTGCTACAGGCGTCGCAGGTAGTTCCTCCAGGGAACCTGCACTGGGAACCCAAGATCCCTGCCCCCGAGCGGTATGATGGCCACCCAGGAGGATGCAAGGGGATCCTCACTCAGTGCTCTCTGGTGTTCGAGCTACAGTCCTCCTCGTTCCCCACTGATAGGGCCATGATGGTCTACATCAGGTATTAAATAAAAATGTGATTCATATTAAAAAAAAAGTTATTTCAAACAGTCCATTTATATTTTTCAACGGGACTACACATTTCTGAGATTTCTTTTTTTCCTCGCCTGAGTAGCCTCATTTCACTGCCAAAAATAAAATTAAACCATCTAGTGTTCAGCGAAATAACAACACAATGTCAAATACAGGTAGCCTGGTCAAATAATTAACATCCAATCACATTAACCGTTGCTCTCTCGCAGGAATTCCACTAACGGTCCGAATGTAGCCAAACGTAGCTGCTGCTCATGTTGGTATCTGTACTGATGGCGCAAAAGCCATGACAGGGAGACAGAGTGGAGTCTTAACGCGCGTGGAAGCAGTTTCTCCCGACGCCACTTGGGTACACTGCAGCATCCACCGAGAGGCTCTTGCTGACAAAGGAATGCTGGGGCAAAACATTTGTGCAAGGCCTGTTCTGAATGTCTTTAGGGGAAACACTAAGGAAGTGCTTGGGCTCTCATTGAAGAGAGAAGTTTGTCCAGCTCAGTAAAGCCTCAAACATAAATTGTCTGTGAAATGAAATGCGCTACTTCTATGTGATTTAACGAGGAGGTGAAACACACCTCAATTCAAACTGTTCTTAGAAAATAAAACTTTTTAGAAAATCAGAGCTGTTTAAACACAGCCTATAGATAATTAAAAGGCAGTGTACCTTGGTTTGAGGGCAGCGTGGGTTAACTGTCCTGTTGTGTAACAATCACATGTTGGAACAGTGAGAGCATTCTGACATCACGCGCATGAAAAAAGTCACGCAGGGGTGACGGTTAGAGATATTTGGAACTCACGTGTGAAAAGGTCAACTGAAATTATCGGAAGAAATACAAATTCAACTCCATCTTTCATCGAATCAGATGGGTTATTCATCACAAAACCATTTGTTGCCAATTATTTTATTTTAATGATTACTTAATTGGCAAAGTGGGCAAACTTGGGCAGGAAATGCCAACAACAAACAGTGAGCCATCGTACACTGACACAAATGACTGAAGATTGGTTGAAAGAAATTGATAATAAGAAGATTGTGGGAGCTGTACTGTTATATGTCAGTGCAGCCTTTAGTCAACACACCATAACCTGTTGAGAAAACGTATGTGTTATGGCTTTTCAACCTCAGCTCTGAATCCATGATATGGGTTTTCTTGAGTGGAAGCTTCTCTAATGTCAAACATGTAAAGTGTGGTGTACCGCAGGGAACTTCTCTAGGCCTTCTACTTATTTCTATTTTTAACATGGACCTGCCACTGGCATTAAACAAAGCATGTGTGCCCATGTACAGTATGCAAATGATTAAACCATTTACGCATCAGCCACCAAAGCTAACTGAAACTCTTAACAAAGAGTTGCAGTCTGTTTTGGAATGGGTGACCAATAATAAACTGGTACTGAACATCTCTAAAACTTTCTCTAAATCATTCCCTAAGTTGTAGACCTCAGCTGAATCTGGGAATGAGTTGTGTGGCTGTTGAACAAGTTGAGGAGATTAAATTACTTGGTTTTACCTTAGATTGTAAACTGTCATGATATAAACATATAGATTCAATGGTTTTAAAGACGGGGAGAGGTCTGTCCGTACTAAGATGCTCTGCTTTTTTGACACCACACTCCACAAAGCAAGTCCTACAGGCTCTAGTTTGATCTTATGACTGGACAATAATCAAGATATGGTCAAGTGCTGCATCTGGCCCAGAACGGAGCGGCACATCTTGCTCTTCATTGTAATCAGAGGGCTAATATTAATACTATGCATGCCAGTCTATTTTGACTAAGAGTTGAGGAAAGACTGACTGTGTCACTTCTTGTTTTTATAAGAAACATTAATGGGTTGGAAATTCCAAGTTCTTTGCATAGTCAACTTACACACAGCTCTGACACACACACTTACCCCACCAGACATGCCACCAGGGGTCTTTTCACAGTCCCCATGTCCAGAACAAATTCAAGGGAATCGTACAGTATTATACAGAGCCACGGGTGCATGGAACTCCCTTCCATCTTATGTAGCGCAAGTGCACAGCAACCCCATGCAACCCCATGTGACCAACTTGTGTGTATGTACTGACATGTATGTGTAACTGATAGATGCACACAGACACACACACTACATGCTAATGTTTTTAATTGTATGTAAATTGTCTGTAATGTATTTTTTGTTATCTGTCGAACCCCAGTAAGACTAGCTGTCACCATTGGCGTCAGCTAATGGGGATCCTAATAAATCAAACCACCGGCTCACCCCCCCCTTGCCCTCTGACCTTTGCACAGCAACCGCACCTGCTTTGAACTTTGGGTAAACTCAACTCCATGTGAATGTTGACGTCTGACATTTCATATGTACAGAATATGCTGTGTATACTGTGTGCTTGGACAAATGCACAACTCAATACATTAATTTTTTTATAACAGTGTAGTCCTCTAGTCATCCATACAGGACAATTTGATCACTATAAGGTTGATCACTGTATCTGTGTATCCCTATGCACTGAACGACATGATTCAAAAACATAGGAAAATGTCAAAAGATGTGCGATCTAGTTGCAAATGAAGTATGTGTTGTGTAGATTGGCCATTGTGAGGAGAGACAGTGGTGTGTAGCTTCTTAGGCGCTCGACTAAATGGGAAGTCTCTGCTCGTCTCTTGTCTGTCAATAGCACCTGTTGTCTTACTGTTGCTGATTCTCTCTCTACTGACCCGCGTAAGTGTGCATAAACAACCACTCTGAGATCAATTATCTGTCAGCAGTCACAATAGCATTGATTTATTCTCTGTCCCTCCTCCCTTCCTTTTTGTCTTTTCCCCTCCCTCTCATCTAGAGGTCTTCATGGGTCCACCCGTAGACCCGGGACCCGAGCAGTCCAATATTCAAACTTTTCCCTCGGGTCCGGGTCAGGTCCTGTTTGACATGTTTTTTTGGTCACTCGGTCTGGTTGTCATCGGGTCTGATTGTTCTCTGATCGGATTAATTTGCGTCCGTGCCGGATTTACCTCGAATCCATTCGGGTCCTGGTCCAACTTCTTGGACCCGAGAAGACCTCAACTCTTATTCTCACGGTCTCCTCCCCTCTCTCCATCCCTTCCTCTCTCTCTCTCTCCCTCACTCACTCTCCCCCTCTCTACAACTCCCCCTCTCTCTTCTCCCCTCCTTCCCTCCCATCTCTATCACCACTGAAGTCCTCTCCTCTCTCCTGCAGACCTAGGGGGAAATCAGCCCCTCTAAGTACGCTGAGGGCTCAATTGTGTTTGTGAAATGTTTGAGCCACATCCCAAAATGGGAGCTACTTAAGTTGTCTACTCTGTGTGTGTGTGTGTGTGTGTGTCCATGCAGGCTCCCAATAATCCTTGCACTCTCACCCATGGGGTTACCCACTGTATAGACAGCTATTATTCTTTTATCATTCTGCTTTTTGTTGCTTATTATGCGCCTCTTTCTCTCGCCTGGTGCCCCCCATCTCTCTCTCTCTGTCCAGTTCTTTTTTGTATATGTCACTCTCTATTTTCATGCACCGCCACTTCCCCCCCCTCTCTTTCTCTTTCTCTCCTTTTCTCTTTCTCTTCTCTCTCTTTCTCCTCTCTCTTTTTCCTCTCCTCTCTCTTTTTCCTCTCTCTCTTTCTCCTCTCCCTCTTTCTCCTCTCTCTCTTTCTCCTCTCTCTCTTTCTCCTCTCTCTCTTTCTCCTCTCTCTCTTTCTCCTCTCTCGCTTTCTCCTCTCTCTTTTACTCCTCTTTCTCTCCTCTCTCCTCTCTCTTTTACTCCTCTCTCTTCCATTTTTCTTTTTCTCTCCTCTCGCTCTCTTCTATTTTTCTCTCCTCTCGCTCTCTTTCTCCTCTCTTTTTCTCCCCTCTCTTTCTTTCTCTCCTCTCCTCTCTTATCTTTCTCTCTATTTTTCACTATCTACCCATCTCTTGCAGTGGTTGATTGTTTGCTAAAGTGTAGCAGGGAGGCCTCCCCCGCTTCCACCCCTCTTCCCTCCCTCCATCCTGCTCTAAATCGAACACACAGCAGGTCCACAGGGAATTATGAGAGTGCAGGCTTTTCCTCCTCTGCCATTCTGCTGTTGTATGATTTAGAAGCCGGTGCATATGCATCACTCACACACACACTTACCGATTCATATACCTACTACTCACTCACTGACTCACACTCAGAGGAGATGGTGCGGTGCGCTCCCTGCACGCTGCATTGGTTTTCCCTCCATTATCCTGCGATTGGACGGTTAATGTTGCAGGAGGAGAGAAGAGACGAGAGAGCACCGCTCAGATATTCACTCCCCATTCATCACTCACACACACAACCAGACAGGATTCAACACGACTGACACACAGCCATGTACACAATCACACACTTACGTACAGTTGAAGTCGGAAGTTTACATACACCTTAGCCAAATACATTTGAACTCAGTTTTTCACAATTCCTGACATTTTAATCCTAGTAAAAATTCTCTGTCTAAGGTCAGTTAGGATCACCACTTTATTTTAAGAATGTGAAATGTCAGATTAATAGTAGAGAGAATGATTTATTTCAGTTTTATTTCTTTCATCACATTCCCAGTGGGTCAGAAGTTTACATACACTCAATTAGTATTTGGTAGCATTGCCTTAAACAATTTAAACTTGGGTCAAATGCTTCGGGTAGCCTTCCACAAGCTTCCCACAATAAGTTGGGTGAATTTTGGCCCGTTCCTCCTGACAGAGCTGGTGTAACTGAGTCAAGTTTGTAGGCCTCCTTGCTCGTACACGCTTTTTCAGTTCTGGTTACAAATGTTCTATGGGATTGAGGTCAGGGCTTTGTGATGGCCACTCCAATACCTTGACTTTGTTGTCCTTAAGCCATTTTGCCACCACTTTGGAAGTATGCTTGGGGTCATTGTCCATTTGCGACCAAGCTTTAACTTTCTGACTGATGTCTTGAGATGTTGCTTCAATATATCCACATAATTTTCCTCCCCATGGTGCCATCTATTTTGTGAAGTGCATCAGTCCCTCCTGCAGAAAAGCACCACCACAACATGCTGCCACCCCCGTGCTTCACGGTTGGGATGGTGTTCTTTGGCTTGGAAGCATCCCCCTTTTTCCTCCAAACATAACGATGGTCATTATGGCCAAACAGTTCTATTTTTGTTTCATCAGACCAGAGGACATTTCTCCAAAAAGTGTAGTTGCAAACCGTAGTCTGGCTTTTTTATGGCGGCTTTGGAGCAGTGGCATCTTCCTTGCTGTGCGGCCTTTCAGGTTATGTTGAAATAGGACTCGTTTTACTGTGGATATAGATAATGTTGTACCGGTTTCCTCCAGCATCTTCACAAGGTCCTTTGCTGTTGTTCTGGGATTGGTTTGCACTATTCGCACCAAAGTATGTTCATCTCTAGGAGACAGAACGCGATACCTTCCTGAGCGGTATGACGGCTGCGTGGTCCCATGGTGTTTATACTTGCGTACTATTGTTTGTACAGATGAACGTGGTACCTTCAGGCATTTAGAAATTGCTCCCAAGGATGAACCAGACTTGCAAAGAGGCACTGAGTTTGAAGGTAGGCCTTGAAATACATCCACAGGTACACCTCCAATTGACTCAAATGATGTCAATTAGCCTATCAGAGGCTTTTAAAGCCATGACATAATTTTCTGGAATTTTCCAAGCTGTTTAAAGGCACAGTCAACTTAGTGTATGTAAACTTCTGATCCACTGGAGTTGTGATACAGTGAAATAATCTGTCTGTAAACAATTGTTGGAAAAATTACTTGTGTCATGCACAAAGTATATGTCCTAACCGACTTGCCGAAACTATAGTTTGTTAACTTCTCTGCGCTACGGATCCCTTTTACGGGATCATTTTCCTAAACAACTGCTGAATTGCAGGGCGCAAAATATTACTAAAAATATTTATAATCATGCAATCACAAGTGAAATATACCAAAACACAGCTTAGCTTGTTGTTAATCTACCTATCGTGTCAGATTTTGAAAATATGCTTTACAGAGAAAGAAATCCAAGGTTTTGTGAGTATCAATCAATGCTAGAACAGCTAGCCCCAAATTAGCTTGGTCACGAAAGTCAGAAAAGCAATAAAATTAATCGTTTACCTTTGATAATCTTCGGATGTTTGCACTCACGAGCCTCCCAGTTACACAATAAATGTTATTTTTGTTCGATAAATATTACTTTTATAACAAAAAAACGCCATTTGGGTTGCGCGTTATGTTCAGAAAACTACAGCCTCGTTCCGGTCCTGAAAGGCAGAAGAAAATTCCCAAACGTATCAGATTCAAAAATATTACTAAAAATATTTATAATCATGCAATCACAAGTGAAATATACCAAAACACAGCTTAGCTTGTTGTTAATTCACCTATCGTGTCAGATTTTGAAAATATGCTTTGCAACAAAAGCAATCTAAGCTTTTGTGAGTGTATCAATCAATGCTAGAACAGTTAGCCTTATATTAGCTTGATTAGCTTGGTCACGAAAGTCAGAAAAGCAATAAAATTAATCGTTTACCTTTGATAATCTTTGGATGTTTGCACTCACGAGACTCCCAGTTACACAACAAATGTTATTTTTGTTCGATAAATATAACAAGAAAACGCCATTTGGGTTGCGCTCAAATGTTCAGAAAACCAAAGCCTCATTCCGTTCGACGAAAATTCCAAAAAGTATCCGTAATGGTCGTAGAAACATGTCAGATGTTTTTTATAATCAATCCTCAGGTTGTTTTTAACAAACATAATCGATAATATTTCAACCGGACCGTAACCTATTCAATAAGAGAGAAAAAGAAAATGGAGAGCTACCCTCTCGCGCGCAGGAACTAATCAGAAGACACCTGACTAGTTTTGAAAAATCTCGCTCATTTTTCAAAATAAAACCCTGATCACAGCCTGAGGAAGCCATTGGAAAAGGAATCTGGTTGATACCCCTTTAAATGGATGAAAGACGGGCCAGGAAACACAGATAAAAAAAAAAAAACACTTCCGGGTTAGATTTTCTCAGGTTTTCGCCTGCAGAATCAGTTGTGTTATACTCACAGACAATATTTTGACAGTTTTGGAAACTTTGGAGTGTTTTCTATCCTAATCTGTAAATTATATGCATATTCTACGATCTGGACCTGAGAAATAATCCGTTTACCTTGGGAACGTTATTTAAAAAATATAAAAGAATCTGCCCCTAGCGTCAAGAGGTTAACAATACATTTGTGGAGTGGTTGAAAAACGAGTTTTAATGACTCCAACCTAAGTGTATGTAAACTTCCGACTTGAACTGTATATGTACACAAGCACGCACACACAAGTTGTGGTCAGAGAGAAAGATTCCCATGGAGAGAAAGTGTTTGTCTAAATATACTGTCACAATCGTTACAAGTAGACCAAGATGCAGCGTGGTATGTTTCCATCCTTTTATTAGGAAGAGAAACTAAAAGAACAAAACAATAAAGCAAACAAAAGAAACGTGAAGCTCAGAGTAGTGCTCGCAGGCAACTATACCTAGACAAGATCCCACAAAGGGGAAATGGCTGCCTAAATATGATCCCCAATCAGAGACAACGATAAACAGCTGCCTCTGATTGGGAACCATAACAGGCCAACATACACATATAAACACCTAGATGACCCACCCTAGTCACACCCCGACCTAACCAACATAGAGAATAAAAAGCTCTCTATGGTCAGGGCGTGACATATACCGTCTGAGGGATCTCTACCAGGGACATCACTCTACCAGGGACATCACTTTCCTGAGAGGAACACACACACAGCGGCAAGAAAAAGTATGTGAACCCTTCGGAATTACCTGGATTTCTGCATAAATTGGTCATAAAATTTGATCTGATTTTCATCTAAGTCACAACAATAGACAGTCTGTTTAAACTAATAACACACAAACAATTATACATTTTTCATGTTTTGAGGTCACGCCACATCATCTCAATTGGGTTGAGGTCAGGACTCTGACTGGGCCACTCCAGAAGGTGTATTTTCTTCTGTTGAAGCCATTCTGTTCTGTGTTTTGGGTCGTTGTCCTGTTGCATCACCCAACTTCTGTTGAGCTTCAATTGGCAGACAGCCTTACATTCTCCTGTAAAATGTCTCGATAAACTTGGGAATTCGTTTTTTCCGTTGATGATAGCAAGCTGTCCAGGCCCTGAAGCCGCAAAGCAGCTCCAAACCATGATGCTCCCTCCACCAGTCTTTACAGTTGAGATACGTTTTTGATGTTGGTATCCTGTGCCTTTCTTTTCTCCACACATTGTGTTGTGTGTTCCTTGCAAACAACTCAACTATAGGGTCATCTGTCCAGAGAATATTTTGCCAGTAACACTGTGGAAAATCAAGGTGCACTTTTGCAAACTTTAGACGTGCAGCAATGTTTTTTTGGACAGCAGTGTCTTATTCCATGGCGTCCTCTCATGAACACCATTCTTGTTTAGTGTTTTACGTATCGTAGACTCGTCAACAGAGATGTTAGCATGTTCCAGAGATTTCTGTAAGTCTTTAGCTGACACTAGTATTCTTCTTAACCTCATTGAGCATTCTACGCTATGTGTTCTTGCAGTCGTCTTTCCCTTACGGCCATTCGTAGGGAGAGTAGCAACAGTGCTGAACTTTCTCCATTTATAGCCAATTTGTCTTACCGTGGACTGATGAACATCAAGGCTTTTAGAGATACTTTTGTAACCCTTTCCAGCTTTATGCAAGTCAACAATTCTTCATCTTAGGTCTTCTGAGATCTCTTTTGTTCGAGGCATGGTTCACATCATGCAATGCTTTTTCTGAATAGCGAACTAAAATGTTGTGTGTTTTTTATAGGGCTTGGCAGCTCTAATCAACATCTCCAATCTCGTCCTATTGATTGGGCTCCAGGTTAGCTAACTCCTGACTCCAATTAGCTTTTGGAGAAGTCATTAGCCTTGGGGTTCGCATACTTTTTCCAACCTACACTGTGAATGTTTAAATGATGTATTCAATATAAATAAGAAAAATACAATCATTTGTATTTGTTATTAGTTTAAGCACACTGTGTTTGCCTATTGTGACTTAGATGAAGATCATATCAAATTTTATGACCAATTTATGCAGAAATCCAGGTAATTCCAAAGGGTTCACATACTTTTTCTTGCCACTGTAGGTCGCATACATGCACACATACAAATTCACACACGAATATTAAAAACGCATGCTCGCATTCAAATTAACACAGAGATGAGCAATTCCAAGGTAACGGAATTATGCTGAGACTTTTCACAATGTACGCCAAACAAAAACCAATGATTGCAAAATTAAACAAACCATTACAACTCTATGCACAATGACTACTTTAAACAATTTCCACTGAACATTTTACAAAAACACATTTACTTGAAGAACAGTACAGATTTAACGTTTGGTAACAGATATATTACACACACACACATTGTATTTGTTTACAGCCACATTGAATATGGTTGTTGGAGTAGAGAAGCTATGATTTCTCCAGTTCATCCCTATAGGCCCAGTGTCAATCACTTCTCACAAACCTGCAGTCACTGGAATGGAATGTACATGGCCTACTGCACATTGCTATGTTAATTCCATTACATATGGCAGGGCTATGGCAGCCCTTGTTCAATATTCTACAATTGGAGAATCTGTTTTCCCATAGTCCCACCCATTAAGTGCCAACATACCAATCAGAGCTGTCAACAGGGGTATGGGGTCTGTCTGCCTGCCTATCGGCTCTTTCACTGCAGATGAGATCACTACACTGCCTGAAACACCAGAGCGTGCTTTGACTCAGTTATGGCTATCATAAACTTTATCCGATCAACATCTAGACTGCAACATCGCTTGTTTCGTAGTCTGCTGAGCATCATAATCTACTTTTACATAGTTGCTTTTCTCCGCGATTACGGCTACAGGAAAGCCTACACATATCTAGCGAAAATGCTTGATGAGGGGAGGGATAAAACAGTTATTGACATGATTGTGTTATTTTCTCTGTTGATTTGAAGCCACACAAAACGTCCCTAGTACACGCAAACAAAATGCTCCATTTCCCTACACTGCGCAACTATCTGTCATCATTTTTTGTATATGTATTTGTATTTATTAATGATCAAGGCAGCAGCTACTCTTCCTGAGGTCCAGCAACATTAAGGCAGTTATATACAATAAAAAATATTACATTACATTACATTTCATAACACTTTTCACAACACATTAAGTGTGTGTCCTCAGGCCACTACTATACTGCCACATATCTACAATACAAAATCCATGTGTACGTGTGTATGCGTGTGTCTGTGCTTGTGTGTGTCTTTCTTCAAAGTCCCCACTGTTCCATAAGGTGTATTTTTTAATCCTGATTCTACTGCTTGCATCAGTTACCTGATGTGGAATAGAATTCCATGTAGCCAAAGCTCTATGATTTACTGTGAACTCATAGTCTGTTCTGGACTTCTGGTGGCATATCTTGTGGGATATTAATGGATGTCCAAGCTGTGTGCTAGTAGTTATTTTATATATATTTTTTCACCTTTATTTAACCAGTTAGGCTAGTTGAGAACACGTTCTCATTTACAACGGCGGTTAAAGGGGGGAATCATTGTTTTCAAAATAAAAATAGTTCTTACTTTCAGCTTGTCCCAGGCGTGTTGTGTTCCCTCCCCACCGACAACCCTTGCCAAAGCTGTGGAAAGATACAAATATGAAGAAAAATAAAATCTGTTATATAAATGTGTCTCCATAAACACTTTTTTCCATTTGTGGTTCTAAATGTCTCATGAACAAGATTATATATTTTAATTACATGTTTAATTAAAACATGAATGTATATGTCAATAATGTACATTGAATTAAATATACTATAACATCATATTAATATGTTATAGTATTAACCTGTCTAGCCCCAGCGTTCCGCTAGCGGAACTCCTCCCACATTCCACTGAAAAGGCAGAGCGCGAAATTCAAAAAATATTTTTTAGAAATATTTAACTTTCACACATTAACAAGTCCAATACAGCAAATGAAAGATACACATCTTGTGAATCCAGTCAACATGTCCGATTTTTTAAATGTTTTACAGCGAAAACAGCACGTATATTTATGTTAGCTCACCACCAAATACAAAGAAGGACAGACATTTTTCACAGCACAGGTAGCATGCACAAAGCCAACCTAACTAACCAAGAACCAACCAAACTAACCAAGAAACAACTTCATCAGATGACAGTCTTATAACATGTTACACAATAAATCTATGTTTTGTTCGAAAAATGTGCATATTTGAGGTATAAATCAGTTTTACATCACAGCTACCGTCAAAAATAGCACCGAAGCAGCCAGAGTAATTATAGAGACCAACGTGGAATACCTAAATACTCATCATAAAACATTTCGTAAAAATGCATCGTGTACAGAAATGAAAGACAAGCATCTTGTGAATCCAGCCAATATTTCAGATTTTTTAAGTGTTTTACAGCGAAAACACAATATAGCATTATATTAGCTTACTACAATAGCCTACACACAACCGCATTCATTCATCAAGGCACGTTAGCGATAGCAATAGGCACGTTAGCGTTAGCGAATAAACCAGCAAAAGATATCAATTTTCACCTACCTTCATAAACCTTCCTCAGATGACAGTCCTATAACATCAGGTTATACATACACTTATGTTTTGTTCGAAAATGTGCATATTTAGAGCTGAAATCAGTGGTTATCCATTATGCTAATGTAGCCTCTTTTTCCCAGAATGTGTGGATATTTCTATTAGACTCTCACCTATTCTGACCAAATAGCTATTCATAAACATTACCAAAAAATACATGTTGTATAGGAAATGATAGATCCATTAGTTCTTAATGCAATCGCAGTGTTAGAATTCTAAAAATATCTTCATTACGACATAAGGCTTATGTTATAGCGAGAGAGTGGCCAAAACCGGGGCGCAAAACTACTAGTATACAGTTCGACAGATATATGAAATAGCATCATAAAATGTTTCTTACTTTTGGTGATCTTCCATCAGAATGTTGGACAAGGGGTCCTTTGTCCAGAACAGTCGTTGTTTGGATTTAGAACATCGTTTTCCCCTCTTGAATTAGCCAGCACACTGGCCAAGTGGCTCGAAGCTCTCCTTTCTGAACAAAGGCACACAACGCAACAAGCCTAACGTCCCGAATAAATTTCAAAAATCTAATAAAACTATATTGAAAAAACATACTTTACGATGATATGGTCACATGTATCAAATAAAATCAAAGCCGGAGATAGTAATCGCCTATAACGACAGCTATTCCGATGGCAAATCCAGGACCTTCCTGAAAACATAAAATGGGTGACACGTCATTCCAAGAGGACGTATTCCATCTCAGACCAAGATAATCACTCCATTTCTTCTCTCACTGCATCTTGACATCCTGGGGAAGGTGTATGACGTGCATGTATACTCATACGTGTCATGCCCATTTATAGGCAGGCCCTTGAACAGAGCATCATTTTCAGACTTTCCACTTCCTGGTTTTACTCACAGACAAAATTCAAACGGTTTTAGAAACTAGAGAGTGTTTTCTATCCAATAGTAATAATAATATGCATATTGTACGAGCAAGAATAGAGTACGAGGCCGTTTAAATTGGACACGTTTTTCCCCAAAGTGTAAATAGCGCCCTCTATCCTCATCAGGTTAACCGAAACTGTGTGCAATTGTATAGCATACCTGTGGTCTGGTAAGAAATTAAGACAACGAGTGCAAGCTTGAAAGAGGCCATCATAAGTCAGTCTCTTTCAAAGACTACTTGGAAAATGAATAACCGCTCAATGTAGGACTGGGGTATAGACAGGGGCCAGCTGCCACAGAAAGCCATGCCAATCAGAGCTTGACAGAAAACCACAGGTTGAAGTGTGATAAGCTATTTGTATTCTCTTTGGTATTGCGGAACTGAGTTGTACAAAAGTAATGAGGGTCCCAATTCAATATAAGCTGTAACTTTTGTTTCAGTATCTGGATGCTATAACAAAACCCACGTTTTATTTATGTATTTAATTTCACCATTATTTAACCAGGTAGGCTAGTTGAGAACAAGTTCTCATTTACAACTGCGACCTGGCCAAGATAAAGCAAAGCAGTGCAACACAAACAACAACACAGAGTTACATATGGAATAAACAAACATACAGTCAATAATAAAATAGAAAAAGTCTATATACAGTATGTGCAAATGAGGTAGGATAAGGGAGGTAAGGCAATAAATAGGCCATAGTGGCGAAATAATTACAATATAGCAATTAAACACTGGAGTGATAGATGTGCAGAAGATGAGTGTGCAAGTAGAGATAATGGGGTGCAAAGGAGCAAAATAAATAACAGTATAGGGATGAGGTAGTTGGATGGGCTATTTACAGATGGGCTATATACAGGAGCAGTGATCTGTGAGATGCTCTGACAGCTGGTGCTTAAAGTTAGTAAGGGAGATATAAGTCTCCAGCTTCAGTGATTCTTGCAGTTCATTCCAGTCATTGGCAGCAGAGAACTGGAAGGAAAGGCAGCCAAAGCAGGAATTGGCTTTGGGGGTGACCAGTGAAATATACCTGCTGGAGCGCGTGCTATGGGTGTGTGCTGCTATGGTGACCAGTGAGCTGAGATAAGGCGCGGCTTTACCTAGCAAAGACTTATAGATGACCTGGAGCCAATGGGTTTGGCGACGAATATGAAGCGAGGGCCAGACAACGAGAGCATACAGGTCACAGTGGTGGGTAGTATATGGGGCGTTGGTGACAAAGCGGATGGCACTGTGATAGACTGCATCCAATTTGCTGCGTAGAGTTGTCAAGGATCGGTAGGATAGTCAGTTTTACAAGGGTATGTTTTGCAGCATGAGTGAAGGATGCTTTGTTGCGAAATAGGAAGCCGATTCTAGATTTAATTTTGGATTGGAGATGCTTAATGTGAGTCTGGAAGGAGAGTTTACAGTCTAACCAGACACCTAGGTATTTGTAGTTGTCCACATATTCTAAGTCAGAACCGTCCAGAGTAGTGATGCTGGACGGGCGGGCAGGTGTGGGAAGCGATTGGTTGAAGAGCATGCATTTAGTTTTACTTGCATTTAAGAGCAGTTGGAGGCCACGGAAGGAGAGTTGTATGGCATTGAAGCTCGTCTGGAGGTTAGTTAACGCAGTGTCCAAAGAAGGGCCAGAAGTATACAGAATGGTGTCGTCTGCGTAGAGGTGGATCAGAGAATCACCAGCAGCAAAAGCGAGTCAACCCAAGGATTGAACCCTGTGGCACATCGATAGAGACTGCCAGAGGTCCGAACAACAGGCCCTCCGATTTGACACACTGAACTTTTTCTGAGAAGTAGTTGGTGAACCAGGCAAGGCAGTCATTTGAGAAACCAAGGCTATTGAGTTTTCCAATAAGAATGTGGTGATTGACAGAGTCAATTGTAACAGTATTGTCTTTTATCGATGGCGGTTATGATATCGTTTAGGACCTTGAGCGTGGCTGAGGTGCACCCATGACCAGCTCGGAAACCAGATTGCATAGCGGAGAAGGTACGGTGGGATTCTAAATGGTCGGTGATCTGTTTGTTAACTTGGCTTTCGAAGACCTTAGAAAGGCAGGGTAGGATAGATATAGGTCTGTAGCAGTTTGGGTCTAGAGTGTCTCCCCCTTTGAAGAGGGGGATGACCGCGGCATCATTCCAATCTTTGGGGATCTCAGACAATACGAAAGAGAGGTTGAACAGGCTAGTAATAGGGGTTGCAACAATTTCGGCGGATAATTTTAAAAAGAGAGGGTCCAGGTTGTCTAGCCGGGCTGATTTGTAGGGGTCCAGATTTTGCAGCTCTTTCAGAACATCAGCTATCTGGATTTGGGTGAAGGGGAAATGGGGGAGGCTTGGGCAAGTTGCTGTGGGGGGTGCAGGGCTGTTGACCGGGGTAGGGGTAGCCAGGTGGAAAGCATGGCCAGCCGTAGAAAAATGCTTATTGAAATTCTCAATTATTGTGGATTTATCGGTGGTGACCGTGTTTCCTAGCCTCAGTGCAGTGGACAGCTTGGAGGAGGTGATCTTATTCTCCATGGACTTTACAGTGTCCCAGAACTTTTTGGAGTTTGTGCTACAGGATTCAAAATTCTGTTTGAAAAAGCTAACCTTTGCTTTCCTAACTGCCTGTGTATATTGGTTCCTTACTTCCCTGAAAAGTTGCATATCGCGGGGGCTATTTGATGCTAATGCAGTACGCCACAGGATGTGAACCAAGGGCTATATCTGTTCCTGGTTCTACATTTTTTGAATGGGGCATGCTTATTTAAGATGGTGAGGAAAGCACTTTAAAAAAATAACCAGGCATCCTCTACTGACGAAATGAGGTCAATATCCTTCCAGGATATCCGAGCCAGGTCGATTAGAAAGGCCTGCTCGCTGAAGTGTTTTAGGGAGCGTTTGACAGTGATGAGGGGTGGATGCAGGCAATGACGGCAGTGATCGTTGAGATCCTGGTTGAAGACAGCAGAGGTGTATTTGGATGGCAGGTTGGTTAGGATGATATCTATGAGGGTGCCCGTGTTTATGGATTTGGGTTGTACCTGGTGGGTTCATTGAGCACGAGCTCTGAAGATAGATGGGGGGCAATCAATTCACATATGGTGTCCAGGGCACAGCTGGGGGCAGAAGGTGGTCTATAGCAAGCGGCAACAATGAGAGACTTGTTTCTGGAAAGGTGGATCTTTAAAAGTAGAAGCTCAAATTGTTTGGACATAGACCTGGATAGTAAGACAGATTGCATCTCCGTCCCCTTTGGCAGTTGTTCTATCTTGTCGGAAAATGCTATGGGTTTTTGGTGGTCTTCCTAAGCTAGGATTCAGACACAGCTAGGACATCCGGGTTGGCAGAGTGTGCTAAAGCAGTGAATAA
The DNA here is from genome assembly GCF_016432855.1 of Salvelinus namaycush. Taxonomy (NCBI): domain Eukaryota; kingdom Metazoa; phylum Chordata; class Actinopteri; order Salmoniformes; family Salmonidae; genus Salvelinus; species Salvelinus namaycush. The sequence continues at coordinate 4,099,628 of NC_052332.1, read as the reverse complement.
AACAAACTTCTAATGTTAACATGCATGAAACCAAGGCTTTTACAGTTACAGAAGTCAACAGATGAGAGTGCCTGGGGAATGGGAGTGGAGTTAGGCACTGCAGGGCCTGGATGAACCTCTACATCACCAGAGGAACAGAGGAGGAGTAGGATAAGGGTATGGCTAAAAGCTATAAGAACTGGTTGTCTAGTACATTCGGAACAGAGAGTAAAAGGAGCAGGTCTCTGAGCATGGTAGAATAGATTCAAGGCATAATAGGATGTGAATACTGTGGAGGTAAACCTATGCATTGAGTGACAATGAGAGAGATATCGTCTCTAGAAGCATCATTTAAACCAGCTGAGGTCACCGCATGTGTGGGAGGTGGAACTTAAGGGTTTGCTAAGGCGTATTGAGCAGGGCTCGAGGCTCTACAGAGAATTAGGAAATAATCACTAACCAAAACAGCAATGGACAAAGCATATTGACATTAGGGAGAGGCATGCGTAGCCGAGTGATCATAGGGGTCCAGTCAGTAGCTCAGCGGGCTGGAGACACGGCGATTCAGACAGCTAGCAGGAGGGCCTTAGAGGGACGTTGCGACGGAATAAGTCTGTTGTAGCCCCCTCGTGCTGTTGCGTCGGCAGTCTAGTCGTGATGGATCAGCAGGGCTCCGTGTGGTAAAAAGGGTCCAGGCCAATTGGCAAAATAGGTATAGTGGCCAAAGAATTTGTCCGATGGGCCTCTTCAGCTAACAGTCCAATATGTTCTGGACTACCGATTACGTCGGTAGTCCAGTCGTGATGGAATCGGCAGGTCTCCGTGTCAACAGTAAAATGGGTCCAGGCCAATTGGCAAAATAGGTATTGTAGCCCAAGGAGTGGCTGATGGACCTCTTCGGCTAGGCGGGGGATGGGCCTAGCAAAGGCTAGCTCCAGGCTAATTGGTTCTTGCTTTGGCATGGAGACGTTAGCCAGGAGTGGCCACTCGGATAGCAGCTAGCTATCTGTGATGATCCAGGTGAAAAGGTTCAGAGCTTGCAGTAGGAATCTGGAGATAGGGAGAAAAATAAGTCAGATTTGCTCTGGTTTGAGTAACGCTCTGTGCAGACTGGCAAGAGTTGTCAGGGCTAAAGGTTAGCTGATGACCGCTAGTTAGTAGCTAGTTAGCTGGCTAGCTTCTGTTGGGGGCTCAGGTTCAAAAGTAAAGAAAATAGCAGATCCACACCACATTGGGTGAGGCATATTGCAGGAGAGTATGTTGAAGTTGAGGTTAAGAAAAATATTGAAAAAAGATATGCGAAGAAAAAAGATATAGAAAGATATATGCACTGGACACGACAAGACGAGGACAAAGATGTCTGACTGATACACCATCTTGGAACAAGTTTAAACAGCATGTCAATACTTCTTACAAAAACTCTCTCTCTCCTCTACTTTGAGCCATGAGAGATTGAAATATATTTCATTAATGTTAGGTCTCTGTATTGCCTTGTTCTGAGACAATTGTCCCTCTTTGTGGCACCTGACCACACGACTGGACAGTAGTCCAGGTGCGACAAAACTAGGGCCTGTAGGACCTACCTTGTTGATAGTGTTGTTAAGAAGGCAGAGCAGCACTTTATTATGGACAGACTTCTCCCCATCTTGGCTACTGTTGCATCAACATGTTTTGACCATGACAGTTATCTCAACTTGCTCAATTTCCACATGATTTATTTGAGGTTTAGGGTTTAGTGAATGATTTTCTTGCCACCCACTCTGAAACTGACTGCAGCTCTTGAATAAGTGTTGCAGTGATTTCACTCGCTGTAGTAGCTGACGTGTATAATGTTGTGTCATCCGCATACATAGACACAGTGGCTTTACTCAAAGCAGTAAAGATTGAAAAAAATAAGGGGCCTAGACAGCTGCCCTGGGGAATGCCTGATTCTAACTGGATTATGTTGGTGAGGCTCCCATTAAAGAACACCCTCTGTGTTCTGTTAGACAGGTGACTCTTTTTCCACAATATAGCATGGGGTGTAAAGCCATAACACTTACGTTTTTCCAGCAGCAGACTATGATCGATATTGTCAAAAGCCGAATTGAAGTCTAACAAAACAGCTCCCGGTATTTTTATCATCAAATTCTCTTAGCCAATCATCAGTCATGTGTGTAAGTGCCGTGTATATGTTGAATGTACAGATCACTCACTCCCATGATGTCGGAGTTTTTAGATAAACTGAAAGCTAACTTTGCAACGAGATTTGAGGTGGTGCAGTTTGTTATAGGGACCCGTTCTCTACTGATGCGGGGGGAGAGAAACTGCTTGTGATATTTCATTTGTTTTATTTGTATAAATTTGTTAAAAAATCACTAACCTGTTTTTGCTTTCTCATTAGGGGGTATTGTGTGTAGATTGATGAGGGAAAAAATGATGTAATCCATTTTAGAATAAGGCTGTAACATAACAGAATATGGAAAAAGTCAAGGGGTCTGAATATTTTCCGGATGCACTTGTAAGTGCAAATGTGTTCCATTATTTGATGCACTGAATCAGGCTAATGTTAAAACACTTAACATTTTCTTTTGATAACATTTAATACATTTAAAAAAGTGCTTTATGACTATAATTGTGTTTGTACATTGTTTTTTATACCGGTCTTAGGCAAAGTAGTCCCATGTAGAAAATGTCTGGCCCCCCTGTAAATAACCTTTTTCAAATCTGGCCCCTGTAAGAATATACTGTAGTTAAATATCCCTGACATATGGTGTGTAAGAGTTGGATACAATTTCCTAGTCTCTTAGAGGTGCAGTGCAGCGTGGAATTATAGACATTGAAAGCTGCTAGGACCGCATGATCCCCAATCCCCCATGCACACACACACTCACATGTTCCTGGACTTCCTGTCTTCCTTTTGGCTCCATCTAACCATTACAGACCATCTGCTGCAGAACACAAACATACACACACACCATGCCTGCAGAGAGAGTCCGGTGCGCCAGAACTGTGCTGCGTTTTGTGACACTTTGGCAGAAAACAACCCTTTATTGGTCAGAGAATGACAGAAGAGAGAGGAGAGGAAAGAGGGAGACTGGGGGAGAGGGGGGGGGGGGGGGGGGGGGGGGGGGGGGGAGATGGAGAAGACGTTGAAAGATGCGAGTGGGGATAGAGCAACAGAGGAAGGAGTGAAGAGTGACAGTTAAGAGGAAACAGAGCAACAGAGGAGAGGGGGATCGGAGAGGATACGGAGGAGGAAAAGAGCAACCAAGAAGAGGGGGAGGAGGAGAGGTTCTGTGTTGGGTTGCCAGGCAACCAGGCATTGTGCGGTCTGAGGGGCAAGGGGGATGAGCGTAGAGGATGGGGGGAGGAGAGGAGAGAGGGATGTCATGTTTCCACTGTGAGAAGAGATGTCAGGGTGATCGACGGACAGGTGATACTGGCATCATGGCTACTTCCTCTATATCTGTCGATAGAGAGTAGTGAACTGCACCCAAATATAGAGAGACCCATTTACACACACGCATACGCATACAGGCGTGCAAACTCGTAGGCATATTCAAAGATACACATACGCGCATCATTATTTTAGTACCAAGAACACCAGACATCAACACCAGGGAGGAAGAGGAGGAATTACTATGGCTAATATTCACTCTCATTGAAAGCAGGTCTAAGAAGCGGTAGATTTGTTCTATGAGCTCTATTTTTATGCGTCCCATTCTTAAATTTCGTTTTAGCGGGGCTTTTTTACTTTCGGTTTTGTACACCAGCTTCAAACAGCTGGAATTACTATTTTTGGTTATGGGAAAAGATATTACATAGCAGTTTAGATGGTACAATGATTCTCTATACCAGGGTTTCCCAAACTCGGTCTTGGGGGGGGCCCCCTGGGTGCACGTTTTAGTTCTGCCCTACGTTTTAGCCCTAACCCTACTACACAGTTGATTCAAATAACCAACTCGTCATCAAACTTGGAGGGGTGCATCTTTAAATGGCACATTGTCCACAAAACGCAATCGGATTAATACAATTTCCCCAACACGGAGGTCATTCATTGAGCATGCTTTTTAGTCCAGGACTAGGCTTAATCTGTGTCACGGGAACTGGTCATGGAAAAGCATGCGTATTACTCATTAACTTTTGATTAGTCATTTTTCTGTCTGATAGTGTTTATTAATGTTGCCCCCCTTGAAGAGGAAATCCAAGAATTGAAAAACAACAAGCGGTCACCCCATAACTTGTTCGGTAATCTGCTGGGGGATAGGGCTAGAGAAATGTACTGTAGGCACTGCCCTATAAACCTCAATTTGTGTCAGAGCCCTTGCAGTAATCTCAAAGGTCAGTTAGCCTCTGTTCGCCTATGCTTTGCAGTTTCTCTTTAGCTAGCCGCTAGCTGCTATTGTTGGCAAATGTAAACGAAGGCTGTCATATGTTCCTCTTTATTGTTCGGCGTAGTTTTATGGTCTCATGTTAATGTGTCTGACCTATTACTCCCTTCCTCTCTTTGTTTCTCTCTCCCTCTGTCTCTGTCCCTGTGGTATATGGAATGGGACATTGTGTGAGCTTTAAGTATTGCTTGCAGTGTTTTATTTGATAACTTGTGTTTGAATTCACTATACAGTACATTAGATGAATTGTGCCAATTAAGTTTTTTTTTAAATCTCTCTCTCTCTCTTGCTCTCTCTCTTTCTGTCTCTCTCTTTCTCTGTGTCTCTCTGTCTCTCTCTGTCTGCCTCTCTCTCTTTCTGTCTCTATCTGTCTCTCTCTCTCTTGCTCTCTCTGCTCCCGCTCTCTCTCTTTCTGTCTCTCTTTCTCTCTGTATCTCTCTTTCTTTCTGTCTCTCTGTCTCTCGCTTTCTCTCTCTGTCTCTCTCTGTCTGTCTCTCCATCTCTTTCTGTCTCTCTCTCTCTATCTCTGGCTCTCTCTGTCTCTTTCTCTCTGTCTCTCTGTCTCTGTCTGTCTCTCTGACTCTCTCTCTGTCTCTCTTTCGTTCTGTCTGTCTCTGTCTTTATGTCTCTCTGTCTCGCTGTCTCTCTGACTCTCTCTCTCTGTCTGCCTCTCTCTTTCTGTCTATGTCTGTCTCCATCTGTCTGTTTCTCTCTCTGTCTCTCTCTCTCTGTCAATCCAATTAAATTTGCTTTATTGGCATGACGTAACAATGTACATATTGCCAATTCTTGCTTTGGATATTTACAATATGAAAATAATAAGAATCAAAATTGTCAACGTGACAACAGTAACAACAATAACCAAGGGTCAAAATAACCATACATTGAACAATAACAATAAGCATACAGTAGAGGACATGTGCAGGTTTATTGGTCTGTCAGACACTTTCCCTCATCTTATGGCAGACAGCAATGTAGTGCGCTGCCAACCCACAGCTCTCTGCATCCTCCCCCAACAGGACGGGTAGCCTAATCTCATCAGAGAGATCTTTGAAACCAATTTTTGGAAATGACACTCTAATTGTTTTATATTTTTTACATTTTGTCAGGAAATGCAGCTCTGTCTTCAGGTTCTGCTGTTGTGCAGTGTTTGCACAGCCTTTCCTCTACAGGGAGCCAGGTTTTCCTGTGTCTACCCTTCTCAATGGCAAGGCTGTGCTCACTGAGCCTGTACTTTGTTAAGGTTTTTCTAAGGTTTTGATCAATAACCATCGTCAAATATTTAGCAACGGTGTACTGTCGATTTAGGGCCAGATAGCACTGCATTTTGCTTTGTGTTTGTTTCCCAATAAGTAATGTAGTTTTGTTTTGACTGTGTTGTAATTTGGTTTATTCTGATTGATTGTATGTTCTGGTCCTGAGGCTTCAGTGTGTTAGTAGAACAGGTTGGTGAACTCAGCCCAGGAACAGTTGGATGAGGGGACTCTTTTCTTTGCTCAGCTCTTGGCATTGCAGGGCTTGGTAGTGATATGAGAGGGGGTCACTGTATTTTAGCTGTTTTCAAAACTTAATTGCTCTTTTTTGAGATGTATTTATTCGTGGATATTGGCCTAATTCTGCCCTGCATGCATCGCTCTCTCTCTGTCTCTCTCTGTCTCTCTCTCTGTGTCTCTCTGTCTATTTCTGTCTATGTCTCTCTCTGTCTGTCTCTCGGTCTGTCTCTCGGTCTGTCTGTCTGTCTCTCGGTCTGTCTGTCTGTCTGTCTGTCTGTCTGTCTGTCTGTCTGTCTGTCTGTCTGTCTGTCTGTCTGTCTGTCTGTCTGTCTGTCTGTCTGTCTGTCTGTCTGTCTGTCTGTCTTTCTCTCTGTCTGTCTGTCTGTCTGTCTGTCTGTCTGTCTGTCTGTCTGTCTGTCTGTCTGTCTGTCTGTCTTTCTCTCTGTCTGTCTGTCTGTCTCTCTGTCTTTCTCTCTGTCTGTCTGTCTGTCTGTCTGTCTGTCTGTCTGTCTGTCTGTCTGTCTTTCTCTCTGTCTGTCTGTCTTTCTCTCTGTCTGTCTTTCTTTCTCTCTCTCTTTCTCGCTCTCTGTCTTTCTGTCTTTCTGTCTCTTTCTCTCGCTCTGTCTGTCTCTTTCTCTCTCTGTCCCTGTCTTTCTCTCTGTATCTGTCTCTCTCTCTCTGTCTGTCTCTTTCTGTCTGTCTCTTTCTGTCTCTATCATTCTCTGTCTCTTTCTGTCTTTCTTTCGCTCTCTTTCTCTGTCTCTCTCTCTTTCTCCCTCCCTCCCCCCTTCCCCTCTAGCTGATCTCCAGTGATGCAGATGGAGCCATACAGAGAGCGGGCCGCTTTCGAGTGGAGAATGGCTCATCAGATGAGGTGAGGACCCCTATACACACACACACACACACACACACACACACACACGAACACACGTACACATTTGCGTTTGAGAAATCTATGGACATAAGTAAATGCATGGATACTCAGTTCTTTATTTGGATCCTCAATGACCTAAACAGTACATGACGCATGGAATGACACTTACACACACACGCACACAGTCATGGGACATATGGCTGGGCCCAGTGGGGACATGATGATCACAGTGTGTGTGTTTGTGCATCTGTTACTCAGTGCTCTGAGGAATCACCAGAAGGGGAGTTCAACCACAGTGGAAATAAGGAACTTCAATATTCAAAATGGTCTGTATCCTTAACAGTAAACAGCCCAGTAGAATCTCTTTGAATACAGTCAGACACAGACAGTGCTCATCCCATAGAAATATACTTTCAGTCATATAGTGTATGTGGACAACAGCTCATCTAAAATCTCATGGGCATTAATACGGAGTTGGTCCCCACTTTGCTGCTATGGCAGCCTCCACTCTTCTGAGAAGGCTTTCCACTAGATGTTGGAACATTGCTGTGTGGACTTTCTTCCATTCAGCCACAAGAGCATTAGTGAGGTCGGGCACTGATGTTGGGCGATTAGGCCTGGCTCGCAGTCGGTGTTCCAGTTCATCCCAAAGGTGTTCGATGGGGTTGAGATCAGGGCTCTCTGCAGGCCAGTCAAGTTCTTCCACACCAATCTCGACAAACCATTTCTGTATGGACCTCGCTTTGTGCACAGGGACATTGTCATGCTGAAACAGAAAAGGGCCTTCCCCAAACTGTTGCCACAAAGTTGGAAACACAGAATTGTCTAGAATGTCATTGGCATAGTGTTAAGATTTCCCTTCACTGGAACCAAGGAGCTTAGCCCAAACCACGAGAAACAGCCCCAGACCATTATTCCTCCTCCACCAAACTTTACAGTTGGCACGATGGTGAAGAGTGAGTCATCACTCCAGAGAACGCATTTCCACTGCTCCAGAGTCCAATGGCAGCGAGCTTTACACCCCTACAGCCGACGCTTGGCATTCCACATGGTGATCTTAGGCTTGCTCGGCCATGGAAACCCATTTCAGGAAGCTCCCGACTAACAGTTATTGTGCTGATGTTGCTTCCAGAGGCAGTTTGGAACTCTTCAGCACTCAGCGGTTCCATTCTGTCAGGTTCTGTGGCCTACCACTTCGTGCTGAGCCGTTGTCGCTCCTAGACATTTCCACTTCACAATAACAGCACTTAGAGTTGACCGGGGCAGCTCTAGCAGGGCAGAAATTTGACTAACTGACTTCTTGGAAGGTGGCATTCTATGACGGTGCCACGTTGAAAGTCACTTAGCTCTTCAGTAAGGCCATTCTACTGCCAATGTTTGTCTATGGAGATTGCATGGGGGTGTGCTCTATTGTATACACCTGTCAGCAATGGGTGTGGCTGAAATAGCCAAATCCACTCGTTTGAAGGCGTGTCCACATACTTTTGTATATATAGTGTAGATATACAGTATAGTTCCGTGTGGCTCAGGTAGTAGAGCATGGCGCTTGCAGTGCCATGGTTGTGGTTTTGATCCCCATGGAGGACCAGTACTATGGTCATGTGACAGGAAAATAGAGGTATTTGGCCATGCTCACCAGCGGTGGTTTTGACATCCTGAAATGGATCAACTTACCTCTTTCCCCTAGTATAAAATACTATAATTTGTATATATTTTTTAGCATACAATATAGGTCAGTATTTTGTATTATTTACTTTATACAGTCTTTTTTTTTTTGCTGATCTTTATCAAGGGATCCAATAATTCCGGACTCTTGGGCGTGGACTCAACAAGGTATCAAAAGCGTTCCACGGGGATGCTGGCCCATGTTGACTCCAATGCTTCCCACAGTTGTGTCAAGTTGGCTGGATGTCCTTTGGGTGGTGGACCATTCTTGATGACTCTGGGAAACTGTTGAATGGGAAAAACCCAGCCGCGTTGCAGTTCTTGACAGACTCAAGCCTGTGCACCTGGCACCTACTACCTCCCCTCCTTCGAAGGCACGTCAATCTTTTGTCTTGTCCATTCACCCTCTGTAGGGCACACATACACAAACACATTTAAAATCCTTCTTTAACCCGTCTCCTTCCCTTCGGCTACGCTGATTGAAGTGGATTTAATAGGTCATATCAATAAGTAGTCAACGCGTTCACCTGGATCCACCTGGTCAGTCCATGTCATGGAAAAAGTAGGTGTTCATAATGTTTTGTACATTCAGTGTAGTCTGGTGTTTTGGGCAAGATGGTTAATAACAACCTAGAAGAATTGGGATTTCCCTGTCCTCTTTTCTCTGGGGTTCAAATCCAATGTTATTTGTCACTTGCGCCGAATACAACAGGTGTGGACCTAACAGTGAAATGCTGACTTACAAGCCCTCAACCAACAATACAGTTTTAAGAAAAACACCCCCCAAATAATAAGAGATAAAAGTAACGAATAATTAAAGAGCAGCAGTACAATAACAATAGCGAGGCTGCGTCCGTTTCCTTCTTCCTTGTCAATCATTGGTGAAATTAGCATTATGACAAGATATTTCATTAAATCGTTCAAAAACCTTTATTAATGCAATTGCAGGCAGAAGTTGACAATCAGGAACGTAGCACGCGTGTTTCCCGGGTAAGTTCTGCATCAAAGAAAAGGTCTCAACTTGTTTTGTTAAACCCTAAGTCCAGCCCTGGTGATGTCAATACCTACGTCATTACCTTTTTACTCCTGAGACCAAAACCGTGCCTACAAAGCTATATAAACAAGGCTTTTAGTGTTATCTAAAAACTTAGCGGTAAATGTCCACTCCCCAAAGTGGATTTATTGTGGAATGTTTGACTAGTCTTATCTCCTACACTCTCCTGCAGAGTTCTGTCTCAGTCACACATTTCTCAGAGGGGTCTCTTTACAAGAGAGAGAGAACTAGAAAACAACTGTGGAACAATTCTAAACCTCTATAATGAATATATATATTGTTAATCTGTAGTCTAGGACCCTATAAATGTAAGGAGGGAGGGGTCTTATAACCCCTCCCCTTCTATTAATACAACATACGCATAATCAATTATTCTAATAAATCAAACATTTTGCTACAGCCCTTATCATGACCCCTAGGTGAACCCGACACTATATACAGGGGGTACCGGTACAGAGTCAATGTGTGGGGGCACCGGTTAGTCGAGGTAATTGAGGTAATATGTATATGTAGGTAGAGGTATTAAAGTGACTATGCATAGATAATAACAGAGAGTAGCAGCAGTGTAAAATAGATGGGGGGGGGGGGCAATGCAAATAGTCTGGGTAGCCATTTGATTAGACCTTTAGGAGTCTTATGCCTTGGTGGTGGAAGCTATTTAGAAGCCTCTTGGACCCAGACCTAGCGCTCGGGTACCGCTTCCCATGCGGTAGCAGAGAGAAAAGACTATGACTAGGGTGGCTGGAGTCTTTGCCAATTTTTAGGGCCTTCCTCTGACACCGCCTGGTATAGAGGTCCTGGATGGCAGGAAGCTTGGCCCCAGTGGTGTACTGGGACATACGCACTACCCTCTGTAGTGCCTTGCGGTCGGAGGCCGAGCATTTGCCATACCAGGCAGTGATGCAACCAGTCAGGATGCTCTCGATGGTGCAGCTGTAGAACCTTTTAAGGATCTGAGGACCCATGCCAAAACTTGAAGCTCTCAACCTACTCCACTACAGCCCCGTCGAAGAGAATGGTGGCATGCTCGGTCCTACTTTTCCTGTGGTCCACGATCATCTCCTTTGTCTTGATCACGTTGAGGAGACGTTGTTGTCCTGGCACCACACGGCCAGGTCTCTGACCTCCTCCCTATAGGCTGTCTCGTCGTTGTCGATGATCAGGCCTACGTGTCATTAGCAAACTTAACCTCTAATTCCTCCCAAACCCGGATCCGGGAGCACCCCCATCAGTAAAAAAGCTGACTAGCATAGCCTAGCATAGCGTCACAAGTAAATACTAGCATCTAAATAATATTAAATCACAAGTCCAAGACACCAGATGAAAGATACACATCTTGTGAATCCAGCCATCATTTCTGATTTTTAAAATGTTTTACAGGGAAGACACAATATGTAAATCTATTAGCTAACCACGTTAGCAAAAGACACCACTTTTTTACTCCACCATTTTTTTACTCCATCAGTAGCTATCACAAATTCGACCAAATAAAGATATAAATAGCCACTAACCAAGAAACAACTTCATCAGATGACAGTCTGATAACATATTTATTGTATAGCATATGTTTTGTTAGAAAAATGTGCATATTTCAGGTATAAATCATAGTTTACCATTGCAGCCACCATCACAACTCTCACCAAAGCGACTAGAATAACTACAGAGAGCAACGTGAATTACCTAAATACTCATCATAAAACATTTCTGAAAAATACACAGCGTACAGCAAATGAAAGACACAGATCTTGTGAATCCAGCCAATATTTCAGATTTTTTAAGTGTTTTACAGCGAAAACACAATATAGCATTATATTAGCTTACCACAATAGCCAGAAACACAACACCATTTACCAGCAGCAAAGGTTAGCGATCGTAACAAACAGGCAAAAGATATATAATTTTTGACTAACCTTGATATTCTTCATCAGATGACAGTCCTGTAACATCATATTACACAATGCATATTAGGGTTTGTTCGAAAATGTGCATATTTAGCGGCACAAATCGTGGTTATACAATGTGATTAGTGGCCAAAACTTCAAGCAATCTGTCCGGCGCCATCTTGGAGAGGCACCTATTCTAATCGATAAGTAATCATAAACTTGACTAAAAAAATACAGGTTGGACAGCAAATGAAAGATACATTAGTTCTTAATGCAACCGCTGTGTTAGATTTTTTAAATTAACGTTACTGCGCAATACAGCGTGCGCTAAAGCGAGACCGCACCGAAATTCATGGCGGAATTATTATTTGACATTTGTCAACATAAATACGAATTAACAGCATAAAGACTGCTTACTATTTGCTGAGCTTCCATCAGAATCTTGGGCAAGGTGTCCTTTCTCCAGAACAATCGTCTTTTGGTTGAAAGATGTCCTCTTCTCCTGTAGAAATAGCAGCTAACGATAGCCACCCACTGGAGAGGTGTCCAACTCGTGAAAGCGCGTCACAAAGAAATCCCAGAAAATCGCAATAAACTGATATAAACTGCTATAAGTCGGTTTAAATTAACCTCTAATTCCTCCCAAACCCGGATCCGGGAGCACCCCCATCAGTAAAAAAGCTGACTAGCATAGCCTAGCATAGCGTCACAAGTAAATACTAGCATCTAAATATCATTAAATCACAAGTCCAAGACACCAGATGAAAGATACACATCTTGTGAATCCAGCCATCATTTCTGATTTTTAAAATGTTTTACAGGGAAGACACAATATGTAAATCTATTAGCTAACCACTTTAGCAAAAGACACCACTTTTTTTACTCCACCAGTTTTTTACTCCATCAGTAGCTATCACAAATTCGACCAAATAAAGATATAAATAGCCACTAACCAAGAAACAACTTCATCAGATGACAGTCTGATAACATATTTATTGTATAGCATATGTTTTGTTAGAAAAATGTGCATATTTCAGGTATAAATCATAGTTTACCATTGCAGCCACCATCACAACTCTCACCAAAGCGACTAGAATAACTACAGAGAGCAACGTGTATTACCTAATTACTCATCATAAAACATTTCTTAAAAATACACAGCGTACAGCAATTGAAAGACACAGATCTTGTGAATCCAGACAATATTTCAGATTTTCTAAATGTTTTACAGCGAAAACACAATATAGCGTTATATTAGCATACCACAATAGCAAACATCACAACAGCATTGATTCAAGCCAAACATAGCGATTACGTATAAACCACCAAAAGATATACATTTTTTCACTAACCTTCTCAGAATTCTTCAGATGACAGTCCTATAACATCATATTACACAATGCATATAGAGTTTGTTCGAAAATGTGCATATTTAGCGGCACAAATCGTGGTTATACAATGAGAAAAGTAGCAAAGCTGCCCAGAAAATGGCAGGAGAAATCTTTGAAGAGGCACCTATTCTAATCAGTAACTATTCCAAAACTTGACTAAAAAATACAGGTTGGACAGCAATTGAAAGACAAATTAGTTCTTAATGCAATCGCTGGGTTACATTTTTAAAATTAACGTTACTTCAAGCATACAGCGTGCGCTAAAGCGAGACGCACCGAAATTCATGGCGGAACTATTATATGACATCTTTCCACAGAACAACGAATTATCAGCATAAATAGTTCTTACTTTTTGATGAACTCTCATCAGAATCTTGGGAAAGGTGTCCTTTGTCCAAAAGAATCGTTGCTAGGTTGGAGAACGTCCTCTTCCACGTTGCAATTAGCAGTAAACAGTAGCATGAGAGAGAGAGATACCCAACCCCCTAGAACGCCAGGAAATGAAATACCCGAAAATCGCAATATACTGACATAAACTGATATAACTCGGTTTAAAATAACAACATTATGATGTCTTTAACACCTATATCGAATAAAAACAGAGCCGGATATATCTAAGAGCTAAAACAGGAGCTTCTAGCACGACATGCCAAGGTCCTTCATGCGTCAGAGCGAAGAGTCAAAAGAGCGGACACCTCGTTTCCAAGCAATTTATAAACTTTCAGATCTGCCTAGAGACTCCATTTCAAGTCCCTCTATTCGCTGACACCCAGGGGAAGGCGTATGCAGTGCATCTCAACCAATAGAGGACAGGCAAATTAATAAACTGTTCTGGGAACAGCGAGCAGATTTCAGCATTTTCAAATCCTCATAGGAAAATTGCTCTAAGTCCAGTTCTGTTTCACTCACAGACATAATTCAAACGGTTTTAGAAACTAGATAGTGTTTTCTATCCAATAGTAATAATAATATGCATATTGTACGAGCAAGAATTGAGTACGAGGCAGTTTAATTTGGGAACGTCATAATTACAAAGTGCTAACAGCTCCCCCTATCAACAAGAGGTTAACTACCTTATGATGTCTTTAACACCTATAACGAATAAAAACATGACCGGAGATATAGAACTGCTAAAACGAAAGCTTTTGCAGGACGCCATTGTGATGTCCCTCTTGCGCCAGGCGCCCCGTTGAAAAGAACGGTACTTCCGTTCCATGAGCTTTTATAGTCTCCCAGATGGTGCAATCCACTCCATTCAAATTCTCACCGCTTACTGACATCTAGAGGAAGGCGTATGCAGTGCATGTAGCCCCATAGCTTACATGGGGACTTATAAACTGACCTCAGAACAGGGACCTCGATTTCAGAAATCTCACTTCCTGACAGGAAATGTGCTGCAGAATGAGTTCTGTTTCACTCAGAGAAATAATTCAAACGGTTTTAGAAACTAGAGAGTGTTTTCTATCCAATAGTAATAATAATATGCATATTGTACGAGCAAGAATTGAGTACGAGGCAGTTTAATTTGGGAACGAAATTATTACAAAGTGCAAATAGCACCCCCTATTGCCAAGAGGTTATTAATGATGGTGTTGGAGTCGTACCTGGCCGTGCAGTCATGAGTGAACAGGAAGTACAGGAGGGGACTGAGCACGCACCCCTGAGGGACCCCCGTGTTGATGATCAGCGTGGCGGATGTGTTGTTACCTACCCTTACCACCTACGGGCGGCCTGTCAGGAAGTCCAGGATCCAGTTGTAGAGGGAGGTTTTTAGTTTAGTGTTTAGTGATGAGCTTTGAGGGCACTGTGGTGTTGAACGCTGAGCTGTAGTCAATGAATAGCATTCTCACGTAGGTGTTCCTTTTGTCCAGGTGGGAAAGGGCATTGTTGAGGGCAATAGAGATTGCATCGTCTGTGGATCTGTTGGGGCAAATTGGAGTGGGTATAGGGTTTCTGGGATAATGGTGTTGATGTGAGCCATGACTAACCTTTCAAAGCACATCATGGCTACAGACGTGAGTGCTACGGGTCGGTAGTCATTTAGGCAGGTTGTCGTAGTGTTCTTGGACACAGGGACTATGGTGGTCTGCTTGAAACATGTTGGTATTACAGACTCAGACAGGGAGAGGTTGAAAATGTCAGTGAAGACACTTGACAGTTCGTCAATGATATGTGTGTGTGTGTGTGTAGTGTGCTTTTGTGTACATACGTGTGTGTGGTCTGTGGGTGTCTGTGAGGCTTAGCTTCAATAGGATGAATCCACAATGGGACAGCCACTCAATGAGGAGGAGGTGCATCGATCAGTGGGCAGAGGGCTTAATGTTAATATTGATGACAGGGGGATCTACTGATGACAAAGGAACTCTTCTTCTGTGGCCAGACTAAACAATGATGTGTGTGTGTGTTTTGAAGGTCAGTCTGTAGATCAATGTATGCGTTTATTGGCGTAAATCAGTGTGTGTGGCCCCTGGGTACAGAGACCCTGATGAGTCATGCTGTGACCATTTATGCTGACGTGTGGTGAAATATGCGTACGTGCATGCGTGTGCGTTTCACTAACCCAGAGTGTGTCTCTGTGTGGGTGTGCGTACATTTGTGCGTGGTGCGTGTGTGCGCGTATGTGTGTGTGTGTAGCCGATGGACTACACCCCGGGAATCTGGAGAAGAACCGATGTCCATTTGGAGAACCCAGAGTACCACACCAGATGGTTCTTCAAATACTTCCTGGGAAAAGGTCCGTTCTGCTCCACAACTCTCTGTCTCACACACACACACACACACGCCTAACCTAATTCTAACCCTAACCCTAATTGTATCACTTACCCCTAAGCCTAAAATATTTTTTTCCCTTGTGGCCCACTTTCCTTTTATTATCCTTGTGAGGACTTATGGTCGCCACAAGGATTGTAAAACCAAAAACACACGCACACACACACGCACACGCACACGCACACACACACACACACACGCAGGGGGATAACAACATTAACATCTGACTGGCTCCGTAGTCAACATGAGCGGCCAACAGCCTCCGGAGAACCTAGTCGTGACGGTCGTTAAAAAAGCGTTTACCCTCCTCCTTCCATCTTCCTTCTTCAGAGCCCTCGCTTCTTCGGACAGGTGTGGGTGTGCGTGCGTGCGTTCGTGTGTGCCGATTATTCAAGCACAAGAAAACAAGACCCCAGGCCTAAGTGAACTGTTAACAAATCAGGATGAATACCATAGAGGGACTGAAGGAAAGGAAGGGATGGAGAGAGAGGAGAGTGAGCGAGAGGAAGATAAAGAGAAATGGATGGAGTCAAGGAGAGAGAGAGAGAAAAAGAGAGGGAGAGCGGAGTGCTTGTTTTTAATTAGGTTTGTTGGGTCTGGTCAGTGTTATGTCTGAATATGTTGCCGTGTCAACCGGACAGAGAGGGAGCTGAATGCCGATTGGTGTTGTCTAAGGGTTTTGTTATGTCTGTCTCACACGCACAAACACACATATATTCAAGCAGAACACACGCAGGCAAACACACCCTACTCAACATTCCATATAGGAAACACTAGGCCTCACTGTGGTGGCAACAACTAATTCCTGCCAGAAATTAACAGACACTGTAATGAACTCTTATGACCACACAACAAAGGACAAAGTCAACAATTGAAGAGTTTTGGAACAAAACACTATATCCACCAATTTTACTCATTTGTGTTTTTTTTATCAGAAATTATTGCTTATGGGTACCTTCATGTGTGTGTAAAATATGACTGCTCTCAGAATTTTGATTCATAGATTGGGGGCAAATTATATACATCCATTGTTTAGCTGGAATGGAATGTTTGTATCTGTTTGTATCTTTTACTGTGATATGTGACCAACTGGCTCGATTTTAAGATTTATTATTTATGTAGCAAAATTAGAAATTGTTTTTTTATTTATTTAATTTAATTAGAGACTCAGAGCTAGAAAATGGTATATCATACACTACAGTTGAGGAACAATGTGAAAGTAATTCTGCTTTGAAAGTTGATAAACTTGTAACCTCACTTTTTGAGAAAATGGACCTTGAATATTTTGGTACACCTACTGGAGAGCTCTTCTTTGTCTACACCCATTCAGCATCATTCACACTCTCTTAAGCTTTAACCCCACCCATCTCTTTAAGGATTCACATAAGGCCATATACTAAACAACCAAAGATGTCAAGGCTAAAGGCTGGTTTATACTACCGGTGTGTTCGTAAATTTAATCTGGAGTGCCAGAGTGTGCTCTGGGCATTCGTGAACTCAGAGCTTTGTCAGATTCAGAGCGTTTCGCTCTCAGAGCGTTCAGAGCGCACACTGGATGCTCTGGCCGAGGAGAAGGGTTGATTCGAGTGTTCTGTCCTCACAACAGCAGTCAAGCACCCAAGCTAACTGGCTAACGTTGGCTAGCTTGCTAGCTACTTCCAGACACAAATGAGAGAACAGCTTACTCTGATCATTTTACTCGCGCTAGCAGAGCTGGTTAAGCTGTTTTATGTTATCCAGAGTGTTGGTGACTAACTGTTCTGCTGGCAGCGATTTATTTTCTTTTTCTTGCCGACGTTTACTGACACTGGTCATATTCAACGGGTGTTGAGCGTTCGTAAATTCATCAGTTATTCTGCGCTCTGGCACACTCAGACGAGAGTGCTCTGAAATTGGAGTAGATAGCCAGAGCGAATTTACCAGCTACATCTATCGACAGTTGTTGCAGTGACATCATAACATTCTATTTAAATGTTTACTTCCATAGTGGAGTACAATTATTATTCGTATTTTTTGTTGTTGTTGCCCTTTTTCTCCCCAATTTTCATGATGTCCAATTGGAAGTTAGTCTTGTCCCATCGCTGAAACTCCCGTATGGACTTGGCGAAGGTCGAGAGCCATGCGTCCTCCGAAACATGACCCTGCCACGCCGCACTGCTTCTTGACACACTGCTCGCTTAACCCGGAAGCCAGCCGCACCAATGTGTCGGAGGGAACACTGTCCTACTAGCGACCGTGTCAGCGTGCAGAAGCGTGCTACATGGCAGACCAATTCGAACTCATCCATCCAGCATTATGTCAGCCAATCATGGCAAGCGGGAAGGTGACTTACTTTGTCTGTGACTAAACCAACTACACTCACAATTTAACAATTGTATTCATTTTTTCAGATGGCATACAAGTTTGATATTAAGGCACATAAAAGTGTACATGTTTCAGAAGACATTTCTGCCAAAAAATGATGTATATATTATTTTATTTTACACTTAAATGGCTCTCTTGTGAAGTAGTAACGTGCGACATAAGCCTAGTTTCCTGAAACGAGTCACATATGTGGTTGTCTCACCTAGCTATCTGAAGATGAATACGCTACCTGTAAGTTACTCTGGATAAGAGCATCTGCTAAATGACTAATATGTCAAATACAGTGGGGCAAAAAAGTATTTAGTCAGCCACCAATTGTGCAAGTTCTCCCACTTAAAAAGATGAGAGAGGCCTGTAATTTTCATCATAGGTACACTTCAACTATGACAGACAAAATGAGGGGAAAAAAATCCAGAAAATCACATTGTAGGATTTTTAAGGAATTTATTTGCAAATTATGGTGGAAAATAAGTATTTGGTCAATAACAAAAGTTTATCTCAATACTTTGTTATATACCCTTTTTTGGCAATGACAGAGGTCAAACGTTTTCTGTAAGTCTTCACAAGGTTTTCACACACTGTTGCTGGTATTTTGGCCCATTCCTCCATGCAGATCTCCTCTAGAGCAGTGATGTTTTGGGGCTGTTGCTGGGCAACACGGACTTTCAACTCCCTCCAAAGATTTTCTATGGGGTTGAGATCTGGAGACTGGCTAGGCCACTCCAGGACCTTGAAATGCTTCTTACGAAGCCACTCCTTCATTGCCCGGGCGGTGTGTTTGGGATCATTGTCATGCTGAAAGACCCAGCCACGTTTCATCTTCAATGCCCTTGCTGATGGAAGGAGGTTTTCACTCAAAATCTCACGATACATGGCCCCATTCATCCTTTCCTTTACACGGATCAGTCGTCCTGGTCCCTTTGCAGAAAAACAGCCCCAAAGCATGATGTTTCCACCCCCATGCTTCACAGTAGGTATGGTGTTCTTTGGATGCAACTCAGCATTCTTTGTCCTCCAAACACGACGAGTTGAGTTTTTACCAAAAAGTTATATTTTGGTTTCATCTGACCATATGACATTCTCCCAATCTTCTTCTGGATCATCCAAATGCTCTCTAGCAAACTTCAGATGGGCCTGGACATGTACTGGCTTAAGCAGGGGGACACGTCTGGCACTGCAGGATTTGAGTCCCTGGCGGCGTAGTGTGTTACTGATGGTAGGCTTTGTTACTTTGGTCCCAGCTCTCTGCAGGTCTTTCACTAGGTCCCCCCGTGTGGTTCTGGGATTTTTGCTCATCGTTCTTGTGATCATTTTGACCCCACGGGGTGAGATCTTGCGTGGAGCCCCAGATCGAGGGAGATTATCAGTGGTCTTGTATGTCTTCCATTTCCTAATAATTGCTCCCACAGTTGATTTCTTCAAACCAAGCTGCTTACCTATTGCAGATTCAGTCTTCCCAGCCTGGTGCAGGTCAAACAGGTGCCATTAATACAGGTAACGAGTGGAGGACAGAGGAGCCTCTTAAAGAAGAAGTTACAGGTCTGTGAGAGCCAGAAATCTTGCTTGTTTGTAGGTGACCAAATACTTATTTTCCACCATAATTTGCAAATAAATTCATTAAAAATCCTACAATGTGATTTTCTGGATTTTTTTTCCCTCATTTTGTCTGTCATAGTTGAAGTGTACCTATGATGAAAATTACAGGCCTCTCTCAGCTTTTTAAGTGGGAGAACTTGCACAGTTGGTGGCTGACTAAATACTTTTTTGCCCCACTGTATATATATTTAAATACAGATCTCTCATTGCTGTATTGCAATTCTAAACAGCAGTCACTGTGAAGTCTAAAAAGGGAGAGGAAAAAAAGTACCTGCCGGTAACTTACAAATTGAAGCATACAGGTGTTACGATGCGTCACATGATCGGAGAGCATCGGAGAGTAAAAAAAAAAAAGTTGTGCAACAGAACAATAAACCTAAAATGTCTTATTGGACAAGTTTGGATAGTGCGCGTCCTCGTTTCACTCCGATTCGGAACATTTTCTTCCGTTTCATGCCTAGTGAACACGACCGAAGGGTCCTACACAGCAGAGTGTGTGTGACAGTGTGTGTGTGTTTTCTCCCCCCAGTCCACCAGAATTACGTCGGTACGGATGCAGAGAAAAACCCCTTCTACCTGTCTGTGGTTCTGTCTGACCAGAACAACCAACGGGTCCCTCAGTATAGAGCCATCCTCTGGAGGAAGACAGTAAGTCTGACTTTATGCACAGATCTGGGATCAGCTCACCCTTACAAAATCCTAACCTTAAAAATTGGTATCTGTGCAAGTTGGCTTTAGAAACAGATCTGGGATCTGCTCAACCTTTCCCAATGCCAAACCTTGATCATTAAGGTGAAAAATGCATATACTGTATAGACCTTAGATCAGTGTCTATGGGCAACTTTATACTTTATCCATGAGTCATAGCTTCTGTGTGTGGGGTGGGGGAGTTAGGGGGTTCAGCTGTGAGGTGTGTGTGTGTGTGCGCGCTCGCGCGTTTGGCAGCGAGATAGAGGGGTGTGAGTCATTCAGAAGAGTTAACTAGCTTCCTCACTGAGCTCCTGTTTCAGATTCAAGCACCACACCACACCTGATTAGGATGGCCTTCTGCCTTCTGTTCAGATAGATGATGAATACTTTCTCTCCACATCCGGTCCTGAGATAATTGTATCTCTTCTCGTCTATCTCCCCCAGGGAACTCTGAAGATCAGTCTGCCATACAGCCCCACTAAAACACTATCAGTCAAGTCCATCTTAAGGTAAGCACTGCTCAGGATGTTATTCAATACACTGTTTCACATGGACACATTGACTATGGATATGTAGTATTATTGTA
The DNA here is from genome assembly GCF_016432855.1 of Salvelinus namaycush. NCBI lineage: Eukaryota > Metazoa > Chordata > Actinopteri > Salmoniformes > Salmonidae > Salvelinus > Salvelinus namaycush. Next base: position 4,078,911 of record NC_052332.1, on the reverse strand, counting down.
TGCATCTATTCTGTTATATTTAAATGAACATATGCATCTTTAAAGGAGAATTTTCCTATTTCTGCAGTAAATCTCGATTTTTGATGTAATGGAATGTTATAGAAGATGTCCAGACACTTTTTTTGTGATTTAGATTGTTTTTGAGAAACATACCCCAGCCGCGATTCACTTCCTCATTGCTCGTTGTGCAGTATCAGGGCATGCAAAAGACATGAACAAAAGCTCCAAAAACACCCAAATACGTATTTTTAGAAACTGACACACACTCATTATAGTGTGATGAGTGATAGATGTAGTGAATACACATCCGCCATGCTGATCCTCAACACAGGGGTACGTGCTAAGTCCCCTCCTGTACTCCCTGTTCACTCATGACTGCACATCCAGGCATGTCTCCAACACCATCATTAAGTTTGCTGATGACACAACAGTGGTAGGCCTGATCACCGACAATGACGAGACAGCCTATAGGGAGGAGGTCAGAGACCTGGTCGTGTGGTGCCAGGACTACAACCTCTCCCTCAACGTGATCAAGACATATGAGATGATTGTGGACTACAGGAAAAGGAGGACCGAGCACGCCCCCATTCTCATCGACGGGGCTGTAGTAAAGCAGGTTGAGAGCTTCAAGTTCCTTGGTGTCCACATCATCAACAAACTATCATGGTTCAAGCACACCAAGACAGTCGTGAAGAGGGCACGACAAAACCTATTCCCTCTCAGGAGACTGAAACGATTTGGCATGGGTCCTCAGATCCTCAAAAGGTTTTACAGCTGCACCATCGAGAGCATCCTGACTAGTTGCATCACTGCCTGGTATTTTACTTCGGCACTTTAACTACTTGTTACTTTTATTTCTTATTCTTATTCGTATTTTTTGGATTGCATTGTTGGTTAGGGGCTTGTAAGTAAGCATTTCACTGTAAGGTCTTACCTACACCTGTTGTATTGTGCGCATGTGACTAATACAATTTGATTTGATGTCGGTCTTTAAATGTTGTACACATGAAATTGTAGAACTTTATCTTCTCCCTCTCTCCCCTCCTTTCCCTCCCTCTCCCACCCCTCCTCCTCTCCTCTCCTCCAGTGCGATGAACCTGGACAGGTTTGAGAAGGGCCCGAGGGAGATTCTCAACCCAGAGATACAGAAGGTGAGATTACACTGTATCAGCCACAGAGATATAAGCAATAAGGCCCGAGGAGGTGTGGTATAAGGCCAATATGCCACGGCTAAGGGCTGTTCTTAGGCACAACACAGAGTGCTTGCATACAGCCCTTAGCTGTGGTATATTGGCCATATACCACAAACCCAGAGGTGCCTTATTGCTATTATAAAATGGTTAACAACATAATTAGAACAGTAAACAAGTACTTTTGCATCATACCGGTGATATATTGTCTGATATACCACAGCTTTCAGCCAATCAGCATCCAGGACCCAAACTACCCGCTTTATAATTATATACACTGCTCAAAAAAATAAAGGGAACACTTAAACAACACAATGTAACTCCAAGTCAATCACACTTCTGTGAAATCAAACTGTCCACTTAGGAAGCAACACTGATTGACAATAAATTTCACATGCTGTTGTGCAAATGGAATAGACAAAAGGTGGAAATTATAGGCAATTAGCAAGACACCCCCAATAAAGGAGTGGTTCTGCAGGTGGTGACCATAGACCAGTTCCTATGCTTCCTGGCTGATGTTTTGGTCACTTTTGAATGCTGGCGGTGCTTTCACTCTAGTGGTAGCATGAGACGGAGTCTACAACCCACACAAGTGGCCCAGGTAGTGCAGCTCATCCAGGATGGCACATCAATGCAAGCTGTGGCAAGAAGGTTTGCTGTGTCTGTCAGCGTAGTGTCCAGAGCATGGAGGCGCTACCAGGAGACAGGCCAGTACATCAGGAGACGTGGAGGAGGCCGTAGGTGGGCAACAACCCAGCAGCAGGACCGCTACCTCCGCCTTTGTGCAAGGAGGATTAGGTGGAGCACTGCCAGAGCCCTGCAAAATGACCTCCAGCAGGCCTCAAATGTGAATGTGCAGGGCTCTGGCAGTGCTCCTCCTAATCCTCCTTGCACAAAGGCGGAGGTAGCGGTCCTGCTGCTGGGTTGTTGCCCTCCTACGGCCTCCTCCACGTCTCCTGATGTACTGGCCTGTCTCCAGTAAGCATCGAACAATTTGGGAAACCCAGCTTCAGCTTAGTTAATTGGGACATAACTAAAAGCCTTACCAGCTAGCTACCAATCGATTTTAGTTTCACTGTCCGATCATTCCTCAAACTAATTGTTATTTTTACCTTTCCACAAACTGTCTGTTGCTTGATAAGAGTAAGTTAACCTTATCAAAGAATAGGTCATCCACGACTAGTCGGCCAGTGAGCTAGCTAACGTTACATTTCAGTAATTTAGCTATCCTCCTAAATGTGGTAGTCAGTGGATAATCTAACTGTGAGTTGAACATATGTAACTGACAACTAGTTTGTTTTCAGACATTGTTGCACATGGTGTTATCATGTCTAACCAGTTGGCCATGTGCTGACGAGCTCCCGAGTCTAGCTAGCTGCATTGTTTGGCGTCCATAATTAGCTGTTAGCTAGCTAGTTGGCTACTGCCTGACCAGTGTGAACCAGCAATGTAGAATGCTAGCTAGCTACATTTCAGTCAGTAGCTGTCCTTCTAAATGCTGTGGTCACTGGATAAACTATGAGTTTATATTAACATATTTATAACATATTTGGCGGAAAATGAGCAAGTAGCCAGTTGTTGATATGGTGGAATCAAGGCCTGAACGCGTTCAAACGTTTAAACCTGTCTTCCTATATCTAACCAGCTGAAGCCTATGTGCCCATGAGCTCCTGAGTCTAGACACAGCCTAGCTAACATTAGCTAGCTAGCGTTGCTGGCTGAGGTGACTCAAACTCTGTAGCTAGCTACTGTTATTGGGGTGCAGGAATATTAGATATCTTTCAATTTTAAGATAACGCTCATTGAAGTTGGTGGTTACTGCTGGTTTCAGATCCGAGGCGAGAGAAATTATCCACCATGTTTTGGTAAGGACTCGGAGTGACGTCACACACCCAAGAAGGCTCAATAAATCGCCTGACAGATAATGACTTTGCCTCCGAAAGGAAATGTTGCGTACTGTAACAGATCTGTGAGTCATTGGCGAGGCAAACTGATGTTAACTGTGATTTGTGTTCTATCCACAGGACCTACTGGTGTTGGAGGAGCAAGAGGTAGAGTATTTATTTATTCTGTCATGAATGTCACTCTTTCAAGTGAATACTATAGGTACTAGTGTTGACCACTATCTTACTAGAGATTTCCCTCTGTTCTCTACTAAGGTTGCTTGTCTGGTTTTGGCAGATAATGAAAGTGACCTTTAAAACTTCTTATGGCTGCATCCCGCTACCGGGATCGATATGACAGCAGCCAGTGAAAGTGCAGGGCGCCAAATTCAAACAACAGAAATCTCATAATTAAAATTCCTCAAACATACAGTGGGGCAAAAAAGTATTTAGTCAGCCACCAATTGTGCAAGTTCTCCCACTTAAAAAGATGAGAGAGGCCTGTAATTTTCATCATAGGTACACTTCAACTATGACAGACAAAATGAGAAAAAAAATCCAGAAAATCACATTGTAGGATTTTTAATGAATTTATTTGCAAATGTTGGTGGAAAATAAGTATTTGGTCAATAACAAAAGTTTATCTCAATACTTTGTTATATACCCTTTGTTGGCAATGACAGAGGTCAAATGTTTTCTGTAAGTCTTCACAAGGTTTTCACACACTGTTGCTGGTATTTTGGCCCATTCCTCCATGCAGATCTCCTCTAGAGCAGTGATGTTTTGGGGCTGTTGCTGGGCAACACGGACTTTCAACTCCCTCCAAAGATTTTCTATGGGGTTGATATCTGGAGACTGACTAGGCCACTCCAGGACCTTGAAATGCTTCTTACAAAGCCACTCCTTCGTTGCCCGGGCGGTGTGTTTGGGATCATTGTCATGCTGAAAGACCCAGCCACGTTTCATCTTCAATGCCCTTGCTGATGGAAGGAGGTTTTCACTCAAAATCTCACGATACATGGCCCCATTCATTCTTTCCTTTACACGGATCAGTCGTCCTGGTCCCTTTGCAGAAAAACAGCCCCAAAGCATGATGTTTCCACCCCCATGCTTCACAGTAGGTATGGTGTTCTTTGGATGCAACTCAGCATTCTTTGTCCTCCAAACACGACGAGTTGAGTTTTTACCAAAAAGTTCTATTTTGGTTTCATCTGACCATATGACATTCTCCCAATCTTCTTCTGGATCATCCAAATGCTCTCTAGCAAATTTCAGACGGGCCTGGACATGTACTGGCTTAAGCAGGGGGACACGTCTGGCACTGCAGGATTTGAGTCCCTGGCGGCGTAGTGTGTTACTGATGGTAGGCTTTGTTACTTTGGTCCCAGCTCTCTGCAGGTCATTCACTAGGTCCCCCCGTGTGGTTCTGGGATTTTTGCTCACCGTTCTTGTGATCATTTTGACCCCACGGGGTGAGATCTTGCGTGGAGCCCCAGATCGAGGGAGATTATCAGTGGTCTTGTATGTCTTCCATTTCCTAATAATTGCTCCCACAGTTGATTTCTTCAAACCAAGCTGCTTACCTATTGCAGATTCAGTCTTCCCAGCCTGGTGCAGGTCTACAATTTTGTTTCTGGTGTCCTTTGACAGCTCTTTGATCTTGGCCATAGTGGAGTTTGGAGTGTGACTGTTTGAGGTTGTGGACAGGTGTCTTTTATACTGATAACAAGTTCAAACAGGTGCCATTAATACAGGTAACGATTGGAGGACAGAGGAGCCTCTTAAAGAAGAAGTTACAGGTCTGTGAGAGACAGAAATCTTGCTTGTTTGTAGGTGACCAAATACTTATTTTCCACCATAATTTGCAAGTAAATTCATAAAAAATCCTACAATGTGATTTTCTGGATTTTCTTTTCTCATTTTGTCTGTGATAGTTGAAGTGTACCTATGATGAAAATTACAGGCCTCTCTCATTTTAAGTGGGAGAACTTGCACAATTGGTGGCTGACTAAATACTTTTTTGCCCCACTGTACATGTGTCTTATATCATTTTTAAGGTAATCTTGTTGTTAATCCCACCAAAGTGTCCGATTTCAAATATGCTTTTCAGCGAAAGCACTACAAACGATTATGTTAGGTCACCACCAAACCCCAATAAGCACAGACATTTTTCCAGCAAAAGATAGCTTTCACAAAAAGCAGAAATAGAGATAAAATTAATCACTAACCTTTGATTATCTTCATCAGATGACACTCATAGGACTTCATGTTACACAATACATGCATGTTTTGTTTGATAAAGTTCATATTTATAACAAAAAATCTGAGTTTACATTGGCGTATTACATTCACTAGTTCCAAAAACATCAAATGATTTTGCATAGCCACATCGTTTCAACAGAAATACTCATCATAAATGGAGATGATAATACAAGTTATAACCATGGAATTATAGATATACCTCTCCTTAATGCAACCGCTGTGTCAGATTTCAAAAAAACTTTACGGAAAAAGCGAATCATGCAATAATCTGAGACGGAGCTCAGAACAATAGCCAAATTAGCCGCCATGTTGGGGTCAACAGAAACCAGAAAATACATAATAAATGTTTCCTTACCTTTGATGAACTTCATCAGAATGCAGTCCTAGGAATCCCAGGTCCACAATAAAGGCTTGATTTGTTCGATAATGTCCGTTATTTATGTCCAATTAGCTACTTTGGTTAGCGCGTTAGCGGTAAACAATTCCAAAGTCACAAAGCGCATCCACTATAACGTGACGAAATGTCCAAAAGTTCCGTAACAGTCAGTAGAAACATGTCAAACGATGTACTGAATCAATCTTTAGAATGTTGTTAACATACATCTTGAATAACGTTCCAACCGGAGAATTAGATTGACTTCAGAAGAGCGGTGGAACGGAGGTCCTCCTCATGTGAAGGCGCGTGTTCAATGCGTGGCGTGATTACTAATTCCTGTCTCCTTCGGCCCCCCTTCAAATTAGAGTCATCAGACAAAGTTCTATTGACTGTTGACATCCAGTGGAAGTCGTAGGAAGTGAAAACTCATCAATATCTCGCTGTAATTTCAATGAGAGCTTGGTTGAAAATCTGCCACCTCAGAAACAATTCAAACAGGAAGTGGAACTTCTCAGGTTTTTGCCTGCCATATGAGTTCTGTTATACTCACAGACATAATTCAAACAGTTTTAGAAACTTCAGAGTGTTTTCTATCCAATATGAATAATAATATGCATACATTAGCAACTGGGACTGAGGAGCAGGCAATTTACTATGGGCACCTCTGTGCACCTTTCATCCAAGCTACTCAATACTGCCCCTGCAGCCATAAGAAGTTAAACTGTATTTTCTTAGGGTTCTGTTAACTTCAAGTTCGGTGTCCTGTATGCCAAAGATGGACAGCTCACAGATGATGAGATGTTTAGCAACGGTAAGTCACTAATATTGTGGGTAGTAAGTATCACATACACAATTTGAAGTATCCATGTTCTGTGAATAGTACTTTCAACCCCGCTCTTTCTTCTGTTTCTTCAGAAACAGGAAGCGAGAGCTTCGATAAGTTCCTCAACCTGCTAGGGGACACAGTCTCTCTGCAGGGCTGGGCGGGTTACCGCGGTGGACTGGATACCAAAAGTAAGACCTGGTCACCAAACACACACAAGCGCGCACACACCATGGGTTCTGCAATTAATTCTTGTTTTTCCATCATATTGCAGACTATGGAGATGTCTTCCAATTACATTCTCTGTTTTGATCTTTCTCTCCCTCTTTCTATTTAAAAAAATATATTTTCTCTTGCCTACACACTCCTCCCTCTCCCCCATCCTTTTATACTCTCACTGATCTATCCCTTCTCTCTCTCTCTCTCCAGATGACACTACAGGAATGAACTCCATCTACACAGTGTACCAGGGCCATGAGCTGATGTTCCACGTCTCCACCATGCTACCCTACTCCAAGGAGAACAAGCAGCAGGTGTGTGTGTGTGTGTGTGTGTGTGTGTGTGTGTGTGTGTGTGTGTGTGTGTGTGTGTGTGTGTGTGTGTGTGTGTGTGTGTGTGTGTATGTGCTTGCTTTGTTATGTTGACAGCACCCCCGTCTCTATCTCTACATCTCAGACCTCCAGAGCCGGTCAGTTGTGCATACATATTTTTTACTCAATTCAATTCAAAGGACTTTATTGGCATGGAAAACATATGTTTACATTGCCAAAGCAAGTGAAATAGATCATCAACAAAAGTGAAATAAACAATCAAAAATGAACAATAAACATTACACTCTCAAACGTTTCAAAGGAATAGAGACATTTCAAATGTCATATTATGACTATGTACAGTGTTATAACGACGTGCAAATAGTTAAAGTACAAAAGGGTAATAAATAGACATAAATAGGGGTTGTATTTACAATGGTGTTTGTTCTTCACTGGTTGCCCTTATCTTGTGGCAACAGGTCACCAATCTTGCTGCTGTGATGGCACACTGTGGTATTTCACCCAATAGATATGGGAGTTTATCAAAATGTGATTTGTTTTTGAATTCTTTGTGGATCTGAGAAATCTATGTCTCTAATATGGTCATACATTTGGCAGGAGGTTAGGAAGTGCAGCTCAGTTTCCACCTCATTTTGTGGGCAGTGTGCACATAGCCTGTCTTCTCTTGAGATCCAGGTCTGACTATGGCGGCCTCTCTCAATAGCAATGCCTCTGACTCTGTACATATTCAAAGCTTTCCTTCATTTTGCGTAAGTCACGGTGGTCAGGTATTCTGCCACTGTGTACTCTGTGTTTAGGGCCAAATACCATCCCAGTTGTCTCTGTTTTTTGGTAAATTCTTTCCAATGTGTCAAATAATTCTCTTTTTGTTTTCTCATGATTTGGTTGGGTCTAATTGTGTTGCTCTGTGGGCTCTGTTTGTGATCAGAGCCACAGGACCAGCTTGCTTAGGCAACTCTGCTAGGTTAATCTCTCTGTAGGTGATGGCTTTGTTATGAAAGGTTTGGGAATCGCTTCCTTTTAGGTGATTGTAGAATTGAACAGCTCTTTTCTGGATTTTGATAATTAGCAGGTATCAGCGTAATTCTGCTCAGCATGCATGAAGGGCAATGGGTTCTATAACTGATTCAAGTATTTTTAGCCAGATCTTAATTGGGATGTCGAATTTTATGTTCCTTTTGATGGCATAGAAGGCCCTTCTTGGCTTGTCTCTCAGATCGTTCACAGCTTTGTGGAAGTTACCTGTGGTGCTGATGTTTAGGCTGAGGTAGGTATAGTTTTTTATGTGCTGTAGGGCAACGGTGTCTAGATGTAATTTGTATTTGTGGTCCTGGCAATTGGACCTTTTTTTGGAACACCATTATTTTTGTCTTATTGAAATTTACTGTCAGGGCCCAGGTCTGACAGAATCTGTCCAGAACATCTAGGTGCTGCTATAGGCCCCCCTTGGTTGCAGACAGAAGCACCAGATCATCAGTAAACAGTATACATTTGACTTCTGATTCTAGTAGAGTGAGGCTGGGTGCTGAAGTCTGTTCTAGTGCCCTTGTCACTCTCTTTTCTGTCGCTCGTTCCCCTTAACCCATCCCTCTCTCTCCCATATAACCCTTTCACCCCCCTCTCCCATCTTTCTCTCCCTGACTCATCTTTATCTCTGTCATTTCCTTCTCTCGCTGTCTCTCTCATTGCTAACCTCTTGTCAATCTGACTAACTATGACCATACCGAATGCTTTACAGTCATTTCAGAGACACAACAGCCAGTTAGTCTTTTATCTGTTCAATGTCAGAGTTGTTGAGATGCCAAGGAAATGTGAAATACTCCCAAGTCCTTGATCTTTCAGTCTCCATTCACTCACTCTAGAGAAAACACACATTCATGCACGCAAACACACACACACACACACACACCTAAACACCACTGAGTCAGACAAACCTTTATTGAAACAGTACAAAACAAAAAGCGAAGTATTGACATTCTACACCACAACATTTGTACCTTATGACCTACTGTTAAAAGCCCCCTAGTTTCAGACGTGTGTGTGATTGGAGTGTGTGTGTGTGTTTGACTGGAGTGTGTGTGTGTGTGTGTGTGTGTGTGTGTGTGTGTGTGTGTGTGTGTGTGTGTGTGTGTGTGTGTGTGTGTGTGTGTGTGTGTGTGACTGGAGTGTGTGTGTGTGTGTGTGTGTGTGTGTGTGTGACTGGAATGTGTGTGTGTGTGTGTGAGACTGGAATGTGTGTGTGTGTGTGACTGGGAGAAAAAAGGCAGAAGAGAACAAAGACAGTTTGACGTTAGTGTGAACCCACTCAGGAAAAGCCAATATCTGTGGGCGAGATATGAAAGGACATAGAGGGGTACATTCATAATTGGATTCCATCTAAAACAGATTCCGAAGTTGCTAATGAATACAAACACATTCTCTTTGCAAGCCTGTGTGTTTGTGTGTGCTCGGTTATGAAACGCCAACTGACATTTACTCCTGAGGTACCGACTTGTTGCACCCTCTTTAACCTCTGTGATTATTATTTGACCCTGTTGGTCGTCTATGAACGATCAAACATCTTGAAGAACGATCTGGCCTTAATGGCCATGTACTCTTATAATCTCCACCCGGCACAGCAAGAAGAGGACTGGCTCCCCTCAGAGCCTGGTTCCTCTCTAGGTTTCTTCCTAGGTTCCTGCTTTCTAGGGAGTTTTTCCTAGCCACCGTGCTTCTACACCTGCATTGCTTGCTTTCCGGGGTTTTAGTCTGGGTTTCTGTATAAGCAATTTGTGACATCTGCTGATGTAAAAAGTGCTTTATAAGAACATTTGATTGATTTCTTTTGTGTGTGTTCTCTGCCTGCTTCAGAGTCACTTTATTCACAAAGTACATTTACACATTCCTGGAAAATGAGACTTTTTAGTGAATAGGGGCTGCCAGCAATAGACAATGTACAAAGAAATATGATTATAATAATTAATGGAAGCTCTAAATTTTTATTTTAGATGCTCATAAAAGAGGCATTAATGCTTTAGGCCAGAGATTGATGCATGAACTGTCTAGTCTAAATCAATAAGATATGAGTTATTTCACTTGTTTGTTCCAAGTATTTTTATTGTATGACTTTTCTCATTGTCTCTGTCTGCCTCTCTGTCTCTCTTGTCCAACAGGTGGAGAGGAAAAGACACATTGGGAATGACATTGTCACCATAGTGTTCCAGTTCCAGGAGGGGGAGGACACATCTCCGTCATTTAAACCCTCCATGATCAGATCACATTTCACACGTATCCTTTTTTTACAGGCGGGAAATATCTCTGACATTGTACACATTTCTACGATCTTGAGCAGCCAGAATCGTAGGCCCTGTCCAGAAATATTGCCTAGCCCGTACTCTCTGGGCAATTTAATGTACATCTGAAAGAATTGATTAGGTATAAGCAGTATGATAGTAGCACCATAGCAAAGGCAGCTAGGTTGGCATTTTCATCATATTGCTTATTGTGTACCAAAGTATCTAACATTGCATATCTTCACAAGTGCCTACGGGGTAGAGGATAGGGTAAGTGCCTACAGGGTAGAGGATAGGGTAAGGGTCTAGGGGGTAGGGGGCTGTTTTTGGACGAAGCCATACACATCACTGCTAGCTTGATAGATTGTATGTGTTCAGGCTATTTCCTTCATTTTCTCTGCAAGATATCTTTGCGTTAGTTAGATACAACAGTCAAAACGACAGTTACAGGTATGTGGAGGTGCTTTTTCATTAGTATTTTTCAGGTACACGGCACGTCGTTGGTGTGTGTGTGTGTTTGTGTGTGTGTGTGTGTGTGTGTGTGTGTGTGTATGCATACTTGCATGCATACAGATGTAGGATCTTAATTTGATGACTCTTTAGTTTGAGAATTGTCCTGCACGGCAGAAAATGCAAACTTAGTGTATTCAAGGTTTAAAAATGCTTAACGTTTGTAATTTCCACTTTAAAATGTGAGACATGATTTGCCCTAACGTAAAATAGATCAACCCCTATATTGATGAATAGTAATCCTCATAATAATTCACATTTCCTGTTGCTGCAGGATTATTTTCCGTCTGTAGCACACTGCCTCAAATTAAAGATCCTGTGTGTGTGTGTGTTAAATATAACAGTGCTTTGTGTGTTCCAGATTGAAGATTTTCTCTGAGGAGAGTGTGCCACTGTTCGGACCGCCCCTTCCCTCATCACCAGTGTTTACAGACCACCAAGAATTCAGGGACTTTTTGTTAGTCAAGCGTAAGATCAGTGACTTACTCTCACACACTGTTTAGTTTACAGACTGTTTACAGCTCTACTGTGTGCAATGAGCTAATGCACTGCAGTGACTAATCGGTCACGTTCATGAGCAAGTGTCACATTTATAAAGGCCCTTTCCTCGTGCTTTGCCACATGCGGCATAACCATAGTAGGACATGATTTATTAGTAAAAACATCTACAGTATGTAGACATTATAAAGGCTTTATAGAGGCATTCATTAAGCATTTACAAGACGTTGATCGTTTAAATGTGACCAAAGAATGTTTGAGTTGGAATTTTTGATGCTTTTGCATTGTCTTTTTATGGTGATCACATAAGTGTGTACGTACATGTGGGTGTGTTCTCCTAATGAACCCCTCTCTCTGTCCTGCAGTGATCAATGGCGAGAAGGCCACCCTGGAGACGCCCACGTTTGCCCAGAAGCGCCAGCGAACCCTGGACATGCTGATCCGTTCCCTCTACCAGGACCTCATCCCTGACCTCCACAAGGTACAGCTCTGCCACACACTAACTAACCCAGCCTGGTCTAGTCCTGTTGAGCCGCCTTCCCTACCCTTTTCACACGACTGAGCCAAACCGAGCTGAGCTTAACTGAGTTGTCCTCCGCTGGCTTGGTTATGCACTATAGTTGCAGGAACTGTGGTGACCGTGAGTAAAATAAGATATCTGTGCCAGCGTGGTTCAGGTTGACACGATGGTGTGAAAAGGGTATGGGGCTCTCCTTTCCTCTGGTTCTGCTCCTGCTTCTAAAAACAAGGTATTTTTCTATAGTCCTCAAACTTCCATAGTCCACGGGTTTGCGCCTTAATTCATGCATCTTGTTTGGAATATGAGGTAGTGACAGTACTCTGTACATTTCCCTTTGCACCAGCTTCTAACCACTGATCTGATCTAGGCTCTCTGGTCACGGTTTGCACCACAGCCAATTGAGCTGCTCACTGTTCTGAACCACTGCAGCCCTGTCTATCTCTCTCGGCTCTAACCACTGCAGACTGCATAACACTGGGACTACTGGATACTGCTACAATGCGCCTATTCTGTGGGTGGACTCTCCTCCCTCTCTCTGTTCCCCATCCCACTTTCTTTGTTTTTCTCTGTTTCTCTCTCCCTCTCTCTCTGACACACATACACTCTTTCTCGCTCACTCTCTCTCTCTTTCAGTCCTTTACTTTCTCCCCCTCTTTTTTCCCCCTTTCCCTTGCTCATCCTCCCACTCCTGTCTATTGTTTCTCATATGACTCAGTTCTATGCTATGCTGCTGTATTTCCCACTAACTCCGAAGCCCGCTTCTCTATCTCTCTTTCTGTGTGTGTGTGTGCGTGCGTGCGTGCATGCGTTTGCCCGTATGTGTGTCCGTGTATGTGTGTGCACTTGCGTCCCATGTGCAGGTTCCCTTCTCTCCCCAGAACATGCTCAACAGACGCTCGTTCAGTGACGTGCTTCCAGAGTCGCCCAAGTCCACCCGCAAGAAGGAGGAGGCACGACAGGCCGAGTTCGTCAGGATAGGACAGGTGACACACACAGGGACAGACAACATACAGAGTAGCACAGTCACACTCTTTATCTCATGCACACACTCTCACGCTCTCTCTCTCTCTCTGTTGTCCAGGCACTAAAGCTGAAGACCATCGTCAGAGGAGATGCCCCCACCAGTCTGGTCACTACGGGCCTGTGTAGAAAAGAGGTGAGAAGACCAACACACATACACACACTCAGCCCCATGCACTAGAGGTTGACACGGGAGTGAATATTCATTCCTTTCCAGTCCTGATCCCGCAACAGTTCTATAACCCTGGAACTTTCCTGTCCCTTCCTGGTAAAAAGTACTCCCGTCCAGTGCTCATTTTTATGTGCAGAAATATGTAGGCTATTGTTTTATTTCGTAATACAATTTACGACTGTGAAATGCGATCGTCTTCCCTATTTTAGTTAAATGCACTGACTGTAGGCCTATTCTAAATGACCTGAATGTAGATAGATTAAGCTGGAGGATGAGGACAGAGACCCAGCAGGATGGTCGGCTCAGAACCGGCATAATTCTGAAGCTTAGAGCTGAGCACTGCCACATTTTAACATTTACAACACATTAACATTTGTATTTATTATGGATCCCCATTAGCTTCCTGTGGTCCAGCAAAATTAAGGCAGTTTATACAATTTTAAAACGGTACAATACATTCACAGATTTCACAACACACTGTGTGCCCTCAGGCCCCTACTCCACCACTACCACATATCTACAGTACTAAATCCATGTGTATGTATAGTGCCGTATGTTATCGTGTGTGTGTATGTTTGTGTTGCTTCACAGTCCCCGCTGTGTGTTTTTAATCTGTTTTTTTAAAATCTAATTTTACTGCTTGCATCAGTTACTTGATGTGGAATAGAGTTCCATGTAGTCATGGCTCTATGTAGTACTGTGTGCATCCCATGGGGACTGTGAAGAGACCTCTTGTGGCATGTCTTGTGGGGTATGGATGGGTGTCCGAGCTGTGTGCCAGTAGTTTAGACAGGCAGCTCAATGCCTGTAGGACCTGCCTTGTTGATAGTGTTGTTAAGAAGGCAGAGCATCGCTTTATTATAGACAGACTTCTCCCCATCTTAGCTACTACTGTGTCAATATGTTTTGACCATGACAGTTTACGATCTAGTGTTACTCCAAGCAGTTTAGTCATCTTAACTTGCTCAATTTCCACATTATAAGATTTAATTGAGGTTTAGTGAGTGTTTTGTTCCAAATACAATGCTTTTAGTTTTAGAAATATTTAGGGCTGACTTATTCCTTGCCACCCACTCTGAAACTAACTGCAGCTCTTTGTTGAGTGTTGCAGTCATTTCAGTCGCTGTAGTAGCTGACGTGTATAGTGTTGAGTCATCCGCATACATAGAAACTGGCTTTATTCAGTCAGTGGCATGTTAGTAAAAATTGAAAAAGCAAGGGGCCTAAATAGCTACCCTGGGGAATTCCTGATTCTAACTTGATTATACAGGCTTCCATTAAAGAGCACGCTCTGTGTTCTGTTAGACAAGTAACTCTTTATCCACATTATAGCAGGGGGTGTAAAATCATAACACATATGTTTTCCCAGCAGCAGACTATGATCAATAATGTCAAAAGCTGCACTGAAGTCTAACAAGACAGCCCCCACAATCATTTTATCATCAATTTCTCTCAGCCAATCATCAGTCATTTGTGTATGTGCTGTGCTTGTTGAGTGTCCTTCCCTATAAGCATGCTGAAATTCTGTTGTCGATTTGTTTACTGTGAAATAGTATTGTATCTGGTCAAACACAATTTTTTCCAGAAGTTTACTAAGGGTTGGTAACAGGCTGATTGGTCGGCTATTTGAGCCAGTAAAGGAGGCTATTCTATTCTATTACGGAATGACTTTAGTTTCCCTCCAGGCCTGAGGGCACCCGTTCTCTAGTAGGCTTAAATTGAAGATTTGGTAAATAGGAGTGTCAATATCGTCTGCTATTACCCTCAGTAATTTTCCATCTAGATTGTCAGACCCTGGTGGCTTGTCATTGTTGATAGACCACAATACTTTTTTCACCTCTTCCACACTGACTTTACGGAATTCAAAAGTACAGTTCTTGTCTTTCATAATTTGCTCCGATATACTTGGATGTGTAGTGTCAGTGTTTGTTGCTGGTAGGCTGACTGACAACCTGATCCAGGTTGCAGGTACTGGTTACAGTTTGAAGTTTTTTCTTGAGTGGGCAGCTTGATGATAGCCAGTTAATATTTATATCACATACATTATGAAGCACTTCAGACATATTATCCAGATACTGACTGCACTTGGGGGTCTATAGCAGTTTCCCACAAGAATGGGCTTTAGGTGAGGTAGATGAGCCATATTATTTCAACAGTATTTAACATTAGATCGTCTCTAAGCTTTACATGAATGTGGTTTTGAATATAGACCGCAACACCGCCTCCGTTGGCATTTCTGTCTTTTCGGTAGATGTTATAACCATGTATTGCAACGGTATTATCTAAGGGAGTTTCATAGAAACTAATGTCAGAATATGAATGTCATCTGTTACAAAGTTATTGACTTAATGGGCCTTGTTTCTTAGGCTACATATGTTAATATGGGCTATTTTTTAGCACTTTTCTGATTTGCTTGATTGTTTTTGATGCTTTACTGGGAAGCTCATCAGAGGTAGACTTACTCATGTTATTTACATTGGAGTGCAGGGTGAGCTGCATAAAGTGGTCTTCCTACTATTGCACACCGCCTCAGTGCTAACAGTGTAAAAACTCTGGTTTATAGGCTATGATTACTGCTTACAATAGCTGTAGGATAAACATACGTATTCGGTGCAATTAGGGGTACATAAATTAAATGACTTACATTGCGTTTGCCAATGCCCCTAAGATCATTGTCAGAATGGTAGGGATTAACTGAGCTGGTCTTGGATCGTTAACAACATGAACATAAAACATATTTTTTTTACAGCAGTAGGCTACTGCATAAGTCAATCTATTTTAATTTCCCTCTTTACCGCAGGTTTAGTTGAAAACGTGAACAGTTGGGCTTGACCGTAAAGTTTTTGGGAGTAGAGCAGCTATGTCTCTTCAGCCCGCTTGTCCTGCTCTCCGGATGGTAGCCTATTTGTTTAAACCGCACAATTTTTTTACAAGCCGTGTAACTCGGTTCCTACGTTGTCAAAGACAACTCCATAAAATGTTGCTAAAACACCGCTCTTTCCTTGGCTCTAATGTTAGTGATGGGTCCTTGGCTGCAACAAGACGTTGCAATTCATCTATTGGAGGCTTCATCATCTAGCCTACTGACGTAGAAAAGTATGTGGACACGCCATCAAATTAGTGGATTTGGCTATTTCAGCTACACCCGTTGCTGACAGGTGTATAACATTGAGCAAACAGCCATGCAATCTCCATAGACAAACGTTGGCAGTAGAATAGCCTTACTGAAGAGCTCAGTGACTTTCAACGTGGCACCGTCCTAGGATGCCACCTTTCCAAGAAGTCAGTTTTGTCAAATGTCTGCCCTGCTAGAGCTAACCCAGTCAACTGTAAGTGTGGTTATTGTGAAGTGGAAATGTCTATGAGCAACAATGACTCAGCCACAAAATGGTAGGCCACACAAGCTCACAGAACGGGTCAGCCGAGTGCTGAAGCACGAAACCCATGTCCTCATTTGCAACACTCACTACAGAGTTCCAAACTGCTTCTGGAAGCAACGTCAGCCAAGCAGCCGCACACAAGCCTAAGATCACCATGCGCAATGCCAAGCATCGGCTGGAGTGGTGTAAAGCTCGCCGCCATTGGACTCTGGAGCAGTGGAAATGCGTTCTCAGTAGTGATAAATCACGCTTCACCATTGTGCCAACTGTAAAGTTTGGTGGTGGAGGAATAATGGGGCTGTTTGGTTTGGGCTAGGCCCCTTAGCTCCAGTGAAGGGAAATTGTATCACTACAGCATACAATAACATTATAGATGATTCTGTGCTTCCATGTCACGCCCTGGCCTTAGTTATCTTTGTTATTTTAGTTAGGTCAGGGAGTGACATGGGGGATGTTTGTGTGTTTTTGTCTCGTCTAGGGTGTTTGTATTGTCTAGGGGGTGTTTGTAGAGTTCATTGTAGGTGTTTATGTAAGTCTATGGTTGCCTAGATTGGTTCTCAATTAGAGACAGCTGTCTATCGTTGTCTCTGATTGGGAGCCATATTTAGGCAGCCATAGTCATTAGGTAGGTTGTGGGTGATTGTCTATGTGTAAGTTACCTGTGTCTGCACTTATTGTTTGTATAGCTTCACGTTCGTCTGTTTGTTGTTTTGATTAGTTTGTATAGTTTTCGTTTTCGTCTTCATTAAAGAAGAATGTATTGTTATCACGCTGCGCCTTGGTCCTCCTCACTTAAATGTTACGACGAACGTGACATTCCAACTTTGTGGCAACAGTTTGTTTCAGCATGACACTGCCCCCGTGCACATAGCGAGGTCCACATACTTTTGGTCATGTAGTGTATATTAGGCCTAGCCTACACAGTTGTTGATTTTTATGAAATAGTCCACACGTGACATACTTCCACCCCCAAAAAATCTGTTTTGAACTATTCCTGTACTGCCCGTTCCTGTGGACTGTTGATCCTGTCCCGAACATGACTCTAGAACTTTACTCCCTTTCCTACCATAGTCCCCCGGGACAAGACCCGCGGGAGTCCTGTTTCCTTGTCAACCTTTACCATGCACTACTTTTTTCTCACTGAGGCCTAGTGGATCACCATGCCATAATAACATATTTACTAACTGTGATATATTCTGTTGTAGCATGCATTGTAACATAATGTAGACGCCAGTTGATATACTGGTAACTACGTGTTTGTGGTTATCCTGTGATGTCCTTTTTGTGTGTGTGTGTGTGTGTGTGCTGCAGCCTTGGGAGTCCCAGTCGTTCTGCAGTACGTTTTCCTATGAGACAGTGTGTGCTGACTCCTGGGGTCAGTCTCTGTTGGTCGCCACGGAAGCAGCAGGGGTCATGATGATAGATGGTGAGGTCATCACACACACTTTGAGCTTATAGAATGAAATGCGCTTTATAATTCGTGGACTATTTTATTATAGCTGTCATATGCATTATTCAATTATCACTTGAATATCAATGGTTCAATCAGCATTGATGTAATCGTACAATTCAACTCTTAACATTCTACTTTCCCTATATTTCAGCTGTCGATCCACTTCTTTCAAACCCAGGTGAGTGGAGCACGGTCAATTCTCCCCATTCAGTGCTACAACTTCTTAGTGTTCAATAGACCTAAATCATTTCATTCAGCCTACTATTTCAGGCAATGTTTTCATTATTGCAGCAACGACATCAGTCAGTGCTTTCATCAATAGTTAGTAAGATCCTGTGCGCTGCATAGGGAATGACCAGTAGACCAATGCATTGTGTTGTGTTGGTAGACGCCCAGGTCCTGCCCCCAGTGCAGGTGTTTGATAGGACCATGGTGGTGAAGCAGATGCATGTTCTAGAGCCTCAGGATCTCCTCATCACCAGGACTGACAAAGGTGGGTGATGGTCTCTTTGTCTCTCTTCATCTCTGACTCTTTCAGTCTCTTATTCTCTCTCTCTCCTCCCTCCCTCATTCCCTCAATTATTTTCTATTTCTCATTTTTTGCTTCCTCCCTCTCTCTCTCTCTCTCCTTCCATCCCTCTTTCTCTGAGTATTTTAGGCTCTTTACTTCTCTCTCCGTCTCTCTGTCACTCCAGCAAACACATTGATCTTCCTCTCTGGGCTGAGGAGGCTGACCTATACACATCCACTCTCTGTAGACTGCTGTTTGTGTGTATCCTGCAGGAACAGGTTCTGGGTTGACCTACTGAGATACACTTTCCGCTGTTATCACTCTTCAGATAAGGAGAGAGAAACAGAGAATGAACAAGGGGGGGCAAACTTCTATTTTTTTTTTATTTAACCTTTGTTTAACTTGGCAAGTCGGTTGAGAACAAATTCTTATTTACAATGACGTCCTACACCGGCCAAACACGGACGACGCTGAGCCAATTGTGCGCCGCCCTATGAGACTCCCAATTACAGACGGTTGTGATACAGCCTGGATTCGAACCAGGATGTCTGTAGTGACGCCTCTAGCACTGAGATGCAGTGCCTTAGACCACTGTGACACTCGGGAGGAAGGGAGTGAGGGAGAAATGCTCATCCCAATAATGCTTGTTTTCATTTCAATATAATGTAAAGAGAACATTCCAGGTTATGTCTATCATATAGTTGTTTTAACACCAATCACAAAAGCCAGTCTTGTATTTCCATACACTGTAATGTATTCACCATAACATTGACAGACCTCACTAAATTGTGACATATGTCAGAGCATCCCCTAGATTAGCTTCTACCAGTGATAGGATTCCATAGTGATTTAATTAAGCCTATTTTAACCTCAAATCAAGTGTTATTTGTCTTATGCTTCATAAACAGGTGCGTGTACACTAACAGTGAAATACTTACGGGCCTTTCCCAGCAATGCAGAGAGAAAAAAAGGAGAAATAGTAACACAAGGAATAAATACGCAATGAGTAATGAAAACTTGGCTATTGCAATGGAGACGCAGGGAGTCAGGAAGCAGCTGCAGTCGGTGAGTTTAATAGGAACGAACAGAGTGAACACAAAACCAGGAATAGCATCTAAAGATGAAAAACACTGCCTAATGGGGGATACAACGGAGCGCTAGATAAAGGGGAAGTAATCAGGGTGTGATGAAGTCCAGGTGTGTCATGATGGGTTACCAGGACCGGTGGTTAGTAGACCGGCGACGTCTAGTAGACGGGGATACAAGGTAATTGAGGTAGATATCTACATATAGGTAGGGATAAAGTGACTAGGCAACAGGATAGATAATAAACAGTAACAGCAGCATATGTGATGAGTCAAAATAGTTTGTTAAAAAATGTCAATGCAGATAGTCTGGGTAGCTATTGGTTAACTATTTAACTAACTATTTAGTAGTCTTATTGCTTGGGGGTAGAAGCTGTTTAGCGTCCTGTTGGTTCCAGACTTAGTGCATCAATATCGCTTGCTGTTCGGTAGTAGAGAGAACAGTCTATGACTTGGGTAGCTGGAGTCTTTAACAATTTTTAGGGACTGCCTCTGACCCCGCTTGATATAGAGGTCCTGGATGGCAGGGAGCTCGGCCCCAGTGATGTACTGGGTTGTACACACTACCCCTTGTAGCGCCTTGCGGTCGGATGCCAAGCAGTTGCCATACCAAGCGGTGTTGCAGCCAGTCAAGATGCTCTCAATGGTGCAGCTGTAGAACTTTTTGAGGATCTTAAGGCCCACGCCCAATCTTTTCAGCCTCCTGAGGAGGAAAACATGTTTTCGTGCCATCTTCATGACTGTTGGTGTATGTGAACTAGAGGTCGACCGATTAATCGGCATGGCCGATTTAATTAGGGCCAAGTTCAAGTTTTCATAACAATCGGTAATCGGCATTTTTGTATGCCGATTATGGCCGGTTACATTGCACTCCACGAGGAGACTGCGTGGCAGGCTGACTACCTGTTACGCGAGTGCAGCAAGGAGCCAAGGTAAGTTGCTAGCTAGTATTAAACTTATCTTATAAAAAACAATCAATCTTAATATAATCACTAGTTATCATCAACCATGTGTAGTTATTACTAGTTTGTCTAGCTTGTGCTCTGTTGCTTATAATCAATGCGGTGCCTGTTAATTTATCATCGAATCACGGCCTACTTCGCAAAACAGGTGATGATTTAACATGCGCATTCGTGAAAAAAGCACTGTCGGTGCATGCCAATGTGTACCTAACCATAAACATCAATGCCTTTCTTAAAATCAATACACAAGTATATATTTTTAAACCTGCATATTTAGTTAACCTCTCTGGTACAAGTGGGGACGGTGGCGTCCCACCTCGACAACAGCCAGTGAAATTGCAGGGCGCCAAATTCAAAACAACAAATCCCATAATTAAAATTCGTCAAACATACAAGTATTATACACCATTTTAAAGAGAAACTTCTTGTAAATCCAACCACAGTGTCCGATTTTCAAAAAGGCTTTCAGCGAAAGCACACCATGCGATTATGTTAGGTCAGCGTCTAGTCACAGAAAACCATACAGCCATTTTCCAGCCAAGGAGAGGGCTCACAAAAGTCAGAAATAGCAATTAAATGAATCACTAACCTTTGATCTTCATCAGATGGCACTCATAGGACTTCATGTTACACAATACATGTATGTTTTGTTCGATTAAGTTCATATTTATATCCAAAAATCTCAGTTTACATTGGCATCCAGTGAAAGTGCAGAGAGCCACATCAAATTACAGAAATATTCATCATAAGCATTGATCTAAGATACAAGTGTTTAACATACATTTAAAGATAAACTTCTTAATGCAACCGCTGTGTCAGATTTCAAAAAGGCTTTACGGCGAAAGCACACTTTGCGATTATGTTAGGTCAGCGCCTAGCCACAGAAAACCATACAGCCATTTTCCTACCAAGGAGAGGTGTCACAAAAGTCAGAAATAGAGTTAAAATTAATCACTTACCTTTGATCTTCATCTGATGGCACTCCCAGGTCTCCATGTTAGACAACAAATGTTTGTTTTGTTCGATAATGTCCAAATACCTCCTTTTTGTTCACGCGTTTAGTCCAGTAATCCAAAATGCACAAGGCGTGAGCACAAAGTCTAGACAAAGTCAAAAAAGTTCTATTACAGTTTGTAGAAACATGTCAAACGATGTATAGAATCAATCTTTAGGATGTTTTTATCATAAATCTTCACTAATATTCCAACCAGACAATTCCTTTGTCTTTAGAAATGAAAAGGAACGGAGCTCGTGCTCATGGCCACTAAACTAAAGGCTTTCAACCAGACCACTGGTTCAAACAGCTCTTATTCGCTCCCCCTTCATAGTAGAAGCCTGAAACAAAGTTCTAAAGTCTGTTGACATCTAGTGGAAGCCTTAGGAAGTGCAATCTGACCCCATAGACACAGTATATTGGACAGGCAATCACTTGAAAAACTACAAACGTCAGATTTCCCACTTCCTGGTTGGATTTTTCTCAGGTTTTCGCCTGCCATATGAGTTCTGTTATACTCACAGACATCATTCAAACCCCTACCCCTACACCGGTCAACAGCCCTGCACCCCCCCCCCCCCCCCCATTTCTCCTTCACCCAAATCCAGATAGCTGATGTTCTGAAAAAGTTGCAAAATCTGGACCCCTGCAAATCAGCTGGGCTAGACAAACTGGACCCTCTCTTTCTAAAATTATCCGCCATGCTCTTCAACCGATCGCTGCCCACACCTGGCCGCCCGTCCAGCATCATTACTCTGGACGGTTCTGACTTAGACTATGTGGACAATTACAAATACCTAGGTGTCTGGTAAGACTGTAAACTGTCCTTCCAGACTCAAATTAAGCATTTTCAATCCAAAATCAAATCTAGAATCGGCTTCCTTTTTCGCAACAAAGCATCCTTCACTCATGCTGCCAAACATACCCTCGTAAAACTGACTATCCTACCGATCCTTGACTTCGGCGATGTAATTTATAAAATAGCCTCCAACACTCTACTCAGCATATTGGATGCAGTCTATCACAGTGCCATCCGTTTTGTCACCAAAGCCCCATGAACTACCCACCACTGCGACCTGTATACTCTCGTTGGCTGGCCCTCGCTTCATATTGATCGCCAAACCCAGGTGATCTATAAGTCTTTGCTAGGTATAGCCCCGCCTTATCTCAGCTCACTGATCACCATAGCAGCACCCACCCGTAGCACGTGCTCTGGCAGGTATATTTCACTAGTCACCCCCAAAGCCTATTCCTCCTTTGGCCGCCTTTCCTTCCAGTTGTCTGCTGCCAATGACTGGAACGAATTGCAAAAATCACTGAAGCTGAAGACCCATATCTCCCTAACTAACTTCAGGCACCAGCTGACAGAGCAGCTCACAGATCACTGCGCCTGTACATAGCCCATTCAACTACCTCTTCCCCCATACTGTTATTTATTTTGCTCCTTTGCACCCCAGAATCTCTACTTGCACACCCATCTATCACTCCAGTGTTTAATTGCTATATTGTCATTATTTTGCCACTTTGGCCTATTTATTTCATTTGCACACACTGTATATATACTTTTTCTATTGTATTATTGCCTGCATGTTTGTTTATTCCATGTGTAACTCTGTGTTGTTGTTTGTGTTGCACTGCTTTGCTTTATCTTGGCCAGGTCGCAGGTGTAAATGAGAACTTGTTCTCAACTAGCCTACCTGGTAAAAATAAAGGTTAAATATTTAAATAAAATAGTGATGAGCTTGGAGGGCACTATGGTGTTGAACGCTGAGCTGTAGTCAAATGAACAGCGTTCTCACGTAGGTAAAATTCACAAAATAGCACAATTAGTCAGGAGCCTGTAAAACAACCGCTATTCCTTCCAGCGCCATGCTGTCATCTCACACAATGCTGTGACAATAGTCCAATATTGCCTGGTTATGTTCTCAATGTATCAGCACATGGGTGGTTTGTGAGTGGGTACAGACAGATGTTACAAAAACATGTAAACAGAAGAAAACTGTCAACTTTCTGGAATTTTTCCAGTTTTGTCATGAGACTGTGTGGGACTGTGTGGTTTGATATGCTGCCCGATAGACCACTGAGGAAGACTATAATAGAAACGAGGAAGAACAGAAGAATAAGGGATTTGATGAAGATGATTTGATGAACACTGGTGGTTTGTGGGTGAATATCTATCAAATCAATCAAATGTATTTATAAAGCCCTTTTTACATCAGCAGATGTCACAACGTGCTTATACAGAAACCCAGCCTAAAACCCCAAACCGCAAGCAATGCCGATGTAGAGGCTCAGTGGCTAGGAAAAACTCCCTAGAAATGCAGGAACCTAGGAAGAAACCTAGAATGGAACCAGGCTCTGAGGGGTAGCCAGTACTCTTCTTGCTGTGCCGGGCGGAGATTTATAAGAGTACATGGCCATTTTAAGGCCAGATCGTTCTTCAAGATGTTCAAACGTTCATAGATGACCAGCAGTGTCAAATAATAATCACAGTGGTTGTAGAGGGTGCAACAGGTCAGCAGTAAATGTCAGTTGGCTTTTCATAGCCGAGCATTCAGAGGTTGAGACAGTAAGTGCAGTAGAGCGGGAGAGAGGGTCAAAAACAGCAGGTCCGGGACAAGGAAGCACATCCGATGAACACGTCAGGGTTCCATAGCCATAGGCAGATCAGTTGAAACTGAAGCAGCAGCACAACAAGGTAGTATGTCTGGTGAAAAGTCAGTGTTCCATAGCCACGGGCAAAATAGCAGAAACTGGATCAGCAGCACAGCCAGGTTGGACGGGGACAGGCCAGGAGTTGTCAGGCCAGGTAGTCCTGAGGCATGGTCCTAGGGCTCAGGTCCTCTGGGAGGGGGAAGAGAGAGTGATGGGAGAATTAGAGGGAGCATACTTAAGTTCACACAGGACACCAGATAAGACATGAGAATTACACCAGACTGACCCTAGCCCCCTGGCACATACTGGAGACTGAGACGGGGGGGGGGGGGGGACACTGTGGCAGGGTCCGAGGATACCCCCAGACAGAGCCAACCAGGCAGGATATAACCCTACCCACTTTGCCAAAGCACAGCCCCCACACCACTAGAGGGATATCAACAGACCACCAACTTAATACCTTGAGACAAGGCTGAGAATAGCCCACGAAGATCTCCCCCACTGCACAAGCCCGAGGGGGCGCTAAACCGGACAAGAAGATCTTGTCAGTAAATCAACCCACTCAAGTCGAGTGTATCGAAAGCCTGGCACGACGTGACGCACCCCTCCTTGGGATGGCATGGGAGAGCACTAGTAAGCCAGTGATTCAGCCCCCCCTTATAGATTCAGAGGCACAGTGGAGAGAGGGGAACTTGCCAGGCAGAGACAGCAAGGGCGATTCGATTCTTCACTCCAGTGCCTTTGCACCCCTGGTCGAGACTACCATATGTCTGAAACACAGGCTTCCAGGGTAGGCAATTTTGGGGCTTAAACCTGTTATGGCTGCAAGCCCGATATCGGTACACCTATGACAACATCCCCCCACCCCCCCCACACTGATTAGCATCGCTAGCATAGCGTCACAATTAAATAGTAGCATCTAAATATCATTAAATCACAAGTCCAAGACACCAAATGAAAGATACAGATCTTGTGAATAAAGCCACCATTTCAGATTTTTAAAATGTTTTACAGGGAAGACAAAATATGTAAATCTATTAGCTAACCACGTTAGCAAAAGACACCATTTTTCTTTGTCCACCATTTTTTCTCTCCACCAGTAGCTATCACCAATTCGGCCAAATAAAGATATTGATAGCCACTAACCAAGAAAAAACCTCATCAGATGACAGTCTGATAACATATTTATTGTATAGGATAGGTTTTGTTAGAAAAATGTGCATATTTCAGGTATAAATCCTAGTTTACAATTGCACCCACCATCACAACTCGACTAGAATAAATACACAGAGCAACGTGTATTACCTAATTACTAATCATAAAACATTTCTTAAAAATACACAGCTCACAGCAATGGAAAGACACAGATCTTGTGAATTCAGACAATATTTCAGATGTTCTAAGTGTTTTACAGCGAAAACACAATAAATCGTTATATTAGCATACCACATGTGCAAACGTTACCAGAGCATTGATTCAAGCCAAAGAGAGCGATAACGTAATCATCGCCAAAATATATTAATTTTTTCACTAACCTTCTCAGAATTCTTCCGATGACACTCCTGTAACATCATATTACAACATACATATAGAGTTTGTTCGAAAATGTGCATATTTAGCCACAAAAAAACGTGGTTATACAATGACAATACTAGCAAAACTAGCCTGAAAATGTCGGGCGCCATATTTGACAGTGATCTTGTCTCATGATTAACTATTCATAAACTTGACTAAAAAAATATAAGTTGGACAGCTATCGAAAGACAAATTAGTTCTTAATGCAATCGCTGAATTACATTTCTAAAATTATCCTTACTGTGCAATACAGGGTTCGCCAAGCGAAGCTATACCAAAGAAAATGGCGGAATATGTGTTTAAAATTTTTCGACAGAACAACGATTTATCATCTTAAATATTTCTTACTATGAGGTGATCTTCCATCAGAATCTTGGGCAATGTATCCTTTCTTGGGTCTAATCTTCTTTTGGTCGAAAGATGTCCTGTTGTCCGTCGAAATGCCCACTAACGTTCGACCGGGACCCCGAAACGTGCCCGGTGCTTCAAAGTTCATCACATAGAAATGCCTCAATCGCACTAAACGGATATAAATTGCTATAAAACGGTTTAAATTAACTACCTTATGATGTTTTTAACACCTATAACGAGTAAAAACATGACCGGCGATATATTACTGGCTAAACAACAGCTTGGAAAAAGAGCAGGTCCAACGTCCATCGTGCGTCAGGCGCAGGGAGCAAAAGAACGGTACATCCGGTCTTTGGCGTTTTATACAGGCCCTGATTGCGCAATCGACTCCATTCAAATTGTCACCACTTACTGACATCTAGAGGAAGGCGTGGGCAGTGTTTGTATCCTCATAGGATTTACAGGGACTTTAAAACTGACCTGGAACCAGAGGCCAAGATTTCTGAAATCTCACTCACTGGGAGGAAAAGTGCTGTAGAATGAGTTCTGTTTCACTCAGAGACATAATTCAAACGGCTATAGAAACTAGAGAGTGTTTTCTATCCAATAATAACAATAATATGCATATTGTACGAGCAAGAATTGAGTACGAGGCCGTTTGAAATGGGCACCCTTAATCAGAGCTACTCAATACTGCCCCTGCAGCCATAAAAAGTTAACCATGTTTCATCGAAATGTACAGCTAGCTGTGTCTCGTACGCATAGCAGTGAAAATTGACATTGTGGTTCCGAATGACATCACCTAGAGGTAGAATATATAGTGAAAACAATAGTGGTCCTAAAACGGAACCGTGAGGATCACCTAAACTTACCATTTAACTTACCACCTAAACCATCCACCTAGACGAACTGATATCTTTCCGACAGTTAAGCTCTAAACCAGGCAAGACCAATTAGGGTTTCCAATCCCTCCAAAATAATGTGGTGATCAATTGTGTCAAAAGCGACATAAGGTCTAGGAGCACAAGGACAGATGCAGAGCCGCGATTAACCTGTTAGGCGGGCTGTCCCGACATCGGTACACTTATGACAACATCCAGCTCAATTGCAGGGCGCGAAATTCAAAATCTATTTTTTAAAAATATTTAACTTTCACACATTAACAAGTCCAATACAGCATTTGAAAGATAAACATCTTGTTAATCCAGCCAACGTGTCCGATTTTTAAAATGTTTTACAGCAAAAACACCACGTATATTTATGTTAGTTCACCACCAAATACAAAAGAGGACAGACATTTTTCACAGCACAGGTAGCATGCACAAAGCCAACCTAACTAACCAAGATCCAACCAAACAAACCTAGAAACAACTTCCTCAGATGACAGTCCTATAACATGTTACACAATAAATCTATATTTTGTTCGAAAAATGTGCATATTTGAGCTATAAATCAGTTTTACATTGATGCTACCATCATAGCTACAGTCAGAAATAGCACGGGAGTAGCCAGAGTAAATACAGACACCAACGTCAACTACCTAATTACTCATCATAAAACATTTCAGAAAAATATATGGTGTATAGCAAAATGAAAGACAAAGATCTTGTGAATACAGACAATATTTCCGATTTTTTAAGTGTTTTACAGCGAAAACACAATATATCGTTATATTAGCTTACTGCAATGGCTAACACACAACAGCATTGATTCCAAGTAATCGGTAGCGATAGCACAGCTCGACAGATATATGAAATAGCATCCCAAATTGGGTCCTTATCTTTGTTGATCTTCCATCAGAATGTTGTAAAGGGGTCCATTGTCCAGAACGGTCTTTGTTTGAATCCAGAACGAACTATTTCCCTCTTGAATTAGCAAGCACACTGGCCGTGCGGCGCTAACCTCTCCTTCTTGAAAAAAATATTCCAACGCATCACGTCTAAAGTCCCGAATAAATTTCAATAATATAATTAAACTATATTGAAAAA
This sequence comes from Salvelinus namaycush, assembly GCF_016432855.1. Taxonomy (NCBI): domain Eukaryota; kingdom Metazoa; phylum Chordata; class Actinopteri; order Salmoniformes; family Salmonidae; genus Salvelinus; species Salvelinus namaycush. Next base: position 4,050,880 of record NC_052332.1, on the reverse strand, counting down.
ACATACTTTAGGATGATATTGTGACATGTATCAAGTAAAATCGAAGCCGGAGATTATATTCACCTATAACGACGGTTTTCCAGGAGGCAATTCAAGGTCCAACTTCGCGCCTTCGGAAAAAAAAATTATGGCGGACCTCTCACTCCAAGAGGCTGTATTCAATCCCAGAACGAGATATTCAAGTCCTTTCTGCTCTCACTTCCGCATGACACCCAGGGGAAGGCGTATGATGTGTTTCTATGGTCCCAAGTGACATGCCCTTTTATAGACAAGCTCTTGAAAAAAGACCTCGCATTTGGAAATCTCACTTCCGGATAGGAAATGGGCTGCAGAAAGAGTTCTGGTTCACTTAGAGAAATAATTCAAACGGTTTAAGAAACTAGAGAGTGTTTTCTATCCAATAGAAATGATAATATGCATATTGTACGAGCAAGAATTGAGTAGGAGGCCGTTTGAAATGGCCACCTCTTTCCAGGTTACTCAGTGCTGCCCCTTGCAGCCATAAGAAGTTAAAAGGTAATTTACCACCTTCAAAAGTGAGGTGTCAGTACTAAAATCTAAAATCAGACTGGTGCGTTTCGTATGCATTATTTGTCTTCAGGAAGGCAGTGATTGCTGCACAACAGCTTTTTTTTAATATATTGAAAATAATAGAGGATTCGATATAGGCCAACTTTTTTTTATTTTTTCGGGTGAAGGTTTGGCTTTTTCAGGAGAGGCTTTATTACTTTATTTGGTACACATCCGGGGGATAGGGAGCAATTATTATGGTCAACATAGGGCCAAGAACAGGAAGTAGGGCTGGGGAATAGGGTCCAGTAGGTAGCTGGAAGGTTTAGAGGCCATGACTATTTTCGTGAATGTGTAGAGATACAGGATTAAAAAACTTGGCCACTTAACGAAGATCAGTCTTTACAGGGCTAAAAGAAAAGGAATATAACATTTACTGTTTACAGGAAACTCACTCTACATCCTTAGATGAAGTTGTGTGGATAAAGGAATGGGGTGGTGAAATAATTTTCTGTCATGAACAAAAGAACTCAAAAGGTGTGATTTAATTAACAAAAATTTCGATTTGAATATGCAAATAATCAGGAATGACTTTCTAATATGAAAGTGGATGAAAAATAGATTTGGCTCATTAATCTATATGATCCAGATCAGGATGATCCATACTTCTTCGAAAATATTTATACCAATTTATTAAACTTGCAGGCAACAAATGATCAAATCATAATGGTAGGAGACTATAACATAGTGTTAAGTACCTCAATGGACCGTAAAGGAAGTCACTCTACAAACTATCATAACCGTGCCCTTAAGAAAATCACAAATATTATGGACACATTAGAAATAGTGGATATTTGGAGACTAAAAACCCCGACCTAGTGAGATATACAGTACATGGAGGAGACTTAATCAAGCTAGTCGTCTTGACTACTTTCTTGTCTCTTTCTCTCTTGCATCAAAGGTTAAAAAAGTTTTAATAGGAGACAGAATGCAATTGGATCATCATCTAATTGGCCTTCACATAACTCTCAGAATTTTCACGTGGACGGGGATATTGAACATTTTATCAAAGTTTACTGGAGGACAACTTATTTTTAACTAAGACAAAATAACTAACTGAATTGTTATTGTTTGGGATACCTTTAAATGTACCTTCAGGAGGTCATTCAATTCAATATTCATCAATAATTAAAAAAGCAGTTTCTAGCTAAAGAGACAAGACTAACAAGGGAAAAACATTAACTAATAGTACAGGTAGATGACAATAAAAACGATACTACAGAGATACAAAATAAGTTAGAGGAAAAACAAAAAGAACTTGAACTTATTCAGTGTAAACTATTACAAAAATTAAGCAAGCTGGATGAAATATGGAGAAAAATGCACAAAATTATTCCTGAATCTCCAATACGCTAACAGATGTTCTCTTTTCCATCTCATCCTCTCCCACTGAATGAAGATTACGGTAAGGAATTCTTTCCAAATAAAAAATATAATTAACAAATGTACAGAAAGGTCAGTGTGAAGGCCAAATTACAGAGGATTAACTTCTTGAGGCTATTAAATCCTTTCAGTCTGGAAAAACCCCAGGGCTTGATGGCATACTGGTAGAGGTATATCAAGCATATTTGATATACTAAAAGCTCCATTGTTAGATTGTTTTAACTACTCCTATAGAAATGGTAGTCTGTCAGGTACTCAGCAGGAAGGTCTGATTTCTCTATTATTAAAACAAGACCCAGATGGCAAATATAAAGATCCAGTCTATCTAAAAAACTGGAGGCCCCTTACACTTCAATGTTCTCTAAGAAGCCAGGCCTGGTATTTATAGCGAATTTTGAAAAGGCATTTGATAAAGTAAGACTGGATTTTATTTATAAATGCCTGGATTTTTTCAATTTCGTGATTCTCTTATAAAATGGGTAAAAATAATGTATAGCAACCCCAGGTTGCAACAGTATAGCAAAATCAGATCCAATAACAACATTAGCAGATTAGAAATCCAAGGCCTAAAAACAAAGGTGTCCATGTATGCCAATGACTCAAGTTTTATATTAAGTCCGCAAGCTAGATCCCTGCAATGTCTCATTGAAGATCTAGATAACTTTTCTGTACTCTCTGGACTAAAACCTAATTATGATAAGTGTACAATATTACGTATTGGATCTTTAAAAAATACTACTTTTACATTACCCTGCAGTTTACCAATAAAATGGGCTGATGGTGAAGTAGACATACTTGGTATTCATATCACAAAAGATATAAATAAGCTCTCCACAATGAATTTCAATAGAAAACTTGTAAAAATAGACAAGAACCTGCAACCATGGAGAGGTCTATTTATGGAAAAATTGCCCTGTTTTAACTCCTTAGTCATATCTCAGTTACTTATGGTGCTGCTTACTCCTGCTTATTCGTTTTTCAAATCAAATGAGCAAAAAATATTTTGCTTTATCTGTGACGCTAAACCAGACAAAATAAAGCGTGCCTATCTATATAATGAATATGAATTGGATGGGTTGAGATTATTAAATATAAAATCACTAAACCTCTCTCTAAGCTTCACTTATTCAAATGTTTTACTTGAACCCTAAATGGTTCTTAAGTAGATTACTAATAAAAGCTCATCCACTGTTTAAAATGGCCTTTTTGCCTTTGTGCAGATTGCCATGTCTCATTTTCGATTAATTGAAAATGATACTTTTTCGAAGTATGTCTCTTTTTCAAACAAGCATTGCAGATCTGGCTACAATTTCAATTTCATTCCCCTGAAAAGAGAACAAATATTACAACAAATATTAAAGTCAAAATTAAACATACAAAGTTACTTTGAGGGGCAGTGTTTTTACAGCTAATGCCGGTTTGTCTGAGGCTGATGCCGTGCAGGTGTTTGTACACATGCATATACACACACTCTCATTCAAATACACGCATACACAGACACACACATGTAATAGTGCCAGACATGCACTCAAACATATACAGTTGGCATTGCTGTTATGATTTTAGTTGTCCTTGATGTCCTTTGTTTTGTTTTGTTTTTTTGTATTGTATTGTTTGCTTTTTCTTTTTTCTCTTTTATTAATTTTCTTGGTTGAGGGGTTCTTGGGGGTGGGGAATGGAATTAATTGTATGTATTTTTCTTTTTTATTCTTGGGTGGGGACTGTGGGAGTGGTCTCGGATGGTTGAGGGTCAGCTATTGGGGAACTGTGGGGGGGATCTTGGAGGGTTTGGGTTCACGTTTTTTGGCCTGGTGGGAGATCTGTCAACGTGCCCTTAAGCAGGGCATTGACCCTGGATGCTTCTGTGTGTCGCTCTGAATGGGAGTCTGTTGGATGACTGGTGTGGTGTAATTGTTGAGCGGCTTCACTGCAAGTATATTGTATGTTTCGGATATTAAAAATAAAACAAATTATATATATATATATAACTTGAGTGTCTCCATTGATCCTAGGTCCTGGCAGTTCTGTGCAGATTCAGGACAACTGAGTTGTGGAGAAATATGCATATTCAAAGAGGAGTCCGTAATTTGCTTTCTAATGATCAATATTTTTTTTGTTGAAGAAGTTAATGAATTCATCACTGCTGAAGTGAAGGCCATCCTCACTTGGGGAATGCTGCTTTTTAGTAAGTTTTGTGACAGTATCAAAAATACATTTTCAATTTGTTTTTATTCTCCTCAATCAGATTGGAAAAGTAGGATGATTGAGCAGCAGTGAGAGCTCTTTGATATTGCACGGTACTGTCTTTCCAAGCTAGTTGGACTTCCGTTCCAATTTCTGAAAGCTTACTTCAGGGCTCGGGTATTTTCTGTGTACCAGGGAGCAATTTTTTTGTGTCAAATGTGTTTTGTTTTTAGAGGTGCGACTGCAAGGATAGGTTCAGATCCTTGGTTAGGTGGTTAACTGATTTTTGTATTCCAACGTCCTTGGGTAGGTGGAAGGAGTCTGGAAGGTTGTCCAAGAATTTATAGCGCAGCTTTTGATAAACCTTGGTTAGGGTCTGAGCAGATTATTTGTGGCGATTGCAAACGTAATAATATGGTGGTCCGATAGTCCAGGATTATGAGAAAAAAAACATTTAGATCCCCAATATTTCTTCCATGGGACAAAACAAGTTCCAGGGTATGATTGTGGCAATGCGTGGGTCCCGAGACATGTTGGACAAAACCCACTAAGTCGATGTAGAGTAGGTCTGTGGACTACTGTGGAATACTACTATAGAATCACAGAATTTGTGTTGTTTATAAATTGGTTTTTGAAGATGTGTTGTTTTCCAGGGAAGGATGCTCGTCTCTATGTGTTCAGACTGAGCATGCTCAAGAGAGGCCTGGAGGAGAGGCAGCTGGTTCGCACCAAGTGTGACAGCCGAGAAAACAAACTGGAGAAGACCAAAGGTACACACACAAGCAGGCATACGCACGCATACACATATTTGTTTTACTATCCTTGTGGGGACCAAACAAATGATTCCCATTCAAAATCCTAACCTTAACCCCTAACCCTAACTCCTAAACATAACCCCTAATCCGAATTGAAACCCTAAACTTAACACCTAAGACTAAAATAGCCTTTTTCCTTGTTTTAAAACTAAAAACGCACACACTCAGCGCACGGTCCTGTTCCCAGGCAGTGTGCCAGTTCAGTGAGGTGTAGTAGAGTAGAGCGTCCGGCCACAGCCACAGCACTGATCTGTGGAACAGTCCCTGAGGAGAGGACAACACCCCCCCTACTACACACTGTATGGCCTCTACAATACAACCACAGTACGTGGGTGTGTTTGGGGTGTGGGTTTTGGAGGGGGAGGAAGGGTGAGCATGAGTGTGTGTGTCTCAGAAAAGAGATTAGAGGAATAGAACCTGCTGCATTTCGATATGTAAGGACCAGACCAGATCCAATATGCCACTCAGGTAGGGGAAGCACTTCTTAGACAATGAATGAGAAAGAGACAGAGAGGGAAACTCTCTCTCTATCTCACCCCTATCCCCCCTTCTGTCTCCCCATCACCCTTCTGTCTCCCCATCACCCTCCCCCTCTCTCCTTCCCTCCCCTACTGCCCCTACCCCAGGGTGTCACCTGTACTCTATCAACACCCACCACGGGTCAGAGTTGAGGATCGTGGCAGCCATCAGAAACAAGCTCCTCCTCATCACCAGGAAACAGCCCCGCCCCGATGGCATGGGCACCGCAACCGACTCGCCCGTGGACCAGTTCCAGTACATACGGGTGGGGTCATTTTTACACACAAGCGGACACACACAACACACGGTTTACACAGAAACACAGACTACACTTTCCACTATCGTGCACAGTAGTTCTTTACCATAACCATTTTGAATGACTGGATGAGTTCAACGTAACAATCAGTATTTTAGAGTAAACTTTCATCGTGGACCAGCGAGAGTATGTCACCACAGCTAAACCTAATAAGGAATGGGGCTAGTGGATGAGGAGAGGCGCATAGCCAAAACTACATGCACGTTGACTGTGTGAGACCTGTGGGAGCCCCATGTGGGAGCCCCATCCTCCTGATAAGTCCCCCTCCGTTACAATTTAGTCATTTAGCAGACACTCTTATCCGGAGTGCCTTGCTCAAGGGCACATCAACACATTTTTCACCTAGTCAGCTCAGGGAGTCAAACTAGCAACCTTTTGGTTAGTGGCGCAACACTCTTAACCGCTAGGCTACCTGCCGCCCTGTCCTCTAGGAAATCTGTCTGTGTGAAACTCCGGTGGTGATGGCTTTGGTGGATGGTCCTACAGGGGAGAACGACAACATGATCTGTGTGGCCTACAAACACCAGTTTGACCTGATCAACGAGAGCACCGGGGACGCATACAGGCTGCACCACGTAGACGCCAACCGAGTGAGACCTCCAACCATTTACCTTCCATTTATCTTCAGTGTACCTGGTTGGTTAACTGAGAACAGAGCTCAACAATGGAAGAGTTACAGTTTAGGGGGAGACGAGTTGAAGACGGGCCAGTGAATGATAATTGAATAGAATAAATGAATGTACTTTCTTCATAATTGAATCAAGTAAATTCAATACTGTGTTCTTCTCTGCCGTGTGCACACAGGTCAACTTTGTGGCAGCCATCGATGTGTACGAGGATGGGGAGGCTGGTATTTTGTTGTGTTACAATTGTGAGTCTCTATTTATCCCTTATTTTACATCAAAGTATAAATATTTATCTGGGGTGTTTCTACATTCTAATTTACAGTAATATTATAATATACACTGACTATACAAAACATTAAGAACACTCTTCATCACATAGACTGACCTGGTGAATCCTGGTGGAAGCTAGGATCCATTATCGATGAAAATTGTTAAATACACTTCAATCAATGTAGATGAAGGGGAGGAGACAGGTTAAAGAAGGATTTTTAAGCCTTGAGACTTGGATTGTGTATGTGGGCCATTCAAAGGGTGAATGGACAAGACACAATATTTAAGTGCCTTTGAACAGGGTATGGTGGTAGGTGCCAGGCGCACCGGTTTGGGTCAAGAACAGCAATGCCGCTGGGGTTTTCACGCTCAACAGTTTCCCATGTGTATCAAGAATGGTCCTCTCTTGATATGGTGCAACTCAATATTAGGAAGGTGTTCCTAATGTTTGGTATACTCAGTGTCTATTGTCCATTGTCGTCAACCCGCAAATATCTGTTCGTATAAGATTACTTTACAAATACGTAAGATGCGTCCCAAATGACCCAAATTATAGTATCCTATGGGCTCTGGTCAAAAGTAGTGCACTGTAAAGTGAATAGGGTGCCATTTGGGACATAGACATGGTTTAACGACTGAAATTAGATGTCTTAGCTCTGTCTCTCTCGCTCTGCTGTACAGATATCTGTTCCTATAAGAAGGTGTGTCCGTTCAACGGCTCCACCCCCATGATCCAGTCCAACGCGTCTGACTTCCACTTCAGCTGGAACCAGATGCCCAATGCCATCGGTGAGTGGTACTGGTAACCATAGCAACCAGCAGTCCCACCCCTCCCCGCTCCCGCGGTCAGCCCAGCCTCCGGCCCTGGCCTAAGCCCCGTCGCCATGGTAACATGCAGCGGGTGGCTACTGAGGCTAGGTCGTCGAGTGCATTTGTCCGTGTCTGTGCTTCTGTGTGTTTGTTCCTGATGACTGATGAAAGCAGAGAATGGCCGACTAAAGAGACATTACTTTTTGATTTAAATAAATATGACATGAACTACAGTTTCTCTTCTCCATGTTTGTGTGTGTATGTTTGTACTGTGATGCTGCTTTGACAAACCAATTGTCCCCTTGGGATGAATTAAGAAACTATCATTACCTATTGTCTATTATCTATCACATATCCCAACCATTTATATCAACTTCATTTAGCCAGGTGTCTTTCTTCTGAATGTTGATGCTGTGCTTTTAACTTACTTAATTGTCATGAACTCTGTGTTACTTTTGGTTGTCCGTTCTGCCTGTGCAGAGCATATTATGAATGTCAATGCAGATTGGTTGTCCTGTCCATTGTAAAACCATAGCAGGAAGTTATTGTTGTTTTTGTTGTTGTGTTGCAGTTTGTTCATCCTTTATCAACCAAATAACAGGAAGTTGCTGTGTTACAGTGTGTGCGTTCCCCTACATCCTGGCTTTTACCACTGACTCCATTGAGATCCGGCTGGTTGTCAACGGTAACCTGGTCTATACAGCTGTGGTGCCAGAGCTGCAGCTGACTGCCTCGAGGGTGAGTCTGATTGACAGGTGGATGTGTCCAATCATGGTAATGATTGTAATGAAAATGTGTGCACAATTGTGTATATTTTTTCATGTACACTCAGTGGCTAGTTTATTAGGTAGAACCATCTAGTACCGGGTCAGACACCCTTTTGCTTCCAGAACTGCCTGAATTATTTGGGGCATGGATTCTACAAGTCGGAAACGTTCCACAGGAATGTTGGTCAATGCTGACTCGATGGCATCACGCAGTTGCTGCAGATTGGACGGCAGTACCCCAGCCTGTACACTCTTTGAAAAAAAGGTGCTAAGTAAAACCATACAGAGTTCTTTGGTTTGCCCCATGGAGGAACCCTTTTTGGTGCTGTGTAGAACACTTTGCAGAGGGTTCTATCTAGAACTCTCTATGTAGGGTTCTTCAAAGTCCCTAATGTATATTGTTCTACCTAGAATCCTCTATGAAGGGTTTTACCTAGAATCCTCTATGAAGGGTTCTACCTAGAATCCTCTATGAAGGGTTTTACCGAGAATCCTCTATGAAGGGTTTTACCGAGAATCCTCTATGAAGGGTTTTACCGAGAATCCTCTATGAAGGGTTCTACCGAGAATCCTCTATGAAGGGTTCTACCTAGAACCCTCTATGAAGGGTTTTACCTAGAACCATCTATGAAGGGTTCTACCTAGAATCCTCTATGAAGGGTTTTACCTAGAACCCTCTATGAATGGTTCTACCTAGAACCCTCTATGAATGGTTCTACCTAGAACCATCTATGAAGGGTTCTACCTAGAACCCTCTGAAGGGTTTTACCTAGAACCCTCTATGAAGGGTTTTACCTAGAACCCTCTATGAAGGGTTATACCAATAATTATTTTATCATCGACAGGTAGGACCCACCGTTAGCCTTATTAGCCTTTACAAATGTATTATTTATGACAATACATTGCACTGTATGTATTGTCATAAATATGTATTCAGACCCCTTCCCTTTTTCCACATTTTGTTACATTATTATTATTCTAAAATTGATCAAATAAATGTTTTTCCTCATCAATCTACAATCAATAACCTATAATGTATTACAAATAAAAAACAGATACCTTATTTACATAAGTATTCAGACCCTTTGCTATGAGACTCGAAATTTAGCTCAGGTTTATCCTGTTTCTATTGATCGTCCTTGAAATGATTCTACAACTTGATTGGAGGCCACTTTTGGTAAATTCTATTGATTTGGTCATGATTTGGAAAGGCACACATCTGTCTATATAAGGTCTCACAGTTGACAGTGCATGTCAGAGGAAAAACCAAGCCATGAAGTTGAAGGAATTGTCCGTAGAGCAATTCCAAGATTCTTTGGTCTGATGAAACCAAGATTGAACTCTTTGGCCTGAATGCCAAGCATCACATCTGGAGGAAACCTGGCACCGTCCCTACGGTGAAGCATGGTGGTGGCAGCATTGTGCTGTGGGGATGTTTTTCTGCGGCAAGGACTGGGAGACTAGTCAGGGTTGAGGGAAAGATGAACGGAGCTATCCTTGATGAAAACCTGCTCCAAGAGCGCTCAGGACCTTAGACTGGGACGAAGGTTCACCTTCCAACAGGACATCGACCCTAAGTACAGCCAAGACAACGCAGGAGTGGCTTCGGGACAAGTCTCTGAATGTCCTTGAGTGGCCCAGCCAGAGTCCGAACTGGAACCCGATCGAACATCTCTGGAGAGACCTGAAAATAGCTGTGCAGCAACGCTCCCCATCCAACCTGACAGAGCTCGACAGGATCTGCAGAGAAGAATGGGAGAAGCTCCCCAAATACAGGTGTGCCAAGCTGATAGTGTCATACCCAAGAAGACTCGAGACTGTAATCGCTGCCATAGGTGTTTCAACAAAGAATTGAGTAAATGGTCTTAATACTTATGTAAATGTGATATTTCAGGTTTTTATTATATATAATACATTCTAAACCTATTTTTGCTCCGTCATTATGGGGTATTGTTTGTAGATGAATGAGGATATAAAAAAAAGTTGTAATCCATTTCAGAATAAGGCTGTAACGTAACATAATGTGGAAAAAGTCAAGGGTTCTGAATACTTTTAGGAACCTTTCTTTCTAAGAGTGTACAGTTAACACCATGCAGGTTGGGTCCATGCTGCTTATGCCAAAACTCTGCCATCAGCATGATGCAACAAGAACCGGGATTCATTGGACCAGGTGATGTTTTTCCACTCAATTGTCCAGTGTTGGTGATCCCATGCGCAATGGAGCCGCTTCTTCTTGTTTTTAGCTGATAGGAGTGGAACGGAATGGTCATCTGCAGCAATAGCCCATCCGTGACATGGATCAACAAGTTGTGCGTTCCGAGATGCCATTCTGCACACCACTGTTGTACTGTGCCGTTATTTGTCTGTTTGTGGCCCTCCTGTTAGCTTGCACAATTCTTTCCATTCTCTTTCAACTAGCTTTTTTCGCTTACAGGACTGCCGCTGACTGGATGTTTTTTTTGTTTGTCGCGCCATTCTCGATAAACCCCAGACACGGTCATACTTAAAGCCCAGGAAGGCAGAGTTTTCTGAGATACTGAATCCGGCCTGCCTGGCACCGACGATCACATCACCCTCAAAGTTGTTATCAACCAAACGAACAGTAACTGGATGCCTGTCATCCTGCTTTATATAGCAAGCCACTGCCACGTGACTCATTTTCTGTAGGAGCGATCGATTTTCGTGAACGGGGTGGTGTACCTAATAAACGGTCAGGTCACCCCTTAAAAAAATATATAAAAAAATAAATAAAAAATAAACGGTCAGGTGAGTGTATATGCCTGTGTGCGCATCCGGTCATGAGCAAATTTGTTTTGCGAGCAGGGACAATAAACTGTACAAAAACAATCAAACACACACAACTCTTACACAGCAGAGGGATACACAGTACACAGACTCGAGTGTACCGTTTAGCAATATGAAATACAACATCGTTGTGTTAGCAGGTGTTGGTTAGGGAAATAATGCCATCACCTGTCATACTTTATCTCCCTCTCATTCTTCTCAATCTCTATTTCTCTCTGTCTACCTCTATTCATCTTTCCCCATATCCACTTTTTCTGCCCCTCTCCATTTCATTCAATCCCTCCATCTTCCCCCCCATCCCCTGCTCACGCAGTCGGACATCTACTTTGTGTCGTCCGCTCCGGTCAACTCGGCTTCCAACTGCAGCTCCCGGGACACCAGTTCCCAGAGTTCGCCACAGACGCCCACAGGCTACGAAATGCCCGTGTTCCCCTCACCGCTCGGAGACGGTAAGCCTCACATAGCAACCAAACACGATATAGAATGACACAAAGTACAATTGGAAATGCACACTTTGTTGACTAAGAGTCTTTGCTATTTATTTGTTATTGTTTGGTGGGGGGGCGTAGTATGATTTATAACACAAGCAACCTTATATAAAAAAAAAACTTGCCTGGCCCAAAGAACTAAATCAACCCACACACTGTGAAACCCTTGCAAGGGTAAATTATTTACACCATTTTTTGTTTGTTTCTATGCCGTTGAGAAGTTTAATTGAGGCTGTAGTTGTGAAAATGTTCCTCCAAAGCTTGAGGCAGAATGCCACCTCTGAATCTTCGTTGGAACATTCCCAGTGGAGTGTGATATCTTTCACATACACATACTGTATGAACACACACACACACACAGTAGGAGAGAACAGCAGTCAATGTGCATGAACCTGTGATCCCACCCACCCAGCCACCAGCAGTCACCTAGTCTCTGTGACTCCAACTAAAACTCACAAGATGAAGACAGGGTTTCCCCTCAAGGACAGAGGGATCTCAATATCACCTTCTCTTTTTTGCTCGCTCGCTCTCCTCTCTCTCTTTCTCTCTCCCTTCCTCCCGTCTTTCCACTCCTTCTACACTACCCATCCCCCTCCTAGACCCCCATCCACCCTTCCACTCTCTTTCCAATGAAGGTACTCCTCCCTCAATCCTTCTAAATGTATATTGCTGTCGTCTGCAATGGAACATATTTATGATGCACTGTGTGTCCAGGAGGGACAGTTTTTAATGATACACAAGGATGTCATTTACTGTGATTACAGAGAGGGGGAGAGAGACAGAGAGGTGACGACAGCTTTGCGTTTATTACAGAATGTATTTTATCTCTAAGGACGAGACGTGCAGTAATCATCAGACATAGACGCTAAATCTAATGACCACTGAGGTTCATAGACTCATAAGTGGGGTGGAAACACACAGTCCTTCAAATGGGTACGAACACAGGCACGCGCACACACACACACATTTACGTTAGTCCGAGTATGTCATTTCGGGTCACCTCAGGGAACTGCAGTAGCTAGTATGCATGCACACCCTCACACAAACATGCACACTCATACTACAGAGTGCTGATGTATTATTTTGGGCAGAGAGTTTGACATTGGACCTGTACTGGGCTTTAGGGTGAAGGGTCACATTTGGGGGAGGGGTGGGGTAAGATAGATGATACCATTTTTTTTCTGGTCCATCCTCTCTTTTTATTGGTCAACTCTAGTCTTGGAATACTGCTACAACCAATCACATCCCTGTGACAGTGATTGTTTCAGCTCTGGAGGTGGTGCGACTACTAAATGTGTGTGTTCTGTCATACCGGTGTTTGAGTGTGTGTGTGTGTGTTACATAACCTTCTTCTTCATCCCTGGTTCAGATTCTATACGGATCCCGTACGGTACCAAGCTTTCCCTGTACATGTCTAAGGATGCCGAAGGTACTTCAAGCAGTCTTCCACTACTCCTCGGGTTTGTCCCAAATGGCACCTTTTTCCCTTATAGAGTGCACTTTTTTTTCTCCCAAAGCCTTGTGGGCCTTCGTCAAAAGTGGCGCACGATAAAGGGAAAAGGGTGCCATTTGGGATACGTCCCTCCCTCTTCAGTTGTTCTTCATCCCTCCCTCTTCATCTAGCTACACATGCTGCCCTACTAACATGCACGGGGGAAAAACACAACTTTTCCTTTTTTTTTCTTTTTTTTTTTTTACATATGAAGCGGCACGTTTGATTGACCCTCGGTTGAATGTCAAGTGAACGTTATTTGTCTTCCCCATCCCCCTCGCTCTCTGTCACTCTGAGGAGAGCGATTGTGAGAATGAGTGAGTCAGTTTAAAAGAACAACATTTCATGGAGATGAAGAGAGTATGAGAGGGATGCAGGTTGGGAAAGGTAATGCGTGTGAGAGAGGTGAGAATGAGAGAGGGAGACTGAAGAGAGAGAGGGGGGAATGAAAGAGAGAGAGAGAGAGAGGAGAAGATACGTCTGCCGCAGCATGATTTACAGATTGCACTGTCGCCATGGAAACTTTTGTCAAAGCCCCCTCTCCCATCCAGAGTGGTGGGCCAAATAGAGGTGCCACAAAATCTGGGGGGGTGGGGGGAGTGGAGGGAAGATGGGGGCGCTGACAAAAATACCAAAAATACCGCCTATGCCTGCCGTTTCTGCTCTATGGGGACAGGTGCTTTTTAATTGGTGGAGAATTTACTCAGTTTGAGATCACATTTGTTGACATCAGGTAAAACGTGAATACAGGATGCTGAGACTGTGTTGATTGGACTGTCAAACTACATCTGGTAGTATTCGACCAATCCTGAACCATGTTAAATCATGGAATCATATCCCATTCTGATCGGACGGTTACAAGCATAACAATCCAAATATTCAATACTCTTTTGGTCATTACTATTGTCAGTACAACATTTGATTGAAATCTGATCTTAGTTTTTTTGATTTTAAGGTTATTTACCCTGGAGCAGAAACAAATGTGGGATATATAGATCCATGTGATTATGGTCGCTTGCTTGTTTTGATATAATTATTTAATATCTATTTAGTTTGTTATTTACATTTCCGTGTGTCTGGTATTGTTCCTGGAGAGAAGTGCCAGTAAAGCGGTGACAGTGAGTCGGTGAACCTGTAATAATAATATAAGTGACCCCGTCTCCCAGAATGCTGCTTTCTTCACTTCTGACCCTGTGACATTTCAGAACGGCAGTCTGTTTGGTGCAGTGCAGCCTCCCATTGATTCAGACAGTCACATAGCTGCCTGTGTGTGCTAGTATTGCCACCCTGTCCTGCTCAAGGGGAACGCTGCATTAGAATATGACCCTTCACTTCCACCTGGTGGTTACATTAGTCATTGCAAAACAATACAGCTGGGTCGTGTTCATTAGGGCTAAACGTAACAAAACATGTTGCAACGGAAATCAAATAACTATAGTTCTTGTTGGCCAAATCCAAGCTGTCCCTCCTGGATTCAGTCCGTAAATTTGGTGCCTAATGAACCCATCCCTGTTGTGTCTCTGACTGGATTACAGCAGACTAGAGAGGCGGAATGCAGTGCTGTTATCAAGATGTTAAGCATTCAATTAATTTGACTTAAACAGTTTAATATATAGCCGTAAATGGCTGTAATTTAGTGGTCATATTAAATTACAAGAGTGTTGTGCATTCAATTAATTTGACGTCAACGGTTTAATTATTTATTCCAAATTATGAATAAATAATATATAACTGTAAATGGCTGTAATTTAGTGGTCATATTATATTACAAGAGTGTTGATATGATGAAATCATAATGAGATCACACACTGTGCCACTGAGTACAGTGTTATTAATCAGTTTAGATACAGGAGGCTTAATTTTAACATGACATGATCATGTTTTTCATGTTCATGTATTCTTCCAATGTGTGTGTGTGTGTGCATGTGCGTGGTAAACTAACCAAACTAAGCATGTCTCCCTTTCTTCATTGCCTGAAGTTGCCTGGTGTTTAAATTGTGTCTCTCTCTTACTGCAATACCTCACTCTGTATTTCTCCATCCATCCTCACCCTCCCTGCGCCTCTCGCTTCTTGTCTCCCCCTCTCTTCTGTTCCTCTTATTTGATCACTGCCACCCGTTCTTCCTCGACCCTTCTCTCTATCGCCCCTGTCTTGCTCTCGCTCTCTCCCCCATCCTTTTCTCGTTCTCCATTTCATGACACCTCTCCCCCCCCCCATCTCGTACCCATCTCCCAGGTGAGGCACAGTGTAAGCATATTTTCAAGATCCCCCTGAGTAACCTGGTGGGCCGCAGCATCGAGAGGCCCCTCAAGTCGCCACTGGTCAACAAGGTGGTGACGGGCTTGACAGCACAGGTCCCTAGCATGTGTGTGGCCCCCGCGGGGCCCCTCATGCAGGGGGCTTCACACACCCTGTCACTGTCCCGCATGGAGATCAAAGAGATTGCCAGCCGCACCCGCAAAGAGCTGCTAGGTGAGTGAGACACCAAGACTGGAATGTACATACACACCCCTGACTACACACACCTGACAGGGCGTTCAGAACGTTTAGTGGACTGAATAATATGAGTCTTTCCCATCAGTGTTCATGGTCATTTAGCTATTTGATCAACTTTTTTATCTAATACACCTACAGGTGACAATGAGATATACAGTTTACACTGAGTGTACAAAACATTAAGGACACCTTCCTAATATTGAGTTTCACCCCCCCCCCTCCCCATTTGCCCACAGAACAGCCTCAATTAGTCAGCGCATGGACTCTACAAGGTGCTGGAAGCATTCCACAGGGATGCTGGCCCATGTTGACTCCAATGCTTCCCACAGTTGTGTCAAGTTGGCTGTATGTCTTTTAGGTGGTGGAACATTCTTAATACACACGGGAAACTGTCGAGCGGTGCACCTGCTACCATACCCTGCTCAAATATTCTGTCTTGCCCCAGTCACCCTCTGAATTGCACACATACACAATCCATGTCTCAATTGTCTCAAGGCTTTAAATTCCTTCTTTAACCTGTCTCCTCCCCTTCATCTACAGTGATTGAAGTGGATTTAACAGGTGACATCAATAAGGAATCAAATCAAAGTTTATTTGTCACGTGCACCGAATTCAACAGGTATACAACCTTACAGTGAAATGCTTACTTACAGGCCCTAACCAACAGTGCAATTTTGAAGTAAAACATAGGTATTAGGTGAACAATAGATGATAAGTTAGGAAATAGAAAACAACAGTAAAAAGACAGTGAATAATAACAGTAGCGAGGCTATATACAGGCACTGGTTAGTCAGGCTAATTGAGGTAGTATGTACATGTAGGGTTGGTGACTATGAATATATGATAAACAGAGAGTAGCAGTAGCGTAAAAGAGGGGTGGGCGAGTGGTGGGTGGCGGGACATAATGCAGATAGTCCAGCTAGCCAATGTGCGGGGGCACCGGTTAGTCGTGCTAATTGAGGTAGTATGTACATGAATGTATAATTAAAGTGACTATGCATATATGATAAACAGAGAGTAGCAGCAGCGTAAAAGAGGGGTTTGGGGGGGACAGTGCAAATCGTCTGGGTAGCCATTTGATTACCTGTTCCAAGACTTGGTGCTCCGGTACCGCTTGCCATGCGGTAGTAGAGAGAACAGTCTATGACTGGGGTGGGTGGAGTCTTTGACAATTTTTTGGGCCTTCCTCTGACACGGCCTGGTGTAGAGGTCCTGGATGGCAGGCAGCTTAGCCCCAGTGATGTACTGGGCCGTACGCACTTCCCTCTGTAGTGCCTTGCGGTCGGAGGTCGAGCAGTTGCCATACCAGGCAGTGTTGCAACCAGTCAGGATGCTCTCGATGTTGCAGCTGTAGAACCTTTTGAGGATCTGAGGACCCATGCCAAATCTTTTTAGTGTCCTGAGGGGGAATAGGCTTTGTCGTGCCCTCTTTACGACTGTCTTGGTGTGTTTGGACCATTGTAGTTTGTGGTGATGTGGACACCAAGGAACTTGAAGCTCTCAACCTGCTCCACTACAGCCCTGTCGATGAGAATGGGGGCGTGCTCGGTCCTCCTTTTCCTGTAGTCCACAATCATTTTCTAAGTCTTGTTTACATTGAGGGATAGGTTGTTATTAGGGCACCACCTGGCCAGGTCTCTGACCTCCTCCCTATAGGCTGTCTCGTCGTTGTCGGTGATCAGGCCTACCACTGTTGTGTCGTCTTGCAAACTGAATGATGTTGTTGGAGTCGTAACTGGCCACGCAGTCGTGCGTGAACAGGGAGTACAGGAGGGGACTTTGCACACACCCCTGAGGGGCTCCAGTGTTGAGGATGAGCATGGCAGATGTGTTGCTACCTACCCTCACCACCTGGGGGCGGCCCGTCAGGAAGTCCAGGAACCAGTTGCAGAGGGAGGTGTTTAGTCCTAGAAACCTTAGCTTAGTGATGAGCTTTGAGGGTACTATGGTGTTGAACGCTGAGCTGTAGTCAATGAATAGCATTCTCACGTAGGTGTTCCTTTAGTCCAGGTGGGAAAGGGCAGTGTGGAGTGCAATAGAGATTGCATCATCTGTGGATCTGTTTGGGCGATATGCAAATTGGAGTGGGTCTAGGGTTTCTGGAATAATGATGTTAATGTGAGCCCTTACCAGCCTTTCAAAGCACTTCATGGCTACGGACGTGAGTGCTACGGGTCTGTAGTCATTTAGGCAGGTTGCCTTAGTGTGCTTGGGCACAGGGACTACGGTGGTCTGCTTGAAACATGTTGGTATTACAAACTCAATCACGGACATGTTGAAAATGTCAGTGAAGACACCTGCCAGTTGGTCAGCACATGCCCGGAGCACACGTCCTGGTAATCCGTCTGGCCCCTCGGCCTTGTGAATATTGACCTGCTTAACGTTCTTACTCACGTCGGCTACGGAGAGCGTGATCACACAGTTGTCCGGAACAGCTGATGCTCTCATGCATGCCTCAGTGTTGCTTGCCTCGAAGCGAGCATAGAAGTGATTTAGCTCGTCTGGTAGGCTCGTGTCACTGGGCAGCTCGCGGCTGTGCTTCCCTTTGTAGTCTGTAATAGTTTGCACGCCCTACCACATAAGACGAGCGTCGGAGCCGGTGTAGTATGATTCAATCTTAGCCCTGTATTGGCGCTTTGCCTGTTTGATGGTTCGTCAGAGGACATAGCAGGATTTCTTATAAGCTTCCGGGTTAGAGTCCCGTACTTTGAAAGTGGCAGCTCTACCCTTTAGCTCAGTGCGAATGTTGCCTGTAATCCATGGCTTCTGGTTGGAGTATGTACGTACAGTCACTGTGGGGACGATGTCCTCGATGCACTTATTGTGGTGTATTCCTCAATGCAATCGGAAGAATCCTGGGAACATGTTCCAGTCTGTGATAGCAAAACAGTCCTGTAGTTTAGCATCTACTTCTTCTGACCACTTTTTTATAAACCGAGTCACTGGTGCTTTCTGCTTTAATTTTTGTTTGTAAGCAGGAATCAGGAGGATAGAATTGTGGTCAGATTTTACCAAATGGAGGGAGAGCTTTGTACGTGTCTCTGTGTGTGGAGTACAGTTGATCTAGAATGTTTTTTTCCCATCTGGATGCGCATTTAACATGTTGATAGAAATTAGGTAAAACTGATTTAAGTTTCCCTGCATTAAAGTCTCCGACCGCTAGGAGTGCCGCCTCTGGGTGAGCGGTTTCCTGTTTGCTTATTTCCTTATACAGCTGACTGAGTGCAGTCTTAGTGCAAGCGTGCGTCTGTGGTGGTAAATAAACAGACACGAAAAGTATAGATGAGAACTCTTGGCAAATAGTGTGGTCTACAGTTTATCATAAGATACTCTACTTCAGGCGAGCAAAATCTAGAGACTTCCTTAGATTTCGTGCACCAGCTGCTGTTTACAAATATGCACAGACCGCACCCCTCGTCTTATCGGAGTGTGCTGTTCTATCTAGCCGATGCAGCGTATATCCTGCTAGCTGAATATCCATGTCATCATTCAGCCATGATTCCGTGAAACATAAGATGTTACAGTTTTTGATGTCATAGCTTTTACCTGGATTCACCTGTTCAGTCTATGTCATGGAAAGAGCAGGTGTCCTTAATGTTTTGTACACTCAGTGTATTTAGTATACGTTTCCCTCATGGGAATTAAACCTTCAACCCTGGTGTTGCCAGCACCATAACCTGTTCTAACCCACTGGAACCATCTCAGCATTGGAACCACAGTGATTGTAATGCTATATACTCCTTCAAAGTGGTTTAGTGAATGTCTGTGTTATGGTCGGTTCTTACTGAGCAGTTATGGTTAATATTCCTTACTGAATGGTCTTCTGTGTCTCATGCTCAGGCCTAACCGAGGAGCCGAGCAGTAAGTCCGACAGCAGCACTGTCAAACAGAGGAAGACGAGTAAGAAGACCACTGAGGAAGAGCCAAAGGCACGAGCACTGACCTCCACTTGCAGTGACAGGTGAGTGACCCATATCTTCGTCAGCAACTCATTACCCTAGATAGTGGCAGTAATTAGAATGTTAAGTCGTATACAGTGGCAAGAAAATGTATGTGAACCCTTTGGATTACCTGGATTTCTACGTAAATTGGTCATAACATGTGATCTGATCTTCATCTAAGTCACAACAATAGACAAAGTGTGCTTTAACTAATAACACACACATTCTTGTATTTCCTGTCTATATTGAATACGTAATTTAAACATTCACAGTGTAGGTTGGGAAAAGTATGCGAACCCCTAGGCTAATGATTTCTCCAAAAGCTAATTGGAGTCAGGAGTCGGCTAACCTGGAGTCCAATCAATGAGATGAGATTGGAGATATTGGTTATAGCTGCACTGCCCTATAAAAAAAACTCACAAAATGTGAGTTCGCTATTCACAAGAAGCATTTCCTGATGTGGCCCATGTCTCGATTTAAGAATTGTTGACTTGCATAAACCTGGAAAAGGTTACAAAAATATGTCTAAAAGCCAGTTCCACAGTAAGACAAATTGTCTATAAATGGAGAAAGTTCAGCACTGTTGCTACTCTGCCTAGGAGTGGCCATCCTGCATGTTTAATCAGCTTCTTGATATGCCACACCAGTCAGGTGGATGGATTAACTCAGCAAAGGAGAAATGCTCAATAAGAGGGATGTGTAAAAAAAAATGTGTGCACAAAATTTGAGAAATAAGCTTTTTGTGCATATGGAACATTTCTGGGATCTTTTATTTCAGCTCATGAAACATGGGACCAACACTTTACATGTTGAGGTTTTTTTTTCAGTGTATATATTTTTTAAAGGTATATTTGCTAACGTGAAAAAAGCACTCATAACTAGGAGTTTCTAATTCATGTGAACGGAAGATTTGCGTACAAATTCGTGTCTCATGCGGTTATTGCAAGTGATATGAGGGTAAAATGTTATGAGGTAATGATTCAATCTGATGGGCATGCTCTGTGTCCAATCAGGATGGGCTCAAAGTCGGCCGACACGGACTCAGACGTCCAACGGCACTGCTCGTTCAGCTCGGATGCAGAGCAAGAGAAAGCAGTGCTCCCAGAGGAGAGCCCGCCATTGGCCAGCCCCTTCAATCTCGCCACATCCTTCGATGATGATGTCCTGGACCTAAAGTGATGACAATCCCATCATGCACTTCTCCTCCTCATCCCCCTCTCTTTTCTCCTCCTTCGATCATTTTGTTTTGGTTGGGTTTTTTGTTGGTTGATTTCTTGTTTTTGTTTTATCTCCTTTGTCTGGGTCTTCATCCTCAGACATGGTGGGTAGGAGGAGTAATAGTGTGTGTGTGTGTGCGCGTGTTTCATAAGCAGTCGGTCCCCGCAGTCAGTATGTGTGTCTGTGTGTTGCACCCAAAGAAAACGAGGTCATTTGAGGTGGTGTGGTTTGTTCAGAGTACAGATGTCATTATACGGCGACGGGTTTCTTCTATAAACGAAAACTGAATGTAAATCTACGCACCGAGGCACGACAAAAAATCGTTTCGAAACTGCACCCTCGCGAAGTGGCTACGGCTTACCTTTTATTGTATAATCTGTGATTATTTCCAATTACACTTTCAAATGTAGTATAATATATGCATATTTATGTGTACATCTATTTATACATTAAGATGCATACACATTGACAGACATGAATACCTTTATAGATATATTATAGTAGACATTTTATTCACATATTTAGTAAATGTACAATGTTTTATGCTCTCCATGTCTGTCAGTCTTGTTCTATTTCCTTCCCAACTCTGTGTGCAGGTATACAGGACTGGACTAGAGGCAGAGTTTCCCACAAGTGCCATTTCCCCCACATCCTCCACTAAACTACAACTCCCATCAGCCACCAGTCACCTCTCCTCTAATTGTCTGGTGTCTGACAGTAGCAGTCATCATCATGTATCCCTCTGTAGATAACATCCCACAGTGACTCTGTGAGCTAGGTTTAATTAGCATATAGTCAAACACACCTCTAGGGCCTCTAAAAGCACCTACTGTCCTGTCTCTGGCTATCACCTAAGAATCCATGGGGTCTACGTCCTCACAGAATGTACAGTCTCCTATACACAGATCACAATCTTCCCAGACAGTTAGTTTACTGTGGCCCAACACAGTTTAGTCAGGGGCCATATGGCCTGTTAGCGCATCGCCTTTACAGTGGGCCTTTAAAGTCTGTCCACTGTTGGGCCGCTAGTGGCATCGGCTGCCAACAGGACGCCCTCAGCTTATGTGCTTTATAGTGGTATGCAGATTCTTAGCCGCCAGTGGTTCACTTGTTAGTTGGGTTGGAGAATTGATCAAGTGGCCAACTACTTCCATTTAGGAGTGATGTAATGAGGTAACGTAGTCAGCCATAGGGTACATCCCAAATAGCACCCTATTCCCTATTTAGTGCACTGATTTTAACCAAGACCCGTAGAGCTCTGGGTAAAAGTACAGTGCACTATATAGGGAAGAGGCCGCCATCTGGGATGCAGGCAGTGGATGAGAGGCCAGACAGATGGTAGGTACTGTAGCCTACATCAAGAGTCCTTATAGAAGCTATTTGGTAGAAGGAATTATCTCTCTCCAGCTGTTCACTAGGAGCAAGGCATAACTCACCAAGTGCAATGGAACATTACATGAAACACAAGAGTTATGACGCATGTAGAGCGAGTCGGCTGAAACAGCACAGAGGAAGCCATAACACTTAACCTCCTCTGGTACCAGAGATATAGTAACCAAGCCCAATGATTAGGGTGATATCAGCCTATCAGTACACAGGTCAGCGGTCAGACATCAATCAACCAATCAAATGTATTTATAAAGCCCTTTTTACTTCAGCAGATGTCATAAAGTGCTATACAGAAACCCAGCCTAAAACCCCAAACAGCAAGCAATGCAGATGTAGAAGCACGGTGGCTAGGAAAAACTCCCTAGAAAGGCAGGAATCTATGAAGAAGCCTAGAGAGGAACTCTGAGGGGTGGCCAGTCCTCTTCTGGCTGTGCCGGGTGGAGATTATAAGAGTACATGGCAATTTAAGGCCAGATTGTTTTTCAAGATGTTCAAACGTTCATAGATGACCAGCAGGATCAAATAATAAGCAGTGGTTGTAGAGGGTGCAACAGGTCAGCGCCTCAGGAGTAAATGTCAGTTGGCTTTTCATAGCCGAGCATTCAGAGGTCGAAACTGTAGGTGCAGTAGAGAGAGAGTCGAAAACAGCAGGTCCGGGACAAGGTAGCACGTCGAAGATCTCCACCGCAGATCTCCACCGCAGATCTCCACCGCAGATCTCCACCACTCCACATGGGAAATGTGCACTATATGTAGCGTACTTGAGTCAGTCTCACGGTCTCGTGATGAGGTAGCCCTGCCTGCGACTTCAAAATCAATGTCACTCTCGGGCCTAGAGGGTATATCCTATTGGGGTGACGGGCTAAAGGTTTGGACGTTGGTTTCTCCCGTGGAAGACCAGGTTCAGATCCCACCCTGACATACAGGAGGATATTGTCTTGGCAATGTCATCCTGAGCAGTGTTAGGGATGAGACATTGGCTAAAGTACCGTTTTGGCTACGTTGTTATTACTACTCTAGAGGTCAAGGTGATATTGCTGAGAAGTACACGTGTTAGGGAAAGTTATTGGCTGAAGCATGTGTATCCGTTGGGCTACGTGAGTGCCCTCTGGGTGGTCGGCTTGTGACATGGCACCCCTCTTCTGATCTTGCATGAGCCCCCCCCCGTCGCCTTTTTATCTCTCTCCCTCTCTCATTCTCTTCTGTTACTCTCTGTAATTGCCTGTCTCAATGTGGCCTCCTTCAACACTATTACGCAAAACTGGAGGGATGAAAAAAGGGAATAAATAGGGGTACTATTATTGCAATGGAATTGTACTTATTTATGATGCTGGTTCTTACCATGAGTGTGGGTGAATGGGGGTGGGATGTCTGAAGGTCTATAATACAGCTTCTATCACTTTGATCGTTCTCCCTGTTTCTCTCCCCTTTGTTTCCGTTGGCCCTGTTACGTTCACACCGCCCGACTCCTTGATGTTTTCACAGTGGTTTTTGTATCTAAATCAATATTTACTGTTTAGGCTGTTGCTCAACCTCTGTGATATGAAAACGGAAGGAGAAAAAAAAGAAATAAAACACCAAGTGTCTTAAAAATAATGTATCGCCATCGTTTTTAATGCCAAGTACTACTTGTAAATGTGTGCGTTTCAAATGTGGCCTCAAATGAAACTGAACTATTATTATTTGAACAAGTGCTGTAGACCACTGCTGTGAAAGTAGTACATTCTGCTCATTGATATGTAATAAATATTTATGAAATTTGAAAAAAAATTGTTTGTAGTCTTCCTAATAATGGAATTGTTATTTTTGGCGCTGTGATAAAAAAAATAGCTGGAAACCTGATATGTACCAGCCTCTGTAAGGATCTACCTGCTTCAACATCGTAGCCGTCGTACATCGTAGTCAACATCGTAGTCAAATGGCCAAATTTCCCCTTTCGTGGCCTCATGGGTGGAATGTTAATATTTTTCATAATTAATATAAACTTGCAGAGAATCTGGTGTTTCCATGTCAAATGGTTTTGTTATATTTCAGTCTTCTGTGATTTATATAAAGTGTAATATTGGGATGAAACTCATCAGCTGACATGGTACAGGTGTCCTATTTTCTTTAAGCCCGTAACCATTTGTGAGGTGTATATTTGTTTAAGACTACAAAGAAACATTGTGTGACCCTGATTTAGCCCACCGTTGTAAAATGTTACCTTACACTTTGTCCTCTGCCGTAATCCTTTAAAACTTCTGAATTATTATCAAACAATGTCATACTCATATACCAACCTAAAAAGCTGTCTGGCTCTTTTCTCTTGGCCTGTCCCCAGTTGTGGCCCCGATTTGAATGATTCATACACTTCAGTCAAAAGCAATTTTAAAAAACATGCCTCTTGTTTAATAGTGTTCTTGTCATTTATCATTGGCAAATCTCATAATTGGGAGAGAGCATTAAAGAGAATGGAACCTTGAGATTTGAGAAAGTTAACTTAATGTGAGCTGAGCTCCACTGTAATTAATTGTGTATTCATGATTTATACTCCAGTTTCTTTTGCCTCGTGGGGAAGGTTTCTGTGAATAGAAGGATATCATGTACGTGTTTTGTCCACTTTGTGGCGTTGTAGCATTCACAGCAGGGCCAGTAGTCATGAAGTGTCTCGGAGTAGAAGTGGTGATCCGGGATCAGTAAACCCTTCAGAAAACAATGAATGGATACATCTCCTCTCGCATCGTCCAGTTTACGGAGGGAGACAGAAGAGGAGTGGTGAAAGGAAGGATGTTTGGTGTGTGGGAAGATGAATGATGACGAAAAGGGCCTCGCTGCTCAAACAAAACTGTATCGTTTCAGTTTTATTCTCACTCACTAATCTCAATCTGTCACTTCAGTCTTTTTTTTCAACCTCTGTTCCCAGGTAAATTGCCTGGAGACCCACCCTCACCTCCCAATTCTGGCCACCAGTGGTTTGGATCGTGACATTTAATTGTGCCCCCACTGACGAGATCCCCACAGGGTTTGAGGATCCACCTCTCTCGTATGAAGTACTTTACATGTCATTGATACGTCTGTTTTCTCAACTAAATTCGATTTGATTTGTTGATGTTAGCCTACACTCATGTATTTCGGTCTACATCTGCTTTGTGGGTATATTCAATTAAACAAACAAGTTAATGACATGTTCCACAAAAAGAGCAACGTTTTCATATTTCAATCTTAAATATCGCTAGGTTGGTTTTTCACAGGGTGGTCGTTTCATGAAAGAATGAATTAATTATTGTAAATACCTTTTTGCTATTTGTAAGTTCAACATTATTCAATTGTCTGGTGTGTCCTGCATTATATTAAATCACATGTGTAGTACTGAGCAATGCCTATGCCAGAGATAGGAAAAAATAATTATAATAGGACTAATAGCGTCATTTAGTGTAAGACGAGCTCAAAATAAAACGGTGTATCAATTGATTTGCACATGAATTAAGTGTTAATAGCTGCATAGGAACTCACTTTGTGATCTGAAAGGGAAGTTAATGTGCAATTTACACATTTTCTTTCATATTTCAAATCAATCAAATCCATTTTTATTTGTCACATGCTTCGTAACCAACAGGTGTACACTAACAGTGATACTTACTTACGGGCCCTTCCCATCAATGCAGAGAGAAAAATATAGAAAACAATTATAATATAAGGAATAAATACACAATGAGTAACGATTGGCTATATACACACGGTACCAGTACCAAGTCCATGTGCACTTCAAATCGTAGAAAGGTCGATTTTTAACATAGTTGTATTGTTAACAAGTTAGTCAAAAGTAGATTGAGGTAATGTATTCATCTTATTAGCTAAACAAAACTCGTTTTTACCAGTGAAATTGTCACGGAAATCAGCTTTGTTTAAAAAAGCAGAGATGAAAATAACAATTTTTGCTGTAATGATCTCCAAAATTCTCAGCGGTAGTTCATCACACCGTTGATATAGCAACAGATGCTAATCGAATCCCATTGTGATGCAAGGATGGACACATTTTGGCAAGTGCACACTATTTTTGAATGATAGGCCATTTACTCATCATCATCTACATCCTCCCCCTTGGTCAGATCCTTTGCCACTTCAACCTCGACTTCCAGATCAGCACCAAATCCCGCCTCGACCCACATAGAATCCTGCCTCTATGAAATGAAACCCTGGATGCAGCACAACTTCCTCATGCTAAACAGTGACAAAACCCAAACTCTTCCTCATAGGCACCAAAACCACACTCAGCAAAGTTGCCAATCTTACCCTCAGCGTTGATGTCACCATTGTCTCTCCTACCCCCCCACACACTCCAACCTTGGCGTCATCCTGGACTCCACCCTCTCCTTCGAACACCACATCCGACAGACTGTCCGATCCTCGTTCTTCCACCTCCGCAAAGTCAGAAAGTGCCAAAGTCAAGTCCTCCCTCTCCCGTCCTGCCGCTGAAACCCTCATCCATGCGTTCATCACCTCCCGTCTTGACCACTGCTATCCGGCATCAATCCAAGCTCCCTCCTTAAGCTCTAAATGGCTCAGAACTCTGCAGCCTAACTATTCACCCACACTAAGTCCTGGCAGTACATCATCCCTGTCCTCTGTGAATGCACTGTCTCCCCCTACAAAGCCCTTCACCACCTGCCCCCCCTTACCTCTCCAACCTTCTCCCCTACAAACCCACACTCTCACTCCATTCCACCACAGCAGGCCACCTTGCTGTTCCCAAGTCCGAGCTTTAGCGACAAGGCCTTCTACAGGGTTGCTCCAAGGCTCCACCATCACCATCTTTCAGTCCCTTCTAAAGACCCACCTCTTCACCATAGCCTACCCCTAAGACCACACACACACTCTCCAACACTGGGCCCTGTGGATGATGGGGCAGTAGGTAGCCTATCGGTTAAGAGCGTTTGGCAAGTAACTGAAAGGTTGCTGGTTCGAATCTCCAAGCTGATTAGGTGAAAAATCTGTACAGTCGTGGCCAAAAGTTTTGAGTATGACACAAATATAAATGTTCACAAAGTCTGCTGCCTCAGTTTGTATGATAGCAATTTGCATATACTCCAGAATGTTATGAAGAGTGATCAGATGAATTGCAATTAATTGCAAAGTCCCTCTTTGCCATGCAAATGAACTGAATCCCCCAAAAACATTTCCACTGCATTTCAGCCCTGCCACAAAAGGAACAGCTGAAAAACTGGAAGCTTCAAAAGGAGAGTGGTGCTTGGAATCATTGTTCTTCCTCTGTCATCCATGGTTACCTGCAAGGAAACACGTGCCATCATCATTGCTTTGCACAAAAAGGGATTCACAGGCAAGGATATTGCTGCCAGTAAGATTGCACCTAAATCAACCATTTATCAGATCATCAAGAACTTCAAGGAGTGCGGTTCAATTGTTGTGAAGAAGGCTTCAGGACGCCCAAGAAAGTCCAGCAAGCGCCAGGACTGTCTCCTAAAGTTGATTCAGCTGTGGGATCGGGGCACCACCAGTACAGACCTGCTGTTCAGGAATGGCAGCAGGCAGGTGTGAGTGCATCTGCACGCACAGTGACGCAAAGACTTTTGGAGGATGGCCTGGTGTCAAGTGCAGCAAACCTTTATCCCATTGAGAACTTGGTCAATCCTCAAGAGGCGGGTGGACAAACACAAACCCACAAATTCTGATTATGCAAGAATGGGTTCCATCAGTCAGGATGTGGCCCAGAAGTTAATTGACAGCATGCCAGTGCGGATTG